>NC_088839.1:1040763-1763263 GCF_904066995.2 Poecilia reticulata
TTCTTTCCACCTACTTTTCCTTGATTTTTTCTTTTTTTCTTTTTTTTACATAAAATTCAGTTCATTTTAGTTCATTTGTTGAAAAATAAAAAATCTAAAAAAATTATAAAACTATTAAAACACAAAAAAGTATAAACATACAAAACTTAAGAAATAAAAATAAAAACATACCCTTATTATACATAACACATCACATAAAAAGGATTATTGATTAAGAAATAAAGGCTACTTGGCAAAATAAAACAAAAACATGTGGAGACGAAATGATTGGGACGATGACAGACATTACGAAGGACATAGATACAATAGGGGACGAAATGTTGGGACGTGGAGAGGGAAGGACCGTGCACCTCCTGTTCCCCGAAGGGGGCAGAATAAATATGAGTTTCCTAAAGTTTACCCTAAAGTTTACCCTAAAGTTTACCCTAAAGTTTACCCTAAAGTTTACCCTAAAGTTTACCCTAAAGTTTACCCTAAAGTTTACCCTAAAGTTTACCCTAAAGTTTACCCTAAAGTTTACCCTAAAGTTTACCCTAAATTACCCTAAAGTTTACCCTAAAGTTTACCCTAAGTTTACCCTAAAGTTACCCTAAAGTTTACCCTAAAGTTTACCCTAAAGTTTTACCCTAAAGTTTACCCTAAAGTTTACCCTAAAGTTTACCCTAAAGTTTACCCTAAAGTTTACCCTAAAGTTTACCCTAAAGTTACCCTAAAGTTTACCCTAAAGTTTACCCTAAAGTTTACCCTAAAGTTTACCCTAAAGTACCTAAAGTTTACCCTAAAGTTTACCCTAAAGTTTACCCTAAAGTTTACCCTAAAGTTTACCCTAAAGTTTACCCTAAAGTTTACCCTAAAGTTTACCCTAAAGTTTACCCTAAAGTTTACCCTAAAGTTTACCCTAAAGTTTACCCTAAAGTTTACCCTAAAGTTTACCCTAAAGTTTACCCTAAAGTTTACCCTAAAGTTTACCCTAAAGTTACCCTAAATTACCCTAAAGTTTACCCTAAATTACCCTAAAGTTTACCCTAAAGTTACCCTAAAGTTACCCTGCCTAAAGTTTACCCTAAAGTTTACCCTAAAGTTACCCTAAAGTTACCTAAATACCCTAAAGTTTACCCTAAAGTTTACCCTAAAGTTACCCTAAAGTTTACCCTAAAGTTACCTAATACCCTAAGTTACCCTAAAGTTTACCCTAAAGTTTACCCTAAAGTTACCCTAAAGTTACCCTAAAGTTACCCTAAAGTTTACCCTAAAGTTACCTAAAGTTTACCCTAAAGTTTACCCTAAAGTTTACCCAAAGTTACCCTAAAGTTACCCTAAAGTTTACCCTAAAGTTTACCCTAAAGTTTACCCTAAAGTTTACCCTAAAGTTTACCCTAAAGTTTACCCTAAAGTTTACCCTAAAGTTACCCTAAAGTTTACCCTAAAGTTTACCCTAAAGTTTACCAAAGTTACCCTAAAGTTTACCCTAAAGTTTACCCTAAAGTTACCCATACCCTAAAGTTTACCCTAAAGTTTACCCTAAAGTTTACCCTAAAGTTTACCCTAAAGTTTACCCTAAAGTTTACCCTAAAGTTTACCCTAAAGTTTACCCTAAAGTTTACCCTAAAGTTTACCCTAAAGTTTACCCTAAAGTTTACCCTAAAGTTTACCCTAAAGTTTACCCTAAGTTACCCTAAAGTTTACCCTAAAGTTTACCCTAAAGTTTACCCTAAAAGTTTACCCTAAAGTTTACCCTAAAGTTTACCCTAAAGTTACCCTAAAGTTCCTAGTTACCCTAAAGTTTACCCTAAAGTTTACCCTAAAGTTTACCCTAAGTTTACCCTAAAGTTTACCCTAAAGTTTACCCTAAAGTTTACCCTAAAGTTTACCCTAAAGTTTACCCTAAAGTTTACCCTAAAGTTTACCCTAAAGTTTACCCTAAAGTTTACCCTAAAGTTTACCCTAAAGTTTACCCTAAAGTTTACCCTAAAGTTTACCCTAAAGTTAAGTTTTGCACAGTTGGTCTATTCCTTAAAAATTTAAGACATTTAACTTTTTTGTAAGTTTAAATTTATGCACTCAATGTGAAAATTCACTCGACTTGCAACTTAACACTGAAAAATTTGGCTTCTACTTCCACATGTCTTAACTTGAGCTTGCACTTCAATTTGTATGTGGTCCCTTTATCAATTTAAATTAATGTGGTACTTGTACTCCAACTTCACATCCACATTTTGTGGACATCAGCACATGAGAATTTCACTGCCATACATTAGCATTAGAGTACAAGACATTAAAGGTTACAGCCAAAATGGCTGGTGACAGACCCCAAAGTTTGCATGGAAACATCTGACCTAAACTATATTCTGGTAGAATTTTATTGATCATTTTGTTTAGAAATTTAAAAAAGTATTGGTTATGTGATAACATCTTTAAAAAAATTTTTTTTACTATGCTTCTTAAAATGATTTGCCAATATGTGGATACAAGTACTTAGTAAAATGTTATTTCTCAACATCAACAAAATTTAACTATCTGTTGCTTATGTTATCTACCCAGGTCCATTAATGTGTATTAAAGTGAAACCATAAGCAAAAGTCAACATTCAACTTCAAAATAATAAATTTTATTCAAATAAAGTCCATGAAATTACAACAACTCAACATAATGAGAAACAAAATCCACATAAAATGTAGAAAATACAAAAATGGACCTTTAGAAACCACTGAAAATCATTCAACAGTTCCACCGTATGGATTTGACTAACTTTTACCTAAACTTATAAAGCTGTTAGGTTAGAATCAAAACTAGCATAATTAAATTTTCCAATAATATCCAAAGTAACAAACATTGAGAATTAGTCTTGTAGGGGTATTATAAATGTCATAAAATGTGAGAATTAAATTTTGGGATGGTTTCTCATTAGTTTACTCTTGTACAACAGCTATTGCATGATTCATAGATAAATCTACAAAGATTTTTCCTAGATTTTTCTAGAGCGCTAGTCTGAAAAGCGATTGGGTTACTGGGATTAGATGGGGAAGATCAAAGATTGACAATATAGAATATGGGTTTGGAAGGGTTGGTGATGGGTCATTTGTCTCAGACTCTGCAGCTAAGGTTTACCGAGATTGGATCTTTAAATCTACCAAACGTGAGGAATGCATTACAATAAAATGGATGAAGGTTATTAGTGTAATAAGAATCAGTTTGATGAAGCTACCAACTAAAGCAATGAAGAGGGTTGGGGGAGCTTCCACAACACAAGTTACACCAAATATCAATATACTTACATGGTAAAATGGTATTGTAATGTGACACTACCAATGATGTCTACTGTTCATGCAAGAGCAAGAAGACACCTAACAAAGATTTCAAACTGATACAAGTGACCATCTCACAACCAATTATTGTCCATCTAAAACTCCAAGATGTGTGTAACTGACCTTATGAGTTTCAACCACACAAGTGGCAAGAAAAGGACTTTGAGGGTACCAATTACAGATTTGGCTTTGGCCAATAGCTGGCTGCAAAGACCTCTGTGTGGCAAATAAAGAGCATCATGCAGTTTTCCATGGAAGTAGCCAAAAGTGTCTTGGCTTAGCTTGATAACTGACTTTTCAGAGTGGGAATTGGACCCAGACATTTTACTTTAATGGAAGAAGCACCCAGTGAAGGCATTGCTTAATGTCCAAGTCCACGGAACGGCTAATGCCCATATGCTAAAGGTGGCAAATGTGAAAAATGCAATGCAGAGTACAAGTGTCATGAATTGGGGTACGGTGAGGAACACGTCATAGGACAAGGTTGAGAGATGGATGAAAAAATCATCTATAAGATCCAAAACACAGGCAACACAGTTGAGCAGACAGAAAAGCTCTCACACTGGTAGCACTGGCTAACAAGGGACATATGATAAATGGACTGACTGGAACTACAACTTTAAGAACCTGACAAGGAACAAAGAAAACATGCGAGTTTAAATAAAGAGGGAGGATAATCAGGGAATGAGACACCAGGGAACAATCAAGGGGAGGACAGGACAACATGGAGACTCACTAGAGAAATAAACCCAACAAAAAACTAAAATCCCAACAAAAAGCACATCAAAACAAATTGAGTGCAGTTTTATTTGCAAGGTGCTCTGCTTACAGGCAGATTGCAATTGTTACAAGGCTATTTACAGATAAGTGTAATTATAATCCATTAGAGGAAAATAGTTTGAAGTAGATCAAGACTGCATTAAAAGTGTCATAACATTCAGAAATTGAAATCAACTGTTAACAGCAGCAATGCAATTTACTTTGAGGGATTTAACTTTAGGGACCTATGTCTTCCCATACCCATTAGAAGTACTTTGAATGGGCCACATTGCTGAAAGTCACAACTACTGCATCATTTTGTTTCTGAACTCAGAAATAATGCTAATGTGAACAGAAACTAAAGAAAGGTTTTGGATTTCATTAATCATTTGTGAGAATGTTTTCTGCAATTTAAATTGTGTCCTCATATGTGGACATAATTTCTCAACTACATCATGTAAAACAAATTTTACATTTGAGCTGATTGGGACCTAATGATTGCAAAAATCAAAGGATTTAATACTACAAGAGCTCAGCTCTTAGGAGGTTAAGGCTGTTTAGCAGACCTTTAAGCTGAAGATTTCCTGAAATTAACATTCTTTCCTTTTGCAGTTAGGAGTGGAGCTGTAAGATTGAAGACAGAATACCAGTTGACATGCATGTTTGTGTGTGTGAGGCTATTCCTCATAGAAGACTGGACTGCATTTAAGACTCCTGAGTCCTAGAGTCACCTTTCCCACGTGCTGTTCCTATAGGCGGAACCTGGGAAGGCTGATACGTACCGTGCCCCTGGTTTCAAAAACACGCCATCCGTTAACACCGCAAGGTGGAACTAGCATGCCCAGGAAGCAGAAGCGTTCTCCGTTGATTCTCTTTTGGGCTGGTCTGGGTTGAGTGCCAATGGTCTGCTTGGTGGGGCACTGACTCACCTTTGCCACCAAGCTAGCCAACATGAACTGTGCACCAGCAGAACTCCACCATGTTGTTACGGCTCCCCATGCTACAGTGCCACCAAGAGGAATGAACAAAAGCAGCCAAAGCAAAGTGTTACCACCCAGCCATCCTCCCAAGGAAAGAGAACCTGGACCAGCCACAGCAAGCTGCTGCCTTCCAGGTCTCTAGGCACCTGCTGGGATTCATCACCCCAGTGTGAGTAGAGTCATTCTAGTGCCATCATACACCGCAAGACCTCTAGAATGATCAGTATTTTGTGATTCAAAAAGTGTACATGACCACATTAACTTACCCAAAGCTGCCACCATGGGATGTGTCCTCTATGATCAGCAGGCAGCAGTTCAACAAAATGCACCCCATTCTGAGTCATGGTGCTGATTTTCTACATGTTTCCAAGTTCATTCTAAGTCATCCAGTTCAACAGCTGAGCTCATTCTGATAACAACAGTATATGGTTTGTTAAGGTTTGCAGCAAAAACAGTTGAACTACAAGCTACAATTTTAAGCTCCACTATGCAATGCATTCTGGGAAATGCTGACAGATATTTTAAAGGCCATTTCTGATGTTCAGAATGGCATTTACACACATTTTTGGCAAATAGCAGAAGCTCAGAGATGAGATTTGAATCTGTGCTGTGATTTCTGTCTTAAAAATTGAGTTTGAATAAAAATCAAATCAAATAAAACATGGTTAAAAGAGTAGATGCTTAAAACTAAAGACTAGTCTTCAGAGCAGCAAACCCTTCATCCAACAGAGGCTCAGAGATGATATTTTAAAAGTAAAGTATGATTTATTTCCAAAACAGTTAAAAAACAATAAATGGAATAAAATCTGGCTAAGTTGAAGTAAGAGGCCACTGAGGTTAAAACCCAGCTCATATTCTACCAGATGACTAGAGAGAAAAATGAATGGAGTCTTAGCTCGTCCACAAATGTGGTGGCAGGCAGAGGGTGGACGGAGCATAGAAAACCAAGTTTGGTGAAAAGAGCATTTATAATTTTGGAGTTGTTTTGAGTGAGCAATTCTTCAAATGAATGGAGGTCAATGGCAGCTGTGGTCAAAGGAAGGAGCCACACTGACCAAACTTGGAGGGTATGTGAGGCCCCTTCCACATATTCTCTGTGCCAAGATTGTCCCCCCACCATTTTTTTGTTTATTTTATTTGCTCTAATGTGCAAGTGGGTTTCATCCTATATGCCTAACCCTCCACTAGATGGCAGCATAGGACTGTCATTGAAAATGGAGCTCTCCAAACAAGCCCAATCCAGATCAAAACCTAATCAAATTAAACAGACCGACAAATATTAATGATTAAAAAGACATTTATTTTATAACAAATTACAAATTTTATTATATTACAACACTGCATGATATTAAGTAAACAAGATATATATATTCAATCATGTTAGTGTAATACACTATAAGACCAATCACAGCCCATCTATTTGTAGAAGTATTTTTCATTTCCATGTATTTGTATATTATAGTTCCATGTTGTTTTATGATGCTATGCATGGGGCTGCCAGCAGGGGGAGTGCCTTAAAACCCTTTCACTCACCCCTCTGCCCTCTCTCTCCTCCAAGCATGAACATGGTAAGCCTTCCAGGATGCATCTGTCTTTTTCTGTTTGTTTACAATCTTGATTGAGACACAAAATACATATTACAAAAACAGCATAGTGACATAATGACCGCCAGGGGGCAACAAACATTGAGGCAGTACATCAGCCTAGTATTACATAAATACATTAAAGAGAACATAAAGTGCAAATTTTAATAGCGTTAGTATTGGTGGAATGTCCAATAGTTTTGATATATTGTTTGACCTCATTGGGTTAGGGTAAAAATGGGAAGAAGTGTTTTTTTATTAGTGTAACGGCATTTATGCATGTGCCATTTGGCTAAGTATAGAAGATTAATATAAAAAAAATTTAGCTGTTGGAAAGTCCATCCATCCATCCATCAATTTTCTGTACACCCTTGTCCCTTAGTGGGGTCAGGAGGTGCTGGTGCTGATCTCCAGCTCTGTTGGATAGTTAATGAAGCAAAACAACATGTTCAAAACAAATGGAGACATACGGTTCAATAGAATCAGAAATCACAATGAAAATACTTTTCCAAAATTGAACAGAGAAAAGGCCAAAATAAATCAAACATCTTCTCAAAGTTATGGAACACCTGCTTGCAGGTCAGAGACCCTTCACTGTCACTTTAAGTCGTCTAAAACATTTTTTACTTGCTTCACACAGCAGATCTAGTTTAATGTTTGTTTTTTTTAAACTGTAAGTTTTAGTTTTTTTAAGTTCTTTTATTATTATTTTTATGTATGTGTGTTTACTGTACAGCAATTGTATCAGCTGTGTTGTTTAAAGTGCTTTATAAATAAGTTGATTGGATCTTCTGTATCCATGTTATTGTTAAAACATTGTAGAAAAACTTTGGATGGGTACATTCTGTGAATAATTTCAAAATACAATTCTTTTACTTTATTAATTATGATATATTTGGTAAAGTCCAAATCTTTTTCCAGTTAGTTATGAATAAAGATGTTCCAATAAAATATCACATATGGAGTTGACATGTTTTTCTGAAACAATGAGAATTTATTTTTAATATGTTTGTTGCTTTTACAGGTTGAGCAGAAACAGATTTGGAAAAATTTCAAGTTTGGTTGGATAAAAATAAAACAGTCTTGGATTCTGTCCTATTAAACTTTTAAATAAAATAATTACTCCAGCATGTTGGGAACCCGGGTTTTTTGTTTCTATGTGGGGGAAGGAGTTTCTGTCTGCCTGCTGCTTCCCCTTTTCAGCCACTAGAGGGCGACTGGAGGCCGCACCTGTGGAGAGCGTGCCTGTTGACTCAGCCAGAGCACCTGTGATCTATCAGCTAATGATCCTGGAGTATATGAGGAGCTGACTGCCGACACCATGACGCCAGTCGACTCGCTCCTCCTCGCCTGTACTTACCTGTCTGCGGCCTCCTCAGCTCCAACAAAGAACCCGTTCTATCAAGAACTCACTGGAACCTGAATCAAGAACGTCCACAGAGACCCAACTCTGGAGCCCACAGTATCTCCTCTTAGGTTAAAGTCTCCATCTAAAACAAGTAAGATCTGATTGTTTCAAAGATTCCATCTTTCTGACGACCTCAACTCACCATTTTCCTCTCACTACTCTTCAGAAAACAGACGGCCCCTGTAGCCCCTCCCAAGGACCAGACTCAGATTCTCACATTCTCATCATTTTTGAAATAAACTTTATCTGATTATCTATTCTACTGGTGGTGTTCTGTATGTGGGTAAAGAAACTGGAACCCAACATGACATTTACAATATCTTGCAAACGGAATCTGACCTCTTAATATGTTCCATTTTCTCAGCTCTAACCCACAAACCTCAGTGTGTTTCATTTGGGCCATCTTTATGCAACAGGAAGCAATGCTAAAGTTGAAAATGGCTGTCACAGGGATCCAGATTCCACCTGCCATCGCAATGCCTCAATCTAGTGGACGATAAAAGGAACAGCAAGCTGCCCAATGAAGATTGTTTTTTGGGTTGAACTCACACAAAATGTCCTCCACTGCAAGGAAGGTCAGCTGCCTTGGCCTTTTGACCAAACATTTCACACATGCTCAAAATTTAAAACAAATACAAAAGGAAAACATTCTGTACCATGGTTGGTCAACCGTCTTGTCTCCAGGACCAGAAGGAAAAAATTAGGGAAAAAATTATCAGCAGCACAAGACAAAACAAACTTTAATTGCAATAACACAATTTAAAGTCATACTGAACTTTGGAGTACAGAAAAAAGAGCAATTACACTAAAACTTCAAACACTGAAATTTTTATCATAGCACCACAGTCAAACAAATTAAAATAAAAATTTTAACTGATAAATTATTGAATAGAACATCGTCAATATAAGAATAAACTATTTCTCTTGGGGGGAGGTGAGCCAACCTCACCCATCCAACTAAGATCATCCCCTGGCCTTCCAAGCCCAAATGAGTGCTGCCTCACCCCATGGTCCATGTAGATCTCCTCTCCCAGCTTGATGTCTCTTGTTGTTTTTACTAGGAGAAATGGGTTTGCCAGGTCTGGGAACTTCACTAACAGACATTTGACAGTTTTTGGCAGGTTTATTGGTCAGCCAAATATGGCGAGCTGCGGATGTCTGGTCACACAGGTGGACCTGAGAGTCCTTGGTCCCATTATGAGAGGAACATTTTTAAAGCTTATTAACCCTTTTTAAAACCTTTTGACTTGTTATATCCTCTCTTATGCCCGGATTCAGAAAATGGTGTGCACAAAGACTGAGATCACACAGAGATAACAGAGTCACAATAATCAGCATTTATTCAAGAGAGATGCAGACCATCACCAGAAAAGCAGATCACAAAACAACCGAAAACTCAGACCACAAATACATGAATCCACCTGAGAGAAAAAGACAAAAGATGGAAACGACAAACAAAAAGCAAAGACGTCTTTGAAGAGTTGCAAAAGCAAATCTGCTTTGTTCCTCACGTGCACAAATTTTTATAGTAAAGGTATATTCTTTTGTTTAAATTATTCAAATAAGGCGTATCTTTGTTCATCCAACCAGGAGCTGTCTCGGACCCTCTTAAAAGTTAGAAACTCCCTGGGGCCCACCACAAGCACCATACACCAACCATAAAAGAAAGTCCCTGTTGCCCAAGGTGGTTCTTGATCTCGAGTGAGAGTGCAAACCCTTTGAAGCCCCTTTGTGGGGCTGAGAACCATTCGTGGTTCTCAGCCCCTTTGGTGATTCAAAGAGTGAATCACCAACCTACAATTTGTTTTCAAGATCAAACACCAGTTGTCACCTTATCTGAACAAAGTGGAAGTGGAGCTTCTCCTCCACTGGCCTGAACTCATGCTGTTTTACCGCTTTTCACACATCAGTGTGAAGCTGGAACTTCTCCTGCTTTTTTCCCACCCAGACAAAAAGCAGATCAAAAGATCTAGCAGGCAATCTGCTGTAACTACAGGTAACATAAAGATAAGTCCAAAAACTAAATTTAGGCTATTTCAATCAAGACATGTTAAGTTATAAAACTAGCATAATGTAAATTATTTTCTTAACAGTCCCCAGACTTGGAAAAGTAAATGTATGAATCTTGTCCCATACATTTACTGGGGGGGCTTCAGCACCTGCCCTTTTTGCTCCTTGCCCCAAAGTGCCCTTTTGGTCAATTTTTATTTTTATTTTATTTTATTTTTTTGTATTATTTTCTAAGCGCTCTTTTGACACATAACATGTACTAAAATTATTTTTATTATTTTTTTGTACAACATAATAAACCCTCCGGTCACCTTGTTACCTTTGACCTTTTGCCTCTCGTGCAGTGAGATGAGGCGGCTAACTGGAGCCCATCGCCTGTCCAAAACCGATCATCTCCATAATGAATATATGTCCAATCTTCTAATTTCCTTTGCTGCATAATGTACATTTCATTTATTCTGGCATTAGGTAAATGTATCTTGAAGGACAATAACACTTAAATAAAAGTCCAACAAGGATATTAATTTAGAATTAAAAATAACTCACCCTGAATTACCATGATAGATATAATGAATGTAATAAAAGTTTATCATTAATGAAGGGGAAAAAACTCAACCCAGACTTTAAGGTTAGTTTCTGGTTCACAGAGTATGAAGTTAAATACAATAAAATGGTAATCAAAACTTTTGGAATTGTAATAATTTCTTTTTTAAAAAACAAATCGTTTTGTTTAAAAAACTTTTCTAAATTAAATAACAAATTTTTGTCTTGTGAACTTAGTTATTTGGAAAACATAAACTTTTATTTGCACACATCAGAAATCTTTTGTTGTGATTTTAGGTCCTGCTCAAGACTCATGTGAGAATCACAAGCAAAACTTTGACTCCAACAAAAACTTAGAATATTAAGAAAACATTTCTGACATGCAACATAAGTTTGTTTTGCAAAAGAAAAATGCACTTCATGAGACGAATGTGATTTAAATGTTTAAAAAAAGTTTTTTAAGCAAAACTCAGTAGCTTTTCTCATTGTTGCATGCATTAACAATTCAATTTTTGCTTTTGTTTTTTTTCTGCAGTTCCACCTTAAAGTTTGCTGCAGCTCTGCTTTCCTGAATGGACCGTCTTCATCTCCACTGCAGCAAACAGGCAGATCTTTTATAGATTACAGTCACTAAAAGGTTGCATTGTGTCCTTGTTTATATTTTAATAGTGTAATTCTGTAAAGACAAAATATGTCTGGTGGTCCAGCTCTGATTTACATATCTTGCTGAATTGCGGGTTTGAATATTGTAAAACTTTCCTATAACAAAATAGACCTGCAGAAATAAATTACTAATAAAATATCTTACATAGGCATAGTGTTATGCTCTATATGGAGATGTTTGTTAGCTTTGATTGTATATGTCACATTTTTGTAATTTAGCATTGTTTATTAAACTCTGAAAGCTGTTTGTTAATATTCTGTCCTAGAATGCAGTTAGATGTGCCCTTTTTTTTTTGAGCACCTGCCCCTTTAGTGGTCTCTGCGTGGGCCTGGGATCCAGGACTATTGCTTGTTTCCTATTCTTAGAAGATTGGAATTTTGCTTGTGGAGTCCTTTTTTCATCACGTTCTTTTATTTCCTTTTTAAACTATTCATTTTAAATGCTTTAATTTTTCTTTCAATTGTCTGTCCAAAACTCCTAATTTCTTTATTTTCTTTTTCCCAACATCGATTTAAAATTTTCCGAGTTGGATGATCAAAATTGTTACCTTGTAAATTTAACCAATACTTGATTTCTAATTTTGTTCTTCTTAAATCTAATGGCATTTCTCTGCATGGAGTCTGAACTGGTTCTGATCCAAACCGGACTAGAGATGACTCACCTGAAGCTTGTACAAAACTTTTCCAAACATACAATCTTTACGTACCTACATTTTCCGGCTTTTAATCCAATCGCCTTCACCTGTTTTGACATTGGTTGGTTCAATCTTCTAAGGCAGTTTGAATTTTTGTCGCGTTTCACCTGGTGTTTATGTTAAAAGTTGATGTAGCATAAGATAATGTCTAATAGGGAAGACTTGGCAATTTAGGTGAGTACCTACTTGAAGGGAACATTTTATCGTGGCTGAGTTTTCGTGGAACATTAAGAAACATTACTGTATTTATCGCTTACCTTAAAAAACGATGATAGCATTGTTGCCATTTAAAAACTAAGAAATGCTGCAGAAAAAATGTGATGTTAAGTCCGATAACTTCACAAGCACTCATATGGACTGAAAGGTTTGTCATGTTTGTTTGCTCAAATTCTTAGTAGCGAGCTATTATTTTTCCCCCCTCATTATTTAGAATCCCTTTTGGGATAAAGGATCAACCAAGATGACAAACGTGGGTGCTAAGGCTCTTCTCAGCTGGGTAAGTTTAAGCTGTTATTGGGTATCCATATGATGATGGAATACATTTTTTATGTTCTAATTTTATTTCACATTATTGTTGAACAGGTCAATAGTATCACTGCATTGAACAGCGAGATACAGGTCGGTGATTTAAAGGATGGGGTGGTCCTGGTGAAACTGATTCATGTACTGTAAGTTGGAGTGTTGAAGTTCCCATGTCTTTTTAGACCTTATCCTGTTATTGGAGTAAAAGCTGTCTGACTGAATCCCTTTTCACCCTTTCTCCTTCATTTGTTCTCAAAGCTTAATTTCTAACAAGATTCTGGACCAGGGAGACATCTAAGAGTTGCAGGACACCGGCCCTTGAGTACCGGTGTCCTCAAGGCCTCTAGCCTAGTGTATTGTAGTTTGATTCCCAATGTAAAAAATATTTACAAGGTATATTAAATTTCCAAAAATGTAAATGTACCACTGTAAATGTAAAAGTGTGTTAGCATAGCCAATCTGGTTTATTTGAACAACTGTTTACCTTTTTACTTTGTTATTTTTAATAGTGTTCTCTTTGGTTTTTCTTTTGATGCATAGATAATACTGTATGTGTTCTTGTGTGGGACTGATATGTGTTTACAGTACACTCGTGGAAACTATAAGTCAAATGGGAAAATTGGAGAGAACTCATAAAGTATCAGCTTCTTATGAAAAAGGGATTCAAGCTTTGTGTTACATCCTTGATAAATGATTTGGTCATTTTTCTGTTTCCGTGATTCATTTGAGGACCGGGTTTGTGTCATTAGAGTTCCTAGAAGGTAAGCTTTATTTATTTACTTTAAAATATGCATAAAATCTTTAATATGTTACCTATTCCAACTTACGGGAATCAAATCATTACTTCAGCCTGGAGTCAAGATCTTCAGATTCCTGCTAGTTGAAACCAGCCGCTGAGGGTCTATTGCAGGGGTGTCAAACGTACGGCCCGCGAGCCGGAACCGACCCGCCGAACGATTTAGCCCGGCATTTAGCCCGGGGGCTAAATGCATTGTCATTGTTCATGACAAAAACATATACTTCGTTTAATTGAAAATCTGCAGTTCATATACTGTCCACGAGGGGCGCTGTTTTATTCAGAGCAGACAACATGATGCAACACTGCATCAGAACTAACAGCAGATGGCAGCACTGAGCTTCAGGTTCTGTAAAGTTTGAATCTATCGCTTTACCAGTTATTTTGACCCTGGCAACCTCATATTTCTCGTGCATGGTGACTTATATACATGTTATTTAAGTTTTTATATATGTATACATTTTATGCATCAACAAATGTACTTAATCAAATGTCTTTTTAAAACAGTTGACACTTCAGATTTCGAATGTGTGAAGCCAGATAATTTGTTCAAATTGCTTCCCAGATGTGGAAAATTGATTTTAAACAATTTCTTAATTTTTATCCGTTTGATGTATTTTGTGATGCAGGACAGTTTTTAAGTTCCAAAAACAGTGAATAAATATTCTGTGTAACAGTTATGGGCTATGCAGCTAACCGCGTCTACAAGAGCAGCATCAGATGATGGTTCTTTACGGAGCCTGAGGTGTGAATGAAGACACAAAGCAATGGTTTTAGTTTTGGTGTATATATTAGTGATTTGGGAAGAAAACAACAGACAATTACAAATGCACAATGAGAGACAAATTAACTCAAAATAAATCAATTCCAAGTCCTTTTTCCTAGCTCGCCATCCTTGGATTCAGATGAGGATCTGATCCATCATGAATAAAAACCCGACCTTTGTGAAGAGAGTGGGGCGTACTAAACCACAATCAGCTGTGACAATCTTGGTGACGGCCCAGGTAACAAACGGCAACAGTTCAATAGATCAAATCAGTGGATGCAAAGATTTTGATGAATTGTCAGGAAGACGCCAAACAGCCAGCCACAATCACAGTGGAACAGGTGATGAAGTTCAAACTGTGCTGGAGGCGGGGCTTTAAATAAGTTGGCAAGTTTGGGGTGAAACAAGAAGTGAGCCCGCAAGAATAAAAGTCTTGACTAATTGACTAATTTTGGGTTACATCTGCAACATTGTACAATCACTGTGATCAGTTCTTATGTATAATGCACTTAAATGTTTAACCGAGTAAAAGTATTGTCGAATTTTATGATACTTTTCTTAAACTTGAGGTTATTCATAATATATTTTGTAAAAGGGAAATTCGTTTACTATTTAAAAAATTAACAAGTCCACTTTTATTGGTTCTATTTAATCTTGCAATGACTTTACTTGTGTGGTCCGATTTTATGTATTTCCTGAGGTAAATGTAGACATGAAACTTCTTAAAATGAAAAACGACTGGAATTTAAATGAAATAGGGGTAAAGACTGATGTATATTTAAGAAAATCATACTACAACTACCTCAAAATTTATTCAGATGGTTCTAAAAATCTCAAAGGATGTGTGTGAATAAGAATAAATATACCAGAGTTTGAAATTCACTTCTCCAAAAGACTATCAGATCACCTATCTGTTTTCACAGCAGAAATGATGGCAGTTATATTAAGCTTACAGTGGGTAGAGGAGGTTCGACCAGATAAGGTGGTGATATGTACAGATTCTAAAGCAGTATTAGAAAGTATTCAGGGAGAAGGAAATAATAGGAAAGATTTAGTATTAGAAACTCTGCATAGATTATTTAGAATATATAGAGGTGGCATTGATGTTTGGTACTGCTGGGTACCAGCTCATGAAGGGGTTAAAGGAAATGAAAAAGGAAGGACAGGGCAAGAATGGAGTCTTAAAAAAATATTAGGAAATGAAGGAAACATAATGGATACTTATAGATTAAGGAAAGCTTTATTTATTTTTCTTAAAAATACAAGATTAATAAATAGAATTTAATAGATGTAAAGAAATGTTGTTACACACTCGTGTACAGTAGGTGGCGGTATGCACCTCAAAGTTGCTTGCAATTCGCCACAATAGAAGAAGAAGAAGAAGAAGAAGAAGAAGAAGAAGAAGAAGAAGAAGAAGAAAATTTCTAGCAATTTCCAGCCACTTCTCTATATTAGGGGTCTGAAATGTTCATTTTATAAAACAGTTGAAAGATCTTAAACACTTTAGCTTTTATTTCAAAGAATAATTATTTCATAATATGAATGACTGCTTAATTTTAAACATAAGATTGGATTAAATTTCAATACAATTATGCACAAAGAAGACATATGGCAAAATATACTTTTATTAAATATTTCATTTCAGTTAATTAATGTTCACAAGTTCAACAACAGATCTCATTGGCTGTGAGTAGAACATTACTTTGAAATTTGAATGCCACAAGAAGTCATAATTCAGCTATATTTTAATGAAATTTTGGTGTTTGCAAAGTGTCAATTTCATACATGGAATGGAATATATTAGTCAAAAATCGTATTGGTTACCTTGAGATAATCCTCAACCAATGAATGATACAGGGCTTCACATGTTTCACTCACAATCTTAACCAAGAAAAACAAATCAAAAACTTTATTACATTTCAAAAAAAGTGACGTGCCTCGTGTGGTAAGTAACTGAGATTGCTTTGGTTTGTAGTTATAAAGTGAGTCCAGAAGGTGGCAGTATTACAACCTTTGGATTCAGATTCACCCAGAAAGAAAACAAAGACGAAGTAAAGGATCCGCCTTTTCCGTTCACGTGACTGGTTGTGTCGTTTGTGGCCGCGCTTCTTGTTCATTTGGCGGGTCTGTCTAGATCAGACTGCTGTCCTTTAGCTCAGCGAATTCACTCTAATTTAGCATATTATATTAAAAATGTCTCACAGATACAGAGCCACGCGCAGCGACGCTCACGATAGTGACTTTAAACACAGGTATGTTTGAATGCAGTTAGCTACTTGAGTTAGCTTTGTTTTGTTACCAGTATGTTAGAAATCTTACTATGTTGTTACTATTATGGTTCATTTTAGCTCGGTAAAAGGCCTCTATCAGTTTCAGAAAGTAAATGACAGAACGTAGCGTATCTGCTATTTTGTTGCTCCGTTAGCTTTTTATGTTCGCTTTGTCTTATGTGAAGAAAAACAACATGTGAATGAAAACGATTTTTTTTCTGTGAAAACAATTGTCGAAAACGGATCTGGTTGAACGGATACATGACTAACATTGGCATCAAAGATCAATCGACTGAAAGCTGTGGATCCCTGCCACTCAACTAAATGGATCTATGGAGGATTCGAAGAAAGAAGCAAATGGCGGGAGAAGTTTTAAAACTCGTTCATCAGCTTCTGCTAATTATCAGTCAATTCATCGGCTGTTGTAAATGAATGTCCGGCCTGTTCTGTTGACCTTCACAAAGGCTTTTTCAGCCATATCAGCATGTTGTGTATTTTCTTGAATGGAGCCTTTTGCTTTGTGTTGCTCATTTGTTCTGCAGGAAAAGCTATGGCCAGCTGTACCGTCAGTGTTGCCACAGAGTGTATCCACACAGAGGCTTTCTTTTACTGTGCTAGGACTGAGATGTTTAACTACAGGTCCAAACTAAGATCCTCGATGTTTTGTTGGGATACAGGAGCAGTGGCCCGTCTCGGTGGTCCCACTGCCGGAAGAGAGGAATAGATGGAAGTCTGAGGAGCCACAGTGACGAGGACGGTGATGATGGACACTCTGACAGCAGAAATTCCAGGTATGAGTTTGTTTGAAACAGGCATGCCTACTTATTGAACTGTTTTCTTGAATCAGAAACTGCATATCTGGAATGTTATCATTCAAATATTTATTGAAGAAAGCCTTTATAATTGTTAGCAGCTTCTCTAAGAGATGTAATGCTCACTGCCAGTTGCAGTCAGACGGCTTCAGCTAGCTGCTCCGCCTGCTGCTTCTGTTATTGAATTGAGTTTGATTTTAAGGAGGCCTGAACTCTTCTTTGCCCCCCAGTTTCACCACGCCAGAGAGCGCAGCGCCTGTGTCTCGATGTGGCCGGCAGTCTGACTGGGGGAGCCAGGTGGAGGACGAAGAGATGAGGCGAGATGTTCACAGAGATATGCAACGGTAAAAGAATGTTTTTCATTTTAATTTCAGTAGTCTTCTTGAATGCTGTCATTATTACTTGTTTGTTGATGTTATGTGCCCCCTGTTCAGATACAGGAGGAGGATACTAGGTTCAGAGGTCAATCAGAGGGAGAGAAAAACTTCATCTGGCTCCTCTGGCAGGTAAACATGGCATCATCAAGAATATCTATTCGATGACTCAAACGTTAAACAAAAGTTTAAAGCAGGAAGCATTACAGATGCAGTGACATACATAATTAGGAATGTGAAAGCATCACGTTGGTTTGGAAGGAAGAGTTTAATTAGCTGGTAAAAGTAACTAATGGGTGAATGAGTCGACTTTAAATCCAGCAGAACAGTCCGATAGTATTTGGGGTGCTAATGTTGTGGCCAGTGTTCTATCGGTGCTACCTCGTCAGATTTTCCTACCATAGGATGGCTAGATAGTCATGTCTTTGTGTTGATGCTATGCATCTAAACTGCTACCGTCATGTTCACAAACCAAAAACTAGCAGGTTGTGTTAATGTAAAATATTATCATCGGATAACATTCTTTGAGTGACAGGACTGAAATGGAAGCTTAGGAGTTATGCTTAGCTTAGCATTGGAACAATTTATGTGCATGACGAAACCACAAGATTATCATTTCTCTCATTAAAATATCCTACCCATAAATGGCAAACTAAAGCCATTTACAAATATAGTTACAAGCTGCCTGTCATGTAAACTTAAAACATAAAGTAATACAACAACTTAAGAAAAGCCAGGTATGAAATAAATCAAATAAAGCTTACCTTAATCTTTGATAAAATAAAACGGACGAAATAAAACTTCCACAGGTAGGATGTATTTGTAAGAAATCTGATGAGTAAGCAGAAAGTGACGTAGCATCGATGTGCGCATGCACATTACCACAAGGTAAGATGGATTGATAGGTAGCACAGTCTGGCTGGCTTTTCAGCTGACGGGCATGTGATCTGCTGTGGCTCAGCAGGGATCAGGCATCATTGAGTTCCTCTACTCTGCAGAAACTGCTGCTGTCTAAAATGAGAGTAGCAGCAAGGCCACATCCAGACAGAACGGTCATTCAGTTTACACATGTGGTCTGGACACTGCTTAAGATTCTCTAGTGGAGAAGCAGCTTTTGGCCCATCAGCCTCTCATGGGTCAGCATACTTTACTGGCTTTCCTCAAGAAAACTACTCTCTTCAGTGAAAATCTGTTCCATAACCCTGCAACACTAAACCTTTCACTGATGGGATGAGAACCTGTTGGCCCGTGAAAACTGACTGCTCAGCTCCATATCTCAAGTTATTTCGCAGATGTCTCATTAGCACTGCACCAAGCAAATATATCATCATCATCTGCTCGTCCTATGACAGGTTGGGGTTCTTCTTTAAGCCAATCAACCTTCAGATCATGTATGCCATGTTCACACCTCCTCTGAGCTTGCTCCAAGTTCTCGTTAGAATTTTTTTTGATTGGAACTTGCTCTTAAGGACAGAAATTGGTTTTGCAAAAAGCTGTTGTCACTTCATCTTTGGATTGTGGAATCAGTTCTGTCAGGTTTTTAGTTAAAGGACAATAACATATCTGTGTACTGCAGCTGTGACTCCAGAGAGGGTGAAAACATGGAGACTGACGAAGCTGTATTGATGCGAAGACAAAAGCAGATCAGCTACGGCAAGAACACCCTGGCCTATGACCGTTACATCAAGGAGGTGCCAAAGTAAGATGGTGCATGTTACAGTGTCCGCATCTTAAAGCAACATTGAACATAGACAGCAGGTCTTGAGTGTTTAAATGCTAAATGTACAAACATGAACCCTTTCTGTTTTCAGGCACATGCGACAGCCGGGCGTTCACCCAAAGACTCCCAACAAGTTCAGGAAGTACAGTCGGCGTTCCTGGGATCAGCAGATCAAACTGTGGAGAGTTAAGCTGCATGCCTGGGACCCCCCTGCAGGCTGCAGCCAGGAACACACCCTCAGTGACAATATGTAAGAAAACACTGGCTCCCTCAGGTTTCCAGTAACTACTTCATCATTACTCTGGCAGGCCGGGTCATGAAGCTGAAAGAGAAGGAAAACAAAATGAGCAGAGCAATAAACACTGAAACACAGTGTTTCCCATCCTGGTTCTCAAGACATACCGCCCTGCATGTTTTAGATGTTTCCCTGCTTTTACACACCCTGTCGGGTGATTGCAGATCAACAAAAGCTTGTAAATCAGCCATCAATTGAAATCAGATGTGTTGAAAACAGGTAAATGCCTCAAATATTCAGGGGATTGTCCCTTGAAGACCAGGGTTAAAAACCAATGGTCTAGAAAGTCCCACAATCTCCAGAATTCCTACGGAGCCTGGAAAATAGTTGCATTTTTTAAAAATTATTTTGCACATTTGAATAATCTGGAGAACAGTTTCCAGACTTTATTTTTATTCGGTGAAAGCAGAATTTCACAGGATATGTATAGTAAGGCTAAATATTTTAGTCAGCTAGTTTCATGTCACCCCCCCAATTTCTTGTTTTTTTCAATATCAATTTTGTAAAGATTTGCATCAACACATCTTGAGAAATTGGCAAGCTCATTGATCATTTTATTTAGTGAGTTATTGAAATTGAAATCCACTTTTTTTTTTTTTTTTTTTGCCTGGTCATTCATATTAATTAAACCCGACAGCAATGAGACTTCTGTGTGAAGTGTTTATGTCCCCAAAGCAATCCGCATGTGGAGAAGAACATTGACATCACACAGCAGCGCTCTGCTTAAGGCAGTAATTATGAATTTTAAAATTTATCCAGCAATGGGAGACAATAATATAATCATAAGGTCATAACATGTCAAAGCTGACAAAAAAAACCCACAGCCAATAACATCATTTAGTGGAGCATTTGCCTACTGTGTGAACGCAGCCCATAGACAGAGATGGGTCCAAATACTGTACCTGGTTGTTAAACAAATTTACTCACAGCTGATTTATCACCAAGGTTTCACAAAGTATGCATTAAAGAATCATCTGTTAGTGAAAAAACATTAAATCCAGTTGTGACAATTCTGCATTTTGGATCTTTTTAAATAAAGATCCAAAATGTTGTTCTGAAGGACAATAAAAAGTCCTTCAGAATTGTGTTGTCAGGATATGAGGAAGGAACAAAGTTAAAAACAAAATAACAGCAACTTAAAAAAAAAAAAGTTGAAATCTGAGTGTGAAATGATTAATGTGTTGGCACCCTGAGTGTCCTTGTGGCACATGGTCAACAAGTGGTAACGCCTTGATGACCTGCATGACCATGATGAGTCACTGCTTGGTTTCTGCAGAGAGGAGCTGGACCTTGATGATATTGTGGACATTGAGTTGGACTTTCCTGCCTTGGCTGATTCCCAGAACGCACCGTCTTCCCTGCTGGTCCACAGCTCTACAGCCGAGGTGAGCTGCTCTACAGGCTGCTACTGACTTGGTTTCCAACACTGACTGGTTTCAGTTTGGGAGGTGGGTGTAGCAGCATGGTGAAGTCACCTCTAATGCCGTTGCCACACATTTGGTTCTAAATTCCACAAATTCTGTCGGAGCTGCATCAAACTCAGTAGGATCAGTCCTTATCCGCTCCCCAACAGGAATCTATAACAATCTCTGGTGGGTGTAGTTTAATTCCTCTACATTGCCCCCTAGAACACTTAACCCTTTGGAGTCGAGGTCTAAATGGCCATCCCGGTGCGCATTCTTTCTCTTCTCAGTGTGTCAGCACTCGCTATAAAGCCATGTAGCGATAGCAAGCAAAACTTCTACTAACACTGCACACACCACGAACTCTAACACACTTATAGTCTAAAAAACCCATCGAAGCACTCTTGGTAAAATCCACAGCATCACTGCGCCCTAGTCTCTTGCCGTATCCTATTCCCCCCTCCCCCTCCTCTCTCTCCGCGTGTGTCTCCGTTCTACCTAGCAACAGACCGTCAACACATTTTCATTGGTTGTTACGAAATGTGGTACATTTAGACCCCACAAAATAAGGCGGAAATGATCGATCATATTTCTGGCTTTATTTTGAAGTAAATAACCACAAAACCAATATAAAAACACCACTTTTATAAAGTTTGAAGTCCGTGCTGTCCAACAGAGTTGAAATGAAAACTCGGTATGCTGTCTGTTATTACGAAGCCTTATAAATGCGTCTCATGCTTGTACGCCGCATGGCGGGCAGCGTCTGCATAGGTTAATAACCATCCACAAGTCATGCTTTAACCCCCCTGTTATGTTGCGGGTCAATTTGACCCATTTAAAAGTTTAAAATTTTTTTAAAAAATAGAAGTATTTTTTCAGCATGAAACTTTTTCTATTTGTCTTAATAGGTGCACTCTATGTATAAAATGAAAATGGTTCATTTTACACATTTGCAGCCCCCCCTGAAATACTCTCTGCAAGGGAGTCCTAAACACATTACACACTGAAGGTACATGTGATATCGTCACTGTCAGAGATCAGGAAATGAGCCGCAGGGAAATAAAAAGATGAAAACCCTGGAAGCTCTGGAACTTCTTGTTGATCATTCCAGGGCCGACTAGGATGGCAGAAACTCACATCACTAACCCTCACAGACCCACAGTCAGTCTTTGAGCTACTCATGCCTAGTGCAATACAGAAAATCATTGTTGAAATGACAAATCTAAAAGGAAGGCGAGTTTTTGGAGAGAACTGGAAGGAGCTGGATCAAATGCATTTACATGCATATTTGGGGGGGGGGAGGTCCTCATTCTGACCAGAGTTTATAAGTCAAAGAATGAATCAACAGCCAGTCTAAGGGATGCAGAGACAGGCAGGGTAATATTTCAGGCCATAATGTTTCTGGAGACTTTTCTCCAGAGTAATCCAATTTGACAATCAATGGACAAGACAAACTAGCAGCCAATGGAACAATGTGGAACATGTGGGTTGTAACTTCCCCTGTTCTATAACCCAGGCCCTCATGTCACAGTGGATGAAAGGCTTGTGGCATTCATAAAGATCACCCTGGCATTCAGAAGGCATATATTGCCTAAATGAGTAGCGACCCTACTCATTTAGGCAATATATGCCTTCCACACAGCTAAATATGGCATAAAAATCTGGGCAGCATGTGATGAAAAACCTAGTTATGTTTTGAACATGCAGGTTTAAACTGGACATCCAGCTGGAGGATCATCTTTAGGACTCATTTGTCATGATTTTAGTCAGCGGGTCAATTTGACCCAGAGCAGAAAAGTGTCTCAAGTTCAATTATAAAGATCACCCCTTCAAAACAAAATCTAAATGTAATATAATTTTTATTTATTTATTATTTTTTTTTTTTTTTACAAAAAATCACTTTCAAGGATAGTTAGGGTCATTTTGTGTTTAGGTTTTTTCAGTGGGCATAAAAAATTTAAAATCATATTTTTTATGTCCAAATGAGTAAATTGTCGTTATTGATCCTTTATTTGTGAGAAATAAAAAAACATCATTGCACAAATATTGATTGAAATGGTTAGTATTGGAGTTAATAATCAGACACAAAAAAGTTTTGGAGGATTTTTTTGGTTTCTGACACTATTGCATGACTAAACACTCTCCGGGTCAAATTGACCCACGAACATTATTGCTGTACCTCAGAAACAAACATAATAGGAGGGTTAACCCAGAATCATGAAACTCAGTATACATAAGTCTCTTGGAGCCGTGGCCTAAATCCAACAGGACGGCGACCATTTTGGGTCAAAACCACCATTGTGTTTTTGAAATAGACATTTCTGAGTGAACTCCTCCTACAGCTTTTGAGACAGACTTCAGAATCACTCAGCAAAGTCTTGAAGCATAGATGATGAAAAGTTATAAAAGACTTTTGTACATCAAAGCACATTGGTGTGGCCAACCCTCCAAATCTGACCATTCGCCATAAAACATCAAGATTCACTAATATCTGCATAAAAGGTCACAGCTGCATCATACTTTCTGTCTCATTACAGACCAGCCCTCATCTCATTCAGATCCTCAAACACTCGGTGGTTCACTTATGCACTGTTAACAAATTTCCAAACCAAACACTTAAATACTTTTTGAAAGCCAATGTAGCTGTGTGCCTCCCCTGAACATGTTATCAAGCCTGACCTGTTGTGCTCTGTTTTGTCTAGAATGAAGACTGTTCAGCTACTCCAGTTAAAGTCAAGAAGACAGAGGATCCTGACGTGGCCTGATGACAACATGCGCAAGGATTTCACCTAACACTGACGTCTCTCAAAGTTAACATGGACAGTGTCTGTGACTGCTTCGCAAGTTGGGGATGCTTTTGGTTTTCTTGTTTAAAGTTTGCTTGTTCCTGGTCTGTAGGCTGAAATTTCTTACAGATTCATCTGCTCAGGGAGTCTTATTTACAGGATTTTATACCTCCTGTTTTAACCAAGTTGGACTCATTTCAATGAATCAAATATTGGGAAATTAATGTCTCTGATGCATGTTGCTTTTGGAAGATTCCATTTCAGTGAGGACAAATAGTTTTGTCTTAAATAAGCCCTTTTGGGATGGGAGGGGGGTGGAAAATTGAAGCACCAAAATGTTTTAAGTCAATTGTTGAATTTTTTTGTATACAGTTATAACTGTTTTGTTTTTATTCCTGTTTCATATTGAAGAGTTTAAAATAAAAAAGCACACTGAAAACTTTATTTTGTTAATGAAGTTTATATCAATAGAAAGTGTTGAGACTTGATGTTGAAATGCAAAGACTCGGAATTACTTGGACAATTAGGTGTGCATATTTTAACTCGCATATTTATGCAGTTAAATTATAAACATTAAAAGTTATGTTATTTATAATCTAAGTGGATACTTTAATGGTTGTATTCTAATGGTAATTAAACAGAGAAGTTAGTACAGTTTTAAAATGAGGTTCTGGGTCTGTTTTTGGATAAGGCATTCCCAGGTACTTTATCTCTTCGCGCCACTGCGTGGCAGTAAAGCTCGTATAGGCTGAGTATTCCACCGGAAATTATCCATAAGCGCCGAGAAGAAGAACCTGTCAGACGCTAATGTACGTCAGTTAGACTAAAGCCAGTAGGAAAAAGTGAGCGAAGTGGTGCTGAGTGGGTAGTTCTAGGTCGGAATTCAGAAAAAGGAACCGAGGACCATGCTGAGGGTTTGTCTGCGTGGAGTCAAGGCCACAGCTCAGGTAGGACTGAAATTACACTGCAGATGTTAGCTGCCATGTTGGTGTTAGCTTGTCATTCAATGACCCGCAGCTTGGCTCAAGGTGCCTCAGAGAGCTCACTGCTAACCTGCAATTGTGTGGTTGTTCGGATCTTTCTGGCGACAGCGGTTCCAGCACGCTGGTCCGTAGTGTGAAATATATTTTCACTTTAAACGAATCTGTGGTCTGTTTACCTTCTTGGTCAGGACCGAAGGTCTGGTCAGGACTGAAGGTCTCACACTGAGGAAAAGGAAAAGCGTAGGAAAAGTTTGGAACCATTCGATGCGAGACATTATTGGTGAAATGTCATGGCGGGATTGTGACGCAGTGAGTTGTTGGCTCTGTGAGGAACAGCAGTCCCTTTAGTGCAGTGGTCTCAAAATCCAGTCCTCAAAGGCCAGACTCCTGCAACCTTTAGACATCTCTGCCTCAGCATATGTGGCTCTCATATGAACTTATTAGCAAAGCTTTGTAGAGCTTGACTTGAATTTAGCCTGATCGGCTTTGTCAGAAACTCCAAGACACAGGTGGAGGCCTCCACAATCGCCTGGATCTATGACTAACTGACAAACAGACCACAGTTTATGAGGCTGATGGGCCACAGGGGACTGTACTCTCACCATTCTTTTCCACTCTTACACTTCAAACTTCCTGTAAAAGTCCGACTTCTGTCATCTACAGAAATACTCAGGTGACTGTGCAGTTGTCAGGTGTATCATGGTGGACAAGAGGCTAAGTACAGAGAGCTGGTGGCATGGTGTGGGAACAATCATCTCATTTTGAATGTAAACAAAACAAAGGAAATTATTTTAGGAGAAACCGGGTTAGATTAATTTGTTCCAGATTTGTGATGCATAGAAGCTGAATGCTGCTTCTCCATGATTGATTCTGGACCAGAACCTTCAACAGATCAGAACCAGAAGACTTCAGAGGTCTGGAAGGTTGATACAATAACAACAGATCTTTAATATATTGTGGTGTTTAGCTGTACAGCGATTTATAAACTAACAACAGTATTTTAAAGTTATGAGCTCCTGGGAGCCAGTGGAAGGACTTTAGAACTGAGGATCAATAATAACTCTTGAACAGCTTGAGTTACAACATTTATTTTCCTTAACTGGGTTTAATAAATGGGGAATAGCAGCTTGAATTAATTTTCAGCTCTGTCAGGAAGCTACAAAGCTTTTATTCATTTACATGTTGAAATAAAAAATGTGAAGGAATATGTCTGGATGTCTTGTAGTCATTCTAAAGAGAATTCAGGACAGAACATATCAACAGAAGGTTTTTGGTTCTGATGTTAGAACTGAAGTGAAGATCAATGTGGCTTGTTTCTTTTTGTGTGTCCTATTACCTTCTAGAAGAGCTCTGGGAGAATCCGTCTGACTAATGTGCAGCAGTGCAGGGAATACACCTCAGGAGAAAGCAGGTAATGCTGTCATATCTGAGCTGAATTTAGGGCAAATAATACAGTCAACTTTTTATTGCTTATTGTAATTACTAAGTGGGCTGCACAGTGGTGCAGCTGGTAGAGCTGTTGCCTTGCAGCAAGAAGGTTCTGGGTTCAATTCCCAGCCGGGGGTCTTTCTGCATGGAGTTTGCATGTTCTCCCTGTGCATGGTGGGTTTTCTCCGGGTACTCTGGTTTCCTCCCACAGTCCAAAAACATGACTGTCAGGTTAATTGGCCTCTCCAAATTGCCCCTAGGTGTGAGTGTGTGTGTGCATGGTTGTGTGTCTCTGTGTTGCCCTGCGACAGACTGGCGCAGACAGACTACCCCGCCTCTCGCCCGAAACGTTAGCTGGAGATGGGCACCAGCACCCCTCCCAACCCCACTGAGGGACAAGGGTGCAAGAAATGGATGGATGGATGGATGGGTAATTACTAAGTTGCATTCTAACATTCCTTGTGTGTGCTCCCCTCTTCCACCTCAGTGGTGCTTCCAGAGTGGTAGCAGCTGGCTTGTTGACAGTAACTGGGGGCATTGGAGGCACAATCATCTACGCCAAGTGGGACCACAAGTTTCGGGCAGCAGTGGAGAAAAATGTTCCATATTCAGAATGGCTGTTAGGTCTGGCTTTGGGACCTGCTTCACAAGATGCAGGTCTTCCCATCAGGAAACAGGTTAGTTCAACCCCACCACAGCACCAGTTCCCTCCAGATATTGTCTCTAAGTACTTTATTAAAAATTTAGTTCACACCAATATTACAGATAATATCAAAGCCTGTTACATCCATTCCTAACTGATCCTAGTTGTCAACCAATGCAGTCAAGTTCTGTTCAATCATTAAACTGTTTAAAAGTTTTCTGTCAAAGGAAACCCAGCAGATTGCATGAAGTCAGTGACTGCAGCATCAGCATGACAGACTGTGTCCGATGCAGACGTTTCTTTTATGTGGGTCAAATCTTTACTGTTTTAATTCCATCACTGTTTGGTTGAAGGTGTGATTTTCTTTGGGGTTTTTTCCTGAGGCACTGTGTGTTGCTCCCAGCCTTCAGATTGGCCCATGACAGAGCTATCCCCTGCTATTCTCATGACTTTAGAACAGAAAACCCTGAAGAGGGTGGAAGTGAATTTAGGGAAGTGAATTTAAAAGAGAGCATCACACACCTCTACTTATTCTACCACTCATGCCCAAAAAGCCTTCTACTATTAGATAATTATGATAAAACTAGGTAAAACATGGTAAAATTAAGGAAATTGCCCAGCGAATTTCTTTAATTTTGGGAGATTGGTGATCAGCTCATACTTGCATATGAATCTGATCTTATCCACCGATCTTATCTACTTCTGCCAAGGTACAAAGATTAACCACTCTCCTCTTCTGCTCTCCTGTGAGAGATGCTTGACTGACAGACCGGCCCATCAGGTCATGTCTGCACGTTTGCAGTTAACAATAGTCACCCCACAGTTAACAATTCAGCAACTTACTTGCTATATTTAGCAACATTTCAGACAAAAAAAAAAGCTATCGGCCAAAATTAGAATCAGCAGGTGAGGCTTTTTAACGACCTGCCATCGGTGCACCTAATAAAACCATGTCAGCCTCTGTTAGTTCTGGGGTTGGAATGTCTGAATGAATCGTTTTACATTTAAACATGCTTTGATGTATGAAAAAGATTTCTGCCATCGTACTCAACTCTAAATTCTCTAAATATAGACAGTTGGATTATATTGGAAAGAAAGAGAGAGCTCCCTGATCTGTCACGTCTCATTGATTGAGATTTGACTCTTTCCGTTCTAAGAGAAGGGGGCAAAGCCTTACCCCTTCTATCATTCAGAATATACAGAGATTCTACAGTGAAGCAAGGCGGTGACAGTCTGATGCTGTGTGTGCTTGTGTGTGAAAGCATCTTAACTTCAGATATGCCTGAAAACCAGCAGAAGTAATTCTACCTGCAGGTGCTTGCAAGTTTCAGTTCTGGTTGTTTCTTCATGTTGGTTTGAGAAACTCAACTAAAATCCTTTGGTGTTTCAAATGCGGACTGAGTCTGCTCTTCTGTTTGCTGTTTAGATAGAGTCCATCCAGCCTCCTTCTCTGATGGAAAAACAGATGAGAACGTCCAAAGCGAAGTCCGAAAAGAAACTAAAAGAGACAACAGAGCCCACATCATCACAGCCGACACAAAACATCCAGGGTAAAACCTCACTGCGTTGGCATGCTTTTCTCAAAACTTGTTGCTGTATTTATAAAAAGAATTGTTTAACAAACCATTTCCAACAAATTTGCAAAACAACTTCTTTCTTCATAGCAATGTCTGGAGAAATCTCTCCTTCCATACTTTTACTCTGAAGTCAAACTGCATCTGCTTGATTGACTTGTTTCTTCCCAAAGGAGCAAACTAGAAGACAAAAGAGAACAGGGAAGAAACACTGGCAAAATCTCCAAACAATTACAAATGACCTGGAAAAAAAATTAATAAATCCATGTGCAACATTTTGAAATAAGCTCTCGAATCTTGTATTGTTACCAAACATCAGTTTATTATTTATTTAGCAAATTATGCCAAATTAGTGGTGGCTCACATAAAAGGTAAAAGATGGTGTGGCAGCATTGTTTAAAGAGAGAAGGAAGAATCTGTCAGGAGGGACATGAGGAGCCTGGACCAGACAGGAAACGCATCCCACAAACTCATTCTAGACTCTACAGAGGAAACTCATTGAGCCACCACAACCTGGAACCCTGACTTGTCAACACGATCCTCTTTTTATTGTATGGGGGTTCTGTACAAAGTTGAATGTGCTGACAACAAAATCACACAAAAATCATCAATGGAAATCAAATTTATTAACCAATGGAGGCCTGGATTTGGAGCCACACACAAAATTAAAGTGAAAAAACACACTACAGGCTGATCCAACTTTAATGTAATGTCCTTAAAACAAGTCAAAATGAGGCTCAGTATTGTATGTGGCCTCCACGTGCCTGTATGACCTCCCTACAACTCCTGGACATGCTCCTGATGAGATGGCGGATGGTCTCCTGAGGGATCTCCTCCCAGACCTGGACTAAAGCATCCGCCGACTCCTGGACAGTCTGTGGTGCAACGCGACGTTGGTGGATGGAGCGAGACATGATGTCCCAGATGTGTTCAATCGGATTCAGGTCTGGGGAACGGGCGGGCCGGTCCATAGCTTCAATGCCTTCATCTTGCAGGAGCTGCTGACACACTCCAGCCACATGAGGTCTAGCATTGTCCTGCATTAGGAGGAACCCAGGGCCAACCACACCAGCATATGGTCTCACAAGGGGTCTGAGGATCTCATCTCAGTACCTAATGGCAGTCAGGCTACCTCTGGTGAGCACATGGAGGGCTGTGCGGCCCTCCAAAGAAATGCCACCCCACACCATTACTGACCCACTGCCAAACCGGTCATGCTGAAGGATGTTGCAGGCAGCAGACTGCTCTCCACGGCGTCTCCAGACTCTGTCACGTCTGTCACATGTGCTCAGTGTGAACCTGCTTTCATCTGTGAAGAGCACAAGGTGCCAGTGGCGAATTTGCCAATCTTGGTGTTCTCTGGCAAATGCCAAGCGTCCTGCACGGTGTTGGGCTGTGAGCACAACCCCCATCTATGGACGTCGGTCCCTCATACCATCCTCATGGAGTCGGTTTCTAACCGTTTGTGCAGACACATGCACATTTGTGGCCTGCTGGAGGTCATTTTGCAGGGCTCTGGCAGTGCTCCTCCTGTTCCTTCTTGCACAAAGGCGGAGGTGTAGCGGTCCTGCTGCTGGGTTGTTGCCCTCCTACGGCCTCCTCCACGTCTCCTGGTGTACTGGCCTGTCTCCTGGTAGCACCTCCAGCCTCTGGACACTACGCTGACAGACACAGCAAACCTTCTTGCCACAGCTCGCATTGATGTGCCATCCTGGATGAGCTGCACTACCTGAGCCACTTGTGTGGGTTGTAGAGTCCGTCTCATGCTACCACAAGTGTGAAAGCACCACCAACATTCAAAACATCAGCCAGACAGCATAGGTACTGAGAAGTGGTCTGTGGTCCCCACCTGCAGAACCTCTCCTTATTGAGTGTCTTGCTAATTGCCAATAATTTCCATCTGTTGTCTATTCCATTTGCACAACAGCAGGAGAAATTGATTGTCAATCAGTGTTGCTTCCTAAGTGGACAGTTTGATTTCACAGAAGTTTGATTTACTTGGAGTTATATTGTGTTGTTTAAGTGTTCCCTTAATTTTTTTGAGCAGTGTGTATATATATATATATATATATATATATAATATATATGGGGACTTTCAATGTATATTTTATGATATTAGACTGTAATGTCAACTCTGGTAGTGGGACTACTGATGGAAACTAGTTTAAGCATCTTTATATTAATGTTTTTTTCTCACATTGTCCCTGTTCTAAATAAACAAATAATTTTCTCTTGCTTTTTAACTGGGACACTGAGATTTGACTCAGGTTTTCTAATTGTCACTTTAAAGCTAATTTGTTTTAGTTTTGGCTCATTTTATAATTTACTCTTCATTGTGACATTTTTGTAACATTTGTAACAAACCAGTCAAAGCATTGTATGAGTGTTTTCCTTGTGCATTGGGTTTCCAAGCAGAGGCTTCAGCAGAGGCGACTCAGATCATCTCAGCCATCAGTGAAGTCCAGTCCATTCCAGCTCCATGCGACACCGAGCCCGCAGCAGCTGCAGGTAGCATGTTTCACTCTTGCTGCGCCAACATTGAGCTTCCTCATCCTTCTAACGTTTTCACAGGTTCTGATGGAACACTTTGAAGTCCTGTGAAGCAGCTGTAAAAATAGGTTACCACAGCAACCTCCCCAAAACCTCATCCACCTACAGACTGGACTATTTGATTTATGCTAGAAAGGCCATTCTGTAACTGTTGTTGAAAACAACAAATACTAAAGCAGGCTTTAGGTTCAAAATTATAGTTATTGGAACAAATAGGTAAATTCCAGCTTGAACACACACTTTGCAAGTTGTTGTATCTGGGGGGAGAACTGTGTTTAAATATTTCATTCAAGATGGGAGAAATTAAAACATTTTTGTCAAAAAGTGGTGAAGAAAAAAGAAGTCTGCTACACTTATAAGAATGCTGCATTACTCAGGTGCTTGTAGGTTTTTAAATCGTTCTAGCAGTTGCTAGCTGGGTGCGCTAGGTGGCAGTCGTGTGCTTTAATCCCACTGAATGATGCAACATGAGCATCATTGGTTCAATGGGCAGTGTTTGCGTTGATGCTTTGTGACTTTAAGAGAAACTGATCACTTTCCCTCGCTGCTAGTCGGCAAGCATGAGGCCGCCTCACCCAACAATGTTTCACCTGTCAGTAGTGGTTCAATATTTATTGTTCAAACACTTTATAGTCCAGGAAATGAGGACAATACCTGCATATAAATGAGATGCATCACACATGTGTAAACTTTCTAGAAGTGTTAACATGTTACACACACTGTCCATAATAATGCACTGAGACATTTTCTGACTGAAGTGTATATGCAGCTGGTCCTAAGAACAACCTTATTATTCGGCACTTTTTACATTTCCTGCCAACATTAGTTTCTGGGGTGCAGTGGTGGTGTAGGTGTAAAGCGTGACTCCTATCTTAGTCCTTGACTCGGTCATCACATGTTTGAGTCCCACTCTCACAACCCACCTTCCTGTCTGACAACTGTCAAAACACTTACGGTCCATACATTTTTTTGAAAGCAAGCTTCTTATTTAATTACCTGCTTGATGAATCATTTATAGTCTTCCTAAACTTCTGTCCAAGGACTGATGGGTGTGTAGTAACACCCATCAGTCAAGCTGAAACTTGTCTAGAAACTTTAGATTTTAGGACAAACTTCTGTGTGGACAAATAAACCTGTTCTATACTGTATGTTGTTCCACCACATAACAAAAGAGAAGGAACTCCACAGTGAGGGTGTCAGGATGGGAAGATGGTTTCTGTGTAGTTCTAGTGGCAAAAAATCTAATGTCTCGACATCTGAAAACAGCCACAGTTTACCGGTGTTCTGTACATAACAAAACTTCAGCAACTATGCAACAGAAAGTCAAAAATAACCAAAAGTAGCACAAATGACACCCAGCCATTCTGCTGAACTAACTAGAGCAGAAGGTTGCTGAAGATAAATAAAATAAATGTGCAGAGACTAAAAAGATTAGAAGTTTTAGTGGCTCAGAGAAAGTTCTGTCAGATCTGGATATGAGGGTCTTTGGAGCAAAGGGCCAGTTGGTGTGAGGGTCCAGCCTGCACTAAGGGTGAAGTGGATCAGATATAAGTGGTGTCATGACAACACATGAATTCTTTTAAATGTTGGCTGTAATATTTGAAGCTAAATTTTGCAGTCACATTCAGTCTGATTTAAACAATCTGTAGCATTGAGACTTCAAACACCCAGTGATTATTTGAGGAAAATCCAGCAGGACACATCCTAACGCAGTGAATTGGAGCACCTTTATCTTGGCTCAGTGCAATAAATGGTTAGACCAGTGCTTCTCAATTCCAGTCCTCAGGCCCCCCCACCCTGCATGTTTTAGGTGTTTCCCTTCTACCACACATCTGGATTGAATCTGTGGGTGATTAACAGGCTTCTGCAGTACTTGATGGTCATGCAGTCATTTGAATCAGCTGTTCTGGAACAGAGGCACATCTAAAACATGCAGAGCAGGAGGGCTTGAGGACTGGAATTGAGAAGCACTGGGTTAGACTGACGGAAGATACTACTGATGTCTCCAGAGAACATCTCAGGTTTTCCAGTACCTGAATGTTCTTCACCTGCTGCTGTTAGAATGTAACACACACACCAGTCACTTCAACTGACTTCAAAAAAGATTAATGTTTTAATTAATGTTAGAAGTGAAAAAAGTAAAAGTTTTTGCACTTTTGACATTTTAAACATGTTAAAATGTGTAAAATTCTTTTACACATGTTAACAGTGCAGTCTAGAATGAAAAGGCTGAAAACCCAAGCAGAGCAGGCTGCTGTTACTGGAAACTAACATGTCTAAAAGTACCCTTTGTTAAAGTGATATGTGTTGGTTTTCCTTAGAGGACTGTAAAGAATGCAGTGATCATAATATTGCCTTGGAAACAGCGGCTGTCCTTCAGGAGACAGAGTCGTCTGGAACAGCAGAGCCTCTGAGAGAGCGGTCAGCAGAAGAAGTGGCAGCTAGGCTGGCCCAACAGAATCAGGACGAAAAAGACTTTATCGCATGTGAGTTTTCAGCAACACACACACACACATACACACAATATTACTCATCTCAACTTTTACATACTTATGAGTGTTCTGTTCAGTGGGACTGATATGTTGCCTAGAATAACATTGTTACTCTCAGGTTGTGTTACCTCACCTCTGTGGTTTAATTTTTTGATAAAGTATAAAATCAATAATTATGGAAAACTTTCTTCATAAACTTGTTTATTTTGCCATAATATGACCTGACAAGGTTAATGGGTGAATATAATAGTTGTCTGTACTTTAGACGACCAAGTAAAACTGTGAAATACCATGTGAGCTGTAAACTTCAGCATCTTGTGTGGGTGTGTTGCAGTGCTGTCGGCCCGGCTGGACGACTCCCTGGCCAGTTCTGCCAAGGCAACGCTGCAGGCTATTGGAGCTCAGGAGGCGGCTCTGCAGGCTATCACTCAGCACACACACAAGCTAAAGGAGGCAATGGAGGCAGAGGTACGGAGTCTTCTGAGCCAACTATACACACTAACTACTGCACTGTTGCTGCTAGTGCATCCATCCATCCATCCATTTTCTGCCACTTATCCGGGGTTGCGTTGTGGGGGCAGCAGCTTCAGAAGGGAGGCCCAGACTTCCCTCTCCCCAGCCACTTCTTTCAGCTACTCCGAAAGAAGTGGCCCAGCTGGCCCAGCTGGCCTGGGAACACCTTGGGGGAACCCCAAGGAGTTTCCCCCAAGGTGTTCCCAGGCCAGCTGAGAGACATAGTCCCTCCACAGCGTGTCCTGGGTCTTCCCTGGGGCCTCATCCTGATAGCTTCACACTCGGCCGCGAACCTCTCCAGCAAGAGCTGCAGATCACGATCTGATGAAGCCACCAGAACCACATCATCCGCAAAAAGCAGAGATGCGATCCTAAGGCAACCAAAACGGATCCCCTCAACACCTCGGCTGCACCTATAAATTCTGTCCATGAAAGTGATGAACAGAATCGGTGACAAAAGGCAACCTTGGCGGAGTCCAACTCTCACCGGAAACGAGCCCGACTTACTGCCGGCAATGCGGACCAGACTCTGACACCGGTCATACAGGGACCTGGCAGCCCGTATCAAAGGGCCCGGTACCCCATACTCCCGGAGAATCCCCCACATGGCCCCCCTAGGGACACTGTCGAACGCCTTCTCCAAGTCCACAAAACACATGTAGTCTGGTTGGGCGAACTCCCATGCACCCTCCAGGACCCTGCTGAGGGTGTAGAGCTGGTCCAGTGTTCCACGACCAGGACGAAAACCACACTGCTCTTCCTGAATCCGAGGTTCGACTATCCGACGGACCCTCCTCTCCAGGACCCCTGAATAGTCCTTACCAGGGAGGCTTAAGATTGTGACCCCCCTGTAATTGGAGCACACCCTCCGGTCCCCCTTTTTAAACAGGTGGACCACCACCCCAGTCTGCCAATCCAGGGGAACTGCCCCCGATGTCCATGCGATATTGCAGAGTCGCATGAGCCAACACAACCCTACAACATCCAGAGCCTTAAGGAACTCCAGGCGGATCTCATCCACCCCTGGGGCCCTGCCACCGAGGAGCTTTTTGACCACCTCGGTGACCTCATCCCCAGAGATTGGAGAGCCCAACCCAGAGTCCCCATGCTCAGCTTCCTCAATAGAAGGCATGTTGGTGGGATTGAAGAGGTCTTCGAAGTATTCCGCCCACCGGCCCACAACGTCCCGAGTTGAGGTCAGCAGCGCACCATCCCCACTATAAACGGTGTTGGTGCTGCACTGCTTCCCCCTCCTGAGACGCCGGATGGTGGACCAGAATCGCCTCGAAGCCGTACGGAAGTCTGTCTCCATGGCCTCTCCAAACTCCTCCCACGCCCGAGTTTTTGCCTCAGCGACCACCCGAGCCGCATGCTGCTTCACCCGCCGGTACCCATCAGCTGCTTCTGGAGTCCCATAGGCCAAAAAGGCCCCATAACACTCCTTCTTCAGCTTGACAGCATCCCTCACCGAAGGTGTCCACCAACGGGTTCGAGGGTTGCCGCTGTGACAGGCACCAACAACCTTGCAGCTGCAGCTCCAATAAACCGCCTCGGCAATGGAGGTACGGAACATGGTCCACTCCTCCCTCGGCTGCCGCCCATAACACAGTGCACCCTGCTAGTGCAGTGGTTTATTTTCTGTTACCCCCCCAGGGAATCAGTTCCTATCCTGACACCCTCACTGTGTTTTTAAACATTTTTTGTGCAAAATTTGCAACAATATTGCTTGTATTCTAGCTTGTCAGAGATATGAAAAGTGCATTATATGATCATAGTAACTAGGGGGGCTTTATCTATATCCTGGCCTTTTTCTGAGAGCTACCACTACTTGGTTATGATGAAGTAAGGCCAGACTTAGTTTTTTTTTACTTGTTTGAAATATGTTACTAAAGCTGTGATGATACAAGAATAAAATTAGCATTTTGTGAGAACTCTGGACCACACTGCTAAAATGAGGAATACTGAGGGTCTTATAAAGTTATTGTTGGTATTGGTTTTACAAATAAGAAAATACTTAATCTTTTAACACATCAGAATCAAACATCGGTCACAGGACTTTGAAACGATTATTTAAAGAACTGTTTAGTTCTAAGAACTTGCTGAGCTATTCACGTCAGGTCTTGATAACTATAGAAGCTTTTTTTCTTATTAAAGTAGCGTTTTTTTTTTCTTGTCTTTTAAAGACTTTAGTGTAACTATTCACTTAATATGACTTTATTCGTCGTACTTGTAACACTCATGATTCAATAAAATTTGTGAAATTTTATTGTCACAAATTTCTCTATCTCTTCTCTATTTTGGTAGATATGTTTCTAAACATCCGCGCTCGTATCGTCGGCTCCGTTAACATAGACGCCTCATGGACCACTCTTGCCTATTTTTATTGACTTGACATAAGGCGGCCATCTTGGAGCGGTTGCCCCCTCTACTACAGTCCTGCTCACCATTATTGGCACCCATGAAGTTTAAGTACATATAATGGAATATTTACTGAAGGAAATTCATCAAGTGAAACAACATTTTACTGCTGACAGCTTGTGCTTGATGCAAAACAGCAAATGATAAAAAAACATTTAAAAAGACAAACATTATGAGGAAACAAAGAAAAACATTTTTACCATGCCAATGGTATTGGCACCCTTTGCTGCAAATCAATATAAAAACCCAATTTGGCTCTCCTGTTGCAAATCACACATAAAGATCACTTGTGATGGACTGCCTCCACACATGTGACATGAATTAACCAATGACTAATCATGTTGGTGCTTTAAAAGCCACCTATTAGTTCATCTCCACATGTGAAGGAGCTGTCTGAGGACATCAGAAATGCTATTATTTGCAAGCACAAGACCTCCAAAGGGTATAAAGCCATCTCCAAAGACCTTGGTATCTCTGTTTCAATGGTGCATAATGTTATTGAGAAGTTTTCCAGGCATGGAACCTCCCTGGACGTGGGGGGAAAAGAAAAATTGATGACAGAAGTCTTCGACGGTTGGTGCGAATGGTGGAAAAAACACTATGTCTAACATCTAAAGACCAACCTGGAGCCGTCTGGTGTGATTGTTTCAACAAGTATCACACGCCGCACACTAAACAAAGTGGGGCTTTATGGGTGGAGGCCAAGGAAGACCCCATTGCTGAAGAAAAGACATAAAAAAGAACGTTTGATCTTCGCAAAAGAGAACCTGGACAAACCTCAATCCTTCTGGGACGTTTTATGGACGAATGAAACAAAAGTGGAACTTTTCGGTAATTCACACAAACAATATGTTTACAGATGGCGCAATGAAGCCTTTAAAGAAAAGAACACCATACCAACAGTCAAGCATGGTGGAGGATCCGTAATACTGTGGGGCTGCTTTGCGGCATCCGGTACTGAAGGCCTTGACCGTATCCCAGGCATCATGAAATCAGAAGATTATCAAGCAATTCTAGAGCGAAATGTCTTGCCCAGTGTAAGGAAACTTGGTTTGTGGCGAAGATCCTGGGTCCTCCAGCAAGACGACCCAAAGCACACCTCCAAAAGCACACAGGCCTGGTTGAAAGGGAAAAAGGACTTTTAAAATGGCCAACAATGACTCCTGATCTCAATCCAATTGAAAATCTTTGGGTGGAGCTGAAATCTACCATTGAAGAAAGGAACCCTGCAAATGTACGAGAGCTTGAGAATATTGCAAAAGAAGTGTGGGAGAAAATGCCACCCGAGACGTGTAAGAAGCTTATAGATGAATATAAGAAACGTTTGGAGGCTGTCATTGCTGTCGAAGGCTACGCAACCAAATATTAAAGAGGGGTGTCAATATTAGTGCACATGCTGGTTTTCCGTTTTGTCCTTTGGAATTAAAATATTTATGTTGAAATGGTAATTATCTTTGTTAAATTACTTTGGACCTCAAATTGAAAGATCCTGCTGATATAAGTTTTGAACATTTCCATTTATTTCTGAAGATATTCACTCAGCTATGTAAATCATGAAGGGGTGCCAATAATGGTGTGCAGGACTGTAGGTGCTATATGCTTGGCAGGCGAAGTGCAGTATCACCGCATTTAATCAATCATATCTCGATAAGTACTAAACAAATTTTCACACCGTTTTGCTGAAAACATTATTAAAATGGCTATCATAGCTACATGTACAAGGGCGTTTTTGAATTAAGTGTTTTTGAATTGGATTGATACATGGTTCAGGATATTTGAATATTCTTAGTGAGGTTAACAGAATAGGATTGGAATATTTTGATTTTATGTATGATCATTTTACAAAACACACAGCCACTCATAATGTTATATTTATTTAGTAATATCAATACATATTTATAAGTATACAAGCACAAAATGGTACAAATATAATGTAGAGGAACACAGATTATTAAAAATGATTAATACTGAATGATACATATATAAGAGGTGTGCCGATCGATCGGCCACCGATCATAATCGGCCGATTTAAATGAAAAAGTGTATGATCGGTGATCGCCGATCACGGTCTCTTGTTGCTGATCATACCAACCGATCACCTGCATCTCATTTCGCAGCCTGTCTGTGCAGCTGGTCTCCTCTTTCCTTCACACTGCGCAAACGCACAGCAACAAATCCTAAGCGACGTGAAACTATAACTGCACTGAGTGATTGAGGACGTTTACGTGTTGAGCGGAAAATTGAAGCATGTCAAAATGCATCAACACAACGAATCTAATACGATATAAAAACAATGTTATACTTGACGGAGTTTGGCTACATCGAGGCTCACTGCAGTAAAAAAAAAAAAAACGACATATGGAGGATCAGATAGCAGGTAAAGCAGCGCACAGCTACAAACACTCACCTGGAGTAGCATTACGGTCAGAAAGCTAAACAAATAACCCGCTAAGTAATTTAAGTCTTCGAGCTGCGATGTAAGACGCTGGTTCTGTTCTCGCTGTTGAACCGCTGCTACGCTACAGGTAGTAATATTTCACAGACGGAGCGCCGCTTCTGCTCCACTGGTAGTGACTCTCACACCGAACCTCTGTTTAAAGCTGCAGCATCTAACCTAAAATTTTTTTATTTTACATACGTATTAAAACTTTCGCTGTCCTAACATGAGACAGATAATCTCTGAAAAAATAATTGATCTCCTCCCTGCTCTGCATAATTACTCCGCTCAGTCAGAAACAGCCACTCAGAACTAGCAGTAATCAGCTAGCCGCCATGCTATCAGGAAGTTTTCATTCAGTAACTCAGGATTGTTTATTGTAATGGATCTCGTATTTCCCTTTGAATGTAAGTTTTATACTTGAATTTTTTTTGGCAATGTTGAGAGGTTTTATTTTGGCTCTTTGCATTATTTAGCCTCTTCAGAGCCTCCATATGTTATCAGTCTGTTAAAGATAGTATTATTGATTGTAGTACAATTTACACAATGCCTGTTTTGTTTTTTTCTTGGAAAAAGTTATTAAAAACAAGTTTTTGTCTAAATTAAGGTGAATTCATGGTTCCTTTTTCCACATAATGTAACCGGTAGTGCTTATGATTAAAAAAATAATAATTATGTGATCGGTATCGGTGATCGGCCCTCATGGGTGATCGGAATAGGCAGGAAAAAACCTGATCGGCACATCTCTAATATATATATATATATATATATATATATTAGGCTATGCACTTTTATATACTCAGATTTTTTTTTTAAACAGCTGGAAGCATCAGGGGTTCCTCTGAGCCTCATTTGTTCTCAAGTCGTCTTCAGAGTGTGACAACAGGGAAATCTAGACAGAAAAGATGAGAAATGGTTCAAATAGCCACAGTGTTATTGATTAATGAAAATTATTTTGAGGGCTTTTCTTTATGTTGTGAATTTTATAAATTTTAAAACCATTAACCCTGTTTATGGTCAAATAAAAGTCTATAAAATGCTTGAAGGTGGTAAATGTAGCAAAATCAGAAAAATAGCCCAAATGTATGTCACACTCAAATGTGAGTGTAAAGTTAGGAGACACAAGGCAGAGCAGAGCAGATGTTCTCACAGTGCTGCATGGCTTCAAGAAGCGTCTCCATCCAGGAATAAGCACTGGAGTAGAAACAGGGTGGGTCTTGTTTATGGAGTGGTTTCTAATGGCAACATAGCATAGAAATACAAAGTTCTAAATCCTCTTTGCTCAGTTTATATTCATCCAGAACTTCTGAGCAGTTTATGAAAATAAAATCAGAGCTGTACAATTTAGAGGAAGTTCTACCATGACAATCAAAAAACATACAAGAACTGTTACCAAAGCTGAAAGTTCTAATAAAAGGATTTTAGCACATATCCTTTGTTAATGATTCATTTTTTGATGTTGAATTTAATGTTTTAATGAATGCAGGGTCCCACAGAGGAAAAGTCAACCCACTGGAAAGATCTAGAAGCTGCCCTGGCAGACAGAACAACTTCTGTGAATGCTGCCAAAACTGCTCTTGTCAAAGCCAAGTAAGACATGTACACACATTCAGAGCTTGCTGCGATGAATTCAACTTGTCTTTACATGCACCATTTTGTTTATATGTTATGTATTACTAGGTAAACGAAAATATCTTTAAAATAATGTTTTTGCTGTCTTGGAGGCATGTTTATTTTGTCTTGGAGTTCAGACAGTTGAGGTAAATCTTCACATTGACTTCTTTCCACTATTGCAGTGAAGCTCTGGACAGTCTAAAATCAGTGATTGACAAATCCAGAGGGTTGAAGATTACAGCTGCACAGCCACTGATCTTGGCAGCAGAAGAGAATCTCCATAAAATGGTGGTAGACTTGGACAAAGTAGTCTCCAAGGTAAGACCTGGTTGTAAGGGTTGCTGTGATCAGGTTTTTTCTGCCGATTCCGATACTGATCACGATTGGCTGTTAATTTTTCACTTTAGGTATAAATGCTACTATGTGATCTGGCAAAATAGATCAAAAGAATTGCCTAATTTAGACAAAAGTATGCAAAATTCTTGCAGGCACAATGCAGCAGGTATTCAGTCAAAAAGACAAATGTAAAACCTGTAATCAGTACAATATTTAACAACAAGGCTCTCAACAGCTTAATTATGCATAATTAAGCTGTTGAGCTTAATTATACAGCTCAACAGCTTAATTGAGCTTTATAAAGTGAAATAAGTCTCACAACACTGCCTATATCAAATAATGTCAAGCAAAATATAAAACATTCATTCAAAGTCAAATGCAGATTGCGTCAACATAAACAACCCTAAATTACTAAATCAAAACTGCTTGAGAGCATTGCTAGCTGTTTTCTGCTGGCTCTGGTTGGTTGTTTTTGATTGAGCAGCGTAATACTGCAGAATACAGGAGGAGGACAGATGAGCTTGATCACCCCCCCTCACACACAGCTTATCTGTGCCATGTTGGGACCACAAAAGTTTTCATACATATGTAATAACATCTTTTTTTAAATTGCGTGCTGCAGCTTTACGGAGACACTGGATGTGAAAGTCCATGTTCTGGTGGAGCACGAACTGTGCCACATCTCTGAAATGTTACGTCTCAGAACGTATGGTTCAACAGCTAAAGCAATACCCAGCATGTTACATCCCCAGCCCCATGACTTAAGTTATTTTTCAGGTTGTATGCTTAGTTTTCTGGCCGTCATACTCATCCAGGTGTGCGCTGCTTTATCTGCTGCCTGGCTGCTCCAGATGTCTTTTTTTACCCTCAAAAACTCAACATACTTCTTCAAGTGCTTGTTTTTTTTAAATGTCATATTAAATTAAAGCTTTGTGTTGATGCATTTTGACGTGCTTCATCTCTGAGGTATTTTTCACTCATAAGAGGCAAACTTACCCATTCACTCTCACAGTAATGTCTTGTGTAGCGTTAAAGTTCTACAAGACATTACTTATGATTGGCTGCCGTGCGCCTCCGCAGTGTGAAGAAAAGGGGAACAAATTATTAGCTTCCTACCTTCAGACTGATTTGTTTTAAAATGCACAACTATTTCAGTTCTGCTGATAAATTTCTGACAAGTTTTGTCTGTTCCAGTCAGAGGTAATCTGGGAGGAGCAAGAGATGCTGCTCACACACTGCTAGCTTTTCTCAGGGCATGGAACAGTTTCAGGGACAGAGCTTTCTCATGTTGGGAGAACTTGGTGACAACAAACCGTTTTCTTGTCCTGATCTTCCCATCTGACTATGAGATCACCTTGGAGCTGATCATTAGTTAACTTTATTGTTTTGTTCCACATATTCCTGGACTTTGTTTTCAATTTTAAATGTTTAAAATCATTTTAACTGGGCACTCTATCATATTTTTCCTCTTCTCTATTTGCTTACATGTTCTAATAATGTAAATCAGTGACGGTGTGCAGTACTTTAGGTTTTGTTTATATGTACATAGACTTCCTGAGATCTGCTCATGGTTCCACATCCAGAACACCCTTTAACCCTCACCCTGTCTCCTGGATTGTAGGTCCAATCAGCAGAGTCGGAAGCAAAGATTGTGGCCCAGTACACTGAACTGGTTAATGAAGCCAAGCAGCAGTTTCAGAGGGAAGTGAGTAGCCTAACTCCAGAAATCCAGGCCAACTGGAAAGGCCTTAGTAAGTACAAGTATTATACACATCAACCATTATTGTTCATGCAGGCTCCAGCAGGAGAGTTTAAATGTTTAGTGAATCCTAAGTTAGTTCCAGTTGTGTGTGTGTGTGTGTGTGTGTGTGTGTGTGTGTGTGTGTGTGTGTGTGTGTGTGTGTAGCTGGTAAACTGTCAACAGATGACCTGAACGCTTTGATTGCCCACGCACATCGGCGCATTGACCAGCTGAATCGAGAACTGGCTGAGCAGCGAGTCCGAGGGCAGATCCACATGGAAGCAGCGCTGGAGCAGCAGAGAGCCGAGGACCAGAAAGCTCTGGACAAAGCCATCGGCACAGCAACGCAGCACGTTAAAGAGGAGGCCCGACTGGAGCAGGAGAGGAAGGTACAGTGGATTGATGCCTGAGGGAGGCGGCAGGCATCCTGCAGATCCGTGCTGATGTGAGGCGTGTTGTGCTTGCAGCTGGCTGACCTGAGAGAAGTGATCGAGGCAGAGATGAGAACTCAGCTGCGGCGGCAGGCGGCTGCTCACACCGACCACGTCCGAGATGTCCTCAAAGTCCAGGAGCAGGAGCTGAGAGCTGAAGCCGAGCAGGTCTCTACCACACACAACAAATACACACTATGCGCACTTATCGTAGATGGACTAGTCCAGGGGCACCCAAAGTCGGTCCTGGAGGGCCGGCATCCTGCACGTTTTAGGTCTCTCCCTGGTAGTAGTAACAACCTGTTCAGCTTTTCAATGTTCCTCTTAGGCCTTCTAACGAGCCATGATTTGATCCAGGTGCATTAAACCAGGGAGAGAACTAAAACATGCAGGATGCCGGGCCTCCAGGACCGACTTTGAGTACCCCTGGACTAGACTCTATTCCTTTAGAAGGTGGGGAGGGAGGGTTGTCTGTCTGTAGAGGTCTGCTCTGTCCCATCATGCAGAGTCCCAACAGCTGATTGGACAAAGGAGGATCTGCCAGCCTGACCATCCTCTTGATGCACAGTAACTCAGTAAGAATGCCTTGAGTCAGAGGCTCTTTCAGATCTGCTGCAACACAGGCCACTACAGATCTTTCCTGCCAGCAGCTTTAGCCATCTCTCATAATCTCTTATTCTTACAGCAAATGGTTTGGAATTTCCCACCAAGAATAGTAAAGTATCATTGAATAAAATAAATTGTATACAGTTCAGTTCAAATTCAATTCAAAAACACTTTATCAATCCCAAAGGGACATCAAATAAAAATGTTATTAAATAAACTAAGTAAAAAATATTAAGAACCTGTAAATATTGCTCATGTCCTCTTCTTTACACAAAAGACATACCAGTTGTATGTTTATTGGTTTTACTGAAGAAAAACACTTCCTTTTGTCATTTTTTTTTCACTTTTAGTTGCAGCTCTGTCCATCTACTGTGAATAGTAGATGTAGTAGTTCTGTTTTGAATCATACAGCACCTTACAGTTGTATTCCAATTCTCTCAGCGGAAACCTGAAATCCACTGCAGCTAATTATTTTTGAAAAATCCCTTAACTCTGTTTACTGCTGGTAAACAGAGTTCCCATTAGACGTCACTGAGCATGTAGGACATCTTGGAGGAAAACATGTCTGAGGCTGAAGGAGGCCTGACATCTTCCAGCAGCACAGCAACAAACACACAGACAGACATATTATGGGATGGGTTAGATCGACGCACATTCATGTGATGGAATGGTCCAATCAAAGTCCTAACCTAAATCTTAGTTCAAAATTGATGTTTAGACTAGAACTTGAGCTATTTTGTAATCACATGGGCTGGCCTGTGTCATTACATAGGTAGATTCTAAAAGCTACTGGAGATCAAAATATCTATGCAAGGAAACCTTCAGCTTTCCTTGCATAGAAAGCTGAGGGTCAGAGCCTCATTCAGGGCCAGAGAAGAGTCCTCAGCCTCCGCGGTGCTGTCAGCACACAGAAGGCCAGGGCCAGGCATACTTTATATGGTCAAGAAAACACAAAGAGATTAAGAGAAGGCAACACGAGACCTCTAAATTTAAAAAACAGTTCTGTCTAGGGCTGCAATAAACAAATATTTAGTAATCAAGTATTCTATTGATTATTCTTATGATTAATCGAACTCCCCACCCAGCTGTGCCAACAATGATGGAGGGATCTCTGGTGTGTTTGACTGGCAGGCGTCTGGAACGATTGTGACAAACGGACTTCCGCAGTTTGCAGAAAAGGTCTGAGAAGAGATTGCTAAGATGGTTGACTTTTCTGGCATTGATAAAAAATATTTAAAAACCCTAATCTCTTTTAACATTCGGTTTTATTACTTGGTATAGCAACTCAATAAGAACTGTCTTTTCAGACTCGGGTTGAGACAAGTTATATAAGATGCGGTCAGTACAAAGTTTTTTTTGTCCCATTGTCAACTCTGACCAAGCTCAGCACATTTTAGAATGTTAAATTGCTTCATTACTTGTTACTAAGTGTTGACATGTGTGGATTATGCCTTAATTTTCTTGTACTGCTGCTGTCCACTAAACAGAGCAGAGCAGAGTTTGTGAGGGACAAACTGGAGACTGTAGCCTTGGTTCTCTTTACTTCTTACTCTAACTGGCATCCCATCTGAAATCTGAGCAAGAAGTAAAGAGTTTCAGGAGAAACAAGAATAAGATCAACTTTTATTCAGTTTTCTGAGAGGAGATGGTGGAGGACTACTGGTACAATACAAGTGTTGGGCAACAGGTTGGACTGGAACTGCATGAAGAAAGAACTAGAGGTTATAGTTTTCTAGGGTTTGCTTACTGCTTGTCAGTCTATATAATAGTTATTTTTAAATGTTGAATTCTAGTGCATCATTTCATTTTAAAATGTTTTGTATTGCCTGTAATTTTAACAAAATATCTGTTTCTCACCTCTCTAGTGAGGTGACTGGACGTAGTAATGAGTACTGTGCGTTTTCAGGAACTGAGCAGTAAGCTGCTGGAGCAGGAAACCCGGTACCGTCAGCTCACTCAGGAACAGCTCGATGACTTCACTCTGGATATGAATGCTGCCTACGCAAGACTGAAGGGAGTGGAGGAGGCCATAGACAGTAAGATCAACACACGTCTCCTCAGAATCTTCCATTCCAGTCTGACTTCAGGATAAACTAGAACTACAGTGGATGTCACCAGCATGCACATCCCAGGTTTCTGTTATGTTACAAAATGAGACCATGATAAATAATTTCCCTTTTCCTTTAGCTGACATTTTTTTTCTGAACTATTGAACTGAAAAACAAACAGATGTGTTTAGATCAGTGCTTCTCAATTCCAGTCCTCAACTCCAACCTGAATAGCAAAATGTGGTCATTTCCAGAATTCGAGAATTGTGGGACACCAAGTAATGTATCTGCTACAAGAGTGTCAGCATTGTTTTAAACACTTGTGTGATTGCGACTTGTTTTCTTCAGTAATATCTGTACTGTATAGAAACAATTCTCTGAGAGGAAGGTCATTGGATTGGACATGAAATCAAATTATCGAATGTTTGTGTGAAGACAATGGGAGACATTGACCCTGCAGCCTGAAATATCATCCCAAACAGTAAATTCCTGAATGCTGAATGCTAGCTCTCCAGCTAGCGACATGCTAGGTGGAGAGCTCTGACAGAAGTATTCCTGAAGAATACTTGATTCCTGAACTATTCTTCAGGACGGAAAGTGAATACTGAGTGTTTCTGCCTGCAGGCCATGTGGAAGCAGAGGGGGAGGCCCGGAAAGCTCATCGGCTGTGGCTGTCTGTGGAAGCGCTTACCTACACCTTAAAAACAGCCAGCTCTGAGTCTCCCAGCATGCCCCTGGAGGACGCTGCTGAGGCTGTGCGTGCCAGCTGCGTTGACAATGATTTTGCCCTGGCTCTGGCGTCAGCTTTGCCTGAAGAATCCCTGAAGCGCGGTGTGTACAGCGAGGCTTCCCTTCGTGCTCGTTTCAACTCTCTGCGATCGCTCGCTCGCAAAGTCGCTCTCATCGATGAATCCCACAACACCCTGTACCAGTACTTTTTATCGTATGTCCAAGCTGCACTGCTTTTTGAGAAGCAACAGGAAGTCCCGCCCACCCAGCTACGCAGCGAGGATTTGGATCCCTTCAAGCTGCTCTCATATGCCAGCTACTGCCTAGAGCACGGGGATCTGGAGCTGGCAGCCAAACTGGTGAACCAGCTGCGAGGGGAGGCCAGGAGAGTGGTGGAGGACTGGCTGACTGAAGCCAGACTCACACTGGAAACCAGGCAGGTTATCAGTTTGCTTTCAGCCTATGCCAATGCAGTAGGTTTAGGCACCACCCAGGCTCCATAGCTGCCTCCTTGACCAGGCAACCCAAAGGTAGCATGTATGTTGGTAGAGGAAGCCAGCTGGAATGTGGTCGGATCTACAACAGCAAACGAAAGCGCGATATTATTGCAGTGAACCATCTATTAACGTTAACCCACAGATTAGTTTCAAATCACTAAGATAAGATGTAGTCTCAGTTTAGGTCTCAGCTTTGTTTTCTTTACCTTGTTTGGCAACATGCCATGGTCATCTTAACAATAAATAAGTTATGCTGCACTGTTGTGAATATTGCACATTAAATAAATCATTAAGAAGGAATGTCGTCTATTTACTGCTTTTGTCCTCTGTGGAGTTTTAGTTTAGTCCTTCCAGGTTTCACTTCCTGCTGGTCCTCTGGTCTCCTTCCAGCCCAGTAACCTGCACTGGCAGGAGACACTAATCTCTCTCAAATGAGACTTTGATCTCTGAGACTGTGCTGTTTCTGTGAAGGACTGATGAACTGTCCTCACTGTTTACCACCTCAAGTCTACATGTAAACAGGTGAGTATGATCCATCAACAAGAGAACAACTGTTTTCAGATGTCAAACATTTGAAGTTGTTAGACTTCAAATTCCATCTGAGTTGTGGAGCCGCAGGAGGAGCGCTGTGTGCTGCGCTCTGACGGCAAACGCACAATAGTTGTTATAGCAAAATCTGGGCAATGGAGCGCAAGAAGAAAACTACGTATCCCAGCCAGCATACCTAGGTGGGTCCCATATGGGGAAAAGGAGAGCAGACAATATGGGTCACACGTGGGTTTGTCCCCAGTTTCCATGGTGGGTTTGCCCATGTAGGGTCACCGCCTACATGGGCGCTACATGGCGTTGGCCCTACATGGGCAAACCCATGTGTGACCACTATGCAAACTGCAGACAAACCCATGTGGGACCCATATTGTCTGCCCTTTTACTGATACAGCTGGAATTGTAAACTTCACGGCTCCTTTTTTACCATCACATTGACAGAGAAAATGTTTTTAATATTTCTGCCACATCTTCATTATTACTCTGGCCATCATAATTTGTGACCAGTGTGATTTTGGCTATAAATATTAATATGAATACACCCAAATAGTAATGAAGTGGTAGAACTCTGAAAAGTTTTAAACTCTGACATAATTTACAGGCCTGTACAGTAAAGTCACAAATTATTTAGGCCATCATAATTTGTGACCAGTGAGATCCTGGCTATTTGAGGGTTAAATATTTTAAATGAGATATGACTTTAATGAAGTGGTGGCAGAAACATTAAAAACTGTGTTAAAACACTACCAGAGTACTTAGAATAATTTCTTAATCATTTAACAATTTATTAAACGGCCACAGTTGGTTTACATATTTTAACGACAGCATATAGGCATTCAGTGCGATGGTCCGTCACGCAGTTTTCAGAATCAAATACAAAGTAATACATTATATTTTCTCCGTCAGTGCGTTGGTAATAAAGAGGGAGCTGTGAATCTATGCTGTGAATCATAGACATAGTATAAGAGTAGACCCCGCATTGGCTGCTCTGGCGCAGGAAATACGGCGGCCATCTTGGAGAGGTCGTCCCTCCTACTTTGCTCAATCAAAACAGCAGAAGATGCCTCAGCACTGAGGGATATTGTTGTTCTGATCGACGGATTATTGATGTGAGGCTCCACAGACAACATTTCACAAGTAAGATGGACATATTATTGTGTATATTTTGGGATTAGAATATTACTTTACTGTATTTATGTCCACCAGCGAGATACCAGCTAATATTAGCTACAGTGCTTGGTGTAATACGGGTTCAGCCGCTATGAAGGATAACTGAGATTCTGTAAATTAAAAAAAATATTCTCTAACATTGACTTAGATTATCTGACACAAGAGCCTATATTTGAAATTAAACAATGTAACATACATTATAAAACTTACGTATTATAACATTCACCAGCAAAGTTTACACAGGTGGTAAAGACTATTATTTATATGTAATTCTTTCACTCTGTCAAAAGTAAGATACATCCCAAATCTTCCGTTATTGTTTTCATAAAGACACGATGTGAGGAAGAAGAGGGAGAATCTATAAAGAGAGACGGATTCACTGATGAATCTCACATCGGATTTTGGACTCAATCTCAGCTGCTGAATCTCTGAAGCTAGAACTCATCGCCTGGAAAACATATATATCTAACATGTATCCAATATATATTATTCAGTATTAATCATTATTTGTCATTCCATCCATCCATTTTCTTGACACCCTTGTCCCTCAGTGGGGTCGGGATGGTTGCTGGTGCCTCTCCAGTTAACGTTCCGGGTGAGAGGCGGGGTCACCCTGGACAGGTCACCAGTCTGTCGCAGGGCAACTTAGAGACACACAACCTAGGGAGAATTTAGAGAGGCCAATTAACCTGACAGTCATGTTTTTGGACTGTGGGAGGAAACCAGGGTACCTGGAGAAAACCCACCATGCACAGGGAGAACATGCAAGCTCCATGCAGAGAGACCGGGGCCGGGAATCGAACCCAGAGCCTTCTTTCTGCAAGGCAACAGCTCTACCAGCTGCGCCACTATGCAGCCATTATTTGTCATCATTAATCATTATTTATTTGTGTTTGTATAGTTATATAAATATGTATTGATCTTACTAAATAAATTATGAAATGAATTATGAACGGCTGTGTGCTTTGTAATATGCTCATCATACATCAATATCAGAATATTCCATTCCTATTCTATTGTTATAGCCACTAAGCATATTTAAATATTCTGAACTATGTATTAAAAACATACTTAAATAATACAATTGTTTATAAATGTAGCTTTGATAGATGTTTGAATATGGTTTACAGTAACAAAAAGCATGTTATGATCGATTAAATGCGCTGATACGTCATTGTTTTTTTGTTTTTTTTGTTTTTTTAAACTTTATTGAAACAAGATAAGTACAAACAAGAAAGGCAAATACAACAGTGGAACTATGTAGAAGGAATAATAGAGGCAGATTTCAGAGTGAAAATACAGAGATTGCTAAGGAAAAAAATAACATCATTATGACAATAATAATAATAAAAATAATGAAACAATAACTGAAATAGCAACAAGGGGATTTATATGTTAGGATTGACATAGATTGACAGGCAATTCCATTAATAATTCAGTCAGGTATTCAAATGATCCAATACATTTGAGAGATTTCAAATATAACTGAAATTCAGATTTAAAAAAAGTTTAAAAATTGGAGATGATCTCAGCATTCTTTGTTTATGAATAAAAAATTTTGCCAAACAAAATATTAGGTTACAATACATTTCCATCCATCCATCCATCCATCCATCCATCCATCCATCCATCCATCCATCCATCCATCCATCCATCCATCCATCCATCCATCCATCTTCTTTCGCTTATCCAGGGTCGGGTCGCGGGGGCAGCAGCTTCAGAAGGGAGGCCCAGACTTCCCTCCCCAGCCACTTCTTCCAGCTCCTCCGGGGGAATCCCAAGGCGTTCCCAGGCCAGCCGAGAGACATATTTCCATTTTTTTGTTTTCCAATAATACTCCAAAGGTTACCATATCTCTCAAAATAGATTCAGGAAGTGCAATTTTTGATTTGATCCACTTTTCTAAACAATTCCAAAATATTTTGGTGTGATTGCAGTCATAGAAGACGTGGTCTATTGTTTCAACATCACTTTCACAAAATGAGCATTTATTGTCATCAATATTAAAGCAAATTCTTAGTAGCTCTTTTGAGGGGTAAATTGCATTTACAATTTTAAAATGCGTTTCTTTAGCTTTTGGTTGAATGGGGAGTTTTAAATAAAGAGTTCTCAACCTTTCAATTGTTATTTTATCAAATTTGCAAAGAATGTTATTTTTATTTATTTTCCCAGGGGCTGATACGTCATTGTGCTACTAAACACATAACGCTGAGTGGAGTGGTGGACCGCTCCAAGATGGCCGCCCTAAATCTCGTCAGCGACAACAGGCGATTTCCGCTAAAGAGCACACGTGTTTCCGCTTGGCAACAGCGCTCCTTCCGCCTACCGACAGATCTGTTGATGCTCTTTATCCCAAAGGATTTTCGTTTAACCTGATTTTTTTCTTGAAATTGAACGTAGCATGAACGCGGGATTAAAAAGCGCCCCTGTTCTGTGCAGATTGTGGTGACAGACAGGCGCAGATCCGGACAATGCTGCGTCTGTTCGGAACATTTCTGTCGAACTTTCAACGCCTTAGAAGATCTGAGGCTAAAAGCTAGCTGGAATAAGCTGTTCCCGTCCAAGAGGCACCGTTGGTGGGAGAAGTAACGAGATGTTGGTAAAAAGTAAAGTTCTGTCATTATTGACATTCTTTAACTAAACTGTTGAACTTTAAGGTTTGATTTGTGCTTCAGCTGGTGACTGCTGGCTACTGAGTGCATGAAAGCATGAGGGTTGCTTTCATGCACTCACTGCTTTAAATCCAACCAAAGTTGTTCACCATCACCTGGATACGAACAGGAAGAGCTGCACCTTCCAGACATGATACCAAATCAGAACATGATAGCAAAATGTGCCCTAATGATGCTTTTCATGAAGGTATTCAGGAAGTGGGTTTTATCTGGAGAAACCACTTGCAGTATTAGCTGTTTATGTGTTGAAAGTGTTTGATTTGTTTGCAGATAGCTGCTAGTTTCTTTGTTTTGCTAATAATTGTCTTCTGCGTGGGGTTTGAACGGAACACATTTACAGTACAAGAAAGGTTCCAGTTGGCTTTAGAAGACAGGCTTTGGAGAAATGTTTAAGAGCTCAATACTAGTTGAAAACTTAGTTTAAAACTCATTTTTACAGTATTTGGTTTTATTGGATTTTTTTAAATTGATTTGAGTTTTATTCAGCTTTTTCTTTCAGATTGGGAACCTTTAAGGTTCTGTTAGGGTTAGGGTTGGGGTTAAACCCAGAAAAGGGGCAGGTTAGCTCTCACCTAATGATTTAATGAGGATTTTCATCTCCAATCAAGGGAATTTGCCAAAACATGTTGTTAGATAATGGCAACAGAGTTATATCACAGTCACCAGGTCTCCATAACAATAATTAGACTAACTAGATGCTAACCAGTTGGTAACAATTACAGAATTCAGTGGTGGAACTAGAATTGTGTAGTTTGATCTGATGAGACTCGAGTCCCTTTCAGATAATAGTTCCAGAGTAAATATTCACCTCCAGAAGGCCGTTTAGTTTGGTTTGGTCTTTCACATCATAGGTCACCTGTGTGTTCTGCATACTTTCATAGTATGCAGCTGGAGTTGTGGAACTAAAGAGACCCGTCTTGCAGGTTGCAACATTCATTGATAGTCTTGAGTAAAATAGCCATAAGTCACTGGACTCAGGTCGGGGATTTGATCCTCATGCAGGTTGCTTTCATGCATTCAGTGCTTTAAATTCAACCAACGTTGTTCACCATCTTTGAAATGTTATCTACATCAGATTCTGCTGATGAACATATTTTACAGACTCTGCTGTTGCTGCAGTCTTCACTTTAAGTGTGACATAGTGAAATGACACATTGTACAATCCCATATAACTGTTGACGGGTTACAGGTCTGGAACTTCCTGAGAAGCATAAGAGGTGTAATGTTGGTGTCCTATTGTTTTCTAATCCAGATTACCACTCTAGACCATAGATTTGTCTTTCTAACAAAATTAGTACACACCATCCATTTTCAGAAACAGAGCTAACATGACCCATGGAAAAACTAAATTCCATTCATTTCATATGTTTCTTTTTTTGTTTATCTTGGAGAGCAAAGATTCCTTCATGCACAGTGACGGACGATCAGTTCAACACAAAGTTCAACACTTTTTTTGGAGGAATAATATCTCTGTCCAGAAACATCGATTTTGTGCAAATGCTGTTAATCTGAATCTTTAGCTGAGGTACATGACCTGCCAGTGACATATAGAGCATGTAGACAGGAGCTGGTGTGAGTAAAAATATCCTGGTTTTATGATGTGGAATTTAAAACGGAAACATAACAAATTCCTTTTATTTCAGTCACAAGCAGCATTGTCTGTTTGCCAGTAAAATGAAGTTATTTTATCTATAACAATTATTCTGAGTATTTTTAAACACAGACTGAAGCAAAAGTACAGAGTAAACCTGCAAACATTCATGCTGGTTTTCATGAACTAATAGTTATCCTTGTTGGTGTTCAGCTTTCGGTAGCGTAATCTTTTATAGCAGGAACAGTCTGAGGCACTCGCCTAGTTTCCAAGTTGCAGTTGCATGGTTGCAGTGTCTTGCAACCATGCAAGACACTGCAACCAGCAGTCTGCAACCATGGTTGCAGACACCATGCAGTGTCTGCAACCATGCAAGACACTGCATGGTTGCAGTGTCTTGCAACCCAGATGTGCTGTGAGGCAAAGAATGGGGATCTTAAATTCTATTTAACTAAATGGTTGCAGGTGGCATAAAATCACAAGAACCAGTGCTAAGTACAAGTTAGAGACTCTAATATGAATAATTTTAAATACTTTGATATGGTTGTCTTTGGTGTTAGGATTTTTGCTCCTTTCTGGTAATTTTTTTTTCCATCTGTTCAGGTCATGGTCATGTCCGGTCCCTGCAGCGAGCTGAGATTCTGTTCAGAAGTACTTTTTAATCCCAGTTTTCCCAGTTTGAAGTGTCTGTTCCATGTTCCGAGTCAAGATGAAGAGGAGAAAACCTCGTTGTGGCTCACAACTTGTGTCGCGCTCCTCTGCACGTCTGCAGCGAATGCAGCAGCATCTTCTGACAGTGGTGTTGCAGGACCACCGGTGGGAGGGGCCAGATGGATCCCTACCAGTGAGTTCAAGCAAATATCTGTCACTTTCTGTTTTAACTATGATCGAGTCACATTGAAAGTAGGGTGGGCTGTTCCAATTGAAGGTGGTTTTTTGTCCTGTCCTCCTCTCTCCTCTAGGGGCAGTACAGAGCTCTGTGGAGGCTCTTGAGCAGCGATCTCTGCTGCTCTTCATACATGAATACATCAGAAGCTTCATCTGTCACAGCTTCATATCCAGACTGAAACACTTGTGCAGCATCAGCTCATGGAAATTCACTTAATGCAAACTAAGGTCACAGGAAAGCAGAACCCTTAAAACACTCTTCTCTTTTAGCTGTGGTGGAGGATGGATTGTTTGCTCTGTTGGAATTATAGTTTTTTGTTTTACATAAGGCAGTTCTCTCTTTCTATTTTCTTTCTCTGTTTTCTGAGTGAGGCAAAATGGTCTCAGTCTCTCAGATTGAACCTAGTGAAATGACACATTGTACAATCCCATATGCACTAACTTGCATTTTAAAAGTTGGTGGTAACTGACAGAAATGGCAGCATTGGTGATTACTGATTTTAATCTGTTTTAAGACATTTTCTTTGTTCTTTTGATGAACTTTATATCATGATTTCATTGAGGGGAAAAAAATTATTTTATGAACCTTGGCAGATTGACACTCCACTGATCAGTATGACTGTAAGGGAAGTACAGTATCAGGTCTGCCAGAGCTGGACAGACCTGTAGGCTGCATCCTATAGGATTTCATTAGCTGTGAATGGTGTTAAAGCTGCTTTACATGAAGTATTCACAGTGCAAATTACTGTTCTGTTGTTTTTTAAGAAAGATATGGAAGTAAAAAACTATTAGTAATAGACTATGTGTGCATTTCCTGACCTTTGTGGGACGTCTGACTACAACCTTTAGTGTGTCAGAGCTACTCTCACCATTGTCGCTTTCCTTTTCAGGTCCTGCCCGGCTCACCTTCATCCAGAATCAGCCTTGTCTCTCTAATCAGGAGTTTCGACTTCATCTGAACCACAGGAGTTTCTTCACCAGCCGAGTCCATTCTGACCACTATCTGAGACGGGCACTAGTTTCCACACCAAATGCTGGAGGAGATGAAACGGACTCTAAACCTACTTGGTCTACAACTTTTGTTCCTAATGGAGCAATGTGTATATGGTATTCTGTCTGTGATTGGGAGACTGAATTGGACTTGGTACCAGAGATGTTCTGGAGGACATTTATCAGGAACAGACTGTACAGTCAGGCTGTGGAGGAGCATAAAGTCCAGCTGAGGATGTTGGTTTGCAGGAGGCACATAATTCATATTCTTTAGCAGTCTTCCAAAGATTATAAGACATCGTGCTTCTGCTGTGTCAGTCAGAGGTCTGATGAGTGTCTTGGCTGTCCATCGGGCAGAAATGATTGCCAGACTACTGGACCTCTGGATTTCTGAGGAGAGCTGTCATGTTTGCAAGGTTCATTGCACTCACCAAATATTCTGTGATAACTTCAGGAGTCCAGAGTCTGAATGCAGCTGTAGCTTTCCCAAGTGGACCTGGGAACAGATGTGGCAGACATATCTGAATTCCTCTCCTCTTCTCGTTAGTATTCAGCCTTCTGTGCAGATGTTGTCACAGCAAATATCTGATAAATGCTCCCCTATTTACAGCCCTAATCGCTCCTTGCAGAGTTCTGCTTTAGAAATTCAACTCCCTGTTTTGGTGAAACTGTCTTCTTTCCAAAATAAAGAAGAAAGCTCAAGAAAAACCAGAACCAGCCAGAGCCAAACATGCATAACTCATTCTGGACTCACTCAGTTCAGTGCAGAGGCAGCTCAGTCTAACCTGGAAGGTTTAGAAAATTGTGACTGTCCTTCACCCTCTGTAGCCACCTCCCATCATGCCTCAGCCCTGCCTCCTCCTCAGGTGGACCAGTCTTCTGTAGATCCACTGCTTCAGGTCCTCATGACCTCCACTGACCTGCTGGCTCCACTGGCACTTCAAAGGCCAACATCAGAAGAAGCAGCTGCTCAGCTCATCTCGGTCTCAGCTCCTGGTGTGGCCGCTAGGAAGGCTGGATCAGTCCGGTGTTACTGCAGCGCTCAGTTGGAGATGTTCAGACAGCAGAGCGTCATTGGGACCAACACACAGGACTGGACCGGGTCAAAACCACATCGGAGCAGATGCTCCGAAGGTAGGGGCAGCTGAGCAGGAAATGATTGCTGCTTGGTGCCATTGTTTGGCAGTTTTAGAAAACAGTCCTTTTTTGTGGACGTTTGTCATTTCCACTGGCAATGACTAAAGTTAATGACTGAAAGGCGCCTGATCCTGTTTCATCAGCATTCGGGTCATGATATTTTTCCCGACTTCTCATGGGTTAATGATGAAGAGACTGTTTATGCTTTTCAGTTCTGGTGATCTGAAGGATGAGGACTTGAGGAGAAGAGGCAGAGATGGAACAAGGTTAAGCACTGTGGAGCCAGAGTGTGTTGGTGGGCCTCACTCTGTGCAGTGGATGGACATGGGTCGATCAGTTCTCCTTGCTGATCTGCTCCAACACTATCAGTCTCAGCTGTTGGTCTTCTGCTCTAATGCTCTGCGGCTTAAACTCCACACAGCAGCAGCAGGAACTCTTCAGGCAGCATTAACCTTCAAGATGATCGCAGGAGCTTTCAGACCCTGCACAATGTTACTCATGCTTTAGAAACAGGTAACCTGCACATTTCCTCTCTGCCCACTGTGTTGCACACATCACACTGTTGTGTATTTTTGGCGTTTTAAGAAGCCTGCACTACTGTCCTCTTATGATATTGGTCAGAGTATCTGTTTTCTGCAAAATGCAGGTCATCTCAGGCTAGTTTTCTGAATAGATGATGTGGCATGTGGTGTTAAAGACATTCAAACGTCTTACCCCAGGCTTGTCATATGAGAGATCAAGTCAGGTCAGCAAGTTAAAATTAACCAAACTTTAATAAATGCAAATGATTTTGGAGATCAGACAGAAAAATGCATCCAAAGACTCAGTTAGATCTGGTATCCATTCTGCCCACAGCCTTAAATATTTAACCCACACCTTAAGCTGCACAACAAACGCTTCTGGATATTGCAGCACTGTCTGCTCGCATAACCAATGATTTGTGTTACTTTCAACAGTGTCAGTTTATCAGTCCTACTTCCTAATAAGGAATTGTTGTTTCCTAGATTTTGTAGCTCCAGGTGCAGGCCCAGCCTGGTTGGATCTACCTGACCAGGACAGAAATGTGCGCATAATATTCCACAAGCGCCACAGCATATTATTATATATATTACATATTATATAGCAGATCACTCAGTTAATTAATATAAGCTTGAATACCTGCTGATAAAGGAGCCAATCTAGAAATCTGTAAGAACAAAGAAAACAGTCACATTTCAGCCATGTAAACATGCTAGTGGAACTGTTTGGTTGGACTAGGCCAGAATGAATCTGATGGATCTATAGATACTTGCAGAACTAGTTCACTGAACATTTATTGTTAGTCAGAATTCTGAATTACGTAATACATTTTAGAAGTAAAAAAAAAAAAGAAACTATGGGAAATGTAGCTAATAACATTTCTTAATAGATTTGAGGCTCCGATTTTGGAAGAGGGAAGTCCTCATGTCGCCCTCCTTTCTGAAGCCATTTGGTATCTGACATAAATTTGTTATAAAATATTACTGATTAAACTTAACATAAAGCTACATAATTTTTAAAGTGTAATCAGTAATACTTTTATAACAGATTTGTGTCAGATCATGATTTCTTGGTTAATGTCAAGTTGTCATAACAATAATGTCAATTTGTATTTAATGTCTCATGATTTATCGAATGACACTTTATGACAACAGTCATGAATATTCATGAAGACTTATTCATGTTTATGACAGGAGTTATGTCAGTCTTATTCACAGCCTGTCAAATAAAGCTTTACCACTTTCCTAACTGTGAATTCCTTGATGACTTTAGGGAATCAAACTGCTGCTGGAAGATCAAGTCTGCAGTAGAGTTTATATTGTCTGTTAGGGTTTCAGGCTTGTGTTCTGTTCTGTTCCTGTGAACAGTGAGTATTTACAAACTGGATTTATTTTGTTCTGTGTATTTTAGGTCTGTTTCCAAAGGCATTCCGAACCATACTGGAGCACTTCAGGCTGTATTTGTTTGTCCAGTCAGCACACGCCCACTGGGACTCTGGTTAGTGCTGCACTCACAATCTAATGTCCCAACCAGTCAGTTAGCACGTCTCAAACATCAACTGCAAAGTGCTTTACATGAATCAATGTACAGGGAAGAAGCAACAAACTTCCTTCACCTCATACGCTCATAAGATGGATAGATATTGCATTCACTGTAGATTCACTATGGCAACTAATGAAGCAGGCCTTACTGGCAATTCTACAAAAAAATATATTTGTGTTTTGCTGTTAAACATATAAACTAAACATTAAAATTGATACCAATTAGATGGTTAATGAAAAGTTGAGATCAGGTGAGAATAAATGGAAAAATAATTTTTGGAGACCTCTTGGAAATAAACAGCAGTTAAAAACAGGCACAGCATAAACCCAAAAAGATTCAATAAAAATATACATTTATGTTAAAAATAAGATTAAAGTTTTGCTCAAAAGAAATGTCTTGAGTCTGCCTTTAAAATGTTGAATGCTGCCTTCAGCATGCTCCCTGATCTGAGGAGTTTGACGAAGCAGCTAAACACCTGAAGTTTGATCACTTAAAGCATTAACAAAACACTGACACTTTATTAAATTCAGGCCTTAAAGTGGGAAGCCAATAAAGAGACATAAATCACAATGTCAGCTGTCTCTGGTCAGAAAGCATGCTGCTGATTTTTTCATTATTTGCTGTGATAAATGTACTTTATCATGTAATACAAGACTGTTATGATAATCTGTTTTGCTATTAATAATGCATGGATCAGAGTTCTTGCATTGACTTGGGAGATAAAGGGTATACTTTTTCAATGTGTGTTTAATGTCTTACTGTCTGAATTTATATATGGCTACATAAAAAATATATTGCTGTCAATATTCTAAGATGTATACCTAGCCTGGGTATTTGCAATAACTCTAGATGGCAGCAAAGTGATTCCATATTGACCCTTGGTATTTGTTGACTTGCCTCACCAGGCATTAGTGGTAAATAGACATGATTGGCTTTAAGAGGTCTCTCTTGTAATGAGACATTGATGTGCCTTATGACTGTCGACCAGCAGTTGTGTTTTGTCCTAGCTGAGCTGTAATATCAAATGTGCGTCATCTGTATTAGTGTTTAAATTCATGTTATGTATCGGTGTTATCTTGTCAGGCTGAGGGGTCCCAGGAGAGAATCTCCTCACCTTGTAAAGTCTTATAATACTGCTGGATCATTTCACTCACAATAAATCTCATCAAATACATTAGAAAGCTTTCACAACATTACAGTTGTTGTCTCAGGTGTTTTGGACCTGTAGAAAATCTGCAGCAGACCTGCCTGTAGAAAAAGTCAGATTTTCTTTCGGGGTTGAGGCTTGTACTGAGGTGAGGTTAAACCAAACATTTTGCTGCTTGATGAATCTGATGGAAGCTGCCATGTGGATAGATGCATGTGAGTCCTGCTATGATGATGTGCTACATTGGTGTGTGTGTGTGTGTGTGTCTCATCAGTGGCATGCAGAGGTTTGGGTTCAGCCCTGAAGGATAAATGTGTCAGAAATGAGAGCAGCAGCTCTGCAGCAGCAACTTCAAACGAAGAGGGAAGTGTCCTGATATCACAGACAATGGCACACTTCCTCCAGCTCCTCCCTCCACTGCTGTCATCTCTGTGTTGTTGCCAGTCCAACAGCTCAATGTGTGGTAAGACAATCAGGAAGGAAAAAGTTTGCTCCCCTGCATGTTCACAAACGTTATTCTTTTATTAGTAGAATTTCTTTCATGTTTTAGCTTTTAAAGGGGCCATGTTACGTAAAACAGACTTTTTTGATCTTTACATAATGTATTCCCACATCAAAAACATACCTGAGAGTTGCTTTGACTCCTTCATGCATGTTTGAGAAATCCTTGAATCTCCTTTGGCAACCATTTGGGTTTAGAAATGCTTGCTCTCACTGAGCACCAGCTTGAAGCTTCTCTTCAGAGCTGCAGTATCCAGCAGAGCTTCCGCCTCACAGAGTAATCCTCCTCCACCACTTCCCAACTCTGCTCCTTCAGACTAGCGGCAGCAGCAATAAACACCTGGTGGAACTGTGCATCTGCTTAGCTCATTATAAAAAGTACTTTTCAGTGAAATGCTACAAAAAACAATGTTGGAGCATAGGAGCATTACTGTGTTATCTTCCTGAAGGTGGCGTGTGGGAGCTTCTTAAAGAAACAGGCCCAATTTCAAGGCATTAATTTGTGAAGTCAAATTTCTTTTAAGTTTTTATTTCACACACAAACACACACAAACACCGAACAGCACCTGGACCTGACATGATCCATGCCTACTGGCTGAAGAAACTCACTGCCCTCCATGAGCAACTGGCAGCTCAACTGAACCAGCTGCTACAAAATGGGACTCACCCTGAATGGTTAACTGAAGGGCCCACAATCCTGATCCAGAAGGATCCCTCAAAGGGTTCAGTCCCATCCAACTATCGGCTAATAACCTGTCTCTCTACAACATGGAAGCTCATGTCAGGCATCATAGCGGCTAAGATAAGTGGGCACATAGATGAATACATGAGCACGGGGCAGAAGGGCATAGGCATAAATAGCAGAGGAGCCAAACACCAACTCCTGGTGGACCACCCAGTTGCCTGAGACTGCAAAACCCAACACACCAACCTGTGTACCGCTTGGATTGATTACAAGAAAGCCTATGACTCAATGCCACACACTTGGATCATTGAATGCTTAGAGATGTACAACATCAACAGGACTCTAAGAACCTTCATTGCAAACTCGATGAGGCTGTGGAAAACCACCCTTGAAGCCAACTGCAAGCCACTTGCACAAGTGTCCATCAAATGTGGCATATACCAAGGAGATGCTCTGTCCCCACTGCTGTTCTGCATCTGAACCCCCTCAGCCAAATCATCATCAAGACTTGCTACGGATACCGACTCAAGAATGGGGCCACGATCAGTCACCTCCTCTACATGGATGACATCAAGCTGTACGCCAAGAGCGACCGAGACATCAACTCATTGGTCCACACCACCAGGATCTACAGCACTGACATTGGGATGTCATTCGGACTAGAGAAGTGTGGTCGGATGGTTACAAAGAGAGGGAAGGTCGCCCACACAGAAGGGGTCTCAGTCCCAGGAGGAACAATAGCAGACATAGAGCACAGCTACAAGTACCTGGGAATACCACAAGCAAATGGCAACCTCGATGAGGTCACAAGGAAAGGAGCCACAGCCAAATACCTCCAACGAATAAGGCAAGTCCTAAGAAGCCAGCTCAATGGCAAGAACAAGATCCATGCAATAAACAGCTATGCCTTACAGGTAATCAGATACCCTGCAGGAATAATTAGCTGGCCAATGGAAGAGATGAAGGCCACGGATGTTAAGACTAGGAAGCTACTAACCATGCATGGAGGGTTCCACCCCAAATCCAGCACCCTGAGACTGAACACGAGCCATAAGGAAGGAGGCAGAGGACTAGTGAGTGTGAGAGCCACTGTCCAGGATGAAACATCCAAGATCCATAAATACATCAAGGACAAAGCCTCAACAGACGATGTGCTCAGCGAATGTGTCAGACAATGGGGAACAGAAGACAAGGTGCTGGAAGTACCATCATGAGAGGACAAGCCCCTACGTGGGAGGTACCACCGACAAATAACTGAAGTGGCTGATATCAGGAAATCCTACCAATGGCTGGAGAAAGCTGGACTCGAGGACAGCACAGAGGCTCTCATCCTGGCTGCCCAGGAACAGGCCCTAAACACCAGAGCAATAGAGGCTCAGATCTACCACACCAGACAAGACCCACTGTGTAGGTTGTGCAAGGAGGCCCCTGAGACAGTCCAGCACATAACAGCAGGGTGCAAGATGCTGGCAGGGAAAGCATACATGGAACGACATAACCAAGTGGTGGGCATAGTGTACAGGAACATCTGTATGGACTGGAAGCCCCGAGATCAAAGTGGTGCTGTAAGCACACAATGAAACGCATAATATTGACCCTTCAGTTTTTCATTGGAAATAACAGAAACCTTCTAGAGACGTTGGCAGTTAATCTAAAGGGATGAACTTTAATTTATCTGTGACAATAAAACAGCCTGTGGCTTTTGAAGAAATTGGTAATTCTTCTAACATCAGTTATTTATGGTTAATGATTTTATTTTTTAAGGGTTTAACTTTTTTATTCTTGCTATTCTGTACCATTTTGTTTAGACCCCTGCTAGAAAGAAGCATTTTTCCAACTCAAGTTAAATAAAACCAAAGCAACTTCAAATACTGTCTCTTTGAGGGTATTTACTGTATCCTTCTCCCTCCAGAATTTTTTGGCCTTCTCCTGCCCAGCTGTGTACTGCAGAGATGGACTGTTGGTTTGCTGCTAGCTTCGATCCAAATCTCTACAGTCTGGATCATGTCCAAAGCACACCAGTTCCTTTCTTCGTGGAGTCCTAATAAGTTCCTTCTCGTCACCCAGGGAGATCTCAGAGTGAGCTGCTCATTGATTTCAAAGACCTTGTTTCCACAAATGTTTTCAATAATTAGACAATCATAGAATTCAGTTGCACACTTTACCCTATGAGTGCAGTTTGTTGAGAATAATTTGTATGTTTTTTGTTTTTTTTGTTTACCAAAGTTTAGTAAACTTTGTACTCAAATAATTATTAAATCTGAAAAGAAAATCATGCCACGTAAAGATAAAATCCTGGTCAGTAGTCACCAGCTGTGCTCTGTTTTATGATGTCAGATGCACTTTCTCACTGTCATCTTTATCTGCCTTGCCTGTATACAGCCAACACATCTGAGCACAATAATGGTTCACATTTACAGTATAATTCATTTACAAAAGTTTCCATCACAACTGGACTACTGCCAAAGAGAGTGGAGTTTAATGTTTGGCTTTATTCACTCCAAACTATTCAAAGACAGATTCAAACCACTCTGAACATCCTTTAGTTTTGGACTAAAGGAAATGTACACCATAGCATTCTATATCTATAGACAGAGATGAGGGAAATATTTGCTCAGTCGTCCACTAACCTGACACCAACACTTTCCTAACTCCGCCAAAGAAGTCAGCCACTGTTAACCTAAGCAGAACTACACTGATCTCTGCTCAGATACCAACCTAGTCTTTACTAACCAGCTCCATGAGTAGGTCGCTTTGGACTTTCAACATTGACTGAGACACATGTTCCCATCTTCAGATCACAAGTACATTTATGGAACATTGAGCAGACCCACAGAAGTGGAATATGAAGACTACTAAAGGTAGCCTCACATCTTCTGACAACAAATCATCAGAAAGCCATTATTGTCACAGCTGCTACAGCAGCATCAATAATGTTATGCAGGAGACAATGTTCAGTTGAAAATGTTATGCCAAGCAATGTGTGCATAAACATCAACTACTAAACAAAATCCAGATCAAACTGTTGGCACCTAAAAACTTTTCTTGTATTCATTCACAAGATACTGCCCTACCTTTCTGTCCTGGAATTAGTTTGTCGAATCAGGAATCAGCTATATAAGGTGTATGTAATCCAAAAACTATCAGTTTGTTTAGGTAGTGTAAAATGGCTATTGTTTTGTTTTAGATGTTGATGGAGAGCTTGGATAAGACAATTGGTCAGACGAAGTCCCTACTCCTGAGTTCAGATTGTGACCATCGTCCCACTCTGCAGAGCCACAGTCAGCATCTACAGAGGCACCAACTGGAAGCTCTTGATCGGGCTGCATGTGAACTGCAGGTGAGTCTGTGTAGGACAGTTTGTTTCATTGGTGATGCTTGGTCCAGTGTTATTGCCGTCTTTCCTTTGTTCATGTGTGAACATCTGTTTTTTTTCTAAAATGTTCCTTTCATAGCTGATTATTGGACCATTTTCTCACTTTTGTGGCTGTGTCCAGTACATGCTGAGATTGAAAGTAATCTGACATGCTTTATCTTTGAACTTATAAATAAAATTATTTTTTTCATGTTCACACATCAGCATTTTATATAATTTTGACTCCCACTGAATGCATACTTGTTTCAAATGACAGTGGTCCCTAAAATGCTTTCAATTCGAGTTGAGCTGGACCTGTGGTTCCTAAACTGGGTCAAAATACTAAACAAGTGTTAGCCTTAGTAGGTTGCCTCAACCAAAAAAGAAAGGACTGGTCCCACCCAGCAGAACATTGTAGTATTTCATTTTAAATGTCTAAGGTATGTAAACAGACATAGACTGGGTTTTAACCAAGCACAAACCTACCTCCCTATTAAGGTATTAACCCAAAAACTAGAAAACAATAGGAATAAGCTGGATAACAATATTTTGATGTTCTCAAAGAAGACATGGCAAGAGGTACACAAGAAATAGAATATCTTCCCATAGTGCCAAAGATATAAGAATAATTGTTGATCTATATCAGTGGTCCCCAAACTACAGCCCTCCTCCACATTTGGTCCGGCCCCCTGAACAATACCAGAGAGCATTCAGATTTTTTTCATATACCATATTTTCCGGACTATAAGCTGTTTATATGTGGATTTTTCTTCAACCACCAGGGGGCTCTTTAGCAGGAAGTGAATCATTGGAAGTCAAAATTGGACATAAAAGAAGAACGTGCCCATTAAAATGGAATTAGGTTTTAATAGGGAATTGAAATTTGAGAATGTTGTTGATCAGTTAAATAGCATTGAGGGGAAAAAGAAGATTTTTCGGGGGGTTTTTTTATAATACTGGGATCATTATGAGAATTTGAGGTATAGATATTAGGATCCAGTAGATGGCAGTAGTGCAACAATAATGGATGCAAGCTGCTGTTGAAATCTAAAGAAGAAGAAGAAGAAAATACCCATTTTCTTTTAGCAAAGCGGTTCTCAACGTGGGCGGTACCGCCCCCCAGGGGGCGTTCAGAGGACGGCATGGGGCGCCGGTGGACATTTTTACAAAAGGGGGGCGCTGGGATTCCTTTGGGGGGCGTTTGGTGGAAGGTAAACTTTACACCTTAAATCCACAACAATACCAGTTTAGACTTTGAGCAACTTGGTAAAACTGTATTGTGTAACATTAAATCATGCTTGGCTGCAACTGTATCGATGGCAGCTCTTCTTCTATTCAGTGTTTGTAGCTTCATGGCGCAGCTCCGCATCAGTTCAGCGTTACACCGGCTGATGACGCTGCTGTGATTCACTTTGTCTGGTATTTATGTAGCTACATATGTTTGGGCAGTTCTGTGATCATGTCAAAGCAGCAATTTATATTAAAAAGTGTTTTATTTCCGTTTGAAAGCTGCCCACTACCATGAAATGACAACAGAAAATCGCTCTTACAAACATGTAATTACTAAAATCACGACTTTGTATCCCTCTGAAAAATGAACCCGTTTAAATAAAGAAATCCCTCCATGGGTGATACCACAATAAAGATCGTTCATTTTATAGCGTTAACACGGAGCTGTAAGTGGTCCGACATGAACGGGGTGATTTAACAACACAGCACTTTTAAATTTCAATAATCAGAATACCGAAATTGTTTCCGTTGTTTTAAAAGGTTTATGTCAGTCTGCCTTTCCCCCATCGATGTTTCCCGACCGCCCTGCACCTTAGGGGGTTAAAAAAAAACGCCTCGCACATTGCGCAAAACTCTGAAACATGAGAAGCGGGCAAAACGGAGCGAAGAACTAGATGTGAAATATGGCATAAAAACAGAGAATCCGAACAGTGAAAAATCAACACATGATGTGAAACACATGACGATTAGGCGGCGCAGCAGGTGATGAGTGAAGATTACTGATGGTTAATAAACAATAAAATAAATGTAGCAACAGGAAGAAACTAAAGTGGACATGGCAATAAACCAAGAGAGGATAAAACTAATCAAAGGAAACTAAATGGAAATGAATGAAGAACAAAATGCAAGAATAAACTAAGAAACTAAAGTAAACAGAGAAATAAGCTGGTATGGCAAGACCTTTAGAGCAATAATTAATACAGAGACTGTATGGCAAGAATAAACAGACACTATTTCCAGATAAAAGGTAAAATAATATTGTTGAAGTGCCATGGGTAGGGGCGCAACTACTGAGTAAAGAAACTAGTTGTTTCTTTTATTTAACAAAGAGATCAAAGGAGGGGGAGACAACAGGGAAAAGGACTGGATAACCTTGCCATGGTTCTGACCTTCTGTCTTGGTCTGCAGTGGGGTTTCTGCTTTGCCCACGTACCTAATCACTGTCTCCCTTCCATTCAACTTCTCACCTGAGATGAAACCCTCACTTGCATTTTGTCCCTCGTTGTCTTGAGGACTTTTCTGGTCATTGTTTTCAACATCACAGTGCTCCCTATCACTTCATGGATAAAATAAGGTCCAGAGTAGTCCGCCTCCATCCTGGCACCTTTCCTACCCCGTTTTCTTATGTTGAATAGAAGAACTTCCTCCCCTTCTGTGAAATTGAAATTTTTTAATTTTTTTTGTGCCCGGTTCGCAAAAGCTTTTTTCCCTTTTTTTTTAGCCAATTCGACATTCTCTTCAACCTGGATCTTTGTGTCCTGCTGTCTGTTGTCTCTGTCTTTCACAAATTGGCTGTAGTCCTCTGGTAGGACTATAGAAGACAACTGTATTGTAAAAACACAAACACATTTACATTCAAATCATAACTAACATTACATCAAACTTTGTATGAGAAACTTTACAATGTCTGATGTAGGGGAGGAATTAAGTATTTTCCAGGTACATAGTGCAATTACCAGCCAAAATCACCAATACCTCAGTAGTTATAAAAATGGTGTTAAGTTAAAAAACTGAAATTAAAAGAAACTAGACTTGAAATCACAGTTGCATGGGATAACTTTGAAGTTGGATTCTATGTATATACCAAGCTCCATTTCCTTCAGACACAACCCCTTAAGCAAGTCTTTCCAAAAAACATTTTTCACTTCAGCCTTTATAACTATGTGTCACTGAGAGGTAGACTGTGGGATAACTCAGTCTCACCTGTTATTTTCCAATTACTCATTCCTACTAATCTGGAAGACTGTAGTGTACTGATATTTTAACATGATGTAAAAACTTAAAACCTTAATACACATGAATTTCCATGCAAAAACAGTACATGAGTTTGTAAACTCATATAATGTAACAGAATCGTACCGGCATGTCAACAGGAACTTCAGAAGGAAACCTTGCCTCTCTGCCATACATCAGAAAAAATGGTGAGTATTTCGTGGTGGTGTGGGTTTTCGACCTTAAGGAAAACAAAGTGGCCTCAAGGAACATGTCCCAGTCATCCTGCTTGTCGTTGATAATTTTCTCAGTGCCCTAGAAGAACAGTTTCACAGAACATACTCCAATTTGTAAAAGTTGCTTATGTGTTGCATTTGTTGTGGTATGACATAGCTATAACAAGCTGTACATTGATATAAACCTACAGAAACATGTTACAATGAAAAGCTGCTATTAAAAAATATAAAACAAAACAAAAAAACATGTAAGTTTTCTAATAACTTTCTTACCGCTTAATGTTGTCATTTGTCTTTTCATCCAAGCCGTTGGTTTGAGGATGATGGGCTGCAGTGAAGCTTCTCTGAATTGAAAGTAGATCAGAGTCTACTGTTCATCTAAAACAACATTTAAACAAATTTATTTATTTACCATTTATTTAATAAATGGGTTAACCCTAACCCTATTTAATAAATGGTAAATAGTAAATAAATGGAAATGTATGAGGCTTCACAGAAATATATATAGTATTAAATGTGGCTTACTGTGTTCACAAATTCTCGCCCCTGGTCAGTGAGAATACGCTGAGGACAGCCGTGCCCGTAAAATATAGAACATAATTTTTGGCAGACTTCCTCAGTGGTCTTAGTCTTGAGAGGGAAAGCCTCCACCCATTTAGAGAAATAGTCTGTAGCTGTCAGGATATACTGATTGCCACAAGATGTCAGGGGCATGGGACCGGTCAGATCAATTCCAATCAGCTCTCACACCCCTGACATCTGTTGGGGATGATTACAATGTTATGAGCAACAATGTCCTAGAGGTGATAAACTTCAGGAATCACTGTGGATGGTTACCTTTATGCACTTAAGTTCCCTGACAACTTGGAGGGGAGGTCCAACTCTTTGGCACCGGTCACATTGAGACACCTTTACAACATAACAGTTTATTGGTTTTACAACACTTAAGTACTTACTTACTTAAAGATTTTGCTAACTATGTTGTTACATACCCATTTCTCAATGTCTGCTGTCGTACCGGGCCAATAGAATCGGGAACACATGGCACTGCGGGTTTTGACAAAGCCAGTGTGTCCTCCCATGGGGGATGCATGAAACTCCTTGAAGAGGTTCCAGGCCTCCTCTTTGGACCGTAAGCCCTTCTTTCGGGTAAGGATCCGTACAATAGGTCCCCAGCTGTATTAAAACAATGACCATATTATGTCAGTATTGTAGTCAAAAATGTTGCTTTTGTTAAAGATATAAAAAACTTACCATGGATGCTAAATTTTACGGCATATTTCCTCAAAGTTTGCCTCTGTCCTGTTGAGCATCAATGGGTAAGAGCCTTCAGAAATAAAGCTGAAGACCTCACCCCATTTGAACTCCAAGTTTGCTATAAATGACACAAGAAAAACATGTAAATTGCATCAACAGATATTTAAACAAGACAATTCATTAGACACTGCAAATTGTTCAAATATATAATAATACCCTGCTGCAGCCATGTACACAACAAAACACACCCACTCCTGCTGCTAAACACACCAACTGGTGCTGCAATATTATGACATTTCTGTAAAATATTGGCTGTTAGGACAAGAAATACAAAACTAAGCTAAACAAGATAAAGTTTGTAGTGAAAGCTTCTTCATATCCATCCTTTTTAATTCCAATTTAATACAAAAAGCCTTCTAATCTACATGTTTATGAATGTGCATCCAACAATGCAATTCTTCGAGTTTAAGTGCAATTGACGGATCCCAATTTTTATTGACAACACTGGTGGACGCCATGTCCTTCCTGACAACGCATGGTGGACACAGGGACTTCAAGTGACTCAAGAACATCTCCTGTCTTTTATTCATTGAGGCAAAAGTCACACAGATAGTGACTGTTGGCTACATAACCCAGGGGCTGTACTCGGGTATGTGATCTGTTAACCAGAAAAGCCTTCATGTTCCAAAAGCAACCTCAATTTGCATAATCTTAATATATGTAAATGTAAAGCACATATAAAAAAAACTTAACATGAATGCTTTTCATATACATTAATAAAGATAAAGATTGGTTTCAAAAGTGAAAGACTGGTTTTGCCCCAGTTTCAGTGGGTAAAGAAATGCGTTTTCATACCAATACGGTTTCTGCCTGTACAGTCTGATAGTGTGGGGGAAAAAAGGATAAGGAAAGTTAAAAAAATAAATAAATCATTCAAATTCAACATTTAAGAATTAGAAGTAATCATAATAAGTAAACCTATGTGTCAAAGTCCTACCTGAAAAGCCATCACTGTATCCACGCTAGCAGTATCCAACCCAAAAATATCAATGAACTGGGGGACGTGAATTTAAACGGGGCTTGTTTTGTAGTTTACTGCAGCAGCATTAAATTTGATTTATTTACTTACTTTTTATTGGGTCTGGTTTTCTCTTCTCACGTATGACGAGCTGACGGCTCCTCTCAATATCGCGAACCTCCTGCAGAGTGCGCATGCGCACTTACTATATGTATGTATGCTATCTGACATGTACGGCTATCTGACAGAACACCGGTACGGCTCATACTTCGGAAAATACGGACTATAATCCTTCCTGTATTTTTTTTCTGTGAAGAACCCAGAGAGGGTTATTTGATTGTGCTTTCTGGAAAACAATACATTTTTACATTTAGACTCTCCTGCTACAGACGACTGCAGACTTCTGTTACAAACTGACTCCGATCCCCAGTAGAGAAGGGAAAAGTTATGTGGCCCTCACAGGAAAAAGTTTGGGGACCCCTGATCTATATGAAGAGGACATATTTACATCATGCAACGTTTTCATTTTAAAGTTTGATCTGGAGGGAAGCAGTCATTTTTGGAGATACTTACAAATTAGAGATTGTATAAAAGTCTAAATGAAGTTTCCTCAGGTGAAAAGCCTGATAGTGTTTTTGGGATTACCACCCTTACTTGGCAAGGCATAAAGATGGTATAAAGCTTGTCCATGGCTTCAAAATAGTAGAGATCTTGATTGTACATTTAACGAAGGAACTTGGGTCTCAATTATTTCTGGCTTTTTATAGCCAGAAATAATTGGCCATCTTTGGCCTCCCTTCATCAGGGACACACAGCTCCAATATGGAGCAGTGTGTTATCATTCACAGGGGGCTGGGGGTTAAATTACCTGAATCACCAAGACTTTTTATTGGGGACAGAAACAAGATGCCACAGTTTTCAGGGTATAAAATACTGGACTTGTGTTCACCTTATTTTAATGCTATTGAAAGAACCTCAAAATGTGGAGAGAAAAACTGACTGAAAATTCAGCATGTGAGATGATGCTTGGAATATTAAATGGCAGAAATGAGGTTGTGACGGAACAGTGGGACAGTCTTCATTCTTATGTCTACAATGTTGTAACTCAATTACTTCATGGACTGAAGCATCTTATGGTGTATTTATTATTTTATAAATGTGTTCTTGTCCCTTTACTATCTTTTAATGTTTTAAAAATTTAATAAAAGCCTTACAAACTTTCTTTTCAAAAGTTAGACTCCATCCATCCATCCATCCATTTTCTTCCGCTTATCCGGGGTCGGGTCGTGGGGGCAGCAGCTTCAGAAGGGAGGCCCAGACTTCCCTCCCCAGCCTCTTCCAGCTGCTCCAGGAATCCCAAGGCGTTCCCAGGCCATAGAGAGACATAGTCCCTCCAGCGTGTCCTGGGTCTCCCCTCCTCCCGGTGGGACCTGAACTCCTCACCAGGGAGGCGTCCAGGAGGCATCCTGACCAGATGCCCGAGCCTCAACTGGCTCCTCTCGACGTGGAGGAGCAGCGGCTCTACTCTGAGTCCCTCCCAGATGACCGAGCTTCTCTCTCTAAGGGAGAGCCCAGCCACCCTGCGGAGGAAACCCATTTCGGCCGCTTGTATCCGTGATCTCGTTCTTTCGGTCATGACCCAAAGCTCATGACCATAGATGAGGGTGGGAACGTAGATCGACCGGTAAATCGAGAGCTTCGCTTTTTGACTCGACTCTCTCTTCACCACGACGGACCGGTACAACGCCCGTTTCACGGCAGACGCTGCACCAATCCGCCTGTCGATCTAAAAGTTAGACTGATATTTTTAATAATTAAAATAGATCATTAAGTTTTTCTAGTTTCCAATAGTCCAATAGCCTATAGGGAAAAAAAGACTTTCCTACTATTCAGCAGGTTCAAGGGTTATACATTTTATTATTCTAGGTTTTTAAGTAAGATGGAACTGTTATAATAAATGTGTAGAAACCTTGCAAAATATTATGATCAGTGTAAAAGCCCATTAACATTTTTTCCAAAGATAAATGTTAAAACTGTTTTCTTTGCATGTTAGAAATGAGGTTATGCAAAGCAAATAATTTTGATGGGTCTGATCTCAACATTCTACTCCACAAGGCGTTCTCTTCTATGGTGCTGAGCAACTTCTCTACTGACTGCAAGCGGATATCCGGGGAGATCTTTGAACGCACCATGCCGTCTGCAGGATATTGGAGGCCGAGCCAGAGGACGGGTATGCATGCCAGAGTGGTACTGATGGACCGAGACGGGCTCAGCAGGCTGGATCAGTTCCACATGTCTAGAGCAACTGGTTGCTATTTGTGTTTGGGCATTATTGAGTCATCACCATAGTAAACAGTTGCTACAGTGCTTGTCTTCATTTCTTTAGACGAGTGAGTGGAGGTTGCTGCTCTTCCAATCTTTGATTCCCTTTAAAACTGTTCTTCATTTAGTCTTTATGCTGATGCTCTGATCTTTTATTTAACTATATTTTTTGCAATTCACCCCTTCTCTGTCAATTGACTATTTAAAAATAAATAAATTCATTGTAAAAAGCGATGAAGTTGGTGGAACCAACTGTGGACATCAGGTTGATTTAATGGTTTTGCTTCATCAGCATAAGATGGAGGAAAAGGAATTTCTTTCCTTCAATTTGTAAAAAATCTGGGGTCTATAGTTTCAAATACAAAATACAACAGTAGTCACTATGCAAGGTAAAAGTGAATGTTTCTTATGCATTGCAGGTTTTCCCAGCAGTCCCAGTGAATATGCATCTGTGGCAGCTCAGACTGTGATTGGCCAAGTTCTAGAGGCTGTTGTGCCATTGTCAGAAGATGCTCACGTCCAAGCACTAACTGTCACGATGACGGCTTTCATGGAGGCATGGATGGAGCACATATTAAAGCAGAAGATCAAATTCAGGTTTGGCTTTAGCATTTTTCACTGTAACAACATATCACAGTCAACTGACTTTATGACATATAGAGGTTTTACTTCCTGTGTGTTCTGTCGGAGGAACCAGAACTGGGTTGCTGGTTTTTGAATTTGCTGTGAATCTGTATTGTCTTTTGGAGAGAGGCATTCCCTGTTTTGTTCTTTTTTTTCATTCTGAATACCAGTGAACAAAACCAACAACCACATTATGTGCTGCCCACTAAAAGCCTTAAGTTTTGTTTCTTCATGCTGATGTTTAGCTAAAGTCTGTTACTACCTGAACTGTTTATGCTTGGTTCATAAATGCATCTTGGAATAAATCTAACCAGACATCCATGTTAATGGCTTGAAACAAATATGATGGAAGCCACATTACACTCACTCCCTTATCAGCCCAGGTGAATATTACAAAAGGGAAGAAAAGAAAAATAATTTACCTACCATAGAAGAAGAAATGAAGAGGAAGGACCTGAACTTAGTCACATGTTCTGAATGGACACTGGCTGTTTACAGTCTGATATGTGAACTATTTAGTTGACAGAAAACATTTTGTGTAATATAACAAAATATTATTATAACTTAGTAATATAACAAGACGATCTTAAAGATGTCTGAAAGCTGCTGTAAAACAGACATGCTGCCATGGCAACCTCCATGTTCTTTTGGGACGTCAGGTTCTGAAATGAACATTTGATTCAGGGAAACTTTTTTGTGTGCGTGTGCTGACACATCCTGCAGTGGCCTGTCTGAACAGTGTGCTGTGATTGTTTGTCCTCAGTCTGCAGGGGGCGCTGCAGCTGAAGGAAGACTTTGATTCTGTCAGGGAGATGATCAAGTCTGACAAGTACGGTCTGTCAGCCGAACTTCACCAGAGACTCCTCAGCCTGAGGTAACACTACCACGGTTCACACTGATCTGACTTATTGGCTTATCTGCTGCATTTCCATATTGTTGAACTGCCAAGGTGAGCCACAATCTGAGCATGCTCTTGTGCTAAAGCAAGATGGAGTCCAAGCATCCAAATCCAAAATGTTGAAAGAAAATGGTGACAGAATGAGAAATGAGAGCATATGAGACACAAAAACATAAGGGCCGTGCAGAGAGCACTAAAGGGGCCTCATTATAAACCTCATTATAGGACAGAATATTAATATTAAGCCTCTCAGCTTTCAGACTTTAATAAACAATGATAAATTACAAAATTGTGACATATACTATCAAAGCTAACAAACATCTCCATATAGAGCATAACACTATGCCTATGTAAGATAATTTATTAGTAATTTCTTTCTGCAGGTCTATTTTGTTATAGGAAAGTTTTGCAATATTCAAACCCGCAATTTAGTAAGATATGTAAAGCAGAGCTGGACCACCAGACATATTTAGTCTTTACATAATTACACTATTAAAATATAAACAAGGACACAATGCAACCTTTTAGTGACTGTAATCTATAAAAGATCTGCCTGTTTGCTGCAGTGGAGATGAAGATGGTCCATTCAGGACAGCAGAGCTGCAGCAAACTTTAAGGTGGAACTGCAGAAAAAAAACAAAAGCAAAAATTGAATTGTTATTGCATGCAACAATGAGAAAAGCTACTGAGTTTTGCTTAAAAAAACTTTAAAAAAATTAAAATCACACATTTTTGTCTCATGAAGTGAAAAAATTATTTGCAAAACAAATTTATTTGTGCTTGTCATAAATCTTTTCTTGATATTCTAAGTTTTTGTTTGTGACTCAAAGTTTTATCTTCTTGTGTTTAATTTATTCAAATAAGGCGTATCTTTTCTCATCCAACCAGGTCCTGTCTCTGACCCTTTTAAAAGTTAGAAACTCCCTGCAATTTGTTCACAACATCAAACACCAGTTGTCTAAATAAGTGAAAACAGGGACTCCTGAAGTCCTGCTGCTTCATGGCTTTAACAGATCAGGGTGAAAAGCTGGAGCTTCCTACTGAGGGCAGATCAAAGATCTTGGCAGACAATCTGCCTTAACTACAGGTAAAATAAAGGTCAAGAGGCCAGAATAAGTTATACATTTTAAAACTATAATTAGGCTATTTTCAATCAAGTCATGTTAAATTTTAAAGCTAGCATATTTTACATTTATTTTCTTAACACTATCCGGCCTCCTGCGGTTCTGCAGCCATCTGGGCAAAGAGAAACAGAGGAAGGTCGTTTGACAGGGAGCTGTGAAATTCTAACATCCCTTCCGCTTTCTCTTCCCGCAGATAGATTCTCGGGAACTAACCCTTTAATCCTGTATTGAATTCAAGAAAAAGTTTTATCTTCCAGGAACTCAATTAGTTCTTCTGCACTCAGCAAAATTCAAAGATCTCCTGCAATAAACCAAAAAGTAATACATACAATCAACAGAATAGAATAGAGTAAAATTCCTTTTTCTAACCTAATATAATGTTCAAATAAAATGAAGACAATCATTCACCATATGCCTAAGCAATTTTCTAATGCTAAACAAAACATTTTCATAACACACAATTTCCATTTGATTCTGATATAGTTACAATAATACAATTTCAAATACATTCATCATCAACTAAATTAATGGTTCTAAAACTAGATAATACAATTTTCAGTCAAAGCATGTTATTAATAACTAAGAAAAATGTCTTACAAATTAAATGTTAGTGGTTTAAAACATTTTACATGATCCCAGATGTTCACAGAAGGGTTCTGATCTCGTGAACTGGGTAAATTCTTGTTTCTCACAGTGATTCAAATGATACTGTCCTCCACCTTCCTGCATATGTTAATTTTATGACCTCTTGTCTTTAATTATAAAGACAGGAGCAAAAAGTTTTTAATGTTTTTATCTTTACTTTTGAATTTCATTTTATTTCTCTTTCTTTTTTTAAATCTCTTTCTCACTGTTTATTCAGTGTCACATGCTGTTTTTATTTTAATTATGTAAATCACTTTGAAATGCCTTGCTGCTGAAATGTGCTATACAAATAAAGTTTGATTGATTGATAAGACCCCAGGGGTCCGAGCAGATGTCTATTTTAACTTTTCCATTATTTTAATACTTACCCATCAATAATTTCGTTTCAAATCACTAACAGAAACTTGTTCAAAACTAAGAAATTTGTTTAAAAAAAATTTAAACTGTATTAAACACTAAAAGTAATCATTTTTCCTCAACACTTCATACTCTGTGAACCAGAAACTAAACTTAAAGTCTGGGTTGAGTTTTTTCCCCTTCATTAATGTCACTTTTATTACATTCATTATATCTATCATGGTAATTCAGGGTGAGTTATTTTTAATTCTAAATGAATATCCTTGTTGGACTTTTATTTAAGTGTTATTGTCCTTCAAGATACATTTACCTAACGCCAGAATAAATGAAATGTACATTATGCAGCAAAGGAAATTAGAAGATCTGACATATATCCATTATGGAGATGATCGGATTTGGATTAGCGATACTGAAGAATGACTGATATCATTAACGATACAGAGAAGAAGCTTTAAGTTATCTAGCTTTGCTAGCAAAGTCGTTAGCTATCAGCTAGCTTATAGCACAACAACAACAGCCTAAATGTCTGTCTGATAAAAATAGTGAATCGATAGATAAGAACAGTTTCTCCTCACCAGTCTGTCTTCTCCCCTCAGTAGTTCTTCAGAGAAAGGCAGACGCAGAGGCCTGTCAGTGTCTGTTGTATTTCATTACCTCTCTGCTTAAACCGCGACTCCGAGCTGAAGCAGAAACGATACTTCAACGTTTTCCGTCATCTGACAAGCAGCAAGTCTCCACTTTATTCACCAAAAACGTTTTTATTTATTCACCAAAAACTGTTCTGTAATCTGGAACGTTCGCTACGTTGAGCTCCAGTTAGCCGCTTTATCTCACTTTGAGAGAGGCATCTGGGTCATGCGTCACGGGCAAAAGGTCAAAGGTAACAAGGTGACCGGGGGGCTTATTATGTTGTACAAAAAAACCACAACAAAAAAAAAATTATAATTTTAGTACATGTTATGTGTCAGAAGAGAGCTTAGGAAATAAAAAAAACAAAAACAATTGGACCAAAAGGGTATTTGGGGGCAAGGAGCAAAAGGGGCAGGTGCTCAAGCACTAAATGAATAAATTTGGTTCAAAGATGGATCCTACTCCTTAGCCAATATATTATGGATATTTTAGGGGGTTGGCATTTGCATAATAAAAATAATTTTATTGAGTTATGTACACCAACATAATCTTCCTGCCGCTGCCAGGTTTCTGTCAGACAAATTACATCAGTCTGATTGTCACAGTCATTCAAGTCTTTAAATATCCTTTATAAAGATTTTATGTTCAGTAAACATTAAATAGTTTTTTGTGCGGTTAAAGTAGTATTTATTTTATTCTTATTAACAGGAAAAAACCCAGTTCAGTTTGTGTGACTATCTGCAGCGTTTGAGACGCTGAGCTGACATTTCCAGTCAGAAAGATTGAAAACAAACGTCTCGTCAGATGAAGCTGCTAAGAAAAGAAGAAACGATGGATGTTACAGAACCCAGCAGCACCACCAGGGTCAGACCAGTGGCAGGACGCGATAGAGAACAACAACAACTTGATAGAAAAATGGAAACTGGAAAATTATAGCCACTGAAAATATTTTCTGCAACACTTGATATTGACTGGACTGTTGCCTGTGTGTGAAGTGTTTTTCAGCAGGTAGACTCGGCGCTCCTTTGTTTGCTGCAGCAGCCACAGGCCAAGCCGTACCTGCAGCGCCCAGCCTGGGAGTCGTTCACATGCTGCTGTAAGTTCCCCACCTTTCAGTCCTGTAAACCTCTTTGCTTTGCAGTTGTGTCTATGTCAAGTTTCCCCCTGACACACACCCCCCACACACACCCCCCAGGTCCGGTTAAAGGCAGCAGAGACAGCTTGGATACTGCTGCTGTGGGTAGTAACATAACCAACCTGGGCTTAGTGGAAGGTGAAGAGCTGACTCAGTCTGATCAGGTCGTCCACTCTCCAGTGGACACGTCTCGCCCTGCAGAGCCTTACCTGGCTTTAAGGTCAGTTAGTTGGAATGTAGAGGAAATGTTCTTTACATTAAAAACACATTAAAAACATACCCTGCCTAGAAAAAGTATTCACACCTCTGGACGCTTTACCATTTTTATTGCTTTTACAAATCGACAATGAGCAAGCAAAAAACCTTTTAGTGTCAAAGTGAACATTTATTTCTACAAAATAAACATTTAAGTAAGGTATTTATGATAAAATAAATGATTGCATAAATATGCAATCACTGGATTACTGTAACTCAATTTACCTGGGAGTCAGTCAGTCGCTGCTCTCACGTCTGCAGCTGGTTCAGATGCTGCTGCACGACTTTTGACAGGAACTGGAAAGAGGGAGCATGTGACCCCTGACCTGGCCTCACTTCACTGGCTGCCTGTATATTTTAGGATTCATTTTAAAATTCTTATGTTTGTTTTTAAATCACTGCATAATCTTGTCCCGGCTGACCTCTCTGAGCTTCTTCACCCCTACGTACCGTATCGGTCACTCAGATCAGCTGCTCTTGGAGGTACCGAGATCCAGAAGGAAACTCAGAGGGGACAGGGCTTCTCTGTCATGGGCCCTAAATTATGGAACGACTTGCCTTTGCAGGTCAGAGAGGCCCCTCCACTGTCCACTTTTAAAGTTTGTCTTAAAACCTATTTATTTTACTTGGCTTTCAACACCAGTGGGATCTAGTTTTAAATTGTATGTTTTTGTTTTTAAACTGTAAGAGTTTTTTTTTCTTTTTTATTGTTATGTTGTGTTTTACTGTACAGCACTTTGTATCAGCTGTGGTTGTTTTAAAGTGCTTTATAAATAAAGTTGGTATGGTATATTCACCCCCTCTAAAGGGACTGACCTAATGTAACAGAGGTCAGTCAATTCAGGCCAGTAGTCTCACAGTGAGGGGAACAGAGATCACCTGAGTGCCTTGTGGACTCTCTACTCTCTGCCAGCCACATGGAGATGACATCAGTGCCATGACTGAGTGTGTGGACAGCACCATCCCAACCAGAACAGTGAGATGCTTCCCGAAAAACACACCCTGGATCACTGAATGTCAGAGATGTTTGGTTGGGAATGAAGAAGATTATAGGCTTCAAGCAAAAGGAGGAGGATCTGATCGATGAGAGCCTGGACAGAGCAAATGAGATGAACACATTCTTCAACATGTTCAGTTCATGAACAAGTTCATTATCATCTTCTCCTGTCCCCAGTCATACAAACATCCCACCTGCCTGTGACCCACAGCTTTCCTGTCAAACCTCAGATGTTTCATCTTCCACCTCAGTCATGGACTCCTCTACTTCCACAAGTTGTCTTCAAGCAAGTCAGGAGATGCTGCTGCTCCCTTTGCCTCCTCCTCCCACTTTTCTGTATCTAGACATCAGGTGAAGAGGCAGCTGGAGAGACTGAACCAGAACAAAGCTGCAGGTCCAGATGGTTTCAGCCCCCTGAGTCCTGAAGTCACGCGCAGAACATTTCTGTGGGATTCTGTAGAGCCTAGTTCTTTATTTTCAATTAAATCTTAGAATATAGATTATTTAGTTTATTTTTATTTGCCTATTTTCTGATTGATTTATAATTTGAATTTTGGTTTAATTTTAGTTATTTAGAATAAGTTTTTTCTCTAGTAATTCACTTAATTGGTTAATTAATTTTAGTTTGGGACATGAGTCTTTCACAGTATAAATACATAAGCTTTAGGTAGCTCATTATGCATGTAGGTGGTCACATGTTTTTTTTTACCAGTCTAAAAGTTACTTTGACTAGCTGGGTAGACTGGGTGACTGTCAGTCACTTCACCCATTCGGTCTATCAGTCAAGCTGTCAGCCACTCAGTCAGTGAACAGGTGAGATAATTAGAGCAAGAGAAGCAGCAGAATCCTGTGAAACCTGTAACATGGAATAAACAAAGAAAGAACTGCATTTTTGGCTTTTGTTTGACTTTTTGGAACTGCATAAGTCAGAAACTCATGGTGCATCAAGTGGCTTTGATTAAAGGTGATCAAAGCTTTTTGCTTTGATCACCTTTAAGTTTTTTGATTTTTAGATTTTGAGTTTTTAGACAAATATTCATGACAATTTGCCTGACCCAAGAGAAGATTCCACTGTTGTGGAAGACATCCTGTCTGGTTCCAGATCCTTCCACATCATGAAGGTTCTGGAAGACACTCCTTCTGGCCAACCCGAGTAAGCAGACAAACGCATATCTGGACCCAATGCAGTTTGCTTATTGCTGTAGAATTGGGAGTTGAAGTTGAAGATGCCTTCATGCATCTGCTTCAACAAACCCAATGTCATCTGGACAAAGCAGGCAGCACTGTGAGGATCATGTTCTTTGATTTCATGAGTGCATTTAACACAATTCAGCCAGATCTGCTCTGTGAGAAACTCAAGAAGACGCAGATGGAGGCCTCAACAATCACCTGTATCTATGACTACCTCACCCACAGACCAGTTTGTGAGACTGAAAAACTGTATATCTAACACAGGGGCGCCGCCAGGAATCTTGGGCCCCCTGACAAAAAATTAGTTTGGGCCCCTCGTGCAGCTGCTGTTACAATTTTTTGAGTCTATTTGATCCATAAAAAGCATCACAATTTTAAAGGCTGCATCTGCCTTGCTTTCTTTGGTTCAATACTGATAATTAGCACAATATTTACTGCTCATGAATTTAACATCCAACTGTCCACATCCAGTATACAAGTAGGCTGCTTACATTTTTTCGTAGTTTTAGATACTGAAATGTCTCCCCACAAGCAACAGTCAAAAGCAACATGCAGCTACACATAAAGCAATCCAGACTTCTAAAAACTTATGTAGTTGCATTTTATTCAAGCTGCAGTACATAACTTTAATAAAATATGTTTTCTCCATATTTGTTAAAGTTGTCACGATGTCATAGCAGTTTGTTATGAGACAGATAATCTGGAAACAATCAATCTCCTCCACCTCCTTCCTGAATTACTATTACTGGTTAAAGTAATGCACCGTTCTGACCAAAACAACCAATCAGAACCAGGAGGAGGGTCTTAGTGCTGTCAATCATCCTCATTCACTCACTGCTAAATGTGCTAATGGTGGAGAAACAACTCATCATTACAAGAAACTGTTTATCTGCCATCATTGGTAGCTATGCTAACTAGACTGAGCATTCACAGTTTGAATCTGCACAGCTCTGTGCTATGCTAGCTGCATCATAGAACAAAACAAGAGGGAGGAAGGATGAGCAGCACCACATGAGATGGTGATTAACAGCACTAAAACTCTCCTGCCACTGACTGGTTGTTTCTAGCACTGGGAGAAAGTAGAGGAAATAGATTTTTCACAGATTACCTCTCATACCATAATGTCACAACATAATGACAGTTTTAAAAAATATGTGAAAAAAATATTTATATAAAAGTGACATACTGCAGCTTTAACTCCACTCAGGAGAGGACTGGTCAGGAGGGACGTGGGTTAGAGCTGCTGCTGACTGACTCATCTGTTAAGTGGTAAAAAGTACAAGGGACAAGTTAAATATATGAATATGTTAGTAATTTGTTTCCTTAATTCATTAAATGCTAGTGAAAAGGAGGCAAACAGTAGTTTTGTAGCTAAGCTAACTATGCTAAATGGTTGATAATCTCACACAGTCTACCCACCTCTCTTGGAGAAAAACTGGGTTATAAATTAACACTCTTGCCTTTTTCTCTCTCCCTCCCTCTCTCTTTTTTTTTTTTGAAAACCTGATTTTATAACTTTTCTTAGCATCATAGTAACTGCCACAATCGTTCGTGTCTTCCACTGACGTCAGGTCCAAGCAGGAACGAACCATTTAACGCACATTCAGGGCAAATATGGATGTGTGTTTTTTGATCTGGGAGTGGGAACATTAATTTTTTACTGCTAAAAACAATCTATGAAAATACAATATGATTCATTTTGTAATTGACAGGGCCCCGAGTCAATTACTCGGGGCCCTGTCAATTACAAAAAATAAAGTTTTTATAGAAACTATTTCTATAACGTTTTTCTTATAGAGTTTTTCTATAGTGGAGGGCCCCCTGTTGGTCAGGGCCCCTAGAAGTGTCATCACTCCCCCCCCCCTGTACCACGCCCCTGATCTAACCAGATGGTCATCAACATAAGTGCCACAAGGGACTGTACTCTCACCACTCCTTTCCACTCTACACTTCAGATTCCTGTAACATTCGTCCGACTCCTGTCATCTACAGAAATACTTGGATGACTTTGCAGTTGTTCGGTGTATCAGAGATGGACAAGAGGCTGAGTACAGACAAAACAAAGGTTTCACTTGTTGATTTCAAGTGAAACAGGATTAGATCCAACCCTATTTCCATTATGGGAGAAGTGGAGGTGGTTGAGGAATATAAATACCTCAGAAGTTTGTTGGGTCAACAGACTGGACTGGAGATGCAACAGTGAAGCCGTCTGTAAGAAGGACAGAGCAGACTGTACTCCTTTAGGAAGCCAAGATCCTTTAAGGTCTATAAGTCTAAGTCTGTTGAGAGAGTCATTTCTTCTACCGTCATTTGTTGGGGCCGCAGCATCAGAACCAGGGACCTAAAAAGGCTCAACAATCTGATGAAGAAGGCTGGTTCTGTTCTGGGGACGACTGTGTCTTCAGTCAGAGGCTTCTTTAAATTCACTATGATACAGACTGCTACAAAAGCTCTTTTGTACCAACAGCCATCACTAACTACAATAACTCTGAAGAATTTGAATTAATGAGTTACAACAACACTAATTTCCCTTTGGGATCAATAAAGTATTTTTGAATTTTAATCTGAATTTGAGTGCGTCTCCAGTGATGATATAAAGACATCTGGTTGTTGTCACAATGGCAGGCAGATTTCCTGCCATTACAGCATGAAGGCTGAAGAACACTCAAGCGATCAGAAATGTATAAGTCAGCGGATGGGTTTGTGCTGATACAATAACACTTATGTATAATGGTTACCCTCAGCAACAAGGAGGCTTTCAACCAGGAGCAGCAGATTAGCATTGCAAAAACTATAAAGTGTTCGGTTCAGTCTGTTTACCTGGAACGGGGACGGCAGCCAAAGGAGCATCTACTAAAATGAATATTGACATAATCATTGTTACATATATTTTGTCGTTATTTTGTTAAAATTAGTTCTCACTCTGACATTACATTTTTCTTATTTTTAGTTATTTTTTGTCAAAAAAGTTACATTTTTTTGATCATGCTTGATCTGGAAAAGGCATAAAATGGCAAAGCATCCAAAGGGCTGAATACCTTTTGAGGCATTATATTCTGTGGTGTGTTTCAACACACCTTTGTTGTGTGTAGAAAAAGCAATACTATTTGGTGACAGTGGTTCAGGTAAGAGTTCATACTGTAACCAGTGGGTTGCTAGTTTGAAACCCCAATCTGTCCATCTCAATCATTCTGTCCTTGGGTAAAGACAGAATGATTGTCCTAACCCACTGGGTACCTTACCACCAGCATGCAAGGTTCTCTGGACTGGATAAAGCACAGTGTAAAGAAAGGCCATGTGCCACTGTACTCATCCTACTTGAATGGTTGCTGGAGGTGTAATCTTCTTCTGTGCTTCCAGTACGGTGTTGGGTGCGACCCACCAGGAGTGGTTGGACCTCCGGGTCCACAGCAGTACTCGTCGCTGGCGACTGCCTGGACTACAGTGTCTGTCCAAGATGGAGCCCTGAACAGAACTTAGTCTGGCTCTACAGACCGGCAGAAAAACCATGGTTTGGTTTCTCTTTGCTCAATATTTACAAAGTGTTCACCTATTTATATCATCGAAAATGTATTTGTAAATAGATTTTCTATTCTCACACTAACTGCATGTGTTTGGTGACAGTAGCTTTCAATCTGATGTAGCTCAGTAAGCCCAACCAGTAAGTGGTTTTACTGGAGTTAGTTTGAAGCTCTCGCTCCAGCAGATGGAGTCCCGTTACTCACGCTGCCATCTGAGTAACTGGGATTTGAAAGGAAAGCTCTGACATTTGATTGGGGAGGAAAAAATGTTAAGAACTAATCTTGTGGGACTCCTCACTTATACAACTGTTATCTAGCTTAAAAAGTTGCTAAAAATTGGAGACAAAGTCAGAACTCCTCTGGAGATGAGAATAGACGTGGCAGTAGCTTTAATGCAGCTGATGGACTGACTCTTGTTTCTGGTGTCTATTTCTGCTGGGGGCTGTTTTCTTTGCCGATGTGGTTCTGTTGGTTCTGTTCTGTCTTCCGCTCATGGCCTCAAGCACACGCTGGAGCTGCTTTGCACTTGTAGACGTATTTCTGCTCCAACACACCTGAACTGAGTTGCTACACCAGCAGCCATCAGGCTAACGAGCAGTTAATTTGATTCAGGTGTTTTGGAGCCAGGATGCATCTACAAGTTGAAGGGTGGCAGATCTCCTGTTCTCAGAAAGAATTGGCAGCCATCTTGTTTTGGCTCTTGGGTAACTTTGATCATTCCAGCTCTGTGTTAGTTATTGGCTCTGTGTGTGGAAATTTGAACATCAATTGAACTGTTGAAATGTGCTAACTTCAAGGGCTATTTGGTAACATAATTGTTTAGTGAGAAGATGCAGGTCTCAGCAGTATCTGCCGATGGATTTCTAAGACATGTACAGTGGGAGACTTGAGTAATGTCTTTTTTTATTTCTGCCTTTTAATAAATATTGTTTACAAATGGTCTGCTGGAAATTGGAATTTCTGAAATAAACTATTTTGTGTATAAAGTCTCTTGCTGTGTTTTCTGAACTTTGGAAATGTAGTTACTGCTTTCATCTCTTAAAAAGCTCCTCATTATCTTCAATCTGTATTTAGTTTTCTGCAGGATTATTTTGCCATGTAATCAGTGCACCGGTCCACATGGCACATGTAGATTAATGGCATGTGTTAGCGGTGCAGTTAGCAGCCTCTACAACCCACTGGTTCTGTAAACATTCTCCATCAGTAGACAGGTGTGACTTCTGAAACATATTTTCTATGTACTACTTTTTGGACAAGTTTAGAACCCCACCCTTACAGTCCTTGGACTCTTGGAAGTGCCAGTTGTTATGGAAGTTCTCCATTAAAAAGTGAAAACACTATAAATCAACCCAAGAAAGGTTCATTTGTCTTTCAGGATCTTTTATTCAAAGTCCAACAAAAAGGCCGTTGAAGATTCTCAGACAAACTGACATCCTTATAGTCAGTTTATAATCAGTATATCCTGCAGAGCTCGTTACATATGCAGTTCATACTTCCTTTTACAGAACTTCCCATTTCAACATCAACATACACAAAAAAGATGCAAGTCTCACACTGTTAGGTTCTACATCCTCCGACCTTTCTAAAATGAAAATAACCCTCAAAATACCCTGATTTCTCCTGAGTTCCCTTTTTCAGAAAATAAGCCAAAGTACAAAGTTTTCATAACAGTGTTATGTCCTGTTGCTTGTACAATCCTAACTGAAGAATAGGGGTGGCAGCATCATGCTGTGGGAGTGTTTTGCTGCACGAGAAACTGCTACATATCATAAGGAAAGAACCTTATGTAGAAATACTGAAGCAACATCTAAAGACATCAGCCAGGAAGTTAAAGTCTGGACACAGACTGACAGTATTCTTAGGGTTATTGTCCATTTGGAAGACCAGAGAGGGTTAATGACAACAAAGTCCAAAGGGCTGTTCCACAAAACCAGAATACCAGACTAAGATGGGATCTTCCAGATATCCTGGCGTAATTAAACCTTCATTCAACTTTACAAAAGCGGTAATTCTGTGAAGCTAGCCTGCCAGGCTAACCACCAGTCTTAGGCCTGAAGCCTCATCTGTTCAGAAACCATTAAGTCTTGTCCATTATTCAATTTTCTTATCTGCTTTGGTCCTTTTTTTTAATCACCCTGCATTAAAATACCATGAATTCATATTCAGTCAAGTACTATTATTATAACATTATGTTAGAAAATAGAATTATCAGTTTAAAAAGGACCCATATGGCCCTCTGTTCTACGTTTGACACAAAGGCCTTAACAGACCATTGCAGAGTTAAGAGGGTTAGAGAAATGATTGTTAAAGGTATTATTGCAATCAAGTCAAGCCAAATTATTTGTAAAATACTTTACTGATGAATTTTAACCTAACGTTCACAACATAAATTAACTATTTTTTGAATATAATTAGACAAATGCAGTTGAAATCACACAATATTAAAAACAAGTACTTATTTACATCATAAACATACAATTTGCCTCTGGAGGGTTGATAATAAAATACATTTTATTTATACATTTTATAAACTCAGTTAAAATGTATGGAGAAGAACCAGCAGACCAAGGTGTTGGACAGACCAGACGTCAGTCCCACACCTTATTTGCAAGTGGAGCCATTTCCTATATCAATTATGGTGTGGAGGCTTTTTTCTTTAGAAATCTTTTTGGATTCCAGTCATGATTAAAACATAATTATGAAATAGAATACATTTGTATATATAGTGGTATATTTTATATTTTAATGATAGTATCTCATTATAATGTACTTTTATCTTAACGTTATGTTAGAAAATGCAATGCCTGATGGAGATAGTCATCTCCATAAAAGATAATTATTATTTTAATTAGTGGCAGAAACCAGCTTCCATACATTAAGATCATGCAGTGAAGTTATAAAGTATTTTATTGTCAACATTCAAAGCAACATGATGACTCTTCAATTAAATGCTTTACAATATTTAATTTCTCTTTGGATCAATAAAGTACTTCTCAATTTGAATGTCTTCTAGGGTTTCAAGGTCAAAATGGAAGAATCTACATAGAGCAAAACTGTTTCAAGGAAAGTAGTTAAAAAAAATCTAAAGAATAAAGTAGAGTAACAATTAGACAATGGATGGATGGATTATCATTATTGTTAGTTTAGAAAAAATTACTACATAGACATTTTACTCAGAAGGCTAGTGAGGGTAAGACGCAAATTATTGATTGACTTATTTGATGTCACAGGAGTTTACAGTAAAGTTTTGCTCATTTTCACATGGAAATGAAAAATATAGTATAAAAAATATAGTAGGCACGTTTTCAAGGCTGACTCTCTTCAAGTCTTTAATGTTGGCCCACTGAATAACTGGGTCAGATACTCCAGTTCTAAATGGTGCATAGTCATCAGAAATCACCAAAACTGTCTCCAAATTTAAAATGTCCCCAAATTAAATGAGTATCAGTTGTTAAGGAGACAATATTTACATCATGGTAACAAACATATAAAAATTGATCTATGTTCTCTTATAAAATTTAAACAGCGTCTTGCAGATTTGGACCCACCCTACAGATACACAATGATTGCTGACATGACAGCTGCATTTTAAAAAACATTAGTTTAAATCAGGTCTAGCTGGTCAAAGACTGAACCATCGACACAACAAAGAACACACAAGTCAACAGCATTCAGACTCATTTAAGAAAAGAAGATACAAAAAGTCATTAAAATATTCACAAAACTACATTTTAATTTATGAAATTTGCATAGTGTTCCAAATACAGCAAGAAATTCTCAGGCTGATATTTTTTACAGCTTTAAATGAATACTTAGTTTCCGTAATTATGCTCCCACATTCATGATTTCTGTAGCTTATTGTAGATTTGCCTACTTGTGAAATCCAGAGATTTCCAAGTCCAGAGATGTCAGAATAATAAAAACAGGAGATCACCTCCAATGTTCCATGATTCCTACAGGGTCCTATCAAAATAAAGTCTAAGTCTGTCCTTAGTCACAAATCTTCAGTCATCCACATTAGTTTTAGTTTTCCAGAGACACACGCCAGGCAAGTCAGGAAAATCAGGAGGAGGCAAACCAGAAGCTGCCACTGCTAGATGAACTAAAGATTCGACGCGTTTCTGATCGTTGCTGCTGTCCATGAAGCTCTTGTCCTTTCTTCAGGCTGTGGCGCCTGACCCAGCGTTAACGGGGCCTCAGCCTCCCACAGCTACTGGGAGCTTGGATACTTCAGGCAAAACCTGTTAAATGCATCATAAATGGCCTGTCTGGAGGAAAAAGAGAAACATCATCTAAGTATTTGGCTGACATAATGATGCCTAAAACCAAGGATGAAAGAAAATTACATTAAGTGAAAAAATACATAAAAGCCAAAACTCTGTTGAGGAAACCAGGTCTTTGCAATGTAAAACAGTAAAAAAATAAATGTAAAAATGCATATTCAAAACAAATGACAATCATGGCAGATTAATGAAATTCAAAAATTCTTTATTAATCCCAAAGGGACATTAAATAATAAAATAACCTCTACATTTGTGGAAAGTTGCAATAAAAGTTGCTTTCAGTCATTAAAGGGGAATTATCATGTACAGTATTTTCGAGGCACATGATACCATTTTGTGGGGTTACAGTAACCCTCACCCTATGTTAATTCAGCTGTTATAAAATGCTATATATATCAAATATGACATAAAAGAAATGTGACATTGTAACTTAATGCCTTGAAACTGGGCCTCTGTCCCGTTAGGAAAGTTCTGCTCTTTCTGAAATTCCGTCTTCAGGTTTTTATCACATGACTCCTCTACTGACCACTTAAACTTTATTTTACCAGATGCTCTGAGAAGCAGCTGGTATAAAGAGCTGCTTCTCAGACATGAAGGTTTTCTTAGCAGATGTCAAGACGTTTGAGCCACCAGGTGTTTGCTAACTGCTGCTGACGCTGAAATCAAGTGTTTTGCACTAGATACAAAAATACTTGTTTGAAGAATTTCTCAAACTTGCATGAAAGCAACACTCCAGGTATATTTTTGGGGATAACATTATGACATGATGTAAAGCTGAAAAAAGTCAATTTTGCATAATACTGCCCAGCAGTTTCTGTACATCAGGTTTCTGAGGAGTGTAGTAACTACATGCTGGCTCACCTTGTTCAGCTCCGTGTCCTGGAGGCACTAAAACTTTAAGAGTATAAAATATATGATTTGGGTCAAACATCTAAGAAATCCTTTCACAAGCTTCTCACCACAGTTAACTGGAGTTTTGCCCAAGTCCTTCACTCAGAACTCAGTCTGACACATCAGCACCTGGTTCACACAACATCTCCATCCTGTGATGGTCACAACCAAACCTCTGCTCTGTCACTGACCTGTTGGCTCAGAGCTGCTGCCTGTTTCAATGATTCACAAACGGTCCGATTCTTTGAACAACTCTTCATCAATGGCAGGACTCAAGTCTCAGTGAGAGCCGTGCAAAACTTTATTTTGTAAAGTTTTGCACACATTGCAGAAGTTATTATTCTTTTTAATTGAAAATATGGAATCTGCAATGAATAAATGAAATAGAACATCAGAGATGCTCACTGCTCTGTTCATCTGCAGGATGAGGATGATGATGATGATGATGATGTGCTTCACTCTTCTTGCTTGTTGCTCCTAAGTTAATGTTCACAGTTGAGTGTTTTTTTTACCGTTATTGTTTTGCCTTAATTGTTATATTTAATGATGCATGAGATCAATTTTGTCTCTGCCAAAGTAACTCAAGTCCACTTTTTGTCCTGTCACATTTTCCTTTTATTTTGTTTCTATATTACAAATGGAAAAAAAATGTTATCAATCCACTCACATATATATATTTTACATTGATATCTTGAAATGTTATCTTTTATAAGGATACATCCATATTTTTATCTGCAAGAACATGATGTGTTTTTTTCACAACACATCATGTGTTAAACTTTTTCAAAAAAGTTGAAATGATTCAACTATTGTGTGAAGTTCAACCACAAAAACTAGAAAACTGCCATTTGATGCCATGGAACAAAACGGCATGTTCTCACAAACGTGTTTTCAAAAATCACTTTAGGTTCAGGGTTTGCTCTGCATCAAATCACCATAAGTCTCATCACTACTACAGTAGTTGTTTCAGTTTGTAGGTGACTGGTGGGAGCAGAATAATTTGGTATTTAAATCTGTTTCCATGGAAACAGCTTTCCTTACCTGTATTTCTATTGGTTTCTATCACAGTTTATTGCACCACATCCAAACTGCAGATTTTTGCACAGAGGTGGAAACGAAGCAAAACAAAGAAAAGTTTGAATTGATGGGGTTAGATTCATTTCAGTGTTTAATATCCGGGAGTTTTTCATTTTAATGTGGATCTTTCACATCAGTTTGAGGTTTGGATGGTGCCTCACATTTGATTATGTCATGTAGCAGGTGGTCTTGACCATAATACTGGTTTCTGAGGAATTCTGTCAAAACGTCTTTAGCTTACCTAAAGAAGTTCTGTTTGAACAGGTACGCGCTGATGTGTCCTCCATTCAGATATCTGATTTCACATCCAGGCCAAATCTCCTGAAGGCTCAGGACTCCTGTCCGAGGGATGTAGGCGTCCTCTCTGGCCTGCACCACAATTATGAGACCAGTGTCTACGGGTACTGGAAGAGTCAGAAAAACGGTTTTTTACTTTACATTGTTGGTATTTAAAGATCTTTTACAAAAACATATTCAGTTACATGATTTTCATGGCAAGTTGCCAGGATAAAGTTGTAGCTTTTGTTTATTTACAGGCAAGACTTAATAAAGTCAATTCAATCAAATATTCTCTCGAGGCACGCAACAAGAAAATGTTATTAATTCAGAGGTCGGTTGATCCAAGTTATTAAAAATGTCAAGTTCCGTTTCTTATTCAAACTGGTTAAAATGTTTTCTATAAAATGAAAGCCAGCAGATTAAACTGAGTCAGTGATCAGATGAATCTGTCCTGGAGGGACGGATTCAAACACAGGTCTGGTCAGATGAAACACTTCAAGTAAAAATACTTGGCAGGAGGACGAGGACTGATTTTTACACATAATAAACCAAACATGTTTATTCTTATTCTGTATGAATTAGATCTACACGTAGATCTAATTCATAGATTGTATTTATCTAAACTCGAGTGTTCAGAGATGTTTCCCTCTATTGACCCTCCTTTAGCCACAACTAATGAGGCCATTTGGTGTGAGGTCAGCTGCTGACCGACAGGACAAAATGATTTGTGTAGTGATTTTAATGGCACCATTTTGTGAGGTTGGAAACAGAACACACACACACACACACACACACACACACACACACACACACACACACACACACACACACACGCACACACGCGCACGCACGCACACACACACACACACACACACACACACACACACACACACACACACACACACACACACACACACACACACACACGCTGGGACATTTAAAACGTGGGGAAAATAAATATTCATTCAAATGCACCAAGAAAGAAAAAGTTTAGTTTCTGAGAGATTTTTACTCCACATGTCAACCCTTGAATTGTTTCAGTACAAATATGTGCCTCAGTTTGGTGCAGCAATGTATAACCCGTCCTCTGATGTTTGATTTTCTGGTTTTGAGTATTCACAATTTTGTACAACAATAATAAAAAAAAGATTTAAAATATAGTTAAAATCACAAAAAATAGGAGATAATGCTAAATTGCAGACTAGTAGAAGAATGCAGCAGAGTGAGAAGCTAAATTGGGAGAAATATGATCTCTTTTTCATTTTGATTCAAACTCTTGCTGCAGCATTTTGGATCAGAGGCTTTTATTTTGTGGACTTCCTGACAGTAAGTAGTTCAGCCTTGATGTAACATATGTATGAACTAGGTGTTCATCATCAGTCCTAGATGTTTCTAAATTTGCCAATATTCCTGAGTCCAAAGTGCTAGTTGCAAATTGCAACATGAAATTTTACTTGAACTTGCAAAAAATGTCAAACCCAGGACACCTGGCTTGTCTTGAGGCACCGACATGGAAAAAGGAGTGTAAGATGAAAAACCTTTCATCATGGAGAGGATCGTTTTCCAGACACCTGGCAGGGAGGAACTGAGCACTCAGGCAGAACAACTTACCAGAAAAGTTGGCCATGTGTGTGCATTCATCCATCACTCCTTTCATGAAGCTGATTGACTCTGTGTGCAGCGACGGCCGACAGCATTTGTGGGAGTTCATCTTCTTATGGCCCAAACTGTGAGCAGTGATGGTTCTGAAACACAAAGAGGAACCAAATCTAGGTGCCAACACTTTGTAAGAAGAAGTAATGATTTTAAACTGAATAATAAGGATTAGTTCAAAATGGTGACATGCATTAAGTTCTTGAGAAGTGGACAGCTGTGAGTATGAGGGTATTTTTATGTGGATCAGTAAACTGGCAGGTTCATTTCTTTATCCTGTGTTTCTACATCTTGTTTTAGATGAACGGAGGATTTTGGCTTCCTGTCTGAAAAAAAAGTCTTTTATTTAACTATAAGGATTATTTTAGGAAATGTAACATTTATCTGCTGGCTTCATTCACTGAACTGTTATTATTGACTAAACAGATGTACTATGGTCTCAAACAACAATTACCCGGTAACAGTTCTGCTGCTGCTGCTGCTGAATAGTGATGAGCCGACTTCAGACTGCGGCTCCACTTTAACGAAACGACCATCTTGGATTGGCAGAGCTCCTGCCAGGTCCAGCAGATTCCCTAAAGGGTCCAGATTCCTCTGCAGTTCTGCTCCCATCTTAAAAGAATCAGCCTGACAGGCATAAAGAGGAAACGATAAGCATAAGACTTGTGCTGTGGTTGAGGTATGTATATTTGTATTTGCTCACCTCACTAATTAACAGATTCTTTTTAAATTCAAATTTCATAAACCTTATGGAATTATGAGACTATTACTATTCAATCCATGAAGGTTGTGAATAAATGGAATTGTTTTGCAGTAATTCAGTGATGCTGAAGGAACGATGAGAAGTTTACCCCACAGTACTCCAGCAGCTTGATGATCTCCGTCTCATACACTGAATTAACTGCGTACTGCTTCTCCAGCTCGGCCCAGTTCACTGCTCTGCTGAGGACACCCTGGACTCACAGACATGACAGCAGCTCACGCTTAGTTTGATGGAACAACTGAAAGAAAACAGAAACTCTACTTGGCAGGACTTCAACCATCCATTAAAGCACAAGTTCTAACCATCTTCCAGAGCTTTTCTTTATGTCATTTGATTTTTGTATCTGACCATCGCGGGCGACACTGTACAGCCATATAGTGAATAGGAAACTCGTAGCCATGGAATTAAACCTGGTCTGTGTTTTTTCCGAAATTTGAGCCAAAATTTTGATTTGATGCCATTTAGATTTTTCAGCAATGGACATTAGAAGTTTTTCACAAACTGCTGAGGGATGACAATATTTTCTTCAATCAAGAAAAGTTTAAAATTTCAGTCACTCTGGCACTAATAAACAATAATAATAATAATAATCATTTTTATTTTTACTAGGTTTGTCCCACTAAGACCAAAAGATCTGGCAGAGAGTTGGTTAAGAATGGCAGCATTCAGTTAAAAACACTCAATTATACCATATAATTACATTATACATACATAAAAAAATAATAATAAAATAAAAAAATACACAAAGCCACTCAAATTAAACAATTGCATTTCTGCAACTTGAAAAATTTGCACAATTTTCAATAGAGTTGGGTCTGGATTGGAGGAAGTCTAATAAATCCCAAACTGTGGAGGTCAGTTTGACTCCATCGAGTGCAGATATGTAGCAGAGACTCATCTCAACATCCCCAATGATTACAAGCATTGCTTTGCCTCCACCCAAAGCCTTTTGGTACTGGAAAAATTGTATTTTGGAAGGTTTTTATGAGCGTAACACAAATACTCAACTCATAAATGCATTTTCCTTATGAATGTGAAAGATGCTTTCTAGGGGCAAAAGATTTATAGAATATTGTAACAAATAATCAACCAGATGTGTATTTCCTTGCTTTTGTCCCGTTTATCTGCAGGATTTTAGAAACAATGCCTCACCGTGGTGAACACACTGGAGGCCGTGGACCACGACAGACAGGGAACCAGAGGAATTGGTTTGGGCCAGTTAGTCACTGCCAGAGATGCCATCTAGACACAAAACAGGGTCCATGACACAAATGATAGGTACATAGAAAGCATCGCATCATAACATAGCCTTCTTTTATTTTCATTATTCAAAAAGATCTTAGTAACTTTATGGAAAGATGGTGAAAGATGACTTTCTGGGCGATTAGAGTGGGAAAAAAACTCCCTAGGACATAATGTGAGGAAACTGGCTGGCATCATTTTATCAAACATGTCTGTCCATGGAGCTTCAAGCTTTACTGACTGGCTGACTGATTGGAAACAGAGCAATTACTCCATCAGTTCCGAAACTAAATCCCAAATTTGTACATGTAAGATGAGGACAAAATGAAGTTCACTGTGGAAATCAGCAACAAGTTGACCTCCTGCTGAGCATCGAAAACACAGTGAACATGTTGCTGGGATCAGGTACAGAAGACGTCTGGAGTTGTTTTTGTGCAAAAAAGGTTTTATTTATCTTGTAATAACCCAGCTTGTCTCACACTCAGTGCCAAACGCGCCACAGCAAAACAAAGCAGTAGACGGATTCAAAGAGGCACATTCAAGGAACATACGTAAACATCGATGTTCAATGGCATCTTGGAATTATCAGCACTGCAGATCAAGGCAGGAAATGGACAGAAAAACTTTGTTTCTGTGTGTTAATGTCCACAGGTACCCAACACAATCTGTTTATCAATTATTTTTATCCGATATCTTCCAAAATCCAAGGCAGAACATCAGTGGATAACAAACAACCATCTCCAAAAGCAGCATAAAAACGGATCCGCAGGTTAAAACAGTGAAACCCCCCCAAAAAATCTTACAAATGTAAAAACAAAAAGACAGAAAATCCAAAAGGCAGAGCAGAAGCAGTCGCATCCTACAGCCTTTTCAGCTGCAGCTGTGTGCAGTCATAAAAACGTTTTATTAAACAGCAAAAGTAGACTTCCCCCATCACCCGCTCACTAGCATCACCACGTGATCAAGAGATACACCTATTGACGACATAGATGGTCTCGTCTTCTCAAATATTGCTTTTGACATAGAAATACCAACATTGAAACTTATTTTAACATGTTAAGACACAGGACAAAAGGATGTTGCCGTTTTCTTATGTCCACACCTGCTAAATGACTATAATTCACATGTTTTCCTAGCGTTTGCCACAAACAGTTTCTCCAGAAGAACATCTTTCAGGTGAAATAAGGAACACATTAGCAGTTGGCAGGTTACTGAGGGCCAGGCTGAGGTGTGTGAGCATATTCCATCTACTCACATATCCTCCCATAGAGATGCCAGTCATTCCTAAGGGCCAGTATCCTTCTCTCTCCAGCCAGCGCAGCAGCACAGTTGACTCCAAGATCAAAGCCCCTCCCATCACAAACAGGTCCGACACATTCTTTAGACACGACCTCCTGAGATATAAAAATAACTTGATGTTAACCGGCAGGTCTTACAGCTGTCAAATACCATCTCATGTGCTACTGCCATGTTGGGAAATCTCAGATTATTATCTGCTTCTACAAAACAAGCCACCACATGTTAGGAGAGTTCACTCACAGTTGATCTTTGGGTTTGCGATAGCCATGTGATCTGTTGGTCAAGGAACATAAAAGATTGCATGTTACTCCAAACTGCATCAGTTCTTCATCCTGGTCCTCCAGGAACAACCTGAGCTGGGAGAGAAATGGCTTGTTATCAAATCAAAATAAAGCAAGAAGACTGAACAAGAACAAGAGCTCATTCATTCTTTCAAGCAAAGTATAAAGTAAACAAGCTTAAAAATACAATGCAAGGGCAATTAAACACAAAGTTTTGTTGAAATAAAGTTTATTCTTTACAAATGAAAGAATTTATGCACAAATAATAATAAGCTGAGAATGTTTTCGTGATCTTCAGGTAAATAATTACTTTTGGTTTATTAGGTACGAAGTTGAATAAATTAGGGACAGTTTTTCCAACCAAATACCTTCAGCTTGTTAGAGGGTAAAACTTCTCTACACAACCAAAACTGGCTCATGAGTATCAAACAATAAGAGTAGTTCAATCATCTAACATGAGCATTGGATATATATATATACATATATACACTACTAAAGCAGTTTAACAAAGAAAAACTTAAATAAATGTATTTACTTGTGTATATGGACACAATGCCTGTTTAGGCTCAAAGACATATAAAGGATATAATATGGATTTTCCAGAAGCAGAGAAGCCATTCCTGCCTCCTTGACCATGGGCCTGGCCATCAAGGTCCGACGACGCCAAAAAAACTACAAACATAGAACAGAATGAGAAAATCTCATCTGATGTGTAGTTCTGCTTGGACTGTCACTGGAGACGTGTGAGAAAGATTACTGCTGCAAAGCTGACTGCACTGTTTTTTTATAGGATATTTTTGGCTCTAGTGCCTTTAATTTGATAATGAACTGACAAGATGGCGGTTTACGAAAGAGGGAGAGGGTTAGGGTTACCCATGCGCCAAAGGTCAGTAATGGGTCGGGACTCTAACCCGCAACAACTGATTCGCTAACTGAGGCTTCTGTACACACGCCTTACCACTGCGCCACCCAAAGCCGACTGCGCACACACACACACACACACACGTATGCATACATAAATTATATTTAAACTCTTTAATTTAGTTCCAAGTAATTTTATTCTTCCAAGTATTGTTTTCTTTGGAATGCTTCAAATTAAAAGAACAACATCATCCAGACACATGAGCCTCTCGGTGCTTTGACTGCTCCCATGTTAGGAACTTTAGTTTAACTTTGGACAGACATGCTAAGCCTCTGGTTCATTCCTTTTTCTGTCATCTGAGAAATATTGTCAAATTAAGATCCATTGTGTCACATCCATAGCTGGAAATAATGATGCATGCTTGTGTTTCATCATGTTTGGATTATTGAAATTAATTTTAAGCAAGTCTCAGCAAAACCTCCATACAGTGGTTCCAAGTTGTCCAAAAAACTGCTACCAGGGTTTCTGACTAAATACTCAAGGGTTTAATATGTGACTCCAATCTTGATGTAAATCTACAGGCTCTCATTTTTCCAGAATAATAATTGTTTCATAATTTTTGCTAGAGTTTGTTATAAATGTGCTAAAATGATGACACACTGCAACATGCAATGAGGTAAAGTTAACGACACAAAACAAGTGATTGTTGCCCCCTGCTGGTCCAGGAGGGCTGATTGCTACAAGTCAGTGACTTGATGCAACGTACTGGGTTTCCTTAGACCAGGGGTGTCAAACTCCAGTCCTGAAGGGCCGCTGTCCTGCAGTTTTTAGATGTGCCACAGGTACAAAACACCTGAATCAAATGGCTTAATTACCTCCTCAGTTCTCCAGAGCCTTGCTAATGACCTAATTATTCTATTCAGGTGTGGTGCAGCAGAGGCACTTCTAAAAGTTGCAGGACAGCAGAGGACTGGAGTTTGACACCCCAGCCTTAGACGCTACATAGAGATACTGCATTGTTTGACAACTAGGATCAGTTGGAACGTATTTTTGGTAAAGTGCCTTGAAACAACATTTGCTGTGAACTAAACTGAACTGAATCTGTATAATTATGAAACCCAGTGAATATCAAATGATTTTGTTTTATGACCTGAAACAAGAAAACTCAGACATTTAATAATATGGAGATGAAAATGCAGAGAGCTTACATGATCTCCAGTCCCAGCTAACTGAATACATACTGGTCTGTTCCTCTGCCACCTCTTTGGTACAATAAATTGGAACCTGAAACAACACACACACTGCTTACACATTAGAAAAACACATTGTTATATGTAAGCTAAAATAAGAGTTAAAGTGACAAAATAGATTTTTCTTGTTTATTGTTTTCTAGTTTAAAACATTACATTAGACGAAAATAATCTGCTACAGCATGGAGAAAAGTTTAATACTTTCTTTAATAACTTCTAGATGCATGTACATCTAGAAGTATTTTCCAAGAATATTTCTCAGTCTCATTCTTATATATTACATTCCATAAGTCATTATTAATCATCATCATATGACAATGTGTATGACAAGCTACAGAAGCGCAGCATTCCTGTAGCTCTAGAGTTTATTCTACGTTTATGATGCTCTTCAAATAGTTGTTGGAAAACATGTCTGGATAAACCGTTTGTCCAGTTGTACTTTCCAGTGAGCAGTTTGGACCAAACTCCAGAAGTCAAAAGAACATCATTACATTAGAAACGGACCAAATGTCTTCGCAAGATTTCAGACCAAGGAGTGAAAATAATTAGCAAAAAGGGCCAGATGTCGACACGACTGTGTTCAAAGAGGTTCCCACCGGTTAATTCCAATGAAGCTGGAGCTTCATTGGTTCCACTGATCTCAGAATGATCACTGGAACCACTATCATTTTAAAGATATTAAGAAATGTTTCCAGAAGTCATGAAAGGGGTCCATCAGCCGCCGCTCATTCTTCAGATCAAACAAAATTGGTGTCAATCAACTCGACTACATTTGTGCAGCTTGTGCTGCTTTGGCTTTGAATATATTAATGAAAGTTTAAAGGTCAAAAGGTCAACCAGCATCCCCACTTTTACAAAATCAAACAAAATAAGTGTGAAACGTTTGTGCTATGTTGATCACAAATGTTTGACACTAATTTTGACTCCACTTTTTGAAGAAAGTGGGGGGTCAACTTCACTCAGGTTCTAGGCCTTTCTAGAACCTGAGGAATATATTCAACAAGTACTTTTACTTTCAATACTTTAATGTATTTTTAAAAGAAGGTACTTACTTTTACACAAGTAAAAATGTTAGTGTACTAGTTTTAACTTAAGCAGAAAGTTTGAATACGTTCTTCAACACTGCAGTCTGAGAGCAAAGTTCCTAACAGAGAACTTTGCTCTCAGACTGACTTCACTGCTGGTTTCTAGAGATTCTAACACTAGAATGGGAGGCAGATCCTTTATCAGGCTCCTCTCCTGTGGAACCAGCATAGTCTGTGAGGTAAACCCCACATCTACTTTAGGTCTAGGCTTAAAACTTTCCTTTTTGGTAAAGCTCATATTTAAACACAAGGTAATGTTTCTTAGACTAAAGCATTGATGTCAATGATGAGTTCTGTAACTTTTAGATGTCGTTCTCCTTCAGCACCTCTGGCTCCAATATGAACTTCATAGCAAAGCTTTATAAAACTTCACTGCATGCTAGTGAGGCAGTTTCACCATTTAGTGAAATGATACAGCTATAGTTCACTAGTTTGACATTGTGGCAACCAGACAACAACTCCTGTGTTTCTCAGCAAAAATCTAAATTCAGCTACCCAGTTGTGTGTAGTGGGGAAGAATGCTGCCTCTGTATGGCTCCACTTCTCTCATCCTAAGGGTTTAGGTTATCTGTGAAGATATTCTGCTGTGTTAGGCTGCTGGAGGACAAACTTTATTCTTCTACGATTATATGGTATTATATTTAAACTAAAAAATCGTAACAAAATTAAACCACGACTTATTTAATTGATATTTTGTAAATATGAATTAAAAATGGTTTGAGATTATCTAAAAACTCAAAGTTCTTTTTATACTAGATGCAAATGTTTCCATCCCAGATTGAAAGCATCACCACACCGCCATGTTGGGTACCTGGCTTTGACGGCCTCTTGTGGCAGGATGCCTGGCACCAAATGCTCCAGTGGAGAAATGAAGAAACCATCATGGATGTGGCAGTCAGTGAGCTCCTCTGTCTAGGCAAAATGCAGAAGAAAAGATGCTGAGAACACAAAAACTTAGTACCAAATATTTTTTAATAAAAATCTACAACAAACCTTGTTTACGTAAACAGGATAGTCCACAGGCACAAGAGTCCTGCACTTCTCTCTGTCTCCAATGATCTTTCGAAACTCAAAGATTCTGCAAAACACAAAAAACAAAGAATGAATGTTTGAAATCTGTGTATATTTAGTGTTGGGAGGAATAATGGAGGTCATAAATATCCATTCAATAATATTGTCTGCTTATCAAAGATCAACCACTTCTTCTAAAAGGTGAGAGCGGTCCTGGTACCGAGACGGGGGGTCAGGAGCAGGTCTGGCGGCATGGGCGGGCATTGCTCGCCCGCTGTGGGCCGGACCCCCCCTGGACTGGAAGATGTTTGTCGTTTTTACCTCAGAGTGGTCGACTCTCTGGTATTCCTACATCGATTTGATTCAGTAGGGGCTTCCGCACTTCCCATATCTGTGTTCTTTCACTTGCTTCAGCAGTTAAAATTGTTTAATTTTGTTGTTAACAATTCGTACCGTGTTTTTCTGAGTGGCCTTTAAACGCAACATGAGCGCTTAGACGCTCGCGCTGGGATTACAACCTGTGCAGCAGTGACAGAGACCTGCTAATGCTGTGCAGAGCTGCTCAGGTGTTGTTGGAATCATGGCAGCAAACTAGCAAAACACAAATAACTTTGCAGTTTTTTTCCCCAAACCAACCAACCAAGTTGAGTAGTTTCTGTTGACCTTGTTGTACCGTTGATCGTTGGCACTTGTGCATTGTTTGGCCTGGTCAGTCTGTGTCGCAGTCCTTGTAAAGTTTGAAGCATGATAATCAAAATGAAATAGATCGATAATTGTGACAGAACAAAGAAGTGGCCTGGAGGTGATAGAAACACGATTTGGACATAATAGAATCCCCAAGTTAACCCAGTGTGGTCCTCTACCACCATTAGTTTGCCGCACACTTAAGCTCTTTAAATATTTATATATTTGAAATGTTAAATGGACATCCGTGACTACAAAATAGACCAGCAAATAATGAAGTAAGTATATTGCAAGTGAACGCAAAACATATTGCGAGGGAAAGCAAAAGAACATTTTTCCCCCATGTCCCTAGAGGGCTCAGTAGTAGCTTTTTCTTTTACTTGAGTAATATTATTATTGCTGCGTAGATTGATTTTGACCCCCCAACCCCCAAATGAGCCAATGCCCCCCCTGTTAAACTTGTCTGGAGCCAGGGCTGGTCAGGAGGCAGGGAGACAGTCATCCATCAGGTTCTGAGTCTGCAACCCGAGTCGCAAGAAGCTGCTTGGGCCATCCATAATTGTTCTTAATACCGCAAGCTAAAAATGATAAAGAGCCTACTAGGGCTCTAGTCCCCCCTGCTGCCTTGCAGTCCTCGTCTGCCACCAGATCCAACTCACTGGGAATTCACCAGTATCTCAGTTCTAACGTTTCTCCTCACTTCTCCTCTGGAAATATCCACACTCAGCTTTTAACTTAATAATGCTTACAAATTGTACACATAAATCAATCCATAAATTCAAACCTTCTGCATTTCAGCTCACTCCCTTTCTGATCCACTCGCCTATCAAGGAAGAAAAATCATCCTTTTCATTTTAATTCTCATTAGTTGGTGTTGTGTCACAGTCATGTTTCATGCAGGTAGCCAGGTATCCGTCTCAGGTGGAAGGAAAAGAAGCATGGCTTTTTCTCTTTTGGATTATATAACTGTATGATGAAGAGCCTGAAATAGACATTCACTTTTAACATACTGTAATAATAAGTGGATTGGAATATTCAACCTAAGTTATTTTTGGAGTTTTGGATTATTCTAAGAATGTAAGCTCCGACATACAACAGACAACTAGTAAAGAAACTTCTAGGTTTATTTAAGATTTTGTTACCTTTTAAGGTCTTCGGGCTTCCCCCATCCCCCAATGAAAAGTTTGGTGAGGAGAAGCCTTCTGTAAAATACATCCAGCCGACTCAAACCCATGGACTAGACCTGGGCATCTACACAGAGGGACAGGAGCCGTCTTCACAAAGTAGATCAACCAGAACTTTATGGTACACAAATTACTACAAATTGAAGTCAAAAATGGTGCAAAAGTGAGAAACAGAGGGGGGTTGTGTGCAAGTTCAGGACAAATGTTCAACATTTTATTTATGGCCGACCAGAGACTAAATATGTCTCTGGTCGGCCATAAACCAGAGACATGGCCGATTATTAAATATAGCAAACAGTCTGTGGAATGTCAACATATGTAAAAAAAAAAAAAAAAAGGAACTAAACAAGTATATTGGCAATATGAAGACAGACAGCAATGGGAATGTGCTAATTGTCTGCTTCATTCACTTGTGTGATACAGTGTCCACAACAGATGTTATGCAGAGAAATGCATGTCCCAGTGAGAATGGTGAGCAATACTGTGTTCAGTGACAAGCTAGTTAGCATCATTCCAGAGTCTATGTGGATTTTTCCTCTCTGCCCTTTTTGCAATTACACAACAAAAGCAATATATGGTTGGGGTGTGGTTGGGAGGGTTAACTGGAGACTGGTGCCCGTCTCAAGTTAACATTCTGGGCGAGAGGCAGGGTTCACCCTGGACAGGTCACACAACCATGCCCACACACACGTAGGGAGAATTTAGAGAGACCAATTAACCTGACAGTCTGTGAGAGGAAGCCGGAGTACCCGGAGAGAACCCACACACGCACAGGGAGAACATGCAAACTCCATGCAGAAAGACCCCGGGCCAGTCCTCTCTCTCTCTACCAGAGGCCTGGGAACTTGACGGTTCTCCTCCAGTATCTTGGCTGTGCCTAGAACTGCATATTTCTGGACTGAGATGTCTGATGTTGTTCCTGGGATCTGTTTGAGCCACTGCTCCAGTTTGGGGGTGACTGCCCCGAGGGCCCCGATGACCACAGGCACCACTGTGGTCTTCACCTTCCAGGTCTTTTCCAGTTCCTCCCTGAGGCCCTGGTATTTCTCCAATTTCTCATGCTCCTTTTTCCTGATGTTGTAGTCACTTGGTATTGCTACATCCACCACAACGGCTTTCCTCTGTTGTTTATCCACCACCACAATGTCCGGTTGGTTCGCCATCACTATTTTGTCCGTCTTGTTTTAATTTTTTTATTTTTTTTACAGATCTGTTACAACTGTCAATATGTTGTGACTGTATGGTATGAGAGATCATGTGAGAAGAAAAGTCCTCTGCCCTCTCCCAGTGCTCTCTAGAAACAACCAACCAATCAGAAGCAGTAGGCGGGTTTTAGCGCTGCAAATCAGAATCTCATATGGCTGCTCATCCTCTCACTCTGTGAGAGGATGAGCCAACAGGCTGTGCTATGCTGGAGCTTAGCACAGCCTGTGTGAAGACTAAGTCTAGTTAGGCAGCTAAACGGTTATCTGAAATTACAAGTTGTTTCTCTGCCATTAGCATATTTAGCAGTAAGCAAATGAGGTTGATTGACAGCGTTAAGACCCTCCTCCTGGTTCTTTAGCTAGCAATAGCATCTCAGGGAGGAGGTGGAGGAGATTGATCTTTTCACAATTATCTGTCTCATAGCAAACTATCATGACATGGTAACAGCTTTAACAAATATGGAGAAAACATATTTTTTATTAAAGTTCTATCCTGCAGCTTGAAGAAAATGCAACTATGTGGCATTTTTTGAGAAGTCTGGATTGCTTCATGTATGGTTTGCAATTTTGCTGGTGGGGAGAGACATTTCAGTAATAAAAAAATGTAAGCAACCTATTTGCATAGTGTATGCAGACTGTTGCATGTAAAATTCATTAGCAGTAAATATTGTGCTAGTATCAGTATTGAACCAAAAAAAGAAAGGCAGTTGCAAGCCTTTAAAATTGTGGCACTTTTGATGGGTCAAATAGACTCAAGAATTATAACAGCAGGTGAGCAGGAGGGGACCCAATTTCATTTTTTGTCATGGGGCCCAAGACCTGATTGCAAACCATGAAGGAGAACATATTCATCAGACACTGATTGTAAAAAGTTCGACTCATATGTCTCAATAAAGGTGTCAAAACCGTATTTATTTCAATTCATCTGCGACATAAAACCCACCATTTTAGGACTTGCGTGGTTAACATGATAATGTTATGAATATCTTTAAAAGTTGCCTCTTCGGTCATATTTTAGTCTGTTTTCTCATCAATATGCAAGAGTTTAGAGTGATGCGCGTTCCCGCGAAAGGACCTGCAATTCTGAGTAGGCATGCATTTCTCGGCATAACACCTTTTTCTTTCATACATTTTTGTGAAGCAGCCCTCAACAAATCTTTAACTCTAGCTCCAGATAACAACACAGTAGAAAAGGATTTTAGGACAGCGCTGTGACAGTATGGTCCAGAGACGAGACGAGACAAGAAAACCAGAACAATCGGAGAAATGGAGATCACAATGCAGATATGGTAATGAAGGTCAGCGAGCACGCAACGACACATATAGAAAACCTGACACTCGTGTGGCTTATCACACACACACACACACACACACACACACACACACACACACACACACACACACACACACACACACACACACTGCCCCTCTTGTGCCAATGACAAATAATAAAACACTTGTTAGAAAGCTGGTCAAAGTTCAGCTCACTGTTAGAAGCATGACGGAAGCCTGCAGGATCCATTATAGTCAAATGGTGAGCAGAGGACGGTCATCCTACCTCACAGCATTCTGACGGTGTGGAAGGTTAGGCTGTTTTTAAGGTTTTTAAGAAAACTCTGCGGCTGAAGCTCTGGGTGGAAGGAAGACAACCGAGTAAATTCAAGCTCCGTCCAAATGGATTTTCGTTTTTCTTTTGATTGTCGGTAATCGACAAATAAGACCGCGGCCGCCACCAACTGGACTGGAGTATGAAACAGAAAAAAAGCATCTAGATTGTGATTCTTTTTCTTTTCTTTTGTTTAACTTTCTTTGGCTTTATTTTGTATTCTTTCCTTTTCTTTCAAAACTATGAAATCAAACCACTGTCCTGGTTTGCAGTTTGAGCTTCCCTTAAACTCACACATTAGGGCTTTTTCACAAAACCAGGATAGCGGATTAAGTCCGGATTTTCCGGACATCTTGGTTTAATTAAGCCTCAATTCGGTTTCACAAAAGAGGTGACACCTACATTACCATGGTGATTGTGTGCAGGCGAGCCTGCTTCTAACTGACAGGCTTAGATAAGCCTGAGGCCTTTTCTGTTCAGTCAGCGGTCACACCAAACAGAAACCAAGTCGTTTTGTCCGTCATTTTAAAACTGATAATTGTATTTTCTACCACTGTAATGTTAATAGTGCACATGTTGATTGGCCATGAATTGTACAAAGTTGATTCTACTATCATTTCAAATTACTTTTAATCCAATTCAGTTCAGTTTATTTATATGCAATAACTGTGAATTAGTGATAACGGAGGTAGGAGACCCACTCTGTCCATCTCTGTTGTGGTTTCCTTTTGGTGGACACTCCCCCCCTTGCCTGCTGGTTGCCTCACCTGTTAGACAATCCAGCAGCTTACTACTTAAACACTACTTGCATAAGTGAATGAGTGAATGTAGTGTGAAGCGTTTTGGGGTCATCTGGACTAGACAAAGCTCTATACAGGCCATTTACCATCTCATGGCACTTTACAAAAAAAAAGACAATTCAGTCTCACAGACAGATTTCAAGTCAAGTAAATACATTCCAACTGCTGTCATTATCAAACAATGCAATCAAACTGCATTGTTGGATGCAGTCATCCATCCATTATCTACACCGTCTTGTCCATGCAGGGCCATGGGGGGATTTATTTGCAAGGCAAGGTTCGGCCTGGACAGGTTGTCATATGCAGCAGAAGCACAGGACAACCAACCGGGCAAATACACACACCTAAGGGCAATTTCAAGAGGCTAATGGAAAATGTTATAATGTGCTCCTGGCCACTTCTTTTTTCTTCTGTTTTTTTATCTGAATAGTCTTATAAGATTGGCTAGGTGAGAGCAGTTCATAGGGTATTCAGACTCCAGCTCATCTTTACTTAAAAACAGTTGTTCAGAAAGAAGACCAGACATCTTGATAGAAATAAAACAAACATTTATTGTTATATTTGTATGGATACCAGCTAATGTTGGTGTAGGAAAAGAAATGGCATATACAGTTGCAAAGGAAACTTCAAAACACATTTTAGATAGATGTTAAAGTAAGTTGAACAGAAGAGAAATGCATCATAAAGAAGAAAATGAGGGAAAGATTGAAATGGGAAGGATTCAGTGTCAGAATGATGATGAATTTTGAAAGGAACATGAAGGAAGAGGGTTAGGGAACATATGTACAGTGACAATAACTCATTGTTATGACTTCTTTACACTTATATGTTGTTAAGTGATGTTATTAGTGACTTATTTACAATTGTATGTTAAGCATAATTTACATAATTTAACATGATTGTATATAATTACAAAAGGTGAAGTGAACATATTTAAGTGTGAGGCATGATTTATTTGGAGAGAGGAAGTATTTTATTTTGAAGATTGCTAACAGGACCTAGTTCTGTTTTGCCTAATGTTAATTTCAGTTGCTAGGTTACGAACAGCTATTGCCATTATCAGCTGTCGAGGTTTTCTCCTCAATAAAAACTGAACACACATGTTCAGCAAAAAATATCTGAGCCTCCGTGGAGATTGAAGAAGCTTTCACTCCATAACAATCATGTCTTAGATTTGAACACAGGATGAAATATTTCCTTAGTTACAATAGGGAAACATAGAAGACGTAATTAGAAGCCAAAATCTAATCTCATTGTACATATGTACAGTGACAAACAATAAATTATACTCTATTCTATTCTAGCCAGGAATATTACAACATGCTGTACATAAATTAAAGTTAAATAATACACTATGTGTATTATTATTTTAATTACCTTACAGTTTTTCAATGAGATAGTAACTGAAAGTAGTTAAATATGTTAATTTTAAACATCTGGAGCCATCACTGATTTTGACTCAATAGGTCACATAACCTAGAAGCTACTGAAGAGAAATACTAAATTTAAACTAAAAAAATTGGTAAAAAAAAATACAAAAAATTAGTTAAAATGGAATAAAAATGCATGTGCCTCATATATACAGTTTAGTACAACAATTACACACTGATTTCTAGTCAATGTGGCCCACAATATGAAAGCTATTGAAGAAAACATTATTTAATATTAAAATTATTGAAAATATTGAATATGACTTGATCTTTTAATTGAGGTTAGTGTGTCTCAAGTAATTACCACGCATGAATTACCACTTTTTTGTATCAGTTGGTCACAAGGCAAGGCATTTATTAACATTTGTTTAACAGGAATGTTTGGTTCAGAGATTTGTTGATGGTCCCTAGTTGAAGTGAACCTCCGAGCGCTGAGGAGGGAGCTAGAGAACGGCTGGCCGAAATTAGCGTTCATAAATAGGATAAACCTTGAGCTAACCGCTGCTTGCTCGGCGGATATTGGATCTTCCAATATCCAACTCGAAAATAAATTCACTGCAGTCAGTAACACAATAAAACCACGGGGATAAAATTTTTTTTTGATCTGTGTGACCTGTAAAGATGGCACCGAGCGACTGCACCTAAACGCCCCACAACGTCTGACGCAGTGACGTTGGTTCCAAAGCTCTATTGGCCAATACCCCTCCTTGGGCTGCCACCTTATCGTGGTGGAGGGGTTTGACTGTCCCAATGATCCTAGGAGCTATGCTGTCTGGGGCTTTATGCCCCTGGTAGGGTCACCCAAGGCAGACAGGTCCTAGGTGAGGAACCAGACGAAGCGCAGCCTGAAGACCCCTATGATGAGTAATAACATTGGACTTGGTTTTCTCTCGCCCGGACGCGGGTCACCGGGGCCCCACTCTGGAGCCAGGCCTGGAGGTGGGACATGATGACGAGCGCCTGGTGGCCGGGCTTTTACCCACGGAGCCCGGCTGGGCTCAACCCAAAGAGGAGACGTGGGTCCCCTTTCCAATGGGTTCGCCACCTGTCAGAGGGGCCAAAGGGGTCGGGTGCAGTGTGTTACAGGCGGCAGCCGAGGGAGGGAACCCTGGCGGTCTGATCCTCGGCTGCAGAAGCTCTTGGGACGTGGAACGTCACCTCTCTGGTGGGGAAGGAACCGGAGCTAGTGTGCGAGGCTGAGAGGTTCTGGCTAGAAATAGTTGGCCTCACCTCAACACATGGCTCTGGTTCTGGAACCAGTCTCCTTGAGAGGGGCTGGACGTACTTCCACTCTGGAGTTTCACACGGAGAGAGGCGCCGGGCAGGAGTGGGCATACTTGTTGCCCTCTATTTCGGCACCTGCACGTTGGGGTTCACCCCGGTGAACGAGAGGGTAGCCTCCCTCCGCCTACGGGTGGGGGGACGGGTTCCGACTGTTGTCTGTACTTACGGGCCGAACAGCAGTTCAGATTACCCACCCTTCTTGGAGTCCTTAGAGGGGGTACTGGAGAGTGCCCCTCCTGGGAACTCCCTTGTTTTACTGGGAGACTTCAACGCTCACGTGGGCAATGACAGTGAGACCTGGAGAGGCATGGTTGGGAGGAACGGCCCCCCCGATCTGAACTCGAGTGGTGTTCTGTTGTTGGACTTCTGTGCTCGTCACGGATTGTCCATCACCAACACCATGTTCAAGCATAAGGGTGTCCATATGTGCACTTGGCACCAGGACACCCTAGGCCGCAGTTTGATGATCAATTTTGTCATTGTTTCATCGGATCTGTGGCTGTATGTCTTGGACACTCGGGTGAAGAGAGGTGCGGAGCTGTTCACTGACCACTACCTGGTGGTGAGTTGGCTCCGGTGGTGGGGGAGGAAGCCGGTCAGACCTGGCAGGCCCAAACGTGTAGTGAGGGTCTGCTGGGAACGTCTGGCGGAGTCCCCTGTGAGACGGAGCTTTAACTCCCATCTCCGGCAGAACTTTGAACACGTTCCGGAGCTGCGGCTGCAAGGTTAGGTTGTTGGTGCCTGTCGCGGCGGCAACCCTCGAACCCGTTGGTGGACACCTTCAGTGAGGGATGCTGTCAAGCTGAAGAAGGAGTCCTATCGGGCCTTTTTGGCCTGTGAGACTCCAGAAACAGCTGATGGGTACCGGCAGGCGAAGCGGCATGCGGCTCGGGTGGTCGCTGAGGCAAAAACTTGGGTGTGGGAGGAGATTGGACTGTGTCAGTCCAATCTCTGGAGACAAGGTCGCCAAGGTGGTCAAAAAGTTCTTCGGTGGCAGGGCCCCGGGGGTGGATGAGATCCGCCCGGAGTTCCTTAAGGCTCTGGATGTTGTAGGGTTGTGTTGGCCCACGCGACTCTGCAATATCGCATGGACATCGGGGGCAGTTCCCCTGGATTGGCAGGCTGGGGTGATGGTCCCCCTGTTTAAAAAGGGGGACCGGAGAGTGTGCTCCAATTACAGAGGGGTCACAATCTTAAGCCTCCCTAGTAAGGTCTATTCAGGGGTCCTGGAGAGGAGGGTCCGTCGGATAGTCGAACCTCGGATTCAGGAAGAGCAGAGTGGGTTTCGTCCTGGTCGTGGAACACTGGACCAGCTCTACACCCTCAGCAGGGTCCTGGAGGGTGCATGGGAGTTCGCCCAACCAGTCTACATGTGTTTTGTGGACTTGGAGAAGGCGTTCGACCGTGTCCCCACGGGGGCCTTGTGGGGGATTCTCCGCGAGTATGGGCTACCGGGCCCTTTGATACGGGTTGTCAGGTCCCTGTATGACCGGTGTCAGAGTCTGGTCCACATTGCCGGCAGTAAGTCGGGCTCGTTTCCGGTAAGAGTTGGACTCCGCCAAGGCTGCCCTTTGCCACCGATTCTGTTCATTACTTTCATGGACAGAATTTCTGACCAGCCGAGGTGTTGAGTGGATCCGTTTTGGTTGCCTTAGGATCGCATCTCTGCTTTTTGCGGATGATGTGGTCCTGTTGGCTTCATCAGATCGTGATCTGCAGCTCTCGCTGGAGCAGTTCGCTGCCGAGTGTGAAGCAGCCGGGATGAGGCTCAGTGCCTCCAAATCTGAGGCCATGGTCTTGAGCCGGAAAAGGGTAGAGTGCCTTCTCCGGGTCAGGGGGGTCGTCCTGCCTCAAGTGGAGGAGTTTAAGTATCTGGGGATCTTGTTCACGAATGAGGGAAGAAGGATTAGCATCTGCTGTGAAGCGGGCGCTGTACTGGTCCGTCGTGGCGAAGAGAGAGCTGAGCTAAAAAGTGAAGCTCTCAATTTACCGGTCCATCTACGTTCCCACCCTCATCTATGGTCATGAGCTTTGGGTCATGACCGAAAGAACGAGATCACGGGTACAAGCGGCCAAAATGGGTTTCCTCCGCAGGGTGGCTGGGCTCTCCCTTAGAGAGAGAAGCTCGGTCATCCGGGAGGGACTCAGAGTAGAGCCGCTGCTCCTCCACGTCGAGAGGAGCCAGTTGAGGCTCGGGCATCTAGTCAGGATGCCTCCTGGACGCCTCCCTGGTGAGGTGTTCCGGGCACGTCCCACTGGGAGGAGGGGAAGACCCAGGACACGCTGGAGGGACTGTCTCTCGGACCGGAGGAGCTGGAAGAAGTGGCTGGGGAAAAGGAAGTCTAGGCCTCCCTTCTGAAGCTGCTGCCCCCGCGACCCGACCCCGGATAAGCGGCAGAAAATTGATGGATGGATGGATGGATGGATGGATGGATGGATGGATGGATGGATGGATATTGGCCAATAGTAGAAGAGCTGGACATAGAAGGCAGCTCTCCTCATTAACATAACGATACAGGATTCAATGACAAAAGGAGGGTTTGTATAAGGAAAAGACCAAACAAAATATCTACTTTTCTTAACAAAAACGCATGTTTAGGGTAATTAAAAAAGAAAATATATACATTTCTTGACGGAAACTCGTGTGTAAGAACAAGGAAAAACCAAATATATATTTATGCTTTTATTTCTTATTACCTAAGTTTTGGTCCTTCATAAAATACAAGGCATTCACAGAAATGTCAGACTCTGGCAACTTTTTCAACAAACAAAACCTCCTCCACGCTGCACGGAGAGCCAGCTGCCACCTTGATGCCATTCTTCCGTGTCAGCGTAGAGAAAGCCCCAGCACCTGACGTCCACACCCGAACTAACAAACATTTCTTAAAACGTGACAAACTAACAAAAAAAATCACAACTAAGCAAACATAAACATACAGTGAAAAACAGTAGAAAAATAGCCAAAGGTAGAAAATATACAAACACTCTCTCGCTCTTCCACTCACCCTAACCCCAAGAAAACCAAACATAGACATGGATTTTAAAGCGTCATGTATTTGGCATCCCGATCCACACTCCATTCCAGTAGATGGCAGTAATGCACATCTAAACGTTGCTTGCCAACTGCCATAAAAAACAAGAAGAACAAGAACAAGAACAAGAAGAAAAAGATGGCTGACAGTATGGCCGTTGCGGCTGAACAGTCATCCGCCTCAGACACTGAACAATTAAGACTGTCTGACTTACTGGAGCGTGGTTGGAAGATACTTGAGGAACTGGACAGTTCAAACGAACCGTTTGGCCCCAACACCGTGCATCGCATTAAACGCGGCATTAACATGTTGGAAGACGCGTCCAGGATGGTCGCTCAGCTCGACCTGTTCAGCCGTAACGAAGAGGTGGAAGAAGTCGCCACTGCGGACCTGAAGTACCTGCTGCTGCCCGCCCTGCTGGGGGCCCTTCACATGAAGCAGAGCGGCCAGCACAGGCGGCTGGAGACGGTGCAGGCAGCTCGGGTTTACTTCCTGGATTTCTTAAAGACGTGTCATGGCTACAACATCTCCCAGTTTGAGCTGCCGAAGTCTTCAAATGAAAGCGGAGCTTCAGAGGAAACGTCGGAGGGCGTATTTTCCAAAGCCAAGGTAAAAACTACCCTGAGCTTTATATACATGTGTACTACTCATAATATAAATGCTAACATTCGCAAAAATCTTCGAGGTATGGTTTTGAGAAGTTTATTTCTCAAAACGCAAGGTTTTGATATAAAAATGAGATTTAAATTTAACATAGTTTTCGACCTTTAATTTTACACATCACCTTTTGTACGCGAATGTAATTTAGTTCTTTTAGTTGCAGATTCGCACATAAACCCGTATTGAAGCAGACAGAAGGCTGTGAAATCAACATTATTATTAATTATCAAATGTTCCTGAAAATATGCGTTTTAGATAATGAGGTGACAGTTTCCCCACAAATAAAAAGAAATTAAATTAAAATAAATATCAATTATTTGCACTTCTGTTAAATCCAAATGAAGTAATTGGTTAGTGGATCTAAAAACACCAGTTAATGCTGATCACATTTAGGACATAAATGAACTAAGAACATAGTGCTGGTCAGTTTTATTTCATGGTTTCAGCATACATAAATTAAAATATTTTAAATGGTTTAACATCTAAATTTAAGATTTTAAGCAGCTGGCAAGTTTACTTTTTAAAAGTTTAAGGAACAACCTTCATAGTTAGATATTTCGTTACCATAGCAACAAAACTGATGCTGTCAGCTTAATCTTTGAGTTTTAGCTGTTTATTCACACATGCATAAAGATGTATGTGTTCATACATCTTAGTAAACTACTATTGTAATTGACTGATCACCCTCCTCTCCCAGATTTCACTAAATCCAAACGCTGTTAGTGGTGCTGATGTTATTATCAGAATAAGGGGAAGAGTCCAATTAGACCAGGGTGGCCGCCACTGGGGGAAACCGTGGCTGATCTTTTTGTACGCCTTCTACAGATTGAGATCTGGACTCTGACTGCTATTTAGAACTGATCATTTTTCCACTTATGTGGACAGAACTGAGCCCAGATGTTATGGTCTCCAGGTTGTACTGTGGCTTTTGTGTAGGTTTGATCATGTGTAGTGTGATTTTTGGACTAGATATCCCAAGAAATGTGTCCCAAAGGTTTGACTTTGACTTCAACCAACCACAATACAACCTACCACAAAGTACCGGGAAATTATTATCTAAGCTTGGAAGTTGCAGTGGACAAGGCTCTGAAGATTTCACTGATGAAAGAATTGTCTGACATCCATCCATCCATTTTCTTCCGCTTATCCGGGGGTCGGGTCGCGGGGGCAGCAGCTTCATGGAATTTGCAAATAAGGGCAAAAAATGCCATCTTTTTCTATGGTGCTTGTGTTTCTGTGGTTCTCGTCTCGGTGTCAGAAATTGAGGACCCTGCTTTATTTCAAGACTGCAGCTGTGGAAATATAACTAAACTACCAGCATATTATCCAGTTTATTTGTCAACTGACCTGTTGCTTGATACTGTTGGACATAAATTCATGGACTTTGATTTACTTATGTGCCTGTGATCTCAGTCTTTTTCTGCAGGTCCATCAAATTTGGTTGCCATGGCAGCAAAGAGACAAGCGAAGATTGAACGGTATCGACAGAGAAAGGAACTGGAGACTAGACTGTCAGATGTTCACAAAGTAATGGAGAGTGGACAGGCCGATGACGAGGTCAGCAGAGAATTTTACCTTCTGAATGTCCAGAGATGGATCACTGTTTGTCTGGAGGAGATGGAGGCCATTGACCAGGAGGTGGAGATACTTAAAAACATGGATGTTCTGAAGCAGAGTCCTGCTAACCACCCAGCTCAGCCACCCAGAAATCCCATGAAACCCTTCATCCTCACTAGAAATGCTTTACAGGTGAGTTTGTGTGGTGATGGCAACAGATGAACTGGTTTGTAAGTCAGTTCATGTGAACTTTATGAAAAGTCGGCATTCTTAAAGTGCATCTTTCACTTAAACACATGTTGAAGCCTTTGTTTCGTAACGGGTCTGAAATTCACATTCTCATTGCATTAATGGTCAAAGTAAAAGGTACCAGTACCTCCTCCTCCAAGCCTACTCTGCTCCGCCCCTAATCAATCAATCAATCAATCAATCAATCAATCAATCAATCAATCAATCAATCAATCAAATTTTATTTGTATAGCACATTTCAGCAGCAAGGCATTTCAAATGCTTTACATAATTCAAATAAAAACGACATGTGACGGTAAAGAGAAAGAGATTTTGGAAAAGATTAAACAAAGAAAATGAGAGAGAAATAAAAAAACATTAATAAATAGAAAAACATCAAAGACATCAAAACCCCACACTCTAATCCTAATTTATCCATAAGCAAATCTAAACAGGTGGGTTTTAAGTTGAGATTTAAAGGCACCCAGTGTTTCAGCTGTTTTACAGTTTTCTGGAAGTTTGTTCCAAATTGACAACCATTAAGAAGCTAACAGACACTAGAGAGAAGAGCTAACATCGATACAGCATGTTTTAATGTTACAAACCTCAGTTTTTAGCAAGTAGCTCAACGTCTAAACTGGTGTTGTTGCCCATCTAAGGTGTAAAGATAAACTTTACACCTTAGATGTTTATCTTTGTGCGAATTCCAGTATGTCCAGTTTGTCTAACCCAGGGGTGTCAAACTCCAGTCCTGGAGGGCCGATGACCTGCAACGTTTAGATGTGCCTCTGCTGCACCACACCTGAATAGAATAATTAGGTCATTAGCAAGGCTCTGGAGAACTGATCTACACAAAGAGGATGTAATTAAGTCATTTCATTCCAGCGTTTTGTACCTGTGGCACATCTAAACACTGCAGGACAGAAACACTTGAGGACTGGAGTTTGACACTTGTGGTCTAACCCCTTTTCAAACATTCATTCCTGCCTTTTTGGAGGAAAAAAGCTCATCTTTGACAGCTGTTCCTTCTTGTTTTGGACATTGTGTTTTTTAACTTTTTTTTTTCCCAATATTTTTCATATTTTTGTTATGATGCATAACCATAGCAAAAGGGTGATTTACAACTGGGAGCAGCTGATTAAATTCAAATTTAATTCAAAAATACTTTATAAATCCCAAAGGGAAATGTAATGTTGTAACTCATTAATTTAGATTCTTCTAAGAGTTATTGAAGATGGAGAAAGCTGTTGGCAGGAAAAATGTCCTGCAGCAGTCTGTACTGCACTGAATCTGAAGAAGCCTCTGATTGAAGATCCTCTGGATTCCCAAGATAGTCTCGTGAAGAGGATGGTCAGGGTTGTCCATAATTTTCTTGATTCTATGAAGAATCCTTATTTGCATAATCATCTCCAGAGGTTCCACAGTCATCCCCCAAACAGAACCAGCCTGTTTCATCAGTTTGTTGAGCCTTTTTATGTCCCTGGCTCTGATGCTGCTGCCCTGATGGAGGACGGCAGAGGAGATGACCCTCTCAACAACAGACTGATGGCAGATATGCAACATCTTGGTGAAAATCTTGGAGGATCTTGGCTTCCTCAAGGAGTCCAGTCTGCTCTGTCCCTTCTTTAAACGGCTTCACTGTTGTGCCTCCAGTCCAGTCTGCTGACAAGGTGAACACTGAGGTATTTGTATTCCTCAACCACCTCCACCTCTTCTCCCATGATGGAAATAGGGTTCAATCTAACCCTGTTCCTCCTCAAATCAACAATCATCTCCTTTGTCTTGTTCACATTTAAGATGAGATCATTGTTTCCACACCACGAGACAAAGCGGTCCATCAGATTTCTATACTCGGGTTCTTGGCCATTTCTAATACAACTGACAACTGCAGAGTCATCTGAGCATTTCTGTAGATGACGGAAGTCAGACTTGTGCTGGAAGTTTGAAGTGTAGAGAGTGAAAAGGAATGGTGAGAGAACAGTCCCCTGTGGTGTTCCCGTGTTCTCCTTCAGTCTCTCAAACTGTGGTCTGTTTGTCACGATAACAAATTAATTGTCTCCAAAATTATTGCAATAAACAATAATGTTGTTTGAAGACCATTTTAAACTGATATAATGACATAATAATGCGAACACATCCTGTCAAAAATAAATACTTTATTTTCTAAAGAACACTAAAGACTGGAACTGGTCAAATAAACAAAACAACCAAAAACAAAAATAAAATGGACTCTCAGTCTCCATTAACAAAAACGCAACATAAAACCAAAGTGGGAAATAAACTACATTCAACCAAAAGAGTACAGATTATGAAGTCTGTATATAATATCGCCCCTCAATAATCATTAGATTTAGATAAAGATGGTCACATCCCACTACCTGATCCAGTTCACTCCTCCCTTACGCTAAGGAAATGAGGAAGGGAGGGTCAGTGGAAAGCACCGAAGTTGAGACTTTTTTCATCCAGTGTCACCAATAGAGAAAAAGGCAGGAAGAAACGATAAAGCCGATAAATTAAAATGTTGACTATTTTCAGTTATCATGCAATTAATTGATTTATTGCCTATTCCGACAGACCTAGTCATGGATCCAGTTGATTGTTGAGGCCTCCACCTGTGTCTTCGGAGTTTCTCACAGAGCAGATCAGGCTGAATTGTGTTAGATGGAGAAATCAAAGAACATTTTTGTTCTTTGATCGACCTTTTTGGGAGCAAAATGAATGTACGTAGCTGAATATAGACAACATCGGTAGCCTACAGGCTACTTGTTAAGCTTAAGGTGCTGTATTGATATTAGCTAGTCATCTTTTAGCTAAACTTTACCTTCATCCAGCAGCTTTACTCAACAGTCGTTTAGTTTTGGGGAAAAACTGTGAAGTTCTTTGCGTTTTGCTGGTTTGCTGCCAAGATTCTAACACAAACCTGCGTAGCTCCACACAGCAGCAGCAGCTCTCCTTCACTGCTGCACTGGTGTAAAGCTAGCGTTGTAGCGCTCATGTTGCGTTGAGAGGCGGCTCGGAAAAACGGGTTACCACATGTTAACAACGGATGAAGCAGTTTTAACTGCTGATAAAAGTGACAGAGGACACAGATATGGGAAGTGTGGAAGCCCCTACTGTATCAAACTGACTGAGGAATAACAGAGTTGGCCATTCTAAGGCAAAAACCCAGCGCATACAGTGTTCATGTTTTGTTTTTTGTTTTTTTTTCATCCATACGGCTTCCCGCACCCCCCCTGCAATGGCACGACGCCCGCCCTTGGGCGCGCGCCCCACAGTTTGGGAACCTCTGATGTAGCCTAACAGACAGAACCCCAACCAGTAAAACCGTAAACCAGGATAGAACTTAAAACCTTTACTGAGAACCAATTAGAACCAACCCCCCCATGTTTCTACTCCCTCCCTCTCCCCCTGCCAACTCTTAACGAAACCCAAACTATTAACCTAAACCCAACAATTTTCTCTCAAAACAACCCCCCCCTCTTTTCTCTCCCCTTCTCCTCCCCATCCCCTATTCTAACCCTTCACCAATCCTCAACTCTTAACCACACCGTCCTCCTTGCCTAACCCTAACATTCTCAACCCCCCTATTTCTTTCCCCCCCCCACTATCACCCCCCCTCTCCCATATTCTTAAACCATTTCTTAACTCTTAACCTAACCATACCCCTTTTCTGACATAACCCTAACCTTCTCATCCACACACGCAACCCCCCCCCTCCTCCCCCCCTCCTGTTACTAACACTTCCAAATTTCCTCCTCCTATGATTATGAACACCAACATAACAGAACACCACAAGCTCCATCTGGGCCCAGCTCAGACGAAGCAACTGCACCCACTGGAGTATGCTAGTCATATTCTATGCAGCACACTCAGCACATACAAATCAAGAGGTGGCGCCTTGGAGCACACCGCATACACCATACACCAGGGGTGTCAAACTCCAGTCCTCAAGTGTTTCTGTCCTGCAGTGTTTAGATGTGCCACAGGTACAAAACACTGGAATGAAATGACTTAATTACATCCTCTTTGTGTAGATCAGTTCTCCAGAGCCTTGCTAATGACCTAATTATTCTATTCAGGTGTGGTGCAGCAGAGGCACTTCTAAAAGTTGCAGGACACCGGCCCTCGAGGACTGGAGTTTGACACCCCTGCCAAACACCAACCAAAGATGGTCCCTGTTGCTCAAGGTGGTTCTTGATCTCGTGTGAGAGTGCATACCCTTTGAGGTGTCTAAATGCGGGCAGGGAACCAATCGTGGGCCCGCAGCCTCACAGAGTGAACCCACAAAACCTAACATTTATGGATAAAGATTGGTTAGCATCTCGTCTTTTATATGTTTTTAAGGCTGCTCTGGTGTAAAGGGAAACACTGTTTATAACATACAGATATAAATCGTGTTCTGGATTCAGGCAAAGTTGGCAGTTTGATCAACTCATCAGGAGTTGATCAAACTCCTGATGAGTATGGGTCATTTTCTAAGCTAGTTATTTCTAACTTTTGTAAATACATCCGTCTATAAGCCCCAATCAGGCGTGTTGCGTTCACAGACAAATGAGCTTGACTCGAACAAATAGAAGCCATGAATAAACTGGCAAAAACTACTTAGGAAAACAATTTCAGTCGTTGTGTTTAACACTCCAGTCCCACACTTCTGACATCTGACGTGGCGCCTCGAATGATTAATTTACGTCGCAAAGGGTTAATAGTCAGTCGTATATTCAGTGATGGCACTGATGTCATCTCCATGTGGTTGGGTTAGGGTCCAGTCATTTGCTTCAAAACGTCAACATTGGAAAAGCTGAAATAATACCACAGTTGAAGCCATAAATCCCGGAGGAGTTGAAAAGAAGGTGTCGTGGATGCAGAGGAGAGAGAGAAAGGAGGAAATTTAAACTATCTTTACCGTCCATCGGGGAACGTGAGATTGTTAGCTGACAACATGGATGAACTTAAAGAACTGATAAGGACTCGGCAAGAATATATATATGTATATATATGAAGCATTGTTCTTTTCCTTCACTGCCTCTGCTGTGTTATGGTGCTACTGCAGTGGATTTCAGCCCAATGTTTTCATGTCTTTTTTGTCCCATCTAATATTCATTTGGGTCCCTTTTGTTTTAAGCCTCCTCGCAGCAGTGCGCACTGCAGATAGCCATGTTGGTTTACATACTGTGATTGGCGAAATCTTACCTTCCCAGCCGGATGAATCTCACCCAAGGCTGATCATTTTTTCCTCAGCTCACCATGTCCAGACCAATTGCAGCCTTAGCAGCTGCACATAGACAAGTTTTAACCACATATAAGCAAACAAAACCTCCTTGAGCTCAGCAATCACATCACAGCCGTTGGACTCCGTTCACCTCCAGTTATGTCACACAAATCACACGTTTTTTCTAGAAGAGCTTTTTTGTTGAGTCAACACTTTAAATTATTCACTAGCAAATTGGAAACCAAATACAGATTCACAGTTTGACCCCAGGAAATATTTTTCTACCATTTAAAAGAACCTTGAATGTGTCTTTAACAGTTTCAGCTAGGTCTGTTCACTGTACATGCTGCTAGACGGATGAAAGGAAAATGACACTGGTTAATTCAGACAGGCTCACTCAGTGATCAGCTGCAGTACAGGTTGTCATTTTCAAAATATGCTAAGTCACTGTGCGATGGATTTCATTTCTCTTGTCCACAGGCTCAAGTACTCGGCGCTGGGTATCCTAGCCTCCCCACCATGACGGTGGATGACTGGTATGAGCAACACAGAAAACATGGAGTCCTGCCTGATCAGGGCATGCCGAGCAAAGTTACTGTGGAGGACAACACTGATGTGCAGGCGAGAGATGAAGAAAAAGAGAAAAAGGCTGAGAATGATGATGAAGATTCTTTGTTAAAAGCCAGAAACTGGGATGAGTGGAAAGATGATCACCGCCGAGGATATGGAAACCGCCAGAACATGGGCTAACCCTTTCTTAATGCACTCTTAATTTCATGTTTGTAATGTAAACAACAAAGTGGATGTTCCTCCTTAAAATTTAAATATAAGAATGTCTCAAAATTTGGAATGGCCCTTATGTTCTTTGATTTATCTTCTGTAGAAAGAGCTGTTTGAAGAAACTGAATCAGGACGAATAGTTTAAACATCCTCTCTGTTTTCTTCTTTCAAAGAAGCGCTGTGAAAATATTTCATTAATGCCATGGTTTTAAAGCTACATGATGGTTGTACAACTAAGCTTTTCCTTATTTTGTATCTTGTATAATTACAAGATACAAAAATCCTATGTTAGCCAAAGGATGCACGTATCTGCACCATAATGCATTTGTAATATAAAGGTTCTTGTTCTTGCCTAAAACTGATAAACTGATCCGTGTGATGTCACCAGACCTGAACATCTCAGAACGCAACGAACCACACAGGAGGTTGATGTAAATATCAATGCAGGTCAGCCTGTGTCCAGTTTGAGTTAAGAGGTAAACTTAAAAGATCAAGTATCTGCAGCGAGGCAAGTCAGAGCTGTGATTGGTCCGCTCTCTCGGCTTTAAATGCATAAACTATAAACTTGTCTTTTAGGAATAAATTTGCTCCGCCAGTGAAACGCTCATAGCAACAAAGACGCTTGTCATCTAAATTGCAAGCGTCTTTCTTAAAGTTTTTATAATTATTGTGATTATTATTATTATTATTAATCATTTTTCTAACTAAAACAAGCAACGGGCCTGGCGGAGGTGGGGAGTTGGGGGAGGACTAGGAAAGCATGGTGGCTGCCAGGCTCATAATAAACTGGGGGAAGGTGTTTGCCCCAGAGCAGAGGGTGCAGCACAGTGAATGCAGGCCACAAACCATCAGTCCAGATCTTCCCATCAGCCCATGTTGGTCAAAGATTGATAGGTCTACCTTGTATGCTATGTTTTGCACCTTTATAGTCCGTGGGCCAGAGGCCAAAATTTCACATTTTGGTCCATTTCAGGATTGCACAGTCTATCCATATTTTTTTTAAAAAGATGCATGTCTCTAGAATAACATTTTTGGTATGATAGCCCTTCCAAATGGTAGCCGAGTCATAGCTCATTAAGTTAACCCCTTTAGACAAATTCTGTTTTTTGAGATTGATGTATGTCTGGTTTAGGCTCATGATATGAGCATTTGTCAAAGGTATATAATATAGTGTTTGGTATCATCTTAAAGGGGGCACTCTTGGCTTTCATATGGGGGGATGGTGTTTTGGATTTTTACGGTATTACTCATGCCTAGTTAGTTATAAAAATGTTAATCAATAGTAGAAATGTACACTTGCATAAACTTTAGAATGCAGATTTTGAGTTTTTCATCCTGGGCTACCATTACGTAGCCTATGGCAACCACATATAAACATGACGGCGTGGGAGGAAACCACCTTCACTAAATGACACATTCTGAGGTAAAAAAAAAAAAAGGAATGAAAAAAGATATTTAGGCTACGATTGACAGCATAATTCAGATTATAGAACATTTCTGCCAATAAAATGATGACCTTAGACATATCGGTACCAATTTATTCTTGCTGATGTTGAACACAAATGAGTTCATTAAAAAATAAAATCACTAAGATGTACTTAGAAACCTTTCAGGTGGCATCGTTAACAGGTGTGACTGGGAGGTTAGGTTGCTGCAGGCTATTCAGTCTGATTGGGCCACAAGCTGAAGCTGAAGTTTGACGTTCAGATGCTAAGCAGTTAGAGGCTGACGTATTCTCCTCAACACTAGCTTAAAAAGACTTCTAGTTGACCTGCTTGGGACCAGGCCATCAGGCTCAAAAGCTTCAGACTCTTTAAACGAAGAGCTGGTTCGAGCAGCTTTACTGTGCTAGCTCGACGGCGACAAATACGGTTTGTCCTAGAAGTGGATCATAACGCTCTGAAGTGACTTGAAAGAATGAAAACCTCAAACAGAATAGCCAACTGCAGGGGTGTCCAAAGTCGGTCCTTGAGGCCACCTGTTCTGACTATCAGTGCTAGCTTATCAGATTTTCCTACCACAGCACGGATAGATAGCTAAGTCTATCTGTGTCAGTGCTATGTGTCCAAAACTCCTACCGTCATGTTTACAAACAGAAAACTACAGCGGGTTGTCCGTCCATCCGTCTGTCCATCCATCCATTTTCTTTATAGTCAGTGTTTTCAGCAAAGTGGAGCTGACTGTCCAGGAACGACCCAAGATATTTAATATTTGCCACAGTTTCAAAAGGTTGACCATAGAGAGAAACTGGAACCACTTTAAGGTCTTTTTTAGATCATTTAATTAGCTCTACATTCCTAAGATAATGAAAAATGAATAAGACTTTGCGGTATTCTGATTTAGTAATGTAATTATATTGTGTTACCACCCCCACACCACTAGAGGCAGTAGCAGGCCCGAAAAGATGCAACATTTCTGCCGGATTTTCACAAAATATCAGCCACGACAATGGACAGCGGAACCAACAAGTTCATATCATCTTTTTTGGATGACAGCAAGGTGTTTGAGCCACGCGATGCCTCCAACATTGTGCGAGTTGCAGCTAAATGCTACCGGTCAATGAGGAAAAGAGCAGATCCTCACACCCTCAGCATAAATATAGCCGTGGACAAGATCACTGATGCCTGTTGTTCTTGCAAGGCTGGGTAAGTCGGGCATTCATGGTTTAGAGGGTTTGAATGTGCCTAGGCCTGATACACGGTACTCGGTGCTAGCATGGCTAACATTACAGTTTAGTAAAAGCTAGCATGGCTAACACGATTACAGTTTAGTAAAAAGCCTTTTCAGGTGAAATAAAATCTTTAATGTATGTCAGATATGGTACACATTGCCTATTGATCTGTTCAGCTAACGTAAGGCTGTAACAGACAGGCTTCAGGATGTAGAAGTTGTATCGGTACTTCCATTATGCTGTACTTGGCTAAAAGGTTTTCATAATGGATGTATTTATTATTGACTTTATTTTTTTCATTCACTAAACACAAAGAAAGCAAAGCAATAATACTTACCCCAGCAGACACTTTGTTCTTATTGATCCTACGACGGTTGAGCTGCTAATGCAGTCGTGCACAAGCTTTGATTCAAGCAAGGCTTTCCGTTTCAGATTTTGGAAATCTGTGAATTTTAGTTCCACAAACACGATCAGGATACCTGACATCACCTGTACAGAAACCCCACTGACAGTGGAGAACCATTCTTTATCGAGTCCTGACGCAAAAACTTAATGCAGGTCTGCTAGTCCACAATGTTAAGCATAGATTACATGATTATTATTAATTGAATTGAACATGATTGTATATAATTACAAGGATGAAGTGAAATATATTTAAGTGCAAGACATGATTTATTTGAATAGAAGAAGTCTTTTATTTTGAAGAATGCTTAAGTATCTGGTTCTGTTTCGTCACTATCTTGCTTTGTTGATATTTTGGTTGTCTTGGTTACGAACAGCTGTCGCCGTTTTCTCTCTTCAATAAAGAACTGAACAGAAAGGTTCAGTAAAAGACATACAGCCTCCGTTTTGTTTGAAGAAGCTTCACTCCGTAATACACGATGTACATTAGCATGAGTTAGTGAGATGGTCAGGCATGTGGTAGCTGCGCTGTGACGTCAAATGGGTATTAGCCAATGAAAGGCGGACCCTGTGGTAAGGTCAATTGTCCGGAGACTAAGAGACAATCAATACTTGGAATAGCAGGAAAAAGTAGGTAAATTATGGTGAAACCAAAAACACCTCTGTCTCGACTGTTTAGAGCAGGGATGTCAAACTCAGTTTGGCTCTGGGGCCGGATCCAGACTTTCTGTTCTCAGGTGGGCCGGATCAGTAAAAGAATGTCACCTCCAAATATTTAGCTTTGTTTTTCAGTACTATGCTTTATCATTCAGCCTACATTTGTGGCCTACCCTACATATCATAATTATAGATGACAAGGGATCTTTTCTGAGCACAACACATTTATTCAACAAACAGGGGAAAAAAAATATTTTCATGTTTGGGTATGAATGTGTTAACAACTGGTTTATTTTAACAGTTGATTGAATGCAGTTTTACACCTGAACCAACTCACCACATTAACAAACTCAAGTGGGAGCTATGAACAAAATATTTTCGCCTTAATTGTCATACTGCTTTGAAATAAATAAAAAAAAGTGCAGTGCATGGGCAATAAGATTAGGCTACGCCAGATCAAACTACTAGGCTGGGCCTACTGAAGCTGAGAACATACTGCACAATATCAATTGTCTTTAATATGAAACCAGATGAATCTTATTTTTAATTATCTGCATTCACAAGTGCAAACAAAATCGTGTCATCCCACTTTTTTCTCTCTCTCAATGCACTCCTGCAGTCTACTTGCTGCTGCTGGCTCCTGAAACTTGGCATCTTTTGCCTTCACAAGTGCATCGACATTAGGTGTCAAATCCTGAGTAGCAGCACATTTAACAATGTCATTCAAGTGTTTATTTGTTAACTTTGAGCGCTGCTTTGTTTTATTATTATTCATTACCGAAAACACCTGTTCACAAAGATAAGTAGTCCCAAACATGGATAGAACCTTTGCAGCCATGGCTGTTAATTTGGGGTAACCTGGCACGAGATATTGATAAAACGTATCCAATCCCACTGTCCTAAATTTATCCTTCATAGCGGAATCGCATTGCAAGTCAATAAGCTCGAGCTGAATGTCAGCTGGCATATCAGAAGGCTTCGCGGTAAATGGCAAGCGAAAAAGCCAAATTTGTTCTGAAGTTCACCGAATACCTGAAACCTCTGCTCAAACTCTCGCAGTAAATCTGTTATGTTATCTTTATATTTATCCAAATCATTATCGGGACGGTCCGGTGCCTTCGGACGCACAGCTGTGAGACAAGAGAAATGCGCGGTGTCACCGTTGGATAGCTGCGTCTCCCACAGTGACAGTTTCATCTTGAACGCACTTATTCTGTCGTAATATTGAGTGACAACTCTGTTACGGCCCTGCAATTTAGTGTTAAGTGTATTCAAGTGTTGTGTAATATCAACCATGAACGCAAGATCCTGCACCCATTCCTTGCATTTAAGTTCCTTTACTGGGCATCCCTTCTTCTCCATGAACTGTCCAATTTCCCTCGTAGCTCAAAGAAGCGCTTAAGTACTGCACCTCTGCTTAACCATCGCACGTCAGTGTGGTATGGTAGGCCAGCATGAATGTCATTATCACTGAGAAATGTGTCAAACTGACGGTGATTTAGCGGCGCGCTCTGATGAAATTGACAGTTTTCACAACCACACTCATAACATGGTCCATTTGCAGTGTTTTACAACATAACGCCTCCTGATGTAAAATACAATGAAATATCCAAAACTCTTGTCCTCCATTTGCAGTCTGTACTTTGTCACGGAATTTTGTGGCAACGCCTGCCTTTCTCCCGACCATTGATGGCGCACCGTCGGTAGCCAGGCTCACGGCACGGGACCAGTCCGCTCCCACCTTGTCCAGCGCTCCAACGAGAGCGCTGAAATGTCATCTGCTGTTGTGGTGTCATTCATGGGCACCAATTCAAGCAGCTCCTCGGTGATGGTCAAAGTTCATCAACACCTCTAATGAATATGGCCAGTTGAGCAATATCTGTGACATCGGTACTCTCATCAATTGCAATTGAAATGCGATAAATGACTTGATTTCTCTTTCAGTTGGCTGCTCAAGTCACTTGAGAGTTCTGTCACCCGATCTGCGACAGTGTCCTTGTTAGACTAATATTGGCAAAAGCAGGTCGCTTTTCAGGGCACACGACTTCTGCAGCCTTAAGCATGCATGTTTTTACAAACTCCCCATCAGAAAATGGCTTGGATGCCTGCACCAGCTCGTTGGCAATAATGTAGCTGGCTCTTACAGCCTCATCAGAAATATCGCGGCTGCGTGTAAAGTAGACTGCTGTTTCTTCAGACCAGCGACCAATTTGTTTATCTCGTCTTTCCTTATTTGTCCTTTCAAGTGGTCATACTTTTCTTTATGATGAGTCTCATAGTGGCGCCGAATATTAAACTCTTTGAACACTGCAACTTGCTGATTACATACCAAGCACACTGGTTTTGAGTTCACTTCCGTGAATAAATACTTCTCAGTCCATTTTTCCTGGAAAACTCTGCATTCCGTGTCCACTTTTCTTTTTTTTGACAGTGCCATTTTGGGAAGGGTGTGTTGACCGATAACTTGTTTAGTAGTGGTGAATGGTGAAGTAAGATTGCCGGTTTACTTTTACTTGGACGCATCACGTTGCGAATGTTTACATCCTGTGACTAACTCGTATCAGTGCCGCATGCTGGACGTGAGCGCTTTTACACATTTACTGCCCTCTAGCGACCGGAGGGAGCATTTGATTTATATTTATTTTAAAAAATCACAACTTTTGATAGAAATGAGCTAGAGACTCAGAAATTTATGCCGGGCCGGATTAAATCATCCAACGGGCCGGGTCCGGCCCGCGGGCCGTATGTTTGACATGCCTGGTTTAGAGCATCCATCCTCTTTATTTATCAGTTTGAGCTCATGAAGGTTTTACTGTTTCCTCTGGTAAATATAGAACATCTACTAGAAGTCATTCACTGACGGTGCAATAATTATTCTTAGCCAAATTAAATGATAACATTTACCTGTGCTAAGTGTTTTACTTGATGCAGAAATTATTGATATGATTCTGTTAATTAGTTTTGTTTTATTGTTTGAGTCAAATAAAATTTCCACCTTGGAAGACTAAATAATTTGATCATATTTTGTTCCTATGTATAGGACTCTACCAACAAAACAAAAATGTGGATTATTGCTTGTTTAACAGCCCTGGTTATTTGTCTGTGAACCTAATTAATTTGTTCGTTACTGACTTTTGCTCAATTAAATTTCTTATGTATATTTTGTATATGGTATTTTTTTTGTTGATGTTTTTCACGTGTTTTATCTTTTCTTCCTCTTATAAGTGATGGAGATACATAGATATGATTTATAATGTATAAAGGTGTTGTTTATGTCACCTAATTAGCTTTACATCCTGAAGTAAAATATGGTATTTTAGAAGATAATTTATCTTTCACTTTGCCAGTAATGGTGAAATGCCACTAGAGGCAGTAGCAGGACCGAAAAGATGCGACTAAGAAGCAGATTTAGTTCACAGAAAGCTACGGAATTTGTTAAAAACTGTGAGCTGTGCTGAAGTAAATAAAAAAGAGAAGTTGAAATACATGCTGAGAGTGAAACTCCTTCCTACAGATGAAGCTATATTACAGATTTCACAAGAACATTTAAACGGGAGACCCCGGATAATATAGGAAATAGCGCCCTCTTCACTTCCGGAGTGCAATGGTCCCATTTCCAAATAAGGTAAGAGACTGACAGTGATCCGTCCCGCCCCTTCCTGTTTGTTGCAGCGAGGTGGACTTGATGCTGAGTGGAGCTCCTTCAATCAGGTCTCCTCCGCAGCACTGATTGGCTAAGCAATGTAACGTGATCCTCTGATTGGCTAAGCAATGTAACGTGATCCTCTGATTGGCTAAGCAATGTAACGTGATCCTCTGATTGGCTAAGCAATGTAACGTGATCCTCTGATTGGCTAAGCAATGTAACGTGATCCTCTGCAGCAAGTGATGGCAAAGCGTCATCACTTTCCATAAGTGTGTCTTCACCTCCACCGAACCCCTGAGACCGACTCACCGAACCCAGGTTAAGAACCACTGCTATAGATGTATGCACTGATCCTTTTATTAAAATATCCTACCTGTTAAAAATATTTAAAATACAGAGGCGTTTGTAAGAATAAAACTATCAGACAAGGGAAACAGGTTTTTATTGGAATTAAATTTAACACTGACAAATACAGATCACCGCAACTCTTTTTTGAGCATTAATACGTTGTATGACATCCATCCATCCATTTTCTTCCGCTTATCCGGGGTCGGGTCGCAGGGGCAGCAGCTTCAGAAGGCCTCCTCCCGGTTGTATGACAGACTTTATTAAAAGCAGCTCACATAGTTCGGTGGAACAATGTGTCCACCGAACTGCGCAGGTCACTGTGCATCTGAAATGATATGATTCATGTACACCAATATTATGCAACCATTTCAGTTTGATGTCCATCACATTCCTAGGAAGCTCAACTCTTCCGCTGGCTGCCTAACATGCTGGCCCATGGAGTTTCCTTCAGCTTTTCCTCAGTGATTGGCTGGGGAAGAGGACTGGTTGTAAGGCAAAACCAAGAAGTGGAGCAATCCATCAGGGTGCTGGAAGCCGGGGACTCGACTCTGGAGAATCTACCTTAGTTTCTACTAATAGTACAATTGGTTTATGGTATTAAGTTTTGTTTTCACATTTGTGTTGTAGTTATATGTTGGACTGAATTAGTTGTTTAGGTTTGCTCATCGTCTGTCTTGGTCTGTTCCCCCCATCCCTCTTGATTTTGTAGGCTAGTCTTTGTTTGTGTATAAATACCCCTTAGTGTTCATTGTGTGAAGTCAGTTCTTGTTTATTAGTGGTGGGTCAGGTAACTGACACCCAACAGACATGTACTCAACTTCTGTTTGTCTATAGCTATTCTGTTGTTACACCAGTTTTCACGCACATATATACAGAGTCCACTCCCTCTGCTTTTATCAGAATTCAAAGTCCTATCCCAGCAGAGCAGAGTGCGACCTGCCAGTTGCAGACTGCATTGGGTATTCCTTGGTAAAGCCACGTCTCAGAGATAATCTTAACACAACCGTCCCACTGCGATTTCCAATGTTGTAGTTCCAAATAAGCCATTTCTTGCACCAGAGATATGAGATTGGAAAGATACAGGCTCAGAAGAGGTGGCTTGTGTGGTTGATTCCTCTCCTTACCCATCAGTCATCAATGACTACAGACCTGTTTCCCTGACATCCAACATCATGAATGTTGGATGTCAACATTCATGATGTTGACATCATGTTGGTCCTGTTGGTCCATCTTTCTAAGCATTCAAGCACATATCAGGACCCCCTGCAGTTTTTTAATCATCATGGAGTTGGAGTTGAAGATGCCATCATAAACCTGCTTCAACAAACCTACTGTCATCTGGACAAAGCTGGCAGCTCTGTGAGGATCATGTTCTTCGATTTCTCCAGTGCATTTGATACAGTTCAGCCTGATTGGCTTTGTCAGAAAATTCTGAAGACCCAAGTGAAGGCCTCAACAATCACCTGGATATATGCCTAGCTCACAGACCAGTTTGTGAGACTGACCAGCAACAGCAACACAGGAGCACTGCAGGGAACTGTACTCTCACCATTCCTTTTCACTCTCTACACTTCAGATTAATGGCACAACTCTGACTTGTCATCTACAGAAATACTCAGATGACTGCAGTTATTGGTTGCATCAGAGATGAACAAGAGGCTGAGTACAGAGATCTGGTGAACTGTTTTGTGTCATGATGTGGAAACAATGATCTCATCTTGAATATGAACAAAACAAAGGACCTGGCATCTTACATGTCCCTATAGGCTTAGAAAATTTTTGACATATAGTTTGTGATTCTAAAACCACAGCAAAGCAAGTTTTACAACCCTTTTCTGAATTTCTTTGAGATCCCCAGTTCCTTTATTTTATTTTCTATTTTTATTTCTTTGAGTGGTTTTTACTAATTAGTAGGACAGCTAGCTTTCAAGAATTTATTATCTGCTTTGTGTCTAGGGAGAACATTTAAACGTAAAAATCCTGATGCTTTCAGTATTGTACATTGCTTTATTTATGTGATAAAATACCTTAGATAGGAAATCTGTGGAGTCAGTGAAGTCATTGTGTAGAAGCTCTAACTCTATATCCCTCAGCCACAATGCTGCTCTTAAAGAAGAATGGGAGATCACACCTCAGCAGTTTATGAACAGCATGCAGGTTATTGTCAACTTGCAATTGATGCTAAAGGGCAGATGGCATTGTTGTTGAGACACTGCAGGAAAAATATACCCCAAAATACTGTGTTTCTAAAAAATGTACGGTACCTTATAAAACAACAAGCAGTCAGTGTGGAACAGAGCACCATGTGATTCCAATCTGAATCACAGGGTCCCATCAACATTTTTTATAATACTTTTTTCCCTCTTCTCTCAGTCTTATAGCCTATATCAAATTTGGACCTATTAATTATTTTGTAACACTCGACAAATTTCAGCTTTGCTGACAGAACTTGTCCATTATCTATTTGATAATTTTCAAAACTGCACCTCTGTTTTCAGTTTAGTTCAATTTGGTTCACTGCAGATTCTCAGAAAGCTCACAAAACAAGTGGTGCCAATCTCTAACTGAGACCAACCCATTGTGGTCATTTTCCGTCAAGTTATTCAGTTTTTTGGGGAACAATTTTTGTAGCTTGACTTTTGGCCAACCATATATTCTCCTTGAATGTAACAGTTTTTTTTATACTGTTAATTAGTTCATCAGTTTATGGTAACTAAAAACAATGTTCTTAGCTAAAAAAACTAAACAGAGGAAAAAAACATTGACCAACAACAATACAAAGCAAAATATCATGCATAGTATTTATCAATCTAAAAATCAAGCAAAAATAAAAGTAAAGTAAATTGAAACATACAATTACAGTATAGTCAGATATGTAGATGTACTTGTCAGAAGTATAAGTGTAATTAAATTTGTAATTGTTCTTTCACTAACCATAGCAGATCATTACAACTAAAATCTATACATGATAATTCATTTGCATGCCCTAGTAAAATTCTAACAGTACTCCCAGTAAACCCATCCTGCAGGTCCAAAGCATTCCAGACTGCAACGGACTTTCAAAGCCATTTAGTAGGTACTCAACTCGAGACCAAGACCCATTATTAGGCAAAGGATGTACACCTAACGTCCAGCACATCAGGTTGTAGACATCCACTGCTCTAATTGGAGCTGCTCGAACATTTTTCTTGAAGTCTGGGTAGACAAAGAAAATATATTTAGATGTCTGCTTTATATTTTCTCATTCCAGTTTGAACACAATTTTATAAAAACCTGACAAAGCACCAACACACATTTCCTGTTCCAAATATACATGTTGTAATTTTTTGTAAATCTTTTTATAGATTTCCAACATGAAAATACCACACCACAGTCACCTCCCAATTAAACACACAACAGTGGGAGGACATAAGATAACAGGTGGTATTCCATAGCATATCCATAAAATGCTGCGTATTATTTAAATTTATCCATCAAGCTAGTACTGGTTGTCAAATATAAAATAGATTTCAAGGTAAATCAGATTTTCTCCAAACATATGATTTTTTTCTCCATCTCCTCTGCTCACATGCACACTGCTGCACGTTTACATATCTATAACATATAAGACTGGTGACAGTCACACATAAACAAAACTGATCAAAGCAGCACAAAACCTCTTAGAGAGGATGCAGAATGAGGAAACAATAAAAGCAGATCTTGCATTACAATCGTGTGCTGAGTGGAGCCGTACTGGACAGTGAATGTCACTCTGTATCTATTTCTTTTATATTACTTGTAACATTTGATCATTTTTGGCATTAAAAATTGTTTTATACTTAAACAAATCCCATTGTTTCTCAATGTAGTGACTCTGAGGGGTAGTGGTCTGGTCCCAGAATTGTTCAACAGACCAGGTTGTTGCATGGAAAAAGGGTGCAACACAACAACCGGGGGCTTGTCCAAGTCTGTTTCCAGGTTCCTGAGACCAGGACTCCCTTCTCAAGGAAATCCCAGACCACGATGTCCATAACTGGAGCTTGTTGTGTGCACAACTCAGCAGGTAGGCAGAATGTTTCTTCTGCTAGAACTTTGTTCTCAAATGAATTACTGCAAAGCTTGATTCATGCTCACTCTTTCTTGCCTTTTTGTCCATAAAGTACAGAGGAACATTCAGTTAGTGTATGTTAACGGTAAATGGTAAAACATTGAACAGTTGATGAAATTATTGAACAATGTATTGTTGAGAACCATGTTTAAAAGATGAATTAGGTCATTTTTGGGCCTGTCAAAGCAGTTTTAAGTGTAAAACACTCAGTTTTGAAAAGATCAATTCCATCAGCTCTACATTAAAAACAACTGTTTCAAACCAATTCATTCATAAATTAAATTGCTAAGTGATCATCAAAATTCTTGCATAAACACAAGAGTTACAGTTTTCTAAAGCTATCAAAAGAAATAACCTTTACTTTTTCCTTGAGAGGTTACAAGAATTTAAGGAAACTCTAAACTACACCAAAATAGTTTTACTTGATTCAAATGTATTTTCAAACTGCAAGCATTAGTAAACAAATATGATTTGAAGACAAATAAAATCTGAAATGCAATATAAGTAATGATTCTCATTTTGAATTTTATTTAGATATATGGTTTAAAAGCTGAACATTTAAGGCTCTTAACTTAATGTTGTTCTTGACTTGTGATAAGTCAGAGTAACCCAAGATTTCCTAAACTTTTCTAGAGGAAAGCTATTACTATTACTATTACTATTACTATTACTCGTATTTGGGTCCACTGGACCCTGATATGAAATAGTTTGTAAATGGGCTGAGGCATTTTCAAACCATGTGAATCGACATAGAGAGAAGCAGTGGTTTAACTTTGAGGGATTTCTGACCCTGGTTGGGGTCAGAATGCAGATGGGATGGAAATCAAGAGCTTTGCTTTTCAGCTTGGCTCTTTTTTTCTGTGCTGGTATTTGAGCAGAAAAAGCCCAAGTCAGTTTATCCATCTCCCACTTTATTCTACCATCATTCATAAACAAAAAGATGGAGCAGTCAACTTTTCTTAAACGATCCAACTGTCATCCTAATCCCAGAAAGTTTTTTTTCTCTTATGTTATAGGAAATCCTGTATTTTTGTCTTTTTTTTGGCAAATGTATCTTTTGTTACTGTGTTACACACTAGATGTTAAAAGTGGTATAAAAAGGTGTTACTAGACTACAAGTAAAACAAAATACCATAGTAACATTTGAAATTAATTTACCTGGTCCTACCGCCAAGAAAAAGCCTCTCATGTCAAGGAACTCATTATCATAACCATGCCAGCCATTTTGCCAAGCTGATGCCTCCCCAGAGTCATTTTTCCAGTAGGGTAACGTTGTCTTGTTCTGCAGAGAACACCAATAAATACTGATGACACGAGACAGACGTAACATTTCACACAAAGCAAACAGCATGTTGCGTAATATTATTGACAGAATGCATGTACTGAATACATAATACCAGTGTTTACTGAAAAAACATTATGAAACAAGAAGTTTCAGTCTTGCCTACATATTTCAAAAATTAAATCAGACCAAACCTCTCTTGTTTAAGTTTAGCTAGAATTATCAAAATTATTAATTTTTTTATTGTTTTTATTAATTTTAGATCAGTTACAAAACAAAGAACAAAAGAAAATTCCGTGCTGCTTCCCACATGCGCGCACACACACACACACACACACACACACACACACACACACACACACACACACAAAAGAAACCAAAAACAAAACTATAACAAAATACCCCACATGAATAAGAGATGAGGAGTTATTAATCTCTTCCTCCAGTTCACATCACCTCACAACCACCAAGAAAAAAAAAAAAACACTCCGGCAAGAATAAATAAAGCAGTAAAACAAAAATAAAAAAACTAAAATCTTAGGACTCAAGTGACCCCAAAGCTTCAAAAATATGTCAGATTTGTGGTTAAGATCATGAGTCAGTTTTTCCAAAGGAAGGATGACGCATATCTGTGTAATCCACAAATTCTCTGTGAATGTGCATCCAAATGGTTAGAGTAACATTTTAGTTTTTTAACTAAAACATAGATTCTGTTCATCACTTTCATGACAGAATCTCTGACCAGCCGAGGTGTTGAGAGGATCCGTTTGGTGGCCTCAGGATCACATCTCTGCTTTTTGCGGATGATGTGGTCCTGTTGGCTTCATCAGGTCGTGATCTGCAGCTCTAATGGAGCGGTTCGCGGCCAGGAGCTGTGGTTCCAATTGGGCCGGCCAAGCGGTTCTGCTTAGAATCAGCAGCTGATTGGTTGTTATGGAGTCAGATGTTGATTTTCTGTTGACAGCTGGTTCTCACTAAACTGTATTTTATTTTGTAAAGAGTGCTCTTTTCAATATTGTTATTATTAGTTTTAATTAGCAATGGATTCGTCTCAATACAGTGCAATTGTAACATAGTTAAAATGGTTCGGGTTAAATCCTACTAAAATGCACCATCTGCTGGTAAAAAGTTATATTGCCTTCACCTAGAAACAGCGGGGTATTATGGGTAATCCTCAGAGCCATGAGGATCACCGACGAGGTAACGTGTCTCTGCCATGTCATAAAGAAATATTATTTATGCATTTTGTGCAATGTGTTTATGGTTTTCGTTTTTGCATATTGTTGAAATATGTTCGGTTTGAGTCACGCTAGTTCTGTTATTATGTCGTTTTTGTCATGTTTGAGAATGTTTAGTTCGTGGGAAAGTGCAGTGGGAATTTCCCACGCGGTAACACTATGGTCCTTGCAGGAGCTTGTTGTATGCCAGAGACTGACTTTACCTCCATGCCCGTTCTGTGAAATGCAGGTATGTTTTACCAAATCTCCTGTAACAGTTTTATATAATGATGTAGTTCATGTATGTTTCTGCATTGTTCTAAAACGCAAGGTTATATAAACTAAAAGATAAAAATGGCATCAGTAAATAAAATGTCAGCATTTTATTTTATTTTTCAGAATATTTTAATTAGTTACTTTATTTTCTCTGTATAAGACACTCACTGGTTGTTCTTTTACTGTAAAACAAAATCCACTTGTAATGATTTTATTGTAGTTACTTTATTATGGGTAATCCTCAGAGCCATGAGGATCACCGACGAGGAGCTTGTTTTATGCCAGAGACTGACTTTACCTCCATGCCCGTTCTGTGAAATGCAGATGGAGAATTAAAGAAACCGCTGATGCCAACTTGAGCAGCTCCTTGTCATTCATTGCTACACCAATAGAAGCCACCAGAACCACATAGGCCACATTGGTGCCGTGACTCGTCCAGAACTACATCGGACCGGGCTGGTGACTTCTGATCCTCACGTCGCTGGAGCTCCACTGTGTCATCTGAGTTTTCAACGGAAGTCTAAGTAGCGCATCTGAGTGTGTTTCTAAATCCTTGTGAAAGGACATTTCTTTTGAATGCTCTTGGACTTTTGTCAAAATGAGTTTCAGTAATTTTGGACAATCAAACGTGACTCCACTCTGTATTGGGAGAGGTAGAGGGTTCTTTAACACCCCTGTTCCATTTTCACTGGGTGACCAAACACTGGGTAATCCATTACTTGATGTACATACTGTAAATGACTCATTGGTGACTGGGGAAACTGTTACACCCACTAGTCAGACCTGTCCTAATATTCAACCTCCTCAGTGTTCTAGCACATCTATTCCAGATTCTCCTGATAATAATGCTGGGCTAGTTGATCAGATGAGCACTATTGTCCAACAAATAGGGCAACAGCTAGCTGATAGTGTTATGGCACACCTGAACTCAAGCAGCCCAAGTGGAACTGCAATTAAAACAACTCAAAATGGGAGCCATCAAGTCCCATGCAGCTCACTGGATCTTTCTCAGGTCCAACTCGTCTCCAGAAGCCAGGTGAAGGAACCACCTATTTTTAAAGGGGAGAGTTCAGACACGGTTACAGTTGATGAATGGGAGGACTCAATGAGAAATTACATAAAAAAGAGTGGTGTGCAGCAAGAACACCAGGCTGAGGAGATCCTCATCCATCTTAGAGGCAGAGCAAGGGATGTTGTGAGGTGTGGAATACGCAACTGTGGAATTGATGTTCAGCGCAATCCACAAGCCATCTATTCACTTCTGCGCAAACATTTTGGGTCCGATCAGTGCTCCCCCGTACCACTTGCTGATTTTTACTCCACCCGGCCGAGAGAGAATGAGGATCCATTCGAATATTGGCTAAGATTGAATGGAGCAGCTGATGTTGCTGTTAACCGACTTAAAGAACAGGGTAAGACCTTTGACAATCCAAGTGTTGAAGTTACTCGCATGTTCATCAGAAACTGTCCATGTAAAGATTTAGCTCTCACCTTCAGATCCAAGACCATAGAAAAATGGTCAGCACAAGATGTTCAGGAAGTGTTGGATGAGTATCACATGGAAAAGGGACTGCGGTCTGCTGAGAAAGAAAGCAGAATCAGTGTGAACCGAGCAGAGGTGGACTGCACAGTGCCCACATCTGTTCATAAGCAGGAACTGCAAGAATGTGTAGCCCCGGACAATTCCACTATGGAAAGACTGATTGGCATGTTGGAGAAAGTGCTACTTCAAGCCCAATGCAACTCCCAGTCCAGCCGAAGGCAACTTGTTAAAAGCCGTTTGCCGAATATTAAAGGACTGAATGACATACCATGTTCTGTGTGTAATGATAATTCTCACACTGCACGTACGCACTGCCGACAGAACAATCTGTGCTTCTTCTGTCATCTTCCTGGTCATTCAAGTCGAAACTGCCGTCAGAGAGATCAGCTACCTTCCCACAACCAGCAGGAAAACTAAAAGATCTGCGTGGAGGGGAGGACAGCGCAGATCGTCTTAGTGACACTCCCACCTTGGATTCTTCTGATGATGACTGTGAGACACTGTACGCTAATTACAGCAGCAAGATTCCACCGCAAAAGACACTGATTGTTCAAGCCCCTCAGAGACTTTCTAAGACTGACAGCTTGTTCTACACAGATGTGACTGTTGGAGGCAAACATTCCCTCAAAGCCTTGGTTGACAGTGGATCAATGGCATGCACCATGAGTGAGGAAGCTGAAGCAAAACTTTCAAGCTATCTCACAAATCTGGATAAGAAGCCAGCTGCTGATTTTGTTATTGTTGGATGTGGGGGTCATGTCGTCACACCTTCTGCATTGTATGAACTCACTCTAACAGTTTTTGGCTTTAATGTCTTGATCCCTGTCTTAGTGGTTCCGGGCCAATCTGACGAAATGATATTGGGCAGTAATGCTATCAGATGGCTCATTTCACAAATGAAAGTCTCTTTTGATGAAACAACTGACTGTTCCTCTCAGAGAGGCATTCACAAAGACAAATTGCTCTATTTAATGTCTCTGCTGTCAGATTCGATGTCCTGTGACCCAGGCATGAAACCCATCAAAGTGGGCAGAGCCAAACTCAAAAGGTCTGTTACTCTCCAGCCCCTAACTGAACATTTAGTTTGGGCCAAATTGCCTACATCTGATGTTTCTTTGGTTGGCTGTTCAGTCATCATTGAACCGACTCAGTCCAGGTGCAGACCCAGACAAATTCTAGTGGGGAGAGTTGTAGCGTCATTGTATGCTGATGGTTGTGTACCTGTCAAGATTGTAAATCCAACTGAAAAATCTCTCACACTGAGAAGAAATGCAAAAGTTGCCGATGTGTCCACTTGTGTTTCTGTACATGACTTCACCAAACCTGAGTGCATCCAATCCAACACACAGTACACCAAAGACCCTGTAAAAAAACCAGTAGCTGACGAGGAGATGTCTCATATTCTGAGTGATATTGGACTCCAGGACTTGGACCTCTCATCTTGTGAAGTCTCCCTCGAGTGGAAAAATAAGTTACTGCAAATCATTCAGCAGTATGAATACATCTTTTCTCGGCATAAAATGGACTGTGGGGATGCTACAGATTTTGTGCACAGAATACGTCTGGTGGATGACAAACCCTTCAGGCTACCATACAGGCGTGTTCCGCCCTGCCATTATGAAAAACTGCGCACTGCTCTGAGTGAAATGGAGGAGTTGGGAATTATTCGTAAATCACAAAGCGAATACTCCTCTCCTCTGGTCCTGGTTGTTAAGCCGAATGGAGATCTCCGTATCTGCAATGATTTCAGATGGTTGAATGCGCGAACCGTTAAAGACGCGCATCCATTGCCTCATCAAACAGATGCCCTCGCTGCACTTGGTGGGAATGTGTTCTTTTCCACCATGGACCTGACTTCAGGGTTCTATAATGTGAGACTGCACAAGGATGACAAAAGGTTTACTGCCTTTTCGTCTCCTTTTGGCCTGCATGAGTACAATAGGATGCCTCAAGGCTTGACCAACAGCCCCGCGACTTTCATGCGGATGATGATGTCTATTTTTGGGGACCAAAATTTCACTAGCTTGCTGTGTTATTTGGATGACCTGATGGTCTTTGCCCCATCTGAACAGGTTCCGCTTGATCGGCTCCAGATGGTTTTCTCTCGTCTGGCTGCAAATAACTTAAAACTATCTCCCAAAAAGTGTCACTTCCTTCGTAGGTCAGTGAAATTTTTGGGTCATGTGATAAGTGAGGATGGTGTAAGTTCAGGCTATCAGTGAGGTACAGGAAACTGATCTTATGGAGCCTGATGGTGAGACTGACTTTACCTCCATGCCCGTTCTGTAAAATGCAGATGGAGAATTAAAGAAACCGCTGATGCCAACTTGAGCAGCTCCTTGTCATTCATTGCTACACCAATAGAAGCCACCAGAACCACATAGGCCACACAATCACCTGGTCTAATATTGAGGTGAATTTTTTCCTCCGCTTACTCGCTGATGAACGAGTACAGAATGAGCTAAATCGGTCAACGAGGAAAGAGAAAGTTTTCCGCCGCATCTGTGAGGAAAAGGCTTCGGCCGCTACATCGAAACCATTGTTTAGTTTCAAAAATAATGATGTCAGGTTCAGCTTCGATGGCGTCCTCAGTGTATATGCAGTACGGGTGGAACCGTTCCGTTCCTTGCAGTGCAAAAACGGCTCAAGTCTGCATTTTTATGGACTTCGGCGAAGTGTACTACCCACAATTCATTGCTGCATGTGATGTTTTAAGTTAAAAGGCGGATTTATGGCAATGTTTTGTTGTTTTTTCAAGTCTTTATTGAAAATTCAAAGAAAATAGCATGACAAGGCACACAATGATAAAAAAAGTTTGATAAGATAAACTGAACAGAAAAAAGAAGAAATAAAGAATAGTCACAAACTGTGAGGAAAGTAAAACAAAATGTCACAAATGCAATACAAATTCTTCAATTAAGATATTAAAATATTAGTATAAACATTGGGCTTTTGTGATGTTGCAACATTTAAGCATTCTCTTAAATTATTTCAAATAAAAAATAGGTGATTTTTAGAAAGCAGTGTTTGTGAATAAAACTTAGCCAGAGGATTAAATATATCATAAATTAACTCTTCATCCCCTGTTAGAAGACCAAATTTTATTATATTAAAACTTAAAAATGGAATAGATTTCTTTATTTCTCCATGTTAGCAGGGGGATGCATTTTTTTGGCATAGTAAATTATTAGTTTGCCAATATCTGCATGCCCTGTGTATTTTACAAAAAATATTATCCTATTGATATGAAACTCATACCAGCAGTTAAGAGAAGAAGTATGATTATGTACAAAAAGTTATTTCACTCTTTACTTCTTCAAGTTAGCCGGAGGATGCATTGTTCGGCCAAGCCTATTATTAGTCTACCAATATCTGCCTCCCCCGTCTATTGTCCTATTGATATGAAACATACCACTAGCTCAGAGAACAAGTGTGATTATGTAGAAAAGATTATTTCACTCTTAGCTCTTTGTTTATTCGAATTTAGAGGGAGATGCCGTTTTTGGCAATATGGATTTTGAGCCTGCCGATATTTGCATGCCCCATCGATTTTCCCCAAATATTGTCTTATTGATATGAAACTTATACCAGTAACTTGGAGAATAAGTGTGATTATGTAAAAAAATCAAATCCCTCTTAACTCTTTATTTTATACATTCTAAAGATATTTTAAATGTAATTCGATCACAAAAACAGTATACTTAAGATATGCTAACCAAGCACGTTTATATTACACAAGAAGCCATATACTTAAAGTACCGTATTTTCCGCACTATAAGGTGCACCAGATTATAAGGAGCACCTTCTAAGAATGGCCTATTTTAAAACTTTTTTCATATGTAAGGCACACCGCATTATAAAGTGCATAGAATAGACGCTACAGTAGAGGCTGGAGTTACGTTATGCATCCACTGGATGGAGCTGCACTAAAGGGAATGTCAACAAAACAGTCCAACTCCAGTCGGCGAGAGCCTTCTGCGACTGGGCCGGGGCGTGGCCAGACGATGGTCACCCTTCTCCGTTTGTGCACAGCATGTTTGTGGAGAACCTGGTGCTAAAGTGACCTGCAGACGACCTGATTATCAGGTCGGTAGGTAGATAGGTCATCCATCCATCCATCCATTTTCTTGACACCCTTGTCCCTCAGTGGGGTCGGGAGGGTTGCTGGTGCCCATCTCCAGCTAATGTTCTGGGCGAGAGGCGGGGTCACCCTGGACAGGTCACCAGTCTGTTGCAGGGCAGTAGATAGGTCAGTAAAACTTTATTAATAGATTACAAACCAGCGTTCTGACAACTATCCCAGCATGCACCGCGCTTCTTCTTCTACGGGGAAAATGAAGTCAGCGGCTGCTTACCGTAGTTGTTAGACCTGTTGTGGCTCAATATTGGTCCATATATAAGGAGCAACGGATTGTAAGGGCCACTGTCGGCTTTTGAGGAAATTGAAGGTTTTTAGGTGCCTTATAGTGCGGAAAATATGGTATACAAAGAATAGCGTTAGTTGTTCATGTAATAGAAAATTTCGTTTTCAGTCTTATTTCATTCCTGAAGGAACTGATGATACTTTTTACCATTTATTTACTGATAATATCTGCTTTGTTTTTGTATTTCTGCAAGATGTGTTTGTCCATTAAATAAGTTTTGCAAATAATGTTAAGATGTTTCTACAGCTGTGATAGCAGAAGAGACCTGAAGACGTCTTGGGTAAAATGCTTGATCTAATGATTGTCTTAAAGGACTGATGTGTGGAATGTAGTTTGTACCCTGTTTGAGCTGAACCCATGAACTGACAAAGAAGTGTTAGAAGTTCCTCCTGAAATCCTTATCAACTGTCTTTCCTGCCATAAAATCATCTCCTCCAAGAGGTGAGAGATAGTTCATGAGGCGGGGGTCAGGGTGTCTCTGTGGCCATCTGGCAGTAGAGATAACATCAGACTTTGGGAGGGTCTTTGTCTTGCTGTGACTATATAACGATGTGATGTGTGTTGCTCAGGGCTCTTCTACTGACTGCGCTCAGTGAGAAGGGTCTTCGAACGCTTTTGCCTTCGAATAAAGAAACTTAAAGACAAAGATTAATCTTTCTCTTATTATTGAAACAGATTCTCATTCCTTGATAATGAAATTTCCATAACATTCCAAAAAAGCACGTTATAGAACACTTTAAATTGTGATTTACTACAATTGAATTACTACTAAAATACACCAAGTAAAAAAAAAATTGTTGTTCCAAAGTAACACACTTAAAGTATACTGATGATTAGTCTGGCTTTGTTGAGGAATATAATTATGTTAATAGTTAAAAGTTGTGTTAATTCACATTAAGATATGTTTTACTGAAAAGGAATGTGCTGGTTCAACACCAAATAAGGAGTTGTACAAGACATTCCTGGCAGGCAAGGGACTCAGCCAGAGTCTCTGTTTGGACAGATAAGAACTACCAATCTGACTAATGGTCCTCTGACGGAGCAGATTTAACTTCCACGAGGTCGGCCCAGAATTCTCGGAACTTCCAACACACACTCAATGTAAAACAGAGCCAGAAGCAAGATTCAGAACGCCATTGGTCAGATGGTTTCCAATACACAACAGCAGACTGAAAGTGGTATAAATGCTCGAAGCCAGAAGCAGAAGACAAGACATTTTGGATTCTGAGACGATGAAATGAGATGATGAAAATGTAATATGTGATTCCGCAGATGTGCATTAAATGTCTTCCTGGTTGTCAGTGAGCCGGAGAGAATGGAGTTTTGTGCATCGTCTCTTAATTCATGAGTTTAGCACCTTTGAATTCCTCCATAGCTTCAAGTGTGCTGAAGTTTAACATGCTTAGTATATTTATTTTTTATGTGGGCAGTTAGTTTTTTATTTTGCAATTGCAAATGAGCAATTTCGTAAGTAAATACACTGAATTTAAGGTGAGGCTTCTTTTTAACTTTGATATTTATTTTACTTTGTAACTAAACTATTAGCTGCAAAATCATGTTCTATTTTCATAGGCAAATACTCTAAAACGGATGAGATAACAAATAAAAAATTACATATGTTGATATAATGCTATTTCATACCTTAGTGATAAACCAGCCTGGTTCAGCAACCAAAGTGAGAGAGGAAACAAAGTTCCCTTTTTTGTAAAGGAACCGTTCAGGGATTTCCTGCCTGGAATAGACACGCATGTTATGGACCTGGCTCAAGGCAGCATAGACCTGGTAATACACACAAACAGAAACATTCACAACTTCAAAAAACAAATTTTATAAAGCAACTCTGAAATGGCTACTAATTAGCAATCAGAAATGTTACATGCAATCATAGGCATAGGAACCAGGTGGGACGTGTCCCCCCCATATTAGAGACAGGTGCTTTTGTCCCACCCAAGAAATTCACCACAGTTGCGAAAACTATTTGATTTTGAAATTTTTTATTTTGAAGGTGCAACACAGCACCTTCAACACTGAGCTCCACAGAGGCAGGAGACAGCAGCGAGTCAGAAACTCCTTTTGCATGAGGCAAAACGGTCTGTCGGGAACGTTGCCATGAATAAAAAAGTATTTGGAAATAAAACTACTCTGAATTAATATTAAAAAAAAAAACAAAAAAACAAACATTGAGCACATTCTAGTACCGTATTTTCCGCACTATAAGGCACCTAAAAACCTTCAATTTCCTCAAAAGCCGACAGTGCGCCTTATAATCCAATGCGCCTTATATATGGACCAATATTGAGTCACAACAGGTCTAACAACTACGGTAAGCAGCCGCTGACTTAATTTTCCCCGTAGAAGAAGCGCACGGTGCATGCTGGGATAGTTGTCAGAACGCTGGTTTGTTAATAAAGTTTGACTGACCTATCTACCCATAGACATTATGTATTTACCTACCGACCTGATAATCAGGTCGTCTGCAGGTCCTTTATTTATTTATTTATTTATTTTCCAAATAACTTTATTTAAATGAAATTAGTATACATCAAAACAACATAATGAAGTAAACAACACAATACAGCAGCCAAGCAAAACAGCCAGGGGTGATTAGATAAGAACATGCAAAGACGCACATATTGAAATTGTCCTTGGAGCCTTTTCATTTGTAGAGTCTGCTATTGATTTGATATATAGTTCCATATCTTTAATGAAAAGAGAGAAACAAGGTGTTTTATTAGCAAATTTGCATTTATGAATATAAAATTTAACAAAACGTATTAGCAGGTTTATTATAAAGAAATGTTTAGCATCCTTTCTATGGAATCTATAGAAACAGAATAAAACATTTTCCCAGCATAAGGAAAAATTCTGTAAAATATGGTCATTAATAAACCTGCTGACCAGAACCTGTGTGTAAAAGAGCAGAGCCAGAAGAGACGGTCAGTTTCTGGATGGCCCTCACAGAAACTGCAATTAGTGTTTATGTCTCTCTTAAATTTGACCATATTGGGCTTAGCAGGGTAAATTCTATGGAGAATTTTAAATGACACTTCCTTCACCTTGTTTACAATTAAGTATTTATGGGGGATCATCCAAACTGTTTTCCAGTGGATATCTGGGATATAACGGTAAAATGTTATAACTGGACGAGAAACAATCATTTCTTGGAACAACCTGCGTATTTATTCTCTCTTTGTTTTTCCTAAACTCCAGTGAAAAACACATTTTTCCCACTGATGATTCGGCTGGATCAGGGATACCAGGTGGAGCAGACAGAGTATAATTAGTGTTGTTTTAAACAACTTTAAGGTGCCCAAAGGTTTAGCATTGACCACCATGGAGAATTCCTGGATACCAACTGGAAAATTATATATTGAGCAGAATTCATTATAATTGATTAATCGTCCTTCCTTATTAATCAGCTGAGCCACCAGTAGAATCCCATTTTGAATCCAAGTTTCAAGATAGTGACCTATTTTTAAATAAAATATCTCTGTTGTTCCAGATGAGGTATTTGTGAGGTGAGAAGTTATGTTTATAGATGAGCGTCACGCTAAGAGCACCTGCTTATGGAAAGATGAGAGTTTTACAGGAAGTTTCTCAACATTGTAATTACTACTTAAGATGAAGTTGAAGCCACCAAAGCGCGAGAAAATGTGATCTGGTATCAGGTTCCAGATAGAGGTTGGATTCTTAAGGAAGTGTTTAGCCCATTTAATTTTGAATGTGTTATTTAGGTTGCAGGTACTTTAGCACCAGGTTCTCCACCAACATGCTGTGCGCGAACGGAGAAGGGTGACCATCGTCCGGCCACGCCCCGTCCCAGTCACGGAAGGCTCTCCTCGCCACTCGAGTCGGACTGTTCTGTTAACATTCTTTATGTCAACAAAGTGGCTTTAGACCAGTGGTTCTTAACCTGGGTCCGATCGAACTCCAGGGGTTCGTTGGAGCCTCTGCTGCGGAGGTAAAGACACACTTGTGTAAAGTTGTGATGACGCCCCGCTTTGCCATCACTTGCTGCAGATGGCAAGTGATGGCATCTGCAGCAGCACTGCAGCAATGTAAGCAATCACGTTACATTGCTTAGCCAATCAGAGGATCACGTTACATTGCTTAGCCAATCAGAGGATCACGTTACATTGCTTAGCCAATCAGAGGATCACGTTACATTGCTTAGCCAATCAGAAGATCACGTTACATTGCTTAGCCAATCAGAGGATCACGTTACATTGCTTAGCCAATCAGAGGATCACGTTACATTGCTTAGCCAATCAGAAGATCACGTTACATTGCTTAGCCAATCAGAGGATCACGTTACATTGCTTAGCCAATCAGAAGATCACGTTACATTGCTTAGCCAATCAGAGCTGCGGAGGAGCCCTGATTGAAGGATCCACTCTCAGCAGGGATTTGAACTTGTGTCTTTATTTACTTCAGCAAAGTTCAGTTTTTACCAAATTCTGTAGCTTTCGGTGTACTTCTAAATCTGCTCCTTAGTCACATCTTTTCAGGGTTTCTACTGCCTCTAGTGGCGTGGGGGTGGTAACACAGCTAATATAATTACATCAGAATACCGCAAAGTATTATTTATTATAAATTTTTCATTCTCTGAAGAATGTAGAGCTAATTTAATGACCTAAACGAGACCTTAAAGTGGTTCCAGTTTCTCTCGATGGCCAACCTGTTGAAACTGTGGCAAATTTTAAATACCTTTGGTCGTTCCTGGACAGTCAGCTCAACTTTGCTGAAAACACTGACTATATTTAGAAGAACTGTTCTCAGAGACTAAGAAGACTTAATGATCTTCTTAAAGTGACCCAACTATTGCCTAGTTGGGTCAAATGCCTTGAATTAAAAAAAAACAAACAAAAAAACATTTTATTTAGGGTTCAGTGAATGCACATATGAATCTGGTGGGTTCGGTACCTCAAAAAAGGTTAAGAACAACTTCTTTAGACATTCATCCGGGAGCTTCGACTAGGGTTCCCAAGGGACCAGCCCCTATACATTTAAAGCTGCGGGGGCAGCGTGTCGGTTGGTCTGTTACCCAGAAAGCAGTTGGGCACAATATTGCAACACCGTGAGTGAAACAATGACTGGGACAGCTGCTATATAAAGAACTCAGGGAACACTTTTTATTACGGAACAAATCATGTCCCGAATAGGTTCAATACGGGACGGGTGGCAACCGTAACTGCATCTATTCTATCGGTGCGCCTTATAGTGCGGAAAATACGGTATTTTAAAGACTAAAATGAGAAAGTTAACAAATAACATGAATGCAAACTATCAAATTTAGGCAAAATCTTTTTTTTTTTCAGTATAAGACATACAATAAATGGCAGGAGGCTGAGGAGCAACCAGAGCAAAACCACCAGGCTGAGGAACAGTTTCTAACCTTCAGTCGTCAAACTGCTCAACTCAAGCTGCACTAAATACAGCTTCACCTCAGAGATTATTTACACAGACACATAAACTACATATACATCACTTAAAATACTTTATTGTTCGTTTATATATTTATCTATTTTTTGTGTAGTAAATTCTTAATCTGGGACCTGAGTACAAATTTCGTACCACAAATGATCAAGGTGGTATGACAATAAAAAAAATCCTTCAATTCTTGAAAAGTCCTGAGAACAGAACCAGTATTCTTAATTCCCTCCTCGTCTGTCTGTTAATTCTGATGGATTTGTAGAGTAAGTTAATTTGTATGTTTGTCATATATTTTCCATTTTCAAGAGATGCATATTGTTGGATTTTATTTTAGAACAAAACATTGGTTTAAATTTTATTCATCTTTGTTCCTGACATGTTTGTTGTGGTTCTTATTTTTATGACACTATGTAAGCTAATGTGATCTCTATCAAAGCTCTGAGGCCACAAAATTGCAACATTTATGCATAGTTTGATTATTAAAACATGAGTAAAGAAAAAAGTGACACAGGATTACCTTTTGGTATGTGGTATTTTTAGGCCACAGGCTGACTACTGGTCCTCTGTCCATCATCTTCACAATGTCTGACATGTCTATATATTTGTCCAATTCTATCACCTTCTCCATCCACTGGATCTTTGTCATACCATGGTCTGAAAATAACATCACATTTAGCTGATTCTCCAGGTTGCTGTCCTGAAAGAAAATAAGCAACACAAAATTATAAACACACACACACACATATACACACACACACACATATACACACACACTTATTTCGCTTGTGAAATCAGTATAGCTGATTGTGTTGTTTTTTTTCCCATTTAACCGTTTATTGAAATTTTTCACATTTGTTTACATATCTGAACATTCCACTTTAAACATCGCACAACACAAAACCTTTTGCTTGGGAGCCGATCCTCTATTTGAGTTTTGTCCTATCTGGTATGTCTAGCTTGTCCTCTATTTGTTCTCGCTGTCTTTTGTCTTGAATGTTGTTCATTTCATCCACTTTTCTTCCATTTGTGTTTGCTGAAGTCTCAATCGATGTGTCAGTTTTTCCATAATGTAGATTTCTTCTATTATTCCAGTCCATTGTTCTTGACAAGGGAGGTCTGTCTTTCCCCAATTCCTTGTAATAGCTTTCTTGCAAGCTATTAACATTATCTTTATCAGATACCTGTCTTTCACCCTTACATTGATATTGTTAAAATTGCAAAGATACAGTACCATGCTGCTCATAGGAATATCCTATCCCAGAATCTTCTTCACAGTTTCATGCACATTTTTCCAAAGTTCCAAAATATGTGTGCATGATCGGCTTTCACTGGTCCACAATTCCTCCAACATCCCATATTTGTGCCACTATATCTATTCTTGACTTTAGGCGCAATGAAAAATCGTATTAGATTTTTCCATGTGAATTCCTTCCATATCCGTGAATTGGTGGATGTCTGATGTGTTTTCCACATATCTAACCAATCCTCGTCTGAAATTGTCACGTTAAGCTCTGATTCCCATTTTTCTTTTATGTATTTAGTCGAATTCTTGATCAGTTTTTGATAGAGTAGAAATGATTTTAATTTTTGTTCCACTGAGTGAATTTATCACAATTTGAATCGCACCATTCACTTCCACAGAAGGATCCCACTTGATTTCTGTTCTATAATAGTCTCTTAATTGCAGGTACCTGTAAAATTCATGTTTATCCAAGTTATACTTATCCTTCATTTTTTGAAAACTCTCAAGCTCCCCATCATTCTGAAGTGTGTACCATCCTGTGACCCCCTTGTTCATACATCGTTTAAACCCTTTATCATATATTGCTGGTTTGAAATCGCCATCATATTCTACCCATCTGAGCACTTTCATTTCTTTTTTTATCCTGTATTTTTTTAATTTTCTCAACCATAAATCCAGTGTAAACATTGTGATTGGGTCCATGTATTTCTTGATTTTTATACCCATCTTCATCCCCAATAACACTTTGAATTGGGTATCCTCCAAATTCTTTTTCTATATCTTTCCACTTAGCTATATAGTCTGGTGCGCACCAGCATATAATATGCCTGAGTTGGGCTGGACAGAAGTACTGTCTTAAATTTGGGAGACCCATACCCCCCTTATCTTTCGGTAGTTGAAGAGTTTCATATTTAACTCTAGGTTTTTTTGCCAGCCCAAATGAATCTTGATATCATCTTGTCCCAGATCGCAAATTGGTTTTGAGGGACCTCTATTGGTAATGCCTGAAACAAATATAATAGTTTTGCTTGCACATTCATTTTAACAATATCAGTTCTTGAATTCAGATCTAAAGGCAAAGTAGTCCATCTATCTATATCATTTTGTATCTCTTGGCTTATTTTATCTTAATTTGCTTTGTACAGCAAAGATAACCCTTTAGTAATGTTAACCCCTAGATATTTAATTTTCTTCATGTTCCATTTGATGGGAAATGACTCCTGTATTTCTTTTGTTGGGATGTAATTGAGTGCTAGAATTTGTGTTTTGGTGATATTAATTTTATATCCCGAAAGATAACCATACTTTCCAAAAAGATTAATCAACTCTGGTAGAGAAAAGTTACATCGTCTGCAAAAAGCCCTATTTTGTGTTCCTCTCCATTTATTATAACTCCCTTAATTTAATCGTCTCGTCGTACTGCTTGTGCCAGAGGCTCTATAAAGAGGGCGAACAGTGTAGGTGATAGAGAGCACCCCTGTCTGGTTGATCTTTGTATGTTGAATTTATCGGCCAGGCTTCCATTTACTTTGACTCTCGCTGTGGGGTGTTGATATGTGTTTATACACTGTATTGATTTATTACTGAATCCAAATCGTTCTAACGTTTTATATAGAAAATCCCAATTTACCAAATCAAATGCTTTTTCTGCATCAACACTTACTAGTATAGTACTTTGTTTTTTCTGCTGTGCTTGATCTACTATATGTAACACTCTTCTAATATTATCGTGTGTCGTGTGTTTGACGTCCTCTCATAAAACCTGTTTGGTCTTCCTCTATCAATTCTGTTACAAAGGTATTTAATCTATTAGAAATAATGGATGTGTATATCTTGTAATCTACATTTAATAATGAGATTGGTCTATAATTGCTAGTGTTCCTGATCTCTTCCTTGTTTTGGTATGACTGAGATGATGGCTTCACTCCATGACGGAGGTATTTTGTTATTAAGAGTCCAATTGAAAGAAGCTCTAAGTATCGGTGCCAACTCTTCTCTAAAAGTCTTATACCACTCTGCCGGGTATCCATCACTGCCTGGCGATTTATTATTTTTTTATGTATTTATTGCCTCTTTTACTTCCTCTATTGTGATTGCTGCTGTCAGTGTCTCATTTTGTAATTTGCCAATTGTTGGTAAATCTAATGCATTTAAAAAGGTTCTCATTTCTTCCTTATGTGCAAATTCAGGCTGTGTAAACAGTTTCTCATAATATTCTTGAAAAATGCCCTCTATTTCCTCTGGATTATCTGTTAGTTCACCTGTGTAGGGGTTTCTAATTTTATATATCGCATTAAGCATTTCTTGTTTGCGTATCCGTTTAGCTAACAGTTTCGCTGCCCTTGAACCTGCTTTGTAGTAATTCTGTTTCAGAAATGTGTTTTTTTTTTCAATCTCTCCTATTAGTATGTTTATTTTGTTTCTTATTATCTTGGTTTCTTGATATACCTTTGGGTCTTTAGTTTTCTGACATTCTTGTTCTAATTCCCCAAGTCTCTCTGTATTTGTCCTGTATGTCTGTAATTTAATTCTTTTATCATGTGCAGTTTCAGCTATTGGCTTTCCCCTGATGACAGCCTTCATTGCATCCCATAATATTGTCGGGTCTACAGTTCTGTTATTTTCTTCATTATATCATTTTATTTCTGCTTTATCTTTTCTCTCAGGTGTTCACTATTCAATATTCCCACGTTCAGTCTCCATGCCATATTTCGTTTCCTGTTACTTAAATCTTTAAATAAATCTGATTATGGTCAGAAACATCTGCCACCCCTATCCTGCATTCCTTCACTCTGTGTTTGTCATCTACCTTAGTTAAAAAATATCTATTCTTAAATGTATTCCATGAGCAGCCGAATAATGCGTAAAGTCTTTTTCTAATGGATGTAGGCTTCTCCATATATCCGTCATTCCCATTTCTTCTAATGAGAATTTTATAAATTTTGATACCTGCATTTTAGTTTTTTTGTGACTCGTGTCCATGTTATGGTTCAGGACTACATTTAAATCACCTCCACAAATTAGAGTTTCTTCTGTTTCTACTGCTATTAAATCAAATAGGTTCTTGAAGTTTTTGTTACTCTCTGGGGGTGCATATACATTTACCAAGGTTATTAATTCATTTTCTATTCTTCATTTTAATATTATGTATCTTCCTTCTTTATCTTTTAATTCCTTTTTGTAATCAAATTGTATTGTGTTCGAAATGAATATTGCAACTCCTCTTCTACGCCCCTCTTTATATAAACTGTAGTACAAATTCCTGTAGCCATACTTTTTTAATTTTTCATGTTGTTTTGGGTAAATGGGTCTCTTGTAGGAATATAATTTGTGCCTTTTCCTTTTTCAGTTTTGTCATCACCCTTTCTTTTTTACTCAATACATTCAAACCATTCACATTCAGCGACATTATCTTGATATCAGCTATAACTATGGTTTACCAGTCCCTGCAAATATGCTCCTAAGCAGTGGTGGGAAGTAAGTATAATTTTCGTGTATCTGTACTTTACTTAAGTAGATTTAATAATGGATACTTTCTACTTTTACTCCACTACATTTTACAGTAAGTATCTGTACTTTCTACTTCACTACATTTCTACAAACTGTCTCGTTACTCGTTACATCCACGTCTCGTTGCTCTTTTTGTCCGTTAAAATGTGAAGTTCAGGGATTTAAGGTGGCGCCGTAAAATCCCAGCAATAACGTGACTTAGTGTCTGTTGTCACCCATCGGCTCCACCTTTACTCGCACGCGGAGCTCCAGACATGCGCAGTGGTTTCCTCTGAGCGGGAGAAGATGTCTGTCTAATGTCAGTTATATAATAGCTGCATAAATCAAACGATATGGCGACATGTAAAATCAGCAGCGCTTCGCTTTCAGACGGTGGGACTTCATCCAACTTTTAGCGTCACTTGGAAGGAAAGCTTAAAGAAAGGTAAGATCTGTGGACGTGATGCTAGCTAAGCTAGCTGTACTGACAGAGACACGCATGTTGCATCTGCGATGAAAATAAATTGTCACTCATGCGCTGAATTATTGTGTGGAGGTTTTGACTGATGTGTCGCAAATATGGGACAACGCTATGACCAAAGTCTGCATTGATATGACATTCAGGAACCATCCAATTTTTCTGGACGGATCTTTACTGATCAAATTTATTTCAGCTCTAAGTATTTAATATCTAGGTGTTTTATGGTAATGTGGATCTTTCAGATCAATTTGAGAAGCAATTTTGATAGGTAAAATTTTGGATTGAGGGCTCAGTGGGCTCGTTGAATCTGGAGATCGATCCCCTCCGGAAGTTCGAGCTCCTTTTTAAAAAGTTGCTCCAGAAATGTAACCCTTCTAGATCTTCTGGTAAGCCGAAGATTCGGATATTGTTTCTCCTGGCTCTCCCTTCGAGATCGGTGAGTATTTCCTGCATTCGCTGTGTTTGTTCCACCATCTTCGTTGCCACTTTGTTCTCATCCGTCTTCCACTCCTCCACCTCCGCCATGTGCGTCTGTGCCTCGCTTATGCTCCCTTGCTGTGCCTGTAGCTCCCGGTCGTTCTCGGACCATTTCCTGTCGAAGATTTGTTATTTCTTCCTTAATTTCTTTCTTCAGTTCGTTTTTGAACGCGGCTAGCTCCTTGCACAGCTATTGTTTAAGGGCTTTAATATCACTTCTAATAGCTGTGAGCCCATTTTGGAGCGTTTCCGTGTCCTCGAGTTCTTCTATTTTCTCTGTTGGGACTTTTTCGTGTGTGTTCAAAGATTTCTTCCGTTACAGGCAGCTCTTCGGTTCCGTTTTGCTTTTTATAGTTTTTCCGGCTTCTTTTTTTGCTCAACCCACTCATGCCTTAGTTTTATCTATCGAGTTCCAATTTAGTTGTGGGCATTTTTAACCCGACTCTGGTGAGCTAACTTGCTACGCTCCTACTTCCTCCGCCATCTTCCCAGAAGTCCAGCTGAATGTGTTTTTAACATTCATATCGACATGAAACTCACACCTGTAAGAGCCCCAGTGGTTCCCAGACAGAAATAAATTAAAGCAAGTTAATTTCTTAAATGAAGTGGCATAGTACACGGAGTAAGTTTTGAAAGCATACTGTGTAAAAAGGCCTAAAACCAGCTAGTTTAACAATAAAGGCTTGTAAAAAGGTTTGTAATTTCCAAATCCTTGTGCAATGCATGTGTAAAGTTTCTCAATATGATCAAAGTCTGGAAGTTATTACCAAAAAAGTATACTGCTCAAAAAATAAAGGGAACACTTCAGTGTTCACCTAAATGTTGAAGTGTTCCCTTTATTTTTTTGAGCAGTGTATTGTCCACAAACTATGCAAGACATTATTTTAAGTTTGTTTAACACTTTAGTGTTTGCACATCATCTGGACAATTTTGATGTGCTGGGGCTTTAGTGCGTTCCTTTTGACTTATTAAAGAAAAAAAATATGTAGAACAGGGAGAAATCTTCATTTTAAACATTTCAATATATGTGTCTGAACTGAAGTGAACAGTCTTGACACTCGTCTTACCAAAAAGAAGCATACATCAAGTACATAGATATACATACTGTATAAAGGTAAAAACCTGCAAAAGCAATAGTGATGTTATTACCTTGATTTTTTGGTTTAGGATCTGCATGGTGAGATCGAGGTGTTGCACAGCTGTTTTGACCTGAAGAGACTCTGGGCCAAAGTGATGTCCTTCCACATCTATTTTCTCATAATAAACAGCTGCCATGTCTGCTTTTCCTGAACTAAAAAAAAAACAAATCTCTAACCAATAGTATTGAAAAAATGTATATTAAAACAAATGAAGCAATACATAAAGAGCCTCAAGCATGTTGCAGAGGAGGGTGGGGCTGGCGGCTTGAGACCTTGCCCCTTTTATCCTTGATGCCCCAAGTGCCCTTTTTGAGGGTCCCCCCCCCAATTTTCTCCTTTTTTTCACATTTTTTTATCTGTGTGTCGGGAGACCTGCTTGTGCCCCTCAACAATAATATTTAGCTAAATATAACAATTTAGCATTAGTCCGGCTACCCTTGGGGGGTTATGGTCAAGAATACTTTATTTTCAACATACACTTGTCTGTGAATAAAGATGCAGGTCTGATGTTGAAGTTAAAAAAACCATTTCTATTTATTTTTGTAATTGTCCTTGTAAATGCAGCATTTCTGTGTTTGCAGGCCCAAAACACAGAAATGGTTCAGCTGCAGAAAAAACGTTTGACTTTAATTTCATCATTCTGCCCCAGTGCTGGACTAAATGCCCAACAAAGTTATTCATTGTGTCGACTTTTTGGGAATTTGTAAGACTTGATTGAACTTGCATTTGTAAATAATACATTTTTAAAAAGGAGAGGGGAAAAAGGCAGTAGTATGGGACTGAAGCCACAGAAAAAATATATTTGCAGTGACTTTTGAGTTGGGAATAATAATTTACAAACTGTAAGTCATATATGGAATTCCGTCAAAAACATACACATTTTACGCAAATTATGTGTGCGTGACAAAAACCAAAACCACACACACACACACATATATATCCATCCTCACCTCCTCTATCACCACATGGTACACAGGGGCCACAACCAGGAACAGACAGACAAAATCGCATTGTGAACACAACCCCCAACCTTTAAAGGACCGGTACTCCATCAGAATTCTACATACATTGTATATTTTTGTTTTTCATGTTTTATTTATTATTATTTATTTACTTTTGTGCCATTACATCAAAGCAATTTCCTAGGCTTTAAACATGTTTATTAGCTATGGCAATAAAATGATTCTGATAATTTTCTTTATAAGATTTTTATTTACTGTTGACACAATAAATTGCGATTGAAGTTTGAAAACCCCCAAACTTCTAGTATCCATATTATTTTTACTAAACTATCCACTGTGGTGTATTGATGAATAGCAATACATCAATAATGTGGCCAGCAGGACAGGAACCCTGGGAAACTGTATGTGCATGCTGAGAGTATTTTTCTTTTTGTTAATAAATCCCACAATTTAGCAAAAAAAAAAGTGAACCTCTTTTACCAGCGAGTATTACATGTGTTGCCAAAGACTTATAGATTTTACTTTATAAAATCTTTATAAGATATTATGTTTGAAAAAAATGTCTTCTTACCTCAAGGCAGCAAGTGAACTGTTTATTGAATGTATAAGATCTTCTTTTGATGGACTGTCAACATATTCTTCGCAGAATTCTGGACGGACATTCAGAATTTCCACTTCACAGCCTAAAAACAAGTATAGGAAATCATTGTGCCCGTTATGTTAAAATAACTAATATCACAGTTCAGATGAGTATGATTAGACTTGGATTTACTTTAACCTGAAATATATAATAGATTTGACCTTCTTTGAATCTTTGTTGTCTCTATAACAAACACAATTTTATTTCTATTCATGTTACATTCAACAGGTCCATGATAAATTGACCTGTTGAGGCAAAAGGTACAAATGCCCCAATGCATTTCAGCCCCGATACATTGGGACTGAAATGTATTTAAGCCCCAAATTGATCATACATCTGGCAGATTTAGTTTTAAAGTAAGTTTAATTAGACCAACAAGTTTCTTCTGACAAGAAATTCTAACATTTTGATCAGCAAAGCCAGAATTCAGACTGGCTTTGCTGAATTCAGAATGTAATATGCAGATTGTGAATGGAGCTAAACAACAGAGTAACAATAGAGAGGCCTGCTGTGCGAATGCAGAAGTCACATCAACAGGAGTTTTCTTTTGTATGTTTGAGCCGCTTTAGTAGGCCCGAGCAGTGGATGTGAACGCGCCGATCTACGTTTTCGCATGCACCTGAATAATGTGTAGTTGCGCCACTAGCTGGACACCACACGGCACGACGAACCCGATCGAACCGTTACACCTAAGATTTCTGTCGGCTAATGTGTCTCTCAGGTTTTGGAAATGGGTCGACAACTCGTGTAATGTGCGCCGGACATTAGACTAAGGAAATGAGGAAGGGAGGGTCAGTGGAGAGCACCGGATCTGAGCCTTTTTTCATTCAGTGTCATCAACAAAAAGAAAAAAGGCCGGAAGAGACGATAAAGACAATAATTAAAAAGAGGTCGATAGGTTTAATTTAACGTCCGATTAATTGATTTATCGTTTATTGCGACAGGCCTACTTGGAGGTATGCCCAATGTAGAGGGAGGTGTCCATTTTGGGTCAAAGAATTCTTTTTTTTGCCATTTCTCATGTTAAAACCTTGAACTTTGGCGAATTTCTCCTAGGGATTTCAAGTTATCAGCCTCACTTTTGGTCAGTATGTGTTTAAGGGATGGGGGATTAAACATGATCAAAATTGTGACTTTTTGAGCATCTTTAGGGGACGTGGCCAAATTAAGACGATCTCATATCAGAAGAAAATAAGTTGACCTCATTTGCTTTAAAGCACATGGGGCCTCATGCATAAAGTGTGCGTGCGCACAAAAAAGCAAAAAATGTGCGGTCCCATATTTTACGCAAAAGTCGGCATGTATAAAAATTAACTTTGCGTCAAGCTTTGCGTAAATATACGTACACTTTTTCGCTGGCGTGAAAATGTGCGGCAGCCACGCAAACTTTTTCTGTGAGCAATATCAAACTACAAAACATCAAAACTAAATACACTGAAGTCTGAATACATTTGCTGTTATTTAGACCAAGAAGCACCAAACTGATGTTTTTCATGATTTCAATATTTTATTGCTTCAACGTAAACGATGAAACTGAACCACATTTATCCTCAGACAACAACATAACATGCACACAAAATAAAGAAAATAAAAATAAATGTGAAAACCTCGCTCGAATGTAAATAGTAATTTTCCTCAGTTTTTGTCTTATAAAGATGTAACGCATTGGTCCGTCAGCCGAAGCGCAAGAAATGCATCTATGGGGTAATTTCATTCTCACTAAAAGAAGAAAACAGGGTTGCATCAGCAGATTAACTCAAACCTGCTGATTAAAAATAATCAACAGGTTTGATTATTTTTGAAAAATAATCAAACCTGTTGATTATTTTTAAGGTGATCAAGGTGTGTATGCAATCACACGTATCAGTAGCTGCGCAAAGGTGAGCCGCATAATTGTGGAGAGCTTTGGCTCTGATGGAGAACATCATCAATGGAAGGATTCAGAGGGAGCGTTTGATCAGAGATCATATTTATCTGATGGGAAATTTTGATGATGGTTTATTAGCGTTAGATTGCTCAGACTGATCATCCTGGATCTCTGAGCAAAACCTAAAGAAGGAGCCATGCGGTACCGGTACCAGTCCAGCTGCAGCCATTCTTCAGTCGAGCCGCATCGTGCAATACATTCGCACAATCACTTTATTTTTTATTATTTTAATTAGTTTTTTTATTTTTGTGAGGTGACAGTATGTGCCCTTCAAAGCACCTTTTAAATAAAATACATAATTATTATTATAAATACTTAAACTGCTACAAACAAGGACGTTGCCATGGTTATCGCTTCACGTGGTGGCAGACTTCCGGGCATTCATACTAATTTACATATGTATTTGTGGGTGGTGTTAAGAAAATATATTTAAAATAAGCTAGTTTTGAAATTTAACACGACTTGATTGAAATAGCCTAACTATAGTTTTAAAATGTATAACTTATTCTGGCCTATTGATCTTTATTTTACCTGTAGTTAAGGCAGATTGTTTGCCAAGATCTCTGATCTGCCCTTTGTCTGTCTGGGAAACAATCAGTAGGAAGTTCCAGCTTTTCACACTGATCTGTGAAAGACATAAACCAGCAGGAGTTTGGAGAAGCTCTCCTTAGACAATGGGAGCAAATGGCTGTAGAGAGAGGGTCAGAGACAGGTCCTGGTTGGATGAGCAAAGATACGCCTTATTTGAATAAATTAAAGAAAGGGAGATAAAACTTTCCACACAGAGTAACAAATCAGATTTGCGCTTGCAATTCTCCAAAGACGTCTTTGCTGTCTGTTTGTCTTTTTGTTTTTCTCAGGTAAATTCATGTGTTGTTTGTGCTCTGAGGTTTCTGATGTTATGTGATGTGCTTTTCTGGTGACAGTATGCATCTGTCTTGAATAAATGCTGATTATTGTGACGCTGTCATCTCTGTGTGATCTCAGTCCTTGCACACAGCATTTTCTGAATCCGGGCATAGGGAGGATATAACGAGTCAAAAGGTTTTTAAAGTTTTAGAATAATTTTTCCTCTCTTAATAGTGGCGACAGGGTGGACCAGCAGCTGCTCTCTATTTCCTGCAAATTAGGATTTATAAAGGAGAGGTGTGCGGCCACATGCGTGTGCATGGCTTTACACCTCCGGTTTTTTTTGTGCACCGCACTTTTCTAAATTTTCCCGTACTCAAGTTTTAGTGTCAAAACTGTGCATTCTTTTATGCATGCGGCCCCTGGAGTTTTTGGTGGAGGTCGTTTCTGTGGCGAAGTCACAGGTCATGCGGTTCCCATCCATCCATTTTCTTCCGCTTCATCTGGGGTCAGGTCGCGGGGGCAACAGCCTAAGAAGGGAGGCCCAGACTTCCTTCTCCCAAGCCATTTCTTCCAGCTCCTCCGGGGGAATCCCAAGGCATTTGTTCCCAGGCCAGCTGAGAGACATAGTCCCTCCAGCGTGTCCTGGGTCTTCCCCGAGGCCTCCTCCCGGTGGGACGTGCCGGGAACACCTCACCAGGGAGGCGTCCAGGAGGCATCCTTACCAGATGCCCGAGCCTCAACTGGCTCCTCTTGACGTGGAGGAGCAGCGGCTCTACTCTGAGTCCCTCCCGGATGACCGAGCTTCTCACCCTATCTCTAAGGAAGAGCCCATCCACCCTGCGGAGGAAACCCATTTCGGTCGCTTGTATCAGAAATCTCATTCTTTCGGTCATGGCCCAAAGTTCATGACCACAGATGAGGGTGGGAACGTAGATCGACCGGTAAATCGAGAGCTTCGCTGTTTGACTCAGCTCTCTCTTCACCACGACGGACCGGTACAGCGCCTGTTTCACGGCAGACGCTGCACCAATCCGCCTGTCAATCTCCTGCTTCCTTCTTCCCTCATTCATGAACAAGATCCCGAGATACTTAAACTCCTCCACTTGAGGCAGGACGACCCCCCTGACCCAGAGAAGGCACTCTACCCTTTTCCGGCTCAAGACCATGGCCTCGGATTTGGAGGCCATAGTCTCCAAATCCAACTCCCATGCATTTGGCTCTAAATTCCACATTCTTCAGCCAAGCTGCACCAAATTCACTGTGATCAGTCCTTGTCCACGCCTCGACAGGAACGTTGTCCAAAATTGGTTGGTTTGGCCTAATTTCTCCACAGTACCCCATAGAAATCTTTTTTTTAATCAGCCCAAAGCCATGCTGTGACTCACAATCATAAAATTCAGTACACGTGTGTATCTTGACAGGACCTACAAAAAAAGTCTCCTGGAGCCATGGTCCAAACCCCAAAAGAAGTCGGTCATTTTGGATGAAAGCTGCCATGTTGTCTCCGTTAGACATATTGTATCGGAGCAAAATCCTCTTACAGCTTTTGAGATACCAGCTCACAATCACTCAGCATAATATTGAGGTCAATAGTTATCAATTTCTTTTCCTATATCAAAGCATGTGGGTGTGGCTAACCCTCAAAATTTGACTATTTGTCATTAAACAAGTGTGCATGCCCCCTTTGAACAGGAAGTCACCTGTTTTCCTACTAGTGCTCCTCCTTTTACTTTAATTCATAGGTTTAAACTTGTGTATAATGACATAGAATACCAAGATGGTAAATCCTGTGGGTGTGGCTGAATGGCAAATTTTAATCCCCCACGTTTGAATACCGTTCCTTCTAAATCACATGTGTTGTGTGGGCCATTGAAAATGACGGTGTTGCATTGAAGGACGACATTTCCCTATTATAACTAACCATTCATTGTTGGTCTGGGTATTCAAATCTCAATAACCCAGTACTTGACTCTCCATCTCTTTTACTGTTGAGTATCGAAAAGTAAAATATAACACAATTTTGGATGCTCTGTCACAAGGCCCAATTGACATTTCAAACCATTCCCCACTCTCCTGTGCAGTTGTACTTTGGTCAATGCGAGACACTTCTCGTCAACTCCGAACATCTGGAAGGCTCAACAACAAGATTCTTTTGTACAAAATCTTTATCAACAAATAACAGATCACTACAGGAAACACCAACCATCAAGTACACCATTCTACAAGACGAATAGGGTTGTCCAATTACCACATAAAACTATTAGGTCTACATCCCTCCATCACTTCCTCCACAATTATTGCATCACAACCATAATGTCCCCTTATCTCGACATTTCGGATTATACAAAACCTATAAAGCATTGGTGTATTGGTCAGGGTTGAGCATGAATATTCGGGTCTACATGAGATGTTGCCAAGTCTGCCAAATGCACAAACGAGAAACTGACCTGCTGACTGAGAGAGCTTAACAGACAGAGGAAGACTTTTCCAAAATCTAGGTGCCGCCTCAGAAAAGGCTCTGTGCCCTCTAGTTTTTTACCTAGCTTTAGGGACAGGCATTAAAAGTTGGTGGGTGGGCCCTACAGCCCACCCACCAACTCAGGGTGGGCTGTAGGGCTACAAGAAATCACTTAAGAAAGAAGGGCCCATAGAGTTTAAACACTTAAAAACAATCAATAAAATCTTACATTTTATCCTAAAAACAGGGAGCCAGTGAAGGATGTGCAAAACCGGGGTAATAAATTTACGCCTCCTTGTTTTTGTCAACAGACAGGCTGCAGTATTTTGTATGCTCTGCAGTCACTGCAGGGAGCTCTGGTCCCACCCTAAATACAAACACTTACAATAATTTAAATAAGCCTCTCAAAATCAGACAGAGGAAGATAACATTTCATCTTGGCAAGGGTCCTCAGCTGAAAGAAATTGGCTTTAATAACAGCTTTGATATCAAAGATAACAAGGCTTAAATATTTAAACATTTAAATATGTTTAAATTTGATAAACATATTGATGAACTAATATGTTTATCAAATTTAAACATAGGATCAACAATCACACCCAGATTTTTCATGAATGGACAACAAAAGACAGTGGACCAAGCACACCTTCATGTCAAAGGAAGGAATTGCATTGACCAAACACTAAAATTTCAGTTTTTTCCTTATGCATTCAGAAGATTTGCTCTAAACTAGCACTTCTCTACGGGGACAGTACCGCCCCCCGGGGGGTGTTCAGAGGACGGCAGGGGGTGCTGGCGGATATTTTTACAAAAGGGGGGCGTTTGGTCGAAGGTAAACTTTACACCTTATATGCACAACAATACCAGTTTAGACTTTGAGCAACTTGGTAAAACTGTATTGTGTAACATTAAAACATGCTTGGCTGCAACTGTATCGATGGCAGCTCTTCTTCTCTTCAGTGTTTGTAGCTTCTTGGCGCAGCTCTGCTCCTGCTACTGGTAGCTTCACCGCATCAGTTCAGCGTTTCACCAGCTGATGACATTGCTGTGATTCACTTTGTCTGGTATTTTTGTACATATGTTTTGGCAGTTCTGTGATCATGTCAAAGCAGAAACTTATATTAAAAAGTCTTTTATTTCCATTTGATGGCTGCACGCTTCCATAGAAGGATAACAGAAAATCACTCATAAACATGTAATTACTAAAATTCCAATACCCTCACTGTGTATCCCCCTGAAAAATGAACCCATTTAAATAAAGAAATCCCTCCATGGGTGATACCACGATAGAGAGCGTTCATTTTATAGCGTTAACACGGTGCTGTAAGTGGTCCGGTATGAAACGGGTGTGATAGAACAACACAGCACTTTTAAATTTCAATAATCGGGATACCGAAATTGTTTCTGTTGTTTTAAAAGGTTTATGTCAGTCTGCCTTTTCCCCATCAATACGTTTCCCGAACGCTGCGCACCATAGGGGGTTAAAAAAAAAAAAAAAGACGCACACATTGCGCAAAACTCTGAAACAGGAGAAGCGGGACATAAAACGGAGCAACGAACTAGATGTGAATTATGGCATAAAAACAGAGAATCTGACGCTGAACAGTGAAAAATCAACACATGATGTGAAACATGACGATTAGGCGGCGCAGCAGGTGATGAGTGAAGATTACTGATGGTTAATAAATTATAAAATAAATCTAGCAACAGGAAGAAACTAAAGTGGACATAGCAATAAACCAAGAGAGGATAATAATCAAATGAAACTAAATGGAAATGAATGAAGAACAAAATGCAAGAATAAACTAAGAAACTAAAGTAAACAGAGAAATAAGCTGGTATGGCAAGACCTTTAGAGCAATAATTAATACAGAGACTGTATGGCAAGAATAAACAGACACTATTTCCAGATAAAAGGTCAAATAATATTGTTGAAGTGTCATGGGTTTGTTGAGACCACATCTAGTACTGAGGATAAATATATCTTACAGACCATAACAGTAAAGAATTGATCACTTATTTATGTTTTTAATTAGATTTGATATATTTATTTCTTTAATATTATTTTTCATGTCAGTGTTAATGTCATGAGGCTGATGACTCCATGACACTTTCAATTTGACTCATTAGGATTTGATTAAGAACCAGATTTGTTCTTTGTCATTTCTGTCCAGTAAAACTATTAATCTATAATCAATAGACAGATCTATATAAAGATATAATCCATGTTTCTGTCTCATATTTGTATGGCATTAAAAGGACCTGGAACTTTTGTTTTTCCACTGAAAGCTCTGGTTTGCACAATAAATGCCATGTGGGTGAAGTTTTATGGATGATACTCTGATGTCCCATTCTCCTGAAGGCAGCACAGAGCTGCACCACCAGAAACTGACAGAAACACTGAAGAGAAGAAGAGTTATGATTAATGTAGTTACAGTTCTATCCATGTTTTAATGCTGCAGCTCAGTCGTTTTGCAAATAGTTCAAAGTTTAAACTGGCATGTTGAACATCTTTTATCTGGTCATTTTGTGGAATATTTAACAACTAGAAAATGGCAAAGAATAAGAATATTTTTTCCACTCTGATTGGCTGCTGTTAGGCCTACGAATTTTAAGTTGAATCTTCATTACATTTTTCATAGACGCCTGTGAAAATAATTTCTATTCCCGTGACTTTTTTGTTCTCTGGGAAATTATTTTTGATGATGAATACAGAAACAAGCATAAAAATCAAAATATCTACAATAATGATAGTAACATTAACAATAAAATAATAGTCAGTGCAAAGTAGCCTACAAACTCTGGTGGTGGTGGGGCGGTGAGACCTGGATAAAGGGTAGGGGGCGCTGGCCTGAGAAACACTGCTCTAAACCATCCCTGAACATCCTGAAAACAATCCTGTAGCATATGTACAGCAGACTGGCTGTCATTTGTAGTTACAGGCAGATAGATTTGAATGTCGTCTGCAAAACAATGAAAAGATACTTTGTGCTTTATATAAATACACCCCAGAGGCAGCAGATACAAGGTAAAAAAAACAGGCACTAATATTGACCCCTGGGGAGCCCCATACTTCAGAGGAGACACAGAGAAAGAATGTTGTCCTACATTTACAAAAAAACTCCTATTTGAAAGATGGGACCGGAACCAACTTAGTGATGGACATCGAATACCAACAAGTGACACCAGACTGGACAAAAAAAATGCTGTGATCCATAGTGCCAAAAAGGAACAGACAAATCCAAAAGTAAAAGAACAGCTGATTTACCCTCATCAACAATTAACAGAAAATAATTTAACATTTTTAAAAGTGCTGTGCCACAATTTAAAGCCAGATTGAAATTTTTCACCAATATTATTCAGGTGAAGATAAGTCTGCAGTTGGACATAAACAACTTTCTCCAGACCTTTGGACATAAATGGCAATTTAGATATAAGTCTAAAGTTAGACAACGTATTGGAATCGAGGTTACTCTTTTTAATGAGCGGATGTACCACAGCATGCTTCAGAGTGGTAGGAAGACATCCAGACATCAGAACAGCATTTACCATTTTAGCAATACATGGACCAATATAGTCGATGACATCTATGAACAAACAACTGGGAATGGTGTCCAGAGGGCATGAAGAAGGCTTTAACTTTTTAACAACTTTAGACAAGTCACTAAGGGACACAGGCTCAAAACTTTCAAAAATCGCATGGCAAATGGGTTGAGCCACTGGATCCACACTAGAAAGAGGAGATGATCTAAGGAGGGTTGTGCCATTGGCTTAGACCGTTTCAGCCTAAAAAGGGCTGCTGAGTCCAAAATCTCTGTACAAATTTCATTGAAATTACAAATGAATTAATCTGTAGTGAGGCTTTGTGAGTCAAAATTATATGATTTGCTAAACATGCCAGAGAATAAAGAGGCAGTCTGGGAATTTATTATGCAAACTCACCGTGCTGGGGTGCAGGGGCTGATCACACTGTGGGAGGGTGTGTCCTTTTTCATGAGTCGCGCCCCACACTGACCGAGTCAGATTAAGAGTCAAATTTAACAACTCTTTGGCTAGTGATTTGGATTTACAACGGACATGAATACTGAAGTCCCCAACGATCAGAAATTATGTCTTAGCGATAGACCTGTCACAAAGTCTGTAAAATCCTGACTAAAATCTTTATTAAACTTAGGCTGCCCATACACCAGAATGCACAGGAGTGGGCTGTCCAGGTTGATCAGAAAAGTCTGTAGCTCAAAACTGGAGAAAGAATCTGCCACCTGCCGACAGGTGGCAGATTCTTTCTATATTATTGCCCATCATCCAAGGCGAGTGCAGATAGAGGCATTCGGGAGGTAGAAGTTCTGAGAAAGGGGTCGACTCACCAACTTGGAGTCAGATCTCCATAAGCAGAATGAAATCCAGTTTGCGCACGAGGCACACCACCAACCAAAAATGCAATATAGTCATTCTTATCAAAGTGTCTTGAATAGGAATCAAATAAACACAAACATATTTTTATCACATTTTACATTTCTTATTTCAAATTGCACTTAACATATTCACTTCAAAAATACACCTGAACAGCCACAACACTGTGGTGTTAAATTTAAAGAAGTTGTAGAAAACTTCAAAGTGTTTTACAGACTAATCCACAAGCATCTTATAGCCAGAATACAGAAAATAATTCTTATTCTGAATGAAGCAATAATATTTGGGAAACATTTCACTTCATATTCACTGTTACAATATGAAGAGTTGCCTGTACAAAATGTCAATATCTGTATATTTTACCCACCTGGTGTGAAACCTGAGCATGTTTGGATGAAAACAGCTGATTTCCTGGCAGAAATGGAAGAAAGACAAAGCTCTTCCTCAACATCTCAGGCTCTCTCTGGTTTTAGTTTTTATAGTAACCAGGCTTCAGAAGCTCACTTCACACAGACATGTTGTGGGAAATGGACTCATGTTCTTTCCAACTACTGCTGAGCTTCACTGTCTTTTCCATCACTGTCGTCAGTCTTGCTAGATTCAATGCTCTCACCGCTACCTGTAGCATTCATGCATCACTAATTCTCTTGTTTTAATGTAAAATGCTCTGTACCTACTGCCATCTAGTGGTAAGAACATTACATAATTACACAGTTAGTCTCTACCACAGCAGACACTAGAGGAGATGGCATTATTTGCAGATAATTCATTTTCAAAAAATCTTTTAAAACCAATTACCGTATTTTTCGGACTATAGAGCGCACCATACTATAAGCCGCACCTTCAAACTTTTTGGAAACACACAAACAAAAACAAAAAACTGGAAAGCTGCACCGGGCTATAAGCCGCTGGTTTCTCTGCTGCTCTCGGTTTTCCATAAGGACCCAGCAGAGGGCGGCGTCCTAATAAATCTGCTGGATACATTAAGGACGCAGCCCTCCGTCTCCAAAGCCAAACCATGGTTTCGTTCACACCGAGTTTATGTGCAGCGGCTCTATTTCCCTCCTGTAGTGCCAGATCGACAGGCCTCAACCTGAAAGCTGCATGATATGAATTTGAAAACATTTCTCTGTCGTGCCTGCTGCTAGCATGTGGTTGTTCTAAATGAAAACTAGCGCTTTCTTCTTTGATTTACAATTTACATGATTCTAATGATTCACTTCCTGCTAAAGAGCCCCCTGGTGGTTGAAGAAAAAGCCATAGAAAAGCTGTACCGGGTTATAATCCACATGGTTCAAAGCTTAGGAAAAAAGTAGCAGCTTATAGTCCGAAAATACGGTACGTGAAATTGGATAATTTCCACGGCACACCTGATGATCACTCACAGCACACTAGTGTGCCGTGGCACAGTGGTTGAAAAACACTGGGCCCACTCTACACCTGGGCAATTCAGGAGGCACAGGTGTAGAGTGATAGCTTCACAGACAGGTGGGGAGCTGCAGTGCAATGGCCAGAGGTATCCAAAATCCACAGTGTGGCATCCTCCTGTGTGCTTATGCAGCGGGGCCCACAGAGCCAGATGGCGCAGGCCGATATCCAGACACAGTGGCGCAAAAAGTGGGTATGCAGGGTATGCAACGCATAGGGGCGCAGCACCAGAAGGGGCGCCAAAACCCCGTCTGGAGGGGGCGGTGCGCAGATGATGTTTTCCCATACACTTCAGCACGCCTTAGGCTCCTTCACCTCGCGCACATAACGAGGCAAATGTAGCAAGTTTTACCCTTCACGTATCGTCGCCTCGGAGGGGGGTGGGGGGGTAAGAGGAGCGAGTGAGCGTCGCTCCTTCACCCTAATCCAGATCTCCATGCGGCCGGGCTCATGAACTCTGGCTGACTAAGCGGACAAAGCATTTCATATAGTTTGGTGCTGCGTGTAACCGGAAAAACAATAATAGAAATAATATAAAACCAGCATGAAGCGTGACTATGAGGCGAGAACGAAAGCTCCTCACTGGGCTGAACCTGCATGATGAGGTTAGCGGTGGTTCGTTAACCATTAACGCACCGGCCAACCGGGAACACATTCATGAACTTTACAGGGAAGACAGAGTCACATGCTGGGCAGCGTGTTGAGATGTAAACGCTGCATTTAATTCTTTGTTCACAATTAGAAATCATTCTCACCGCTCGCTCAACCTGCACCTCTGAAAGCGCGACTTCAGATGTAGATAGTAGATAGTTGTCCCCATGTCCCCCTATGGCATAATCTATGCCGAAATCTGTGAGCCAGATGCAATCATCAAAAGAGCCACAGGTTCCCGACCCCTGCCCTATGGGAACAACTGATCAGTTCATGCAGCATAATTGAATACTGTAAGCCAGGGGTGTCAAACTCCAGTCCTGAAGGGCCGCTGTCCTGCAGTTTTTAGATGTGCCACAGGTACAAAACACCTGAATCAAATGGCTTAATTACCTCCTCAGGTCTCCAGAGCCTTGCTAATGACTTAATTATTCTATTCAGGTGTGGTGCAGCAGAGGCACATCTAAAAGTTGCAGGACACCGGCCCTCGAGGACTGGAGTTTGACACCCCTGCCTTTCTTATGGTGGCCATCCTACTTTCTGCTATAATACAAGACTTTCATGAGGTTTTTTCATGTATGTTAATATCTCGTGAAATATCTGAAGTTTTATATATTTTTCTTTAGGTTAGAAATGCATCACAAACTTATGATATAAACAGAAACTTTCCAGAAATGAGAAAGAAAGAAAATATACATACAAACTATTGCTGAGTTATTATCATGGGGTAATAAGTCATTGACAGTTTTGTGTTGGTTGTCTCAGTGGTTTAAAGGCATGTTTTCATGTGTGGTTCCATCTCAACCTTACACAAACAGACAGAAACATGCAGTGGATAAATCAATTTTCAATCAGTATTTTGTACCAAAGAGCTAAGAATAAACACTGAGGGTTAAATGTGTAAACATTTGAAATATTGCAGTAAGCATATTGCGAGGGAACGCAAAAGTTTTGTGAGAAAACAGAAAAGAAAAAAAAATCCCCCATGTGCCCTAGAGGGCTGTGTAATAAAGAACCCCACAGAAGACTAGGTTTATTTATTTATTTATTTATTTTAGAGTTTTGTTATGGTTAGTTTCTTTAACTGCAGCTGTCAATTAAACTAAAAGGTAGGCTGCATTCACACTGCAGGCTGAAGTGACCCAATTCCGATTTTTATTGCCATAATGCGACCTGTACCTGATCTTTTCATGACAGTCATCATCATCATATCTTTATTCCAGACACAAAAAAGGTCCATAGTAAAAGGATAAGACAAGCAAAATAAGAGAAAAATAAAAATAAACATGGCACATAATATTATTCACTGAGTCACAAATTAATGATGATGCCAATGATTCCACAATCTGAACAACACAGGTCAAATTCTTTTCGAATGTGACGCAGGCCACTTGGATATCCAATATGTATCCAATTCAAATACGACCTAACGTCCAGGTCTCATTCCTGTGACCTGGACAGGAATGTCAGAAAAACAACAACCATGGCGGACTGTAATGAGGATAAGTTGTTAATATGCTGCTCCGGTCAGAAAACAACTTCAAAATTGTAAGCTATGCTCCACCGTTAGCATCCATGTTTACTTCCACAAACAGTGAGCACGCCCTCTATGTGTGACATTATTGCACACTCTACTGCGCATTCGTGACATTTTCAGGTCGTTTGCAGTTCACACTGGAGAACACATACAGGTCGCATATATTTGGAAGTGTGAATGACCACGGCAAAAAAATCCGATTTGACAAAAAAAAATCGGAATTGGACAACTTAGGCTGCAGTGTGAACGTAACCTTACAGTCTTGACAAAATTATGTGAGTCATTTTACAGACAAATTGTTCAGAAACGCCATGAAAATGGTCGGATCTGGATTTCTGGCTGCAGTGCACACTTCCAACACAGGGGGGACAGATTTTCATAGGGGAACGTTATTTCGCACAAGGCATGTTTGGTTTCAGCTTAGTGCACCAGAACCTGCTTCTACCTTATTTGCGCAGCAGCGGCTTGTTCTTCTTCACTTCCACCTCTGTGCCATAAATCTCTTGAGTTTGGATGTGGCACAAAGTGCACTGACGTGATATAATACAGCCGCCAGAAAAACAGAAACCTGTTGAGGAAAGCTACTACCATGGAAACAGATTTTATTCCTAAATGATTCAGTTCCACCCATCACCTAAAGTCTCTCCTCCTGGACCGACAGCTACTGCAAACTTGTAAGCGCTAGCCTAGCAAAATCTCACAGCCTGCGCAGCATGTTGCGCTGATATTGCTGGGTTTCAGACACGTGACCCGGATGACGCAAACTTCAGATGGAGGGCTGGATGAGGATTTCTCCAGTTCAAAACAAAGCAAAGTTGATCACAAGTATGCTAATGCCCTAAATGGACCTTACCACAGGGGCCGCGTTTCATTGGCTAGTGGCCATTTCACGTCACAGCACAGCTACCACGTGCATGACCGTCTCACAAAAATAAGCTACAGTAGTAAATACATGCTAATGTACATTGTGGACTAGCAGACCGACAGAAAGTTTTTGCGTCAGGACTCGATAAAGAATGGTTCTCCACTGTCAGTGGGGTTTCTGTACAGGCGATGTCAGGTATCCTGATCGTGTTTGTGGAACTAAAATTCACAGATTTCCAAAATCTGAAACGGAAAGTCTTGCTTGGATCAAAGCTTGTGCACGACTGCATTAGCAGCTCAACCGTCGTAGGATCAATAAGAACAAAGGAGTGTCTGCTGGTGTAAGTATTAATGCTTTGCTTTGAAAGACGCCATGTTTACATAGAAACTAAGCTCCGCGAGGCTTTGTTTGTGAGACATGCAGCCACGTGGGACTTTAGAGGGCGTTTCTGGGCGGAGCTTGGTAAGGTCCATAGGCTGGACCAGCTGAGGTATCACGAAAAAATATGCGTATATTTAGGATATGATCCGTATTATCTTAATGAAAAAAAAAAAAAAAAAGAAGAGTTTTCTTATAATCCTGAGAATTTACCCGGTGTTGAGGCGATCTACATAACCAACTACCTGGAGCTGTAGAGTTCATATATGACGAGCCAGAAAAATGTTTTAAAAAGCCTGGAGAATACAGTCGTTTAGTTTCAAGTTGGGTCAAGCATTTAGGATCAAAAAAAGCATTAAATGGCTGTCCACTTGTTTTTGCTGGTTGAGTAGTGAGTTGTGCTATTTTAAGTAATTAGTCTACGATAACGATGCTATCGCTAACAACAAACTAACCCATGTTAGTTTGTGACTCGGCACTGAGCTAGCAGCTAACATTAGCACTCTGGGGCAGGGATGTCAAAGTCAAATACACAGAGGGCCAAAAAAACAAATTTGCTACAAGCCGAGGGCCGGACTGGTTTAATGTTTATTAAAACATATTGAAATGATTGCACATAGCCTATTGAACCAAGACCTAACAGAGTGTATTATTTAACGATTAAATGAATAAAGCAATATTTTGTTATGGCTCTGTCAGTAACTTCAAGGGAAAACATTTTTCAAGAGGCAAACAGGAACAAATTTAATTGTTTTTAAAAACAAAATATGTTTCTTAATATCAAGATAAATGCATAAATCAAAGTGCATGCATTATAAACTGAAAATGCATTACTGTGCTGCTCTATGATCCTACCGATCACTGCTTTCAAATAGTAAAGTAAAAAATAAATCAAATCAGTTGTATTCTTTCTCATGGCTCTTATCTGCAATTTTACCTGAATCCATTCAACTGAAAAATAAATACAAAAAAATAAAATAAAATACAAAAATATATGGCACACAGACAAAACAATACTCCATTCAAAAAAAATCCACGTCTTTTAGAAACAAAGGTAAAATTTAACTGAAACTTATAAACTGAAAATACGTTACTGCTCTGTGATGCTCACTTGTCTGAGGCTGAGCCTGATACTTGGAGGTGTCTCATCTTTTGTACAAGTTCATCAATGTTCGGGGTGAGGCTCTGAGCTGATGAATAATGAAGCCGTTTGGGCGCGCTGTAGTCACTTCGCGGGCTACCGTTGCATTATGGGAAATGTAGTGTTTGCAGGCAAAACACGAGCGGGCGGCTCTGGCTTGCGGGCCGGTTCTCATAGTAATTAAATATCATTCAGGGGGCCATAGATAATTGATTTGCGGGCCGGATGTGGCCCGCGGGCCTTGACTTTGACATATGTGCTCTGGGGACTACCAACCTAGGGCATAAAAATAATATATCTTACCTTACATATGAATGCTTGTCTTTCTAAATAAAACATCTGAAAATACAATTTAAACAATGCGATCGTTACCTGGTAGAAAGTGGCGCTGCAAACTCTGGCATTGTTAGTTTCTGCAAGTCCTGTTTTTAGCTGTAGATTGTTGATCCTCTTTTTTTGGTATGTTTTTTAAAATTAACTCCCTTGTGACCAACTACCTTCAAAACACGAAAATAACGTTTCTTTCTTTCTATTAGAACGGTTGGAACAACCGTACAGGACAGACTTTAGACATTTTGATGCTGGATCAATAGTTATAAATGGGCTGAATTTACTTCCGGGCCTCCATGTGCATTGGGTTACGTCAGATGAACCCCAGCAATTGTCAGTGCTACCTTCAAGGAGTGCGGGACATTCCAGAACCAAAGAGCCGCACATGATCCGTAGAAGAGCCGCATGCAGCTTGAGAGCAGCAGGTTTGCCACCCCTGAACTAGAAAGAATAACTAACTATAAGAAATAAACATAACTAAAAACTCTAAGAACTGAACCAAAGGAAAACAGGGACAAGACAGATCTAAACAAAATAAGTAACACAAAATAATAATGAAACAAATGAAATCAAACTACAAATCAACCTAACAACCCGGGTTCTTGACAATAAAGTGCCTTGAATAAAGACCAGTTCACAACTTATGTTGTGAACTGGTCTTTATTACACCAATCTGAATAAAAAAGAAATAAGATCCAACAAAGTCACAAAAAAGAAGCTATAACAATGGATTTATTTACAGACAATATTTCAGCTGCAGTTGAAGAAATGTTATCAAAAGTGTCAAGGAGTCCTTAACACTTTTGATAACAATGTGTACTCACCAGGCCAGAAGTACATGAAAACTTTCTTTCCCAGGTTTTGCATGGTGACCCAGAGAGGTTCTGATCCATTCCACCAAAGAGGCAACCGACTATCAGGATTGGTTCCAATAAGGAACTCTTTGTTTAAGTCTTCATTCCACATGTAATTTCCAACCATCTGATGGGTCTCACAGTGACGGCCTGAAAAAAATAATAGTATTGTAAAGTTTTAAAACTGATTATTTAAAATCTCAAAAAACTTCTCACTAAATCAAAAACAATAAAAACATGGACATTCTACTATTCACTTTAACAGTGCATAGGGGGCTACAAGTGCTTAAGAACCTGCCTCTTGGGCCTGGATGTTCAAAGGGCTTCTCAGAAAATTATACTTTTTTTCTGGCAGATTTAATAAACTGTAAATAAGATGCAGTGGGGAGAGAAAATACATTTATTTAAAGCGTTTACATCTCAACACGCTGCCCAGCATGTGACTCTGTCTTCCCTGTAAAGTTCATGAATGTGTTCCCGGTTGGCCGGTGCGTTAATGGTTAACGAACCACCGCTAACCTCATCATGCAGGTTCAGCCCAGTGAGGAGCTTTCGTTCTCACCTCATAGTCACGCTTCATGCTGGTTTTATATTATTATTATTTTTTCGTTTACACGATGCACCAAACCCTATTAAATGCTTTGTCCACTTAGTCAGCCAGAGCTGGTGCCCACGGCCGCGTGGAGATCAGAGAAACTCGTCCCACAAACTTGAGCAACCTAAGCAGTCTCTGTGACGCTTATTAAAAACTCATCAGACACGAAATGGAAGAGCTACTAAAGCAACATTAGCAGCATTTAATTCAATGTCCCGTTTGTGCAGTGCAGCGGATTTAACTCATCATGCAGGGCCGGTCCAAGGCTGGCATGAGACCTGGAGCAGAATTTGACTTAGGGACCCCTTTTGTTTCTAAAATCATCAGCAGCACCAACAGCTTCTGTGTTAGATTTGATCTGGGAGAGGGAGAGTAGTTTAACTGACCAACCTAAAACCAATAAGTTATAATTACAGTAAAAGATTAAACTCACAGCATCAAATTGTAGCTATGGGAACAAAACAATCCAACTATAAATATTGTTCTTTGAACTTTTACAAAGTAAACTTGCTAGCTCCTTAAAATCTTACATTTAGATGTTAACCAGTTTAAAATGTAAAATGTAAATCAAATTCAGCAGCATTGATAATTCCAATAAACTAAAGTTACATTAATATATCTGTGGTCTGTGTTTAAACATTAGCCTTTATGTGGCCCCTGAAGGCCTGGGGCCTGATGGAGCCACTGACATAATTTGGATTTAACAGAAGCGCAAATAATAAAAATAATCTAGATAATTTTCCACATGAATGAAAGAAGAGCGCAGTGCGAGAGCCGGGCAACGGAAGACCTGATCTGGACCCTGGACATTTGTACACAACACTTTGAGCCATTTATACCAGCAGAACCAACGAAGACTCTAACAGCCAACGTTAAGGTAGCATTAAGGTAGGTGCGTGCGTGCGTGCGTGCGTGCTGGCTGGCTGGCTGGCTGGCTGGCTGGCATCCATCCATCCATCCATCCATCCATATTTTTACATTTTGTGTCAACTTAACATCTTTCAATACAAAAAGTCCTGATCACCAGGCTTAGCAAGTCTTCTGGGTGAAACCCTGTAATAGGTCTGTAATCATTAAGGATGTGTATGGCAGATGTTTTGCCTACTGGGATGATGGTTGATGACTTGAGACAAGGACTGACAGTTGGCTGAAAGTCTCAGTGACGACTTCTGCTTATTCGCAGGTTTACTGCTGCTCCCTAGAATTTCAAAAAGTAGAATGGGGGAGGCAGATCCTTTAGTTATCAGGCTCCTCTCCTTTGGAATCAGCTGTTGTCTACTTTTAAAACTAGGCTTAAAACCTTTCTATTTCATAAAGCCAGTTGATACGCTGAGGCTTAGGCTACTGGAGGACAAACTGATCAATTTTCTCACTTTCTTCTTCTACTGTCCAATTTGTTTTATTTTGTGCTATTTCAATTGATAAGTTTTTGTTTTCTCTCAATTATTTTTCTTTCCATAGAGGCTGGAGCTGGTCTAACATTCTGTTTGGCTATGATACCTTACTGGAAAGCTCGACAACAGGGATGTTAACTTGGCAACATCTCCTATGGTTGACTTTTTACTTTCATGAACATAAAAAATAATCCTACATCAGTTCATCTGTTTCTTCCTGTGCATTCTGCTCTGTCTTCTCAAACCTCCAGTTGGTTGTAGCAGTAGCTGGATCTGGATCTGGTTCTGGTTCTGGTTCTGCTGTTTGTTTCTTCCTCTTAAAGGAGAGTTTTTCCTCTGCACTGTCGCTACATGCATGCTCAATGCAATCTGCTGAGTTTCCTTAGATAGAAACTTTTTAATCTACTTTGAATAATTAACTGAGCAAACTGTACTGTTTGATAACTTGAATCAATTGGAATGTATGTGTGAATAAATTAAAAATGATTTTTTTTGCAAAGTGCCGTGAATTGGCTCTATAAACTGAAATGAATTGAACTGAATGTTTGAAAAAGCTGTACTGAAAAAAAATCATTAATCTATTTAACAGCCCTTGAGAAATTTTTAAAGAAAAAAACAAAACAAAAAAAACAAAAACTTAAGATCAAAATTATTAGCCCCAATTAGAAACTTTTAATGTACATATACACCTAATTCATATACTCACAACAAGAAGAAGATGATTTGATACTTATGAAGAAAGTTTGATAGACAGTTCTCAAAATAATGTTCACCAGTCACTGAATATTGTCAAATAATATCTTTAGACTACTCAGCTATTTGCAGGACAACTTGTCTGTACTGTTGTCTATGAGGAGCATAAAGTCCATAGTCACAGAATAATTATTAGTGATTGCAACATTTTCAAAGGCCAAAGTCCTTTTTGAGTATGGATAACATAATACTATGCCTCTCAGTCTGCTACAGATTGCTTAAAATCTATGTTAAAATATTATCATGGCTGGGACTTAAATAATTTCACAACATATCATAGTTGTGTTCAATCAAAATTTACACTACCACAAAGGTATTTTAGGCTGTGCAAGAAAAATGACGCTCATTTAATTTATAATCTGATATCATACGGTTTGTGAACAGATAACTGGACTGATGGCTTGATAGCTTACCTGTCATTAAGGAATAGTAATTTGGGTATGACAGACTCGGAAAATCTGGAGTCATGTAGTCCACCTTCACTCCTCTCTCCACGAGCTCGCGAAACCCCGGAAGTTCATGTAGTTCATCTAAATAGTCATAACGAAAGCCGTCGAGTAAAAACACAAGTAACGGCCGGGCAGCCAGACCCGGAAGTAGAGCTTTAAACAGAAGTAGCAGAAAAAAGCACGTAAGGGAAAAACACGGGGAGTTTTGTCTCGAGGGCATTTTAAGGCCTCGTTCTGAATCGTTCCACCAAATACCAACGATGAATGTGGCCTGGAGCTTCAAACAGGCAAACTGTGGTGGGTGTGGTTACACGAAGCTGAAGTTGGTTTCCCGATTTTACACGAAGCTGAAGTTGGTTTCCCGATTGCAGCTCCCGATTTGGGAAATGGCTAAAGGGCGATTCCTCCTAATTTTTCACTACCTTCAGCATCTTTCATCTACTCTAGTTAAAAAATTACAACAGCTAGACTCTTCAATCCTGGACTAGATTATTGTCAGTTAATAGCATAATATTTAAAACCAAGTTTGTGATTTGTGAAACATTTATCTGATTTGTGAAACTTCAATAAAAGGCAATGTCACCTAATTTTTTCACTAACTTCACCATCTTTTATGACAAAAAACAAAACCTAAAACTGGATATATCAGCAAAACTAATGGAAATTTCACTCCTTTCACTCAAAATGGACCCAGGCTGACCTGTCTGGATATTTAAATCAACCCTCTGTGAGGACTTATGTTTCTTTGCGGAGTGCTTCATTAAGGTAGAAGTCAACATTAAGAGGATCCAGGACTAGTTGAGCATGTTGGCCTAAATATGTTGCAATTTTCCTATTATTTAAAAAAACGCTGTTTTTGATATACCAAAACTCATAATTACTTAAAAAATGTACATCTTTTGTTATATTTCTCACCCATGAAGGTCGCCATTTTTTCACAGGAAAGCTAACTTTACCCCAATAATTGTTTATCATATTGTGTTTGACTGGTGTCATTTTAGATAATGCCACACTGTGTTACTATCGACTGTGATAAAAAATAATCTAGATAATTTTCCACATGAATGAAAGAAGAGCGCAGTGCGAGAGCCGGGCAACGAAAGACCTGATCTGGACCCTGGACATTTGTACACAACACTTTGAGCCATTTATACCAGCAGAACCAACGAAGACTCTAACAGCCAACGTTAAGGTAGCATTAAGGTGATGGCTACCATCCATCCATCCATCCATCCATCCATCCATCCATCCATCCATCCATCCATCCATCCATCCATCCATCCATCCATCCATTTTCTTCCGTTTCACCAGGGGTCGGGTTGCAGGGGCAGCAGCTTCAGAAGGGAGGCCCAGACTTCACTCTCCCCAGCCACTTCTTCCAGCTCCTCTGGGGGAATCCAAAGGTGAATCCAAAGGTCAGTTCTTGTATGAGAGACATAGTCCCTCCAGCGTGTCCTGGGTCTTCCCCTCCTCCCGGTGGGACGTGCCCGGAACTCCTCACCAGGGAGGCGTCCAGGAGGCGTCCTGACCAGATGCCCGAGCCTCAACTGGCTCCTCTCGACGTGGAGGAGCAGTGGCTCTACTCTGAGTCCCTCCCAGATGACCGAGCTTCTCTCTCTAAGGGAGAGCCCAGCCACCCTGCGGAGGAAACCCATTTCGGCCGCTTGTATCCGTGATCTCGTTCTTTCGGTCATGACCCAAAGCTCATGACCATAGATGAGGGTGGGAACGCAAATCGACCGGTAAATCGAGAGCTTCGCTTTTTGACTCGACTCTCTCTTCACCACGACGGACCGGTACAACGCCCGCTTCACGGCAGACCCCCCAAGGGACACGGTCGAACGCCTTCTCCATGTCCACAAAACACATGTAGACCAGTTGGGCGAACTCCCATGCACCCTCCAGGACCCTGCTGAGGGTGTGGAGCTGGTCCAGTGTTCCACGACCAGGACAAAAACCACACTGCTCTTGCTCTTCAGGAAGAGCAGTGATCGGTGTCGGTGGTAATTAAGTCCAGTGTGGCTGTTGCCACCTGTTGGGAATGGAAATCCCGATCGATGAATCATAATTTGTATTGACACACGGAGCATAAAATCAGCCAAGAAAAGCATTCAGATTTTACTTATTTTATTCACTTTCAGCGCTGAAAGTGAATAAAATAAGAGCAATACAAATTATGATTCATCGATCGGGATTTCCATTCCCAACAGTTGATAGCAGAGGATGGTTTTGTGTTGACACGTGAGCGGAGATTGGACTGGCCGTTCAGACGCAGACTTTCCGGAACAGTACTCTGGTGTAGGGCCCACATGGAAGGTAAGGACACTTGTTCCTTCATATACACCATTGTTCTGTTTCTCAGGTCTGTATAAATTTCAGTTAATAGGGGAAAGTTAAAAGTTAGGAGTTAAGAATTTAAAAGTTAATAGTTAAAGTTAAAAGTCTAAAAAATTAAGAGTTAAGAGTTTAAAAGTTAAGAGTTAAAGTAAAAAGGTAGATTGGCGTGCAGTGGGAGCTGGCCGTCCCCGACCTTCTACTGGACGCAGGGAAGGTTAAGACTAGGTTTTGTCGGTTTTACACTCGGAGAGTACTGCCCTCGGAAAACAAGTGGAGAGCCAATCTGAGACTTTGCTCGAGAAATGCATGGCGTTGAGAGCGATCCGCCAAAGGACAAAGAATGAAGGTTAATTGTAGAATCTAAGACGATCTGTGCCATCGAAGAAATGTAAATGTTGAAGATGGCGCATAGGAAAAAAGATGAGATAAAGACAAGAGAATAAGATAAAGGTTGATTGCGATCTGATCCTCTACAAAGTAATAAGTGAAGCAATAAGTGAAATAATAAGTGAAATAAAAAGTGTTAAAAGAGGACAAAAATACAAGCTGAAAAGCGTGGATCCATTTCTGTGTATCTGTCAGCTGTGTGTGTGCTTCTGCTGCTGAGCAGACGTTATGTGTTTAAATGTACTCTTTTCTGTTTATTGCAATGTGTTTTAAAACCATGGTCAACATTGGGAAATTATAATGTGGGGGAGGTTTTTGTTTTTGTCTGCTGGGTTTGATTTTCTCGCCGCCATGCGATCAAAACTGCAAATAAAGAAAAAGAGAGAAGAGAGAAGAGGTGATTTCTGAGTCTAAATTTTGAGCCTAAACAGATGGAGGGTGAACTTGAAAAGGAAAAATATGATCCAAAGTGGAGCATCAGGACATGGATTACGCTCTGTGAGCAAATAGAAGCATTAATAACATATTTGGCAGAGCATGACGAATATTAAAATAAGGGAGAAAGAGAAAAACTGAAAAAAAGGGATAGAATACCTGGTGCAGAAGAAAGGAGGCGACCTGTTAAACAGACGGCCTTCTGGGTAAATACCAGCTGGAAGGACTAAATGATGCTAAGGGAAACTGATTGAAACTAAACTAATCCTGCACAATCCACTATTTTCACATGGGGTAAAATTAACTGTATCAAAGATGAATGAAATTACATAACAGGAAAAATTATAAACAAAATATTGTGACATCTAATGGGTTGAAGTATTTGAAACTCGACTTAGCTGTAGACGGGTTTAAATTTAAACTTAATGAAACTTGAAAAATTGAGATTTATAGCAGACTTGACCTTTATCATGGACTAATCAATATTTTTATCTCTTATTATCAAAAACAGGATTTCTTTTCATTTGAAACTTGGTCACCTTAAATGTTCAAAGAGGGAACAGAATTGGTAAATAAATATGAGTTTGTGTTTGATTCAAAGGGAGATTATGAAACAGCTCCAGATTCAATTACATTGATTACAACATAATCTTATCTCAAAGACAATTAATGATTATAGATCTAGATAATTTGGTTACCTTACTTCAAAGTGGGAAATAATATGTTCAAAAAGGAATAATCACATTTTGGCTTTGGTTTAAAACCAGACAGCATTTATTACGAGAGTTTCATTTAGTTTGACATGTTTTCTTTTCTTTTCATTTTTTATTAATATTATTGTTGTTTTTATTTTCTAATAACTAACTAACTTGCTAACTAACTAACTGCTGCTTTCGAAATACATGCGTGTCTTGGTAGAAAGGCACATGATGAAACTTCTAAAGTGGATATGATTGATTATGTAAAAACAAACTGATTGGACAACAACTGGCTCACAACACTTGTGTGTCTTAAATTTTAATTCAATTGATACATAAATTTAAGTCCAACAAAACATTTGATTAGAAACATAATGACATCTTACAGTACTGAATAATCTTTGTCTACATTTTTGCTCCTCTGCCACAAAAGAAAAATCTGATCAATTTTTCTTTTGTCAGTTCAAAATAAACATGAACAGTTTTAGGAAAGCAATTCAAATTATGATCTGAACTTGTTTAAAATAAAACTTTTGGCCTTTGCAGTACAGTTTCAGTTGGACATTTTAGAAATATGTACAGAAAAAGAATCTCTGAAAAATATTTCTGAGAACAATAGAAATGTTGTCAGAAATGTTTTTCTATTTACATAAGAAAACAAAAGGGGGAAATGAAAAACCTAAAACATTTAAAACATCTGATAGTCTACTTTCAATTCTAGACAGATGATTTGGAAAACTTGTGAAACCCTGTAAAATTGTAGTTTTGGAGAAAAGTAAATGCAAAATCGATTTCAAATTTTTTAATTATATCAACAGGGAGTGAAGAAGAAATGGACTCTAATTATTAGTTGGTTTAAAGATACGGTTAATTATGAATTCATTCATTTGACATTGGTATATTGAGTTTATTTAATGAGCTGTTTTACTGTCCCTTCCTGCATGACTGAAATACAGAGTTATAGAGAAGATCTTACTAAATTAAAATTGGTCATTTAAAATTGAATATCTTTAATCAATATTTATGCCATGTTTATTTTCAGATTGATGGGTTTTGTTGGGAATGGAAATCCTGATCGATGAATCATCATTTGTATTGACACACGGAGCATAAAATCAGCCAAGAAAAGCCTTCAGACTTTACTTATTTTATTCACTTTCAGCGCTGAAAGGAGAAGCTTTAACCATCACATCCGAGAAGAGTTTCTAAAAAAGTCTGTGCAGCGTCTGAGGAGAAAGAGGGGAGCTGAGTATATGGACTGAAGACACTCCCTGAAATCACATCATGTCTCTGTGGCCTGATAAGTTTCTGTTTCTCTGAGGAATGAGCCTCAGTGTCTAACAGAATCAAACATGTAACTCTTTACTATGGGCCTTTTGTCTAACAGCGTGTGACTCTTTCTCCTCCTGGTAAAGCGTCTCAACATTCCCCCTGTTGGGATCAAAAAGGAGAAGACAAACCGTAGAGTCGACATTTTCCCTTCCGGAAAACATCCCTGAGGCTTTAACAGATGTTGATATACATGGCATCATTTCAAGCATTGATGTGCTTGAAAACTGCTTTCTAAGTAAAATGTAATAATAGTAATAATAAAATCTAATCATATCAGTCTCTCTATAGTGAGACCTGCGTGTGTCCAGATGTTGAGCCGGCGCAGCCCGATAGGAAACCCCGACAGGCCTGTGAGGCTTCAGTGGCGTTTCAGCTGTAAACTGGTCCACCAATCGTGGAAGGCGCCACAGTCTCACATCCTGGCAAACCCAGAAAGGATTGGACTTCATTCTGCAACACAAAAAACACAACAAAAAGGGAAATCAATGGATTATATAAAGAAAATTAAAGTGAAGGAAAGCATATGTTTGTGTCACTAGATACTAGTACTGCCCTTATACTCTAGAAAGCTGGAGCTCCACGGTCGTCTTTCGGTTCTGGGAAACCATCTGATAGGCAGGTGGGTTCTGTTGGTACCACTGCTCTGATGCACTGAACAGCCAAGGACCTCAGGCAGGGAGCAGCAGCATCCACAGGTGATGAGGAGAGTAAGGAAGATTCTTTAAGGTTGTGCATCATCATAATGTTTTTTCTTTCTGTTTTTTAGAGGCTGCTTCTTGAAGCTGAAGATCAGGTTTGTTTTTTTCATACTAAGCCAATAGAGGATCAATATATCAATAACATCTGTTATTTAAGTTCTCCTCTTAATAGTTAAAGAAATGCTTAAATTAAGTTACACATTTCAACCTTCAAAATAACTCTGCTTGTGTTAAGTTTTGTCATATTCATAGGATCAGACAAAATCAGAAACCAAACAAAAATCATGTAAAGGATCAGATTATGAAATGAATGTGCAAAACTGCCCACAGACATGTTTTAGCAAAGAAATATCATTTGAAATGTAGATATGAATTATCCTTAATAGAATCTTTACCAGAAATCTTAAACCATACATAAATGTTTGCTTTTGTTATTTTAATCACATTCAATCAAATAGTCCTCATTTAACAAGAAACCCGCTATACTAAAGGCTTGTAAAATATTATCAATAGTGTGAAAAGTTAATGATCCGTGTTAAATTAAGATCCTTTGTAATATATTCCATTCATGTAATAAAAGATAACCCTGTTTTGTCTCAAACCAAAAACTGTAAATTATGATTATGAGATGTTTAGACATTATTACCTTGAATCAATAATGACACATAGAACTAGAGTTTTAGTTTTATTCTGTCAATCCTTTAAGCAGTTCCATAATTGCTCATTTGTAAATCCCAATTTAGACCAATTTAATTTGAATCTTCATATTTCCTTCTCCTTTTAAACCCTCCTAGAATGATGATTAGTCTGTCTGTGTTTTTACAAGAATAAATTTAACCCTGTCACTACATAATTAACTGACTTCATGCTTTTAAATCCCAAAAGTTCAACAATTTTATCCTTTGAAAAATTAGTTCTCCTGAAACCCTTCTATAAAATATTTATTTAACTGAATTACCTTCTTTTGTAATGTTTATCATATTTATCAATGTTTTTGGGGAGAAATTTGATACAACTAGATTTATTAAATTATATAATGTTCAGCTTAGACCTTTCTGCATGACTTGGTTAAACAAATTATTTTGAATTATAGCCAGAGAGAAGCAAACAATTTATTCCCTGTTTTAAACAACTCTATTTTGTAGAAATCTATTTGACACATGACATCATTGTTAATTTTAATGTATTCAATTCAGATTATTCAGTATTACTTTAGAAACTCATTCGAATAGTTAAAACATTTGTGAATTTTGATTTAACCTCTTTTATATTTTGCTGAAGCCCAAAACTGAAAATTTTCTCAGTAGATCAGATTAACTCACAATTTGTAGATTAGATTAATTCCATGCATCTCCCCCAGTTTCTGTACTGAAACACTGTTTAATGTTTCGGTACAGAAACTCCTAAGAAACCCACTCAGATCATTCAGCCCACATTTCTTTCATTGCTAACTATAACAGTTGGGTTTAATTTACACAGGGTATTTACACCTCAGTGAAATAATTGAATATTTGATTGACAATATGTGCAGTAAACCCATAATTTGGTTCAGTAATGTTACGTAGAATAAAGTGTCCTAGGATTTAAAATGGAGTCCAAATAAACCTAAATCATAACTTGAGATACTAGTCCTCATATTTGTAGCCACTGTAATTTGACCCAACTAGAACTTAGACTATCCTCTTTTGTATTTGAAGTGTGGCTGGTTGTGCTTTTGTAAATCAGGAAATTAACATTTTTTACCGTACTTTCATCCTTTTTCAATCGTTGTCATGCTGGAGGAGAAAAACACATTAGCCAGATGTTGGACAATCAGAGTTATAATCATTCAAAATATTTCTGTAAGCTGCAGAGGGTTCTAACACCTGCTGCCTCGGGCCTTCACTTGTACCGTTAAACTTATCCTGGGGGTCAGATAGCAGAGGTCAGAGTGCAAAGCAGTAGACCATGAATGTGCTGTAAATTAACTAAGGTGAGAAAAAGTGGCATCACACAATTCAAAAATTCAAGAAAAACCATTAAAAACTACCAAGTTTTGTTGGCAGCCATTTTGTCTCCAACCTGTAGACTGAGAGGAATCCCAGGGGCCCCGGAGCCCAGGTCACATGACCAGAGGCGAAGAACCCAGGACCAACCAGGGCAACAGACAAGCAGGAGTCTCAGGATGACTTTACATGTGATGTTCCATTTGCCCCATCAGAAACTGTCCAGGGCAGCATTCAGTCCTGCTGTGCAGAAAAATCTGGACAAAGTTTGTGGCCCCCCTTGACAGAGCGAGGGAGGGACAGAAAGATACAGCATGTCATTGTTTTCAAACCTCCGTCTCACGTCGGGCAGAAGCCGTTGGTCTTTTCTGCCATAGGAGACCCTCAGAAATCACGCCTGGGTCTCGTCCTTCAGCCAGGTGTTTCCTCAGAGATCAGATCCTGTGAGCTGCAATCCGTCCTCATGTGACAACAGGAAAAATCAATCCAACCTCACTGACCTCTGTAGAAGCTGTAAGAATCGTCCAATAGGTCTTTGCCCTCAAACAGCAGTCCAGCAGAAGATGGTACAATTCATATGTAGAAAGTGCAAATGTCCAAGTCAGCGTGGCTAAAAACAGCAGAGGCCTTTTCTCCTCACCTCCTCCCACGGCCCTGAGCCCTCAAAACCCGGCCCCCATGGCCCCCACGGCCCCCGTCAGACCACAGGAAGCAGCCCTGCTAGAGTAAATAATTAAGAAAATAGAAGTGTATGCCACCCTTTGCTCACATAACTATAAATGAACTGTCTTTTCTGTAGCTTGTGATGTAGATGAAGAGTTGCCTCTTTTTGTTGTTCCATCCAGGCTCAGGGTCACTGGAGCGGCTCAGGTAACGTCCACTGTACCTTTCGTCAAAAGTTTGACAGTTAGTTTCAGGGGGGGAGGGACTTGGGGGGAGGTGGGGGGAGGAGGGGGGCTAGTACCTTTCGTCAAAATTTTGACAGTTAGTTTCAAGGTGGGTGGTCTTGCGGGGAGGGAAGGGAGGGGCGAGTACCTTTCGTCAAAATTTTGACAGGTAGTGTTTTAGAGAGAAAACAGGTGTTTTGAGGACATTGGGTGTTATGGACAGCGGCAGATGTAAAGGTGGGGAGGGGGGTGTTTTACTGGTATAAATAGGGGTTTCAGAATATGACGCTCTACTCCTGGCTGCAGTCTGGTTCTACTCGCGTCATCATGTTTCTGCAGAACGCTCCGACAAAGAATGGATCTCAACTCATTCCTCCTATTACTGAGGGTCAAGGATCAGCCACTCCAGGACCGCCTCTTGTGTATGAGATTCCGATATCAGTGTACCCTGAATCAACCGTTGTTCCAGACGCCGAACATCATGAGGAGTGCGCCGCGTCTGATGCAAAGGTTTTGGGCACCCCAGCGCCGAGGGGGCTGACGATGAGCGGGAGTTCTATTCTGTGTCAGACCCCAGTATCGATCTATGACTACTCACCTCGCCTGGAGAACGCTCCAAAGAAATCAACGTTCTATGTATGCCGTGTGCAGAGACCGGCTACATTTTCGCGGCTGAAACGAGAATGGTCTTTGGAACCGCACGGATTATGGGGAGCTTTTGGGTACGTTTTTCAGGTTTAAATACATTTGAAACATATAGATTTTTTTCTGTAACACTTGCTAGTGTGATACATTTCAGTAAAAGTTCCCCGAATATGTGACAGGGACTAAACAGGTCCATGTTAGGCTACTAATATTTATCTTTCACTTTTCCCCAATGTTTAAAGTTTTTTACACTGCACAACCACACTCCAAGAGTTGCTCCAACATGGTAAATTGTTTTGTTACCTTTAAAATTATCTGCAGCTTTTGTCTCTGACTTATACGCAGTTTGTTTTTTTGGCCCAATGATTTCTTTCCCTCCATCCGTAATCTTACATGCTTCAATGTGTTCACCAACAAAATATAGTACACCCGTAGTTGTTAAGGTTCCAATACTAAGAACTTATAAATTATCAATGTGAACCATCAGTCTGTATTAAAATATTTAGTACAATTTGTATTTTTATTTAGATTTGATGTTTTGATGTGAGCATTTGGATTTCTATCAATTTATTGAATGATGTTTTAGGTCATTTTATACTTGTTCATGTTTAGTAGTTAGTCAATTTTAAACTTTTTTAGTAGGTATGTCATTTTACACTAGTTCATGTTTAGTAGTCATGTCATTTTATACTTGTTCATGTTTTGTAGTTATGTCATTTTACCCTAGTTCATGTTTAGTAGTTAGGTCATTTTACACTAGTTCATGTTTTGTAGTTATGTCATTTTACCCTAGTTCATGTTTAGTAGTTAGGTCATTTTACACTAGTTCATGTTTTGTAGTTATGTCATTTTACCCTAGTTCATGTTTAGTAGTTAGGTCATTTTACACTAGTTCATGTTTTGTAGTTATGTCATTTTACCCTAGTTCATGTTTAGTAGTTAGGTCATTTTACACTAGTTCATGTTTTGTAGTTATGTCATTTTACCCTAGTTCATGTTTAGTAGTTAGGTCATTTTACACTAGTTCATGTTTTGTAGTTATGTCATTTTATACTTGTTCATGTTTTGTAGTTATGTCATTTTACACTAGTTCATGTTTAGTAGTTAGGTCATATTAAACGTAATTTTATACTTGTTCATGTTTAGTAGTTAGGTCATTTTACCCTAGTTCATGTTTAGTAGTTAGGTAATTTTATACTTGTTCATGTTTAGTAGTTAGGTCATATTAAACTTTTTTAGTAGGTATGTCATTTTATACTTGTTCGTGTTTTGTAGTTATGCCATTTATACTTGTTCATGTTTAGTAGTTAGTCAATTTTAAACTTTTTTAGTAGGTATGTCATTTTATACTTGTTCGTGTTTTGTAGTTATGCCATTTATACTTGTTCATGTTTTGTAGTTATGTCATTTTACACTAGTTCATGTTTAGTAGTCATGTCATTTTATACTTGTTCATGTTTTGTAGTTATGTCATTTTACCCTAGTTCATGTTTAGTAGTTAGGTCATTTTACACTAGTTCATGTTTTGTAGTTATGTCATTTTACCCTAGTTCATGTTTAGTAGTTAGGTCATTTTACACTAGTTCATGTTTAGTAGTTAGGTCATATTAAACTTTTTTAGTAGGTATGTCATTTTATACTTGTTCGTGTTTAGTAGTTATGCCATTTATACTTGTTCATGTTTAGTAGTTATGCCATTTATACTTGTTCATGTTTAGTAGTTATGCCATTTATACTTGTTCATGTTTTGTAGTTATGTCATTTTACCCTAGTTCATGTTTAGTAGTTAGGTAATTTTATACTTGTTCATGTTTAGTAGTTAGGTCATATTAAACTTTTTTAGTAGGTATGTCATTTTATACTTGTTCGTGTTTTGTAGTTATGCCATTTATACTTGTTCATGTTTAGTAGTTAGTCAATTTTAAACTTTTTTAGTAGGTATGTCATTTTATACTTGTTCGTGTTTTGTAGTTATGCCATTTATACTTGTTCATGTTTTGTAGTTATGTCATTTTACCCTAGTTCATGTTTAGTAGTTAGGTCATTTTACACTAGTTCATGTTTTGTAGTTATGTCATTTTACCCTAGTTCATGTTTAGTAGTTAGGTCATTTTACACTAGTTCATGTTTAGTAGTTAGGTCATATTAAACTTTTTTAGTAGGTATGTCATTTTATACTTGTTCGTGTTTAGTAGTTATGCCATTTATACTTGTTCATGTTTAGTAGTTAGGTCATTTTACCCTAGTTCATGTTTAGTAGTTAGGTAATTTTATACTTGTTCATGTTTAGTAGTTAGGTCATATTAAACTTTTTTAGTAGGTATGTCATTTTATACTTGTTCGTGTTTTGTAGTTATGCCATTTATACTTGTTCATGTTTTGTAGATATGTCATTTTACACTAGTTCATGTTTAGTAGTCATGTCATTTTATACTTGTTCATGTTTTGTAGTTATGTCATTTTACCCTAGTTCATGTTTAGTAGTTAGGTCATTTTACACTAGTTCATGTTTTGTAGTTATGTCATTTTACCCTAGTTCATGTTTAGTAGTTAGGTCATTTTACACTAGTTCATGTTTTGTAGTTATGTCATTTTACACTAGTTCATGTTTAGTAGTTTGGTCATTTTATACTTGTTCATGTTTTGTAGATATGTCATTTTACACTAGTTCATGTTTAGTAGTTAGGTCATATTAAACTTTTTTAGTAGGTATGTCATTTTATACTTGTTCGTGTTTAGTAGTTATGCCATTTATACTTGTTCATGTTTTGTAGTTATGTCATTTTACCCTAGTTCATGTTTAGTAGTTAGGTAATTTTATACTTGTTCATGTTTAGTAGTTAGGTCATATTAAACTTTTTTAGTAGGTATGTCATTTTATACTTGTTCGTGTTTTGTAGTTATGCCATATATACTTGTTCATGTTTTGTAGTTATGTCATTTTACACTAGTTCATGTTTAGTAGTCATGTCATTTTACACTAGTTCGTGTTTAGTAGTTATGCCATTTATACTTGTTCATGTTTTGTAGATATGTCATTTTACACTAGTTCATGTTTAGTAGTTAGGTCAATCTATACTTGTTCATGTTTAGTAGTTAGTTAATTTTAGACTTTTTAGCAGGTATGTCATTTTATACTTGTTCATGTTTAGTAGTTAGGTCATTTTATACTTGTTCATGTTTAGCAGTTAGGTCATATTAAACTTTTTTAGTAGGTATGTCATTTTATACTTGCTAGTGTTTAGTAGTTATGTCATTTTATACTTGTTCATGTTTTGTAGATATGTCATTTTACACTAGTTCATGTTTAGTAGTTATGCCATTTATACTTGTTCATGTTTTGTAGTTATGTCATTTTACACTAGTTCATGTTTTGTAGTTATGTCATTTTATACTTGTTCATGTTTAGTAGTTAGTTAATTTTAGACTTTTTTAGTAGGTATGTCATTTTATACTTGTCCATGTTTAGTAGTTAGGTCATTTTATACTTGTTCATGTTTAGCAGTTAGGTCATATTAAACTTTTTTAGTAGGTATGTCATTTTATACTTGTTCGTGTTTTGTAGTTATGCCATTTATACTTGTTCATATTTTGTAGATATGTCATTTTACACTAGTTCATGTTTAGTAGTTATGCCATTTATACTTGTTCACGTTTTGTAGTTATGTCATTTTACCCTAGTTCATGTTTTGTAGTTATGTCATTTTATACTTGTTCATGTTTAGTAGTTAGTTAATTTTAGACTTTTTTAGTAGGTATGTCATTTTATACTTGTTCATGTTTAGTAGTTAGGTCATTTTATACTTGTTCATGTTTAGCAGTTAGGTCATATTAAACTTTTTAGTAGGTATGTCATTTTATACTTGTTCGTGTTTTGTAGTTATGCCATTATACTTGTTCATGTTTTGTAGTTATGTCATTTTACCCTAGTTCATGTTTAGTAGTTAGTTCATGTTTAGTAGTTATGTCATTTTATACTTGTTCATGTTTTGTAGATATGTCATTTTACACTAGTTCATGTTTAGTAGTTATGCCATTTATACTTGTTCATGTTTTGTAGTTATGTCATTTTACACTAGTTCATGTTTTGTAGTTATGTCATTTTATACTTGTTCATGTTTAGTAGTTAGTTAATTTTAGACTTTTTTAGTAGGTATGTCATTTTATACTTGTCCATGTTTAGTAGTTAGGTCATTTTATACTTGTTCATGTTTAGCAGTTAGGTCATATTAAACTTTTTTAGTAGGTATGTCATTTTATACTTGTTCGTGTTTTGTAGTTATGCCATTTATACTTGTTCATGTTTTGTAGTTATGTCATTTTACCCTAGTTCATGTTTAGTAGTTAGTTCATGTTTAGTAGTCATGTCATTTTATACTTGTTCATGTTTTGTAGTTATGCCATTTATACTTGTTCATGTTTTGTAGTTATGTCATTTTACCCTAGTTCATGTTTAGTAGTTAGGTCATTTTACACTAGTTCATGTTTTGTAGTTATGTCATTTTATACTTGTTCATGTTTAGTAGTTAGTTAATTTTAGACTTTTTTAGTAGGTATGTCATTTTATACTTGTCCATGTTTAGTAGTTAGGTCATTTTATACTTGTTCATGTTTAGCAGTTAGGTCATATTAAACTTTTTTAGTAGGTACGTCATTTTATACTTGTTCGTGTTTTGTAGTTATGCCATTTATACTTGTTCATGTTTTGTAGATATGTCATTTTACACTAGTTCATGTTTAGTAGTCATGTCATTTTATACTTGTCCATGTTTTGTAGTTATGCCATTTATACTTGTTCATGTTTTGTAGTTATGTCATTTTACCCTAGTTCATGTTTAGTAGTTAGGTCATTTTACACTAGTTCATGTTTTGTAGTTATGTCATTTTATACTTGTTCATGTTTTGTAGATATGTCATTGTACACTAGTTCATGTTTTGTAGTTATGTCATTTTATACTTGTTCATGTTTTGTAGATATGTCATTTTACACTAGTTCATGTTTAGTAGTTATGCCATTTATACTCGTTCATGTTTTGTAGATATGTCATTTTACACTAGTTCATGTTTAGTAGTTATGCCATTTATACTCGTTCATGTTTTGTAGTTATGTCATTTTACACTAGTTCATGTTTTGTAGTTATGTCATTTTATACTTGTTCATGTTTTGTAGATATGTCATTGTACACTAGTTCATGTTTAGTAGTTAGGTCATATTAAACTTTTTTAGTAGGTATGTCATTTTATACTTGTTCATGTTTTGTAGATATGTCATTTTACACTTGTTCATGTTTTGTAGTTATGTCATTTTACACTAGTTCATGTTTTGTAGTTATGTCATTTTATACTTGTTCATGTTTAGTAGTTAGTTAATTTTAGACTTTTTTAGTAGGTATGTCATTTTATACTTGTTCATGTTTTGTAGTTATGTCATTTTATACTTGTTCGTGTTTAGTAGTTATGTCATTTTATACTTGTTCATGTTTTGTAGATATGTCATTTTACACTAGTTCATGTTTAGTAGTTATGTCATTTTATACTTGTTCATGTTTTGTAGATATGTCATTTTACACTAGTTCATGTTTAGTAGTTATGCCATTTATACTCGTTCATGTTTTGTAGTTATGTCATTTTACACTAGTTCATGTTTTGTAGTTATGTCATTTTATACTTGTTCATGTTTAGTAGTTAGTTAATTTTAGACTTTTTTAGTAGGTATGTCATTTTATACTTGTTCGTGTTTTGTAGTTATGCCATTTATACTTGTTCATGTTTAGTAGTTAGTTCACTTTAAACTTATTAGTTATGTTATACTCGTTAGTGTTTAGTAGTTAGTTAATTTTAAAGTTAGTTAGTAGTTAGGTGTTTTTATACTTGTTCATGTTTAGTAGTTACTTGATTTTAAACATAGTTAGTAGTTATGTCATTTTGTACTTGTTCGTCTTTAGTAGATTGTTCACTTGTCTGACTCACTCTGTACCTTAAAGCACCACCCACTTTAGCTGATTTTTTTATTTTTTCACATTTTAATTTTCCCGAGCCAGATTCAGGAGCAAGAATGTTTTCACAAGCTTTTTTTCTCATGACTTTATGCTGATTCTTATGCTTGTTTTTAGACTTTATGTACTGAGAATTATGTTGAACAGGATATTATGACTAGTGTCTTAGAAAATTGCTTCGTAAGTCAAACTTAACATCACGGTTTCTGACAACAGCTTCTTATTATCGCAAGGGGTGACGTATACCTGCTCAAGACACCAGGCTATGGTATGTCCATACCAACGGTCCAGTCCGTTGGACAAATTGTAACCTCTCTTAATATAATTCAGTTGATTTATATAACACTAATTTACAATAGGTAATCTCAAGACAATTTACAAAAAAGTAATTTCCATTGTACTTAACAGTACAGCAATTTAAATGTATTAAGTCAGTAAAAAAAAAAGTTATCTGAGTTAAAAATGCAGATTGCATCATGTCATTGACTTGTTATTGACTTGTTTATATGCTTCCCCCTGTTCAGATTACTTTTACCCTGTAATGTCTGATTTGATCTATATTTTCAGGGGAACCCTGTGGAACCAACATGAACATTTGCTGCCTTCTTTTTTTTTGTTTCTTTATTACTGGACACAATTGGAGTTCCATAAAGTCTCGTAGTAAAAGCCACATTAAGACACAATCAGAACCCCTCGTGCTGAACCAATCCTCAACACAACCATCCTCCAACTTTTGTTTAACATGTCAGAGTTTTAACAAGAAAGAAAAACACAGAGTACAACCGGTAAAATTGTTGCTTTATAAATCACAACAAGTGTACATTTTATCTTTAGGTTTCATGTCAGTGATTCTTGAGAATAGGGACAAAATGGGTTTTAATTTTCCCTTTTTTTCATTTCTCAACCTTAAGTATGCAAAAATGACAAATGATGTTTTGGAAATGTAAAGATGCCAAGGTGCAGGCTCCCAGTTGCAACATAAAAAAAAAAATAAAAAAAAATTACATTTTTAATCGACCTGATCTAGAACGTTGTCATCACCATCTGACAAAAATAAATATAAAATAATTTTTAATGACCCTATTAGTGATATTTTACTCATTTTACCGACAAATGTTTCTCAAGAAACAAAATAAATATTATTTAAAACAAAAGAAAACAACAAAAAGTACATCTGTCGGAGTTGACACAGAACTGTAGGTGGTGACAAACTAGTGAGTAAAATGAAAAACTTGGTACATGTGATGTAATGCAATTTATGTAAAATACATTAAAATAAATTAATTGCACATTTAAGTGAGATTTGACAACAATTTCACTGAAAGAGTCACAAAAACTCTGACGGAGTTGACGAAATGCCAAACTACCTCAATTTATATAATCTTATTCTGAAGGACCATTAAATTTTTACAGTAAACCAAAATTAAGCTTTTATTTCACAAAATTTCATCAAAGTTTTGTAAATTGCCGGTTATGGTGTTGACACATCATGGTTGTGACAAAAAACTTAGGAATAAAAAGTAGAAAAAACTAAAGAATAGCATAAGCTAACCGGAGCTAACTAGCCCTCTTAGCAAAGGAAGAGAAAGGAAGTGGTCATGGGTCCTCAGAAGTTCTGGTACCCCTCAATAACGCCTGATTTTTTTTTTTTTACATTCTTTTCATGTCTGACAGTGTTGACAAAAACTAGGGACAAATTTCAATGGAGTTGGAAAATATATAAAAATGATTTTAATTCAATTTATTGATACTTTTATAATTATTTATATGACTATTTATACTTAATTGTCCTAATATATAATTATAGTATTTCTTTAATTGTTTTAAACTATTATAATGTATTGAGTTCTGCTCCTGGACAAAGGGTTTTTACAGGCATCATCCACCGACTGTAATGTTTAAAATTAAAAGAAAAATATTCCGCAAATACCAGGAAAATATACATAAATAATGTCACACTGAACACAAACCCTAATCAATAATCTCTACTGTATCTGCTCCTTTCTTCTTCTTCCGCAACCCCTGAATTAACAGGAACAACTGATGTTTGTTCGTTCTGTAAGAAAAAAACAACAAAGTTTTGCTTCTTTTACATTGTTGATTTTAGAGCACACACATGATACAGAACTTAATAAATTAAAATGAAAGTTGTTCATTTACATTATATTCATTTAGCCACAAAAGGAAAGTTATTAGTTATACTCTACAATTCAGAGGGGAAAAGGTTTTAGACATGTTAATGAGATCCAATTTTTTCAAAGTTTTGACAAACCTTAAAGTCTCTTCAGCTCGTGGAGTTGTTTCAGTGAAGTTAGCGTTCATGGAGGGAAACTTGCTGTCGCTGTTCTGCTCAGTCAGAAAGTTACTAACGTCAGAAAAATCTGCTGTCATGTCATGAGCTGGAAAAAAAAATCAACAAGCATGTTTGCAAAAATAGAAGTAGTTTCAGTTAAGACTTAAAAAATTGTTTTATGATTTTGGTTATGGTTGTAGAATTTAAACCGAGGTAACACTAAACAATAAATCGTTGGGTAGATAGTGTGGAAAAACAGGAGATATTAAAGACATGGTAACCTAAATGGCTGCAAATGCATCCATTGTTGAAAATGAATCAAACTCATGTAACACAGTGTAATGATTCACCTCTTTGCAACACTTTGAGTCATCAAGCTTTACGCTTTCCAAACCGTTGCTATTTGATCAGTTTGATTTCAGAAGAGCCGATGACATTTTATGTTACAGTAACAGGCTCCCGGTTGCAATTTTATGTTACTGTAACATAAAATTACTGTATTGCAAATTGCAACCGGGAGCCTGTTACTGTATAACTAATAACTAATTTTATGTTACAGTAACATAAAATTGCAACCGGGAGCCTGTTACTGTATAACTAATAACTAATTTTATGTTACAGTAACTAATTTTATGTTACAGTAACATAAAATTGCAACCGGGAGCCTGTTACTGTAACATAAAATGTCATCGGCTCTTCTGAAATCAAACTGATCAAATAGCAACGGTTTGGAAAGCGTAAAGCTTGATGACTCAAAGTGTTGCAAAGAGGTGAATCATTACACTGTGTTACATGAGTTTGATTCATTTTCAACAATGGATGCATTTGCAGCCATTTAGGTTACCATGTCTTTAATATCTCCTGTTTTTCCACACTATCTACCCAACGATTTATTGTTTAGTGTTACCTCGGTTTAAATTCTACAACCATAACCAAAATCATAAAACAATTTTTTAAGTCTTAACTGAACCTACTGCTAATTTTGCAAACATGCTTGTTGATTTTTTTTCCAGCTCATGACATGACAGCAGATTTTCTGACGTTAGTAACTTTCTGACTGAGCAGAACAGCGACAGCAAGTTTCCCTCCATGAACGCTAACTTCACTGAAACAACTCCACGAGCTGAAGAGACTTTAAGGTTTGTCAAAACTTTGAAAAAATTGGATCTCATTAACATGTCTAAAACCTTTTCCCCTCTGAATTGTAGAGTATAACTAATAACTTTCCTTTTGTGGCTAAATGAATATAATGTAAATGAACAACTTTCATTTTAATTTATTAAGTTCTGTATCATGTGTGTGCTCTAAAATCAACAATGTAAAAGAAGCAAAACTTTGTTGTTTTTTTCTTACAGAACGAACAAAAATCAGTTGTTCCTGTTAATTCAGGGGTTGCGGAAGAAGAAGAAAGGAGCAGATACAGTAGAGATTATTGATTAGGGTTTGTGTTCAGTGTGACATTATTTATGTATATTTTCCTGGTATTTGCGGAATATTTTTCTTTTAATTTTAAACATTACAGTCGGTGGATGATGCCTGTAAAAACCCTTTGTCCAGGAGCAGAACTCAATACATTATAATAGTTTAAAACAATTAAAGAAATACTATAATTATATATTAGGACAATTAAGTATAAATAGTCATATAAATAATTATAAAAGTATCAATAAATTGAATTAAAAATCATTTTTATATATTTTCCAACTCCATTGAAATTTGTCCCTAGTTTTTGTCAACACTGTCAGACATGAAAAGAATGTAAAAAAAAAAAAAATCAGGCGTTATTGAGGGGTACCAGAACTTCTGAGGACCCCATGACCACTTCCTTTCTCTTCCTTTGCTAAGAGGGCTAGTTAGCTCCGGTTAGCTTATGCTATTCTTTAGTTTTTTCTACTTTTTATTCCTAAGTTTTTTGTCACAACCATGATGTGTCAACACCATAACCGGCAATTTACAAAACTTTGATGAAATTTTGTGAAATAAAAGCTTAATTTTGGTTTACTGTAAAAATTTAATGGTCCTTCAGAATAAGATTATATAAATTGAGGTAGTTTGGCATTTCGTCAACTCCGTCAGAGTTTTTGTGACTCTTTCAGTGAAATTGTTGTCAAATCTCACTTAAATGTGCAATTAATTTATTTTAATGTATTTTACATAAATTGCATTACATCACATGTACCAAGTTTTTCATTTTACTCACTAGTTTGTCACCACCTACAGTTCTGTGTCAACTCCGACAGATGTACTTTTTGTTGTTTTCTTTTGTTTTAAATAATATTTATTTTGTTTCTTGAGAAACATTTGTCGGTAAAATGAGTAAAATATCACTAATAGGGTCATTAAAAATTATTTTATATTTATTTTTGTCAGATGGTGATGACAACGTTCTAGATCAGGTCGATTAAAAATGTAATTTTTTTTTATTTTTTTTTTTATGTTGCAACTGGGAGCCTGCACCTTGGCATCTTTACATTTCCAAAACATCATTTGTCATTTTTGCATACTTAAGGTTGAGAAATGAAAAAAAGGGAAAATTAAAACCCATTTTGTCCCTATTCTCAAGAATCACTGACATGAAACCTAAAGATAAAATGTACACTTGTTGTGATTTATAAAGCAACAATTTTACCGGTTGTACTCTGTGTTTTTCTTTCTTGTTAAAACTCTGACATGTTAAACAAAAGTTGGAGGATGGTTGTGTTGAGGATTGGTTCAGCACGAGGGGTTCTGATTGTGTCTTAATGTGACTTTTACTACGAGACTTTATGGAACTCCAATTGTGTCCAGTAATAAAGAAACAAAAAAAAAGAAGGCAGCAAATGTTCATGTTGGTTCCACAAGGTTCCCTGAAAATATAGATCAAATCAGACATTACAGGGTAAAAGTAATCTGAACAGGGGGAAGCATATAAACAAGTCAATAACAAGTCAATGACATGATGCAATCTGCATTTTAACTCAGATAACTTTTTTTTTACTGACTTAATACATTTAAATTGCTGTACTGTTAAGTACAATGGAAATTACTTTTTGTAAATTGTCTTGAGATTACCTATTGTAAATTAGTGTTATATAAATCAACTGAATTATATTACGAAAGGTTACAATTTGTCCAACGGACTGGACCGTTGGTATGGACATACCATAGCCTGGTGTCTTGAGCAGGTATAGGTCACCCCTTGCGATAATAAGAAGCTGTTGTCAGAAACCGTGATGTTAAGTTTGACTTACGAAGCAATTTTCTAAGACACTAGTCATAATATCCTGTTCAACATAATTCTCAGTACATAAAGTCTAAAAACAAGCATAAGAATCAGCATAAAGTCATGAAAAAAAAGCTTGTGAAAACATTCTTGCTCCTGAATCTGGCTCGGGAAAATTAAAATGTGAAAAAATAAAAAATCAGCTAAAGTGGGTGGTGCTTTAAGGTACAGAGTGAGTCAGACAAGTGAACAATCTACTAAAGACGAACAAGTACAAAATGACATAACTACTAACTATGTTTAAAATCAAGTAACTACTAAACATGAACAAGTATAAAAACACCTAACTACTAACTAACTTTAAAATTAACTAACTACTAAACACTAACGAGTATAACATAACTAATAAGTTTAAAGTGAACTAACTACTAAACATGAACAAGTATAAATGGCATAACTACAAAACACGAACAAGTATAAAATGACATACCTACTAAAAAAGTTTAATATGACCTAACTGCTAAACATGAACAAGTATAAAATGACCTAACTACTAAACATGAACAAGTATAAAATGACATACCTACTAAAAAAGTCTAAAATTAACTAACTACTAAACATGAACAAGTATAAAATGACATAACTACAAAACATGAACTAGTGTAAAATGACATAACTACAAAACATGAACGAGTATAAATGGCATAACTACTAAACATGAACTAGTGTAAAATGACATATCTACAAAACATGAACAAGTATAAAATGACATAACTACTAAACATGAACTAGTGTAAAATGACATATCTACAAAACATGAACAAGTATAAAATGACATAACTACTAAACACGAACAAGTATAAAATGACATAACTACAAAACATGAACAAGTATAAAATGACATAACTACAAAACATGAACTAGTGTAAAATGACATAACTACAAAACATGAACGAGTATAAATGGCATAACTACTAAACATGGACTAGTGTAAAATGACATATCTACAAAACATGAACAAGTATAAAATGACATAACTACTAAACATGAACAAGTATAAATGGCATAACTACAAAACATGAACTAGTGTAAAATGACATATCTACAAAACATGAACAAGTATAAAATGACATAACTACTAAACATGAACTAGTGTAAAATGACATATCTACAATACACAAACAAGTATATAATGACATACCTACTAAAAAAGTGTAATATGACCTAACTACTAAACATGAACTAGTGTACAATGACATATCTACAAAACATGAACAAGTATAAAATGACATAACTACAAAACATGAACTAGTGTAAAATGACATAACTACAAAACATGAACGAGTATAAATGGCATAACTACTAAACATGAACTAGTGTAAAATGACATAACTACAAAACATGAACAAGTATAAATGGCATAACTACTAAACATGAACTAGTGTAAAATGACATATCTACAAAACATGAACAAGTATAAAATGACATGACTACTAAACATGAACTAGTGTAAAATGACATATCTACAAAACATGAACAAGTATAAAATGACATAACTACTAAACATGAACTAGTGTAAAATGACATATCTACAAAACATGAACAAGTATAAAATGACATACCTACTAAAAAAGTTTAATATGACCTAACTACTAAACATGAACTAGTGTACAATGACATATCTACAAAACATGAACAAGTATAAAATGACATAACTACAAAACATGAACTAGTGTAAAATGACATAACTACAAAACATGAACGAGTATAAATGGCATAACTACTAAACATGAACTAGTGTAAAATGACATATCTACAAAACATGAACGAGTATAAATGGCATAACTACTAAACATGAACTAGTGTAAAATGACCTAACTACAAAACATGAACAAGTATAAAATGACCTAACTACTAAACATGAACTAGGGTAAAATGACATAACTACAAAACATGAACAAGTATAAAATTACCTAACTACTAAACATGAACTAGTGTAAAATGACCTAACTACTAAACATGAACTAGGGTAAAATGACATAACTACAAAACATGAACAAGTATAAATGGCATAACTACAAAACATGAACAAGTATAAAATGACATGACTACTAAACATGAACTAACTACTAAACATGAACTAGGGTAAAATGACATAACTACAAAACATGAACAAGTATAAATGGCATAACTACAAAACATGGACAAGTATAAAATGACATGACTACTAAACATGAACTAGTGTAAAATGACATATCTACAAAACATGAACAAGTATAAATGGCATAACTACAAAACACGAACAAGTATAAAATGACATACCTACTAAAAAAGTTTAATATGACCTAACTGCTAAACATGAACAAGTATAAAATGACCTAACTACTAAACATGGACAAGTATAAAATGACATACCTACTAAAAAGTCTAAAATTAACTAACTACTAAACATGAACAAGTATAAAATGACATAACTACTAAACATGAACTAGTGTAAAATGACCTAACTACTAAACATGAACTAGGGTAAAATGACATAACTACAAAACATGAACAAGTATAAATGGCATAACTACAAAACATGAACAAGTATAAAATGACATGACTACTAAACATGAACTAACTACTAAACATGAACTAGGGTAAAATGACATAACTACAAAACATGAACAAGTATAAATGGCATAACTACAAAACACGAACAAGTATAAAATGACATACCTACTAAAAAAGTTTAATATGACCTAACTGCTAAACATGAACAAGTATAAAATGACCTAACTACTAAACATGGACAAGTATAAAATGACATACCTACTAAAAAAGTCTAAAATTAACTAACTACTAAACATGAACAAGTATAAAATGACATAACTACAAAACATGAACTAGTGTAAAATGACATAACTACAAAACATGAACAAGTATAAATGGCATAACTACTAAACATGAACTAGTGTAAAATGACATATCTACAAAACATGAACAAGTATAAAATGACATAACTACTAAACACTAGCAAGTATAAAATGACATACCTACTAAAAAAGTTTAATATGACCTAACTGCTAAACATGAACAAGTATAAAATGACCTAACTACTAAACATGAACAAGTATAAAATGACATACCTGCTAAAAAAGTCTAAAATTAACTAACTACTAAACATGAACAAGTATAAATTGACCTAACTACTAAACATGAACTAGTGTAAAATGACATATCTACAAAACATGAACAAGTATAAATGGCATAACTACTAAACACGAACTAGTGTAAAATGACATGACTACTAAACATGAACTAGTGTAAAATGACATATCTACAAAACATGAACAAGTATAAATGGCATAACTACAAAACACGAACAAGTATAAAATGACATACCTACTAAAAAAGTTTAATATGACCTAACTACTAAACATGAACAAGTATAAAATTACCTAACTACTAAACATGAACTAGGGTAAAATGACCTAACTACTAAACATGAACTAGTGTAAAATGACCTAACTACTAAACATGAACTAGGGTAAAATGACATAACTACAAAACATGAACAAGTATAAATGGCATAACTACAAAACATGAACAAGTATAAATGGCATAACTACTAAACACGAACAAGTATAAAATGACATACCTACTAAAAAAGTTTAATATGACCTAACTACTAAACATGAACTAGTGTAAAATGACATATCTACAAAACATGAACAAGTATAAAATGACATAACTACAAAACATGAACTAGTGTAAAATGACCTAACTACTAAACATGAACTAGGGTAAAATGACATAACTACAAAACATGAACTAGTGTAAAATGACCTAACTACTAAACATGAACTAGGGTAAAATGACATAACTACAAAACATGAACTAGTGTAAAATGACCTAACTACTAAACATGAACTAGGGTAAAATGACATAACTACAAAACATGAACAAGTATAAAATGACATAACTACAAAACATGAACAAGTATAAATGGCATAACTACTAAACACGAACAAGTGTAAAATGACCTAACTACTAAACATGAACTAGGGTAAAATGACATAACTACAAAACATGAACAAGTATAAAATGACATAACTACAAAACATGAACAAGTATAAAATGACATAACTACAAAACATGAACTAGTGTAAAATGACCTAACTACTAAACATGAACTAGGGTAAAATGACATAACTACAAAACATGAACTAGTGTAAAATGACCTAACTACTAAACATGAACTAGGGTAAAATGACATAACTACAAAACATGAACAAGTATAAAATGACATGACTACTAAACATGAACTAGTGTAAAATGACATATCTACAAAACATGAACAAGTATAAATGGCATAACTACAAAACACGAACAAGTATAAAATGACATACCTACTAAAAAAGTTTAAAATTGACTAACTACTAAACATGAACAAGTATAAAATGACATAACTACAAAACATGAACAAGTATAAATGGCATAACTACAAAACACGAACAAGTATAAAATGACATACCTACTAAAAAAGTTTAAAATTGACTAACTACTAAACATGAACAAGTATAAATGGCATAACTACAAAACACGAACAAGTATAAAATGACATACCTACTAAAAAAGTTTAATATGACCTAACTACTAAACATGAACAAGTATAAAATTACCTAACTACTAAACATGAACTAGGGTAAAATGACATAACTACAAAACATGAACAAGTATAAATGGCATAACTACTAAACACGAACAAGTATAAAATGACATACCTACTAAAAAAGTTTAATATGACCTAACTACTAAACATGAACTAGTGTAAAATGACATATCTACAAAACATGAACAAGTATAAAATGACATAACTACAAAACATGAACTAGTGTAAAATGACCTAACTACTAAACATGAACTAGGGTAAAATGACATAACTACAAAACATGAACTAGTGTAAAATGACCTAACTACTAAACATGAACTAGGGTAAAATGACATAACTACAAAACATGAACTAGTGTAAAATGACCTAACTACTAAACATGAACTAGGGTAAAATGACATAACTACAAAACATGAACTAGTGTAAAATGACATAACTACAAAACATGAACAAGTATAAAATGACATGACTACTAAACATGAACTAGTGTAAAATGACATACCTACTAAAAAAGTTTAAAATTGACTAACTACTAAACATGAACAAGTATAAAATGACCTAAAACATCATTCAATAAATTGATAGAAATCCAAATGCTCACATCAAAACATCAAATCTAAATAAAAATACAAATTGTACTAAATATTTTAATACAGACTGATGGTTCACATTGATAATTTATAAGTTCTTAGTATTGGAACCTTAACAACTACGGGTGTACTATATTTTGTTGGTGAACACATTGAAGCATGTAAGATTACGGATGGAGGGAAAGAAATCATTGGGCCAAAAAAACAAACTGCGTATAAGTCAGAGACAAAAGCTGCAGATAATTTAAAGGTAACAAAACAATTTACCATGTTGGAGCAACTCTTGGAGTGTGGTTGTGCAGTGTAAAAAACTTTAAACATTGGGGAAAAGTGAAAGATAAATATTAGTAGCCTAACATGGACCTGTTTAGTCCCTGTCACATATTCGGGGAACTTTTACTGAAATGTATCACACTAGCAAGTGTTACAGAAAAAAATCTATATGTTTCAAATGTATTTAAACCTGAAAAACGTACCCAAAAGCTCCCCATAATCCGTGCGGTTCCAAAGACCATTCTCGTTTCAGCCGCGAAAATGTAGCCGGTCTCTGCACACGGCATACATAGAACGTTGATTTCTTTGGAGCGTTCTCCAGGCGAGGTGAGTAGTCATAGATCGATACTGGGGTCTGACACAGAATAGAACTCCCGCTCATCGTCAGCCCCCTCGGCGCTGGGGTGCCCAAAACCTTTGCATCAGACGCGGCGCACTCCTCATGATGTTCGGCGTCTGGAACAACGGTTGATTCAGGGTACACTGATATCGGAATCTCATACACAAGAGGCGGTCCTGGAGTGGCTGATCCTTGACCCTCAGTAATAGGAGGAATGAGTTGAGATCCATTCTTTGTCGGAGCGTTCTGCAGAAACATGATGACGCGAGTAGAACCAGACTGCAGCCAGGAGTAGAGCGTCATATTCTGAAACCCCTATTTATACCAGTAAAACTCCCCCCTTCCCCACCTTTACAGCTGCCGCTGTCCATAACACCCAATGTCCTCAAAACACCTGTTTTCTCTCTAAAACACTACCTGTCAAAATTTTGACGAAAGGTACTCGCCCCTCCCTTCCCTCCCCGCAAGACCACCCACCTTGAAACTAACTGTCAAAATTTTGACGAAAGGTACTAGCCCCCCTCCTCCCCCCAAGCCCCTCCCCCCCTGAAACTAACTGTCAAACTTTTGACGAAAGGTACTAGCCCCCCTCCTCCCCCCCAGCCCCTCCCCCCCTGAAACTAACTGTCAAACTTGAGTGAGAGGAAAGGGTGTATCTAGAATCTCTGGCCAACTCTTCCTCTTCTTCTGTTTGCTCCTCCTCTTCATCACCTTGTGTTATTTCTATGTTCCGATCAATTTCAATGTTCTCTGGTTCTAATTAAAAAATCTTAATAAAGTTTCTCATCACTGTTTCGGCTTGAGGAGCAAGACAGTTGGATCTATACACGTCATTTACCCAGAATGCATTGCAGTGTGAAAAACATGACGACATTTCTGTGAAAATATTTTATTAAAATTTATAATAACTAAATAACCTACAGCATTATTTGCTGCTGCTTTGGCTTTGAAGATATTAAAACAAAAGTTTCTAGAGGTCATCAGAGGTCAATGATCACCTGTTCATGTTGAAACTGGGAATTTCATTTAAATTGTAAGTTGCTAACCTATGAACATGAATAATTTAATTTTAACCTGGAAGAAATTCAATTCAAACTAGCTCTTATTTAGAATGAACAGGTAGGTACAACCATAGACATAATATAAGAATAGATGCCTTATGATTTAGGGCGGCCATCTTGGAGCGGTCCAAGATGGCCGCCTCAGCATTATATGTTTAGCAGGCACAATAATAGATCCGCGCATGTAATCGATCATAACACGCTTTTTTGTTGTTGAAGACCTTATTCAAACATCTATCAAAGCTACATTTATAAACAATTGTATTTTTTACGTATTGTTATTTCCATTGGTACATAATTCAGCATATTTAAATATGCTTAGTGGGGAAAACAATAGAATAGGAATAGAATATTCTGATATTGATGTATGATGAGAATTTTACAAACCACATAGCCGTTCATAATTTATTTAATAAATTATTTAGTAATAGTATATATGTATATAAAAATATATGTAATGTAAATAAATAATGATTAATACTAAATAATATATATTAGATTGATGTTTATATGCATATAAAAACCTGTATATATGTACATATATACATCTAAACATGTACAGTCTAATATTCGTCCAGGCGATGAGTTCTAGCTTCAGAGATTCAGCAGCTGAGATTGAGTCCAAAATCCGATGTGAGATTCATCCTGCAGTGAATCCGTCTCTCTTTATAGATTCTCCCTCTTCTTCCTCACATCGTGTCTTTATGAAACCTTCAAAACAAAAACGGAAGGTTTGGGATGTATCTTATGTTTGACAGAGTGAAAGAATTACATATAAATAATAGTCTTTACCACCTGTGTAAACTTTGCTGGTGAATGTTATAATACGTAAGTTTTATAATGTATGTTACATTGTTTAATTTCAAATATAGGCTCTTGTGTCAGATAATCTAAGTCAATGTTAGAGAATAATCTTTTTAAATTTACAGAATCTCAGTTATCCTTCATAGCGGCTGAACCCGTATTACACCAAGCACTGTAGCTAATATTAGCTGGTATCTCGCTGGTGGACATAAATACAGTAAAGTAATATTCTAATCCCAAAATATACACAATAATATGTCCATCTTACTTGTGAAATGTTGTCTGTGGAGCCTCACATCAATAATCCGTCGATCAGAACAACAATATCCTCAGTGCTGAGGCATCTTCTGCTGTTTTGATTGAGCAAAGTAGGAGGGACGACCTCTCCAAGATGGCCGCCGTATTTCCTGCGCCAGAGCAGCCAATGCGGGGTCTACTCTTATATTATGTCTGTGGGTACAACACCTCCCAAAGCAATTTCGGTGACCTGTATTGTAGCCTCTGATCACTAGAGGGTGCTATTAGACGAACTGTACATTTGAAAAACAAAAAAATAAGAATAAAACCAAACATGTGCTTGGCATCTACTCACCCATTTTGAGCTCAATGTTATGATCAAGAGCAATCATCAACACTTCTTTTTAATACTTCATAACAGTGCATCAAGGTAGGTTTGTCCACTTGGATCTGCAGTATGCAAGGCTCATAAAAGAAATGTATTTTTACATATTTTCCAAAACTGTCGCTATTTTAGTACAGTATAAGACATCTCATCTGTGCAAAAAATAACAACAATAATCTGGCTTCTCCTCCAACTGCAGAACTGCACCCCTCAACAACCGTTCAGAGCCAGGAGATTGTCTCAAGGCAGAAAATGGCAGAAAAACAATGTACTGTTCTAGGAAAACAGTTTATCTGCAGTCATCACTGGCTATGCTAAATAGCCAGAACTGACAAGCAATGCTATTGGGACAAAGTTATAACATAGGAAAGAGCAAAGGGAAGAATGACAGCAGTTTTCATAAATGACAGCGTGAACACTGTGGTGTGCAGACATTTTGGATGTCAAGCAGAAAAAAACCACCAGGTGCTGCACATGGAACCTCTGTCTGCCTTAGTAGTGTGTTTTATTACAAGACCCGGTTGAACAACATAATTTCAAATTAATATTGAAATGTCTGATGCATTAGTTTAATAAAGTTGCAATATTACATGAATGATGAAAAGCAATTTTTTTCTATATATATATATAAAAAAAAAAAAAAATTCCCTTCTCACCCTCCGCGGGTGGTCTGTTTCATCCTCTGAGCTCGGGTCCTCTACCAGAGGCCTGGGAACTTGACGGTTCTCCTCCAGTATCTTGGCTGTACCTAGAACTGCACATTTCTGGACTGAGATGTCTGATGTTGTTCCTGGGATCTGTTTGAGCCACTGCTCCAGTTTGGGGGTGACTGCCCCGAGGGCCCCGATGACCACAGGCACCACTGTGGTCTTCACCTTCCAGGTCTTTTCCAGTTCCTCCCTGAGGTCCTGGTATTTCTCCAATTTCTCATGCTCCTTTTTCCTGATGTTGTAATCACTTGGTATTGCTACATCCACCACAACGGCTTTCCTCTGTTCTTTATCCACCACCACAATGTCCGGTTGGTTCGCCATTACCATCTTGTCTGTCTGGATCTGGAAGTCCCACAGGATCTTAGCTCGGTCATTCTCCACCACTTTTGGGGGTGTTCCCCACTTTGATCTTGGGGCTTCCAGTCCATATTCTGCACAGATGTTCCTGTACACTATGCCCGCCACTTGGTTATATCGTTCCATGTATGCTTTCCCTGCCAGCATCTTGCACCCTGCTATTATGTGCTGGACTGTCTCAGGGGCCTCCTTGCACAACCTACACCTTGGGTCTTGTCTGGTGTGGTAGATCTGAGCCTCTCTGGTGTTTAGGGCCTGTTCCTGGGCGGCCAGGATGAGAGCCTCTGTGCTGTCCTTGAGTCCAGCTTTCTCCAGCCATTGGTAGGTTTTCCTGACATCAGCCACTTCAGTTATTTGTCGGTGGTACATCCCATGTAGGGGCTGGTCCTCCCATGATGGTACCTCCAGCACCTCGTCCTCTGTTCCCCATTGCCTGAGACATTCGCTGAGCACATCGTCTGTTGAGGCTTTGTCCTTGATGTATTTATGGATCTTGGATGTTTCATCCTGGACAGTGGCTCTCACACTCACTAGTCCTCTGCCTCCTTCCTTACGGCTCGTGTTCAGTCTCAGGGTGCTGGATTTGGGGTGGAACCCTCCATGCATGGTTAGTAGCTTCCTAGTCTTAACATCCGTGGCCTTCATCTCTTCCATTGGCCAGCTAATTATTCCGGCAGGGTATCTGATTACTGGTAAGGCATAGCTGTTTATTGCATGGATCTTGTTCTTGCCATTGAGCTGGCTTCTCAGGACTTGCCTTATTCGTTGGAGGTATTTGGCTGTGGCTCCTTTCCTTGTGACCTCATCGAGGTTGCCATTTGCTTGTGGTATTCCCAGGTACTTGTAACTGTGCTCTATGTCTGCTATTGTTCCTTCTGGGAGTGAGACCCCTTCTGTGTGGACGACCTTCCCTCTCTTTGTAACCATCCGACCACACTTCTCTAGTCCGAATGACATCCCAATGTCAGTGCTGTAGATCCTGGTGGTGTGGATCAGTGAGTCGATGTCTCGCTCGCTCTTGGCGTACAGCTTGATGTCATCCATGTAGAGGAGGTGACTGATCGTAGCCCCATTCTTGAGTCGGTATCCGTAGCCAGTCTTGTTGATGATTTGGCTGAGAGGGTTCAGGCCTATGCAGAACAGCAGTGGGGACAGAGCGTCTCCTTGGTATATGCCACATTTGATGGACACTTGTGCAAGTGGTTTGCAGTTGGCTTCAAGGGTGGTTTTCCACAGCCCCATCGAGTTTGCAATGAAGGCTCTTAGAGTATATATATATATATATATATATATATATATATATATATATATATATATATATATATATATATATATATATATGTATTTGCAACAGACTGGCGACCTGTCCAGGTGACCCCGCCTCTCACCTGAAACGTTAGCGGGTGATGGGAACTAAGGCCCCTCCTGACCCCACTAGGAATAAGGGTGTTAGAAAATAGATGGATGGAGAGATGAATATTTATGCATGTATAGATATATGGGAGCACTGGGAGAAGACAGAGGAGTCCTTATTTTTATTTTCACAGATTATCTGTAATATTGCAAAATATTGGCATTTACAAATACAGGAGTTGCATACTGCAGCTTTGAAAATTTCAATGACAGCTATAACCTATTGATTCTCTGTTGTGTTATTTGAAATATTTCAACATATTCAACTAACAGGATTTTTTTTTATTGTTATTTTGCTAAACAGATGCCAAAGAAATCATTGGTTCCCCAAACAGCTGTAATTTAAATCCTCTGCTTCAAAAAACACAGTCATGAGAAATGGCAACATTGCAACTCCAAGCGATGGGATATGGGGAGAGCTCAGCAAAAAACTTGGTGAAAAGCTAACACCAAAAGCCCTTTACACATTCGTCAAATTAAACAGACACAATATATGGGATACTCTTGATTACAATAATGAAAAGAACATGACGGAGACAGACAACAGTGAGAGTGACGTCCTTTTGACCAGCGCATGTCTCCTTTACAAAACAAAGACAATAAGACTTTCAAGGTGGAGCTTCCATTTGAACAGTGGATGCATATGATTCCAGAGAGTCACATACAAAAATGATATGTTTAAAAAAAGGGCATACACCATTTTGAAGAGAGGCACATGGACTCATATTGTGAACCAGGAAATCTGGAATGACATTAAAAGTTCTTGCACTTTTACATTTAAAAGAGCCAATGCTGTCAGAGCGACATGATGTCCAGGCAATCACAAGATGGTTGTTAGAATGGATTCCCGCTGGAGCACCAGTCCCAAATGAGGCAATTTCAGATTTTTCTTTAGCTTTACTTGGTGCTTTGGTTTCACACATCTGTCTGATTTGAAGAGCTATGTGAATGAGTGCTTCGGAGTTCTGCTTCAAAACAAATGCAGCAAACTGCCACCATGTTTCATCCGAGTGGATGTGGCGCACCTGATCAAAATGATTTCCCAGTGGGATTGTTTGAGGAAAAAATCTCATCGGCTGAAAGACGTCTATGTGCGTTCAGTGGCACAGCTGGTCATCGCAATCTTTGGAGGAATCAAAGGTCCTAATACGCAGCATTGCGTTAAGTGAGACAGAAGGTAATGACAGTCATGGTAATCCCGTCATGTCAGAAGTGTGCAAATCAAACCTTAAAAGCAAAATCGCAGATGACACTATGCCCATTTCCAGTGAAGAGGAAGCAGAAGAGGTTAGAGTGGATCAATGCACACAAATAAATACTGAGTTGAGGAGGTGGGTGACAGATATTTGTGAGGAGAGTAAGTGCCACGCTGATGTCAATGGTGATCGAGACAATATGCACTATCTACCTGAGCTTGTACCACACCTTATAAGATACCTACCTCTCTGGACTGGAGTAATGGTTCCCCTGTTTCACAGCGAAAAGCTCACTGCATCTTCAGCTAATGTTGAAGTTCAAGAACATTAAACATGGCTTGTTCAAGCATGAAAATCTTCCTATTAGGGTTGATAAATTCATTTCACGCCATCTTGGCTTCATTGAGGGAAACAGGATCAGTTCTGCCAAAAAAATAAAAAAAGAAGCAGATCTGCCAGGAAAGAAGAGACAGTGAAGCTTCAGAATCCAATCAAAAGTTTTGAGGAACAAGAAATGGATGAAAACTGCTCTCAGGAACCCAACACAGAAGAAACAGCAGCATTGGAAAACTGGAGAGGCCTTGCAGTCCCACCAAAGAAGAGGAAGTTTACATCATACCTCTCCACTTGTCCCGAATGGCTACATTCTGATCCAGCTGTAAAACTGAAAAAAGTTAAGCTGGGACTTTTAAAAAATGGAAATAAGCAACAACCAATCAGAGTCAACAAGGAACGATACTGCGTCACCAACACCTGTGCCTTTGATGCAGTCTGTCAAAGTCTGTGCTGCGCTTTCTGTGACAGTGTTTCTGCTCAGAATGAGCTAAAAGGTACAGAGAAAAATAAAGTGTTCCAGCTTGTGAAAGAGATGCTTCAAAGGGTGTCACTCCACATACCTATTCTTTGAGAGCTGAGATTCTGAGCTCAATATTCAGTCCTGTTCAGTTGAAGTCTGGTGTTCATCATGTTGATGCACAGTGCAATGTGTCCACAGTTATTCAAAATATAATGACAGAAAATCCAAGTATTCACTTCAGAAGACAGTGCTCCTCTCAGTACTGTACACTTTACATTCCAAATACAAGGAAAGTACCTTTCATTTCCATTGACTTGTCCGTCCTGTCATCTTCTGGCATAGCCCAGCTTCAGTCTGCTGTTGAACAAGGGCTCCACCTTGCAGCATCTCCATGCCTAAGACCAATCCAAAGTCCTGATAGATGCCCAGCAGTATGTAAAACAGACATGTCAGGAAAATGGGGACTGTTTGTCACAGTCACAGACCTTGGACAATTCTGGGCCACAACTATGGAGCAAAGTGTCACCAAACCCAAGCAGTTTTTCCTCAGTGAATTTCCATCAACCCTTCAACTTCAAGAACAGAGAAAACAATTGTGCATTATGTGGCATTTTGTAAGAGGCACCTGGGAAATGTACGATGACCTCAGAAAAGAAGTAATGACACCATCTGAAAAACCAGCATATGCCCTCACGCTGTGCTCTGTACAGAAGACTAATGGTTCCTATTTTCGTCACCAGCATGGTAACGTTTTTGTCCAATTGAATGCATAGTTTATTTTAAAAATTGTTCAACTCAAGTTTATGTTTAGTAATCTTTCATATTAAATAAATTAGCCATATGTTGCTCTGAACATAAAACTAACATGGCAGGGTGTTAATGTTAGTTGATAAAGGTCTTTCAACATGGATAACACCAAAAATACCATTTATTGTACCAGAAGGGCAACTTTCAGCACCTGGTGACATGAAACATAAAGGTTGAATGTAGTGTTCTTTAAACAAATTAATCTTTTATTGTAGAAGGTTGTTGAATATTCTGTGCTATGAAATGTAAAGCCAGATAATCAAGATAAATAAAAGTCATTTCCAAACAATTGTGATCATGAGTTGGTTATAATGAAATAAGTGAAGCTTCTCTCATTAAGGTTTCTGTAATATTTTCAAAGTAAAACCAGCTCAATGTTGCTTGACATCAAAGAGTTTAAATTTAAATGTTTATCTTCAAAGCCATAGCAAACCAGCACAGAAATAGTCAGGTTGATTGACACCCATTTTGCCTGATTTGAAGAAGGTGGGGGGGCCAACTTCACTCAGGTCTTTTTCCTGTAGCCGCCACTTCACACCGGAGGATTTTGTTAGTGGATCTACCACCAGCCGCCTTAGAAGTGGAGCTGTTCCTTCCGTTTTTGACTGGAGTCAAAGCTAGCCGGCTCTGCGACCCGCCGGCCCAGCACACGATATACAAGTGCATGGCAGCTGAAGACATTATGGTACACCCATTTACGTGCTGCTTTCACAATAAAAGCGCACATCCGGTCCATGTTTGAGCTACTCAAAATAGGTTTCCAGCCGCTGCATTTGCAAAAAGAAAATAATATATGCTGAAAAACTAATACAAAATAAAAACTTTACTGCGGTAATAATTTCACTGTACCAGCAACAAGAGAGTCTGCTTTCGAGAGGGTTAAGAAACGAAAGCTAGCCAGGCTGAAGATGCTACTGCATGCGGACCATGATTATGTGGCACATTCACCTGCAGGTAAACATCAAATTAAGATAGTATATACATTTACCAAGTAAGACAATGTCAGTCAAATATAACTATTACTATAATAATGTGATTATGTTCACATAATAATTAAATCATTATTATGAGATTATATGGTAGTTATGTATTTTGTGGTACATAACTACCACAAAATTGTAGTTATGTACCACAATTTTGTGGAGAGATGAAATCAATGGCTATATACAGACATGCTCAGACTCACAGCATGTATTGATCTTCAGAGAAGCAATAATTAAAACTTCTTGCTAACGTATGTTATGCTGTTTTATTTTGTGGTTTTACAGGTGCACTTGATGAAGCTCTGGATTATATCAAGTTGTTGGAGGCCAGACTTCAAAAAGTGGATTTGTCTGCCACACTTTTTAGCCGCTACTGTGCCTCTGATGACCAGATCTGATTCTACACCAAATTTCCATCTGAATGTCTGTTCCGGATCTTCTGGGGGTCCATTGCACCCTCTGCATCACGCCTTGTGTACTGGACCAGAGCACAGAAACTTTTAGAGGAAGCATGTGCTGAAGCCAGCCCTGCCACTGCATGCCTCTGATCGATGAGTTCCTGATGTACTCATTCAGGGTAGCAGTGGGCATGAAGGAGCAGCTCATTGCTGACATGCTTCAAGTCAGCAGAGCTACTGTCAGCCGAGGGACCATCACCTGGGACAACTACCTCTTCATTGTGTTCTCTTCCATCAACCTGTGGATTAGTCGTGAGAAGGTAAAAGCCAGTATGCCTCTGAGATTTCTGAAGTTCTCTCCAAATGTCCGTGTCATCTTGGACTGCACAGAGGTTCCTCTGGAGACGCCATCAGCGTTGTACACAGGCTGCATCTCAGACAAAGAAATATGTAAGGTGAGTGGAATCCTTACTCTGCTGAAACCGGGAGATGAAGTCATGGTGGGTAAAGGCTTCCTCATTCAAGACCTCCTTCATGAAGTTGGAGCCAAACTCACCATTCCACCATTTAGGCATCCTGGCCAGTTCAGCAAGAAAGAGACAGAGGAGACCCAGACCATTGCTGGGCTGCGGATCATTGTAGAGCGAGTTAAGTGCTACCACATCTGGGATTCTCTGGTGCCTCTTAATAGTCAATCAAATCTGGCACAGCTGTTGTGTTTTGGCAAATTATCAAAGCCTATTTTGTGTTGCAGACTAAATTATTTCTGTATATTAATTGTTGTAGTGCTATGTAAAAAGTTGTTTAAATGTCTAGACTTTAAAAAAGATTTATTCAATTAAAACACACTTGAGCAGCATACTGTACTATTTCTTTTGTATTTTCTTGTTTAAGTTGAATTGCAAGGAAAACAAATCAAGTACAATTTACAATATTTAGTAAAAACAAAAAGCCCTTAACTATTTCATATTTTAAAATGGTACACCATACATTGATTTAAATTATGCTGCAAATGAATATCAAATCTAAACAATAATTGTAGTGGCAATTGTTTGTCAAACCAAACATCCAACTTAACTTCCATTAAGCCACTAAGGCTCTGGGTTCAAGTTTCTTTAACGCAGGCAAAAGAAGGTTCAAAATCAAAAGTGTAAATTGTTCTTCATTATTTATTTCTTCACATCTTTGCAAGAAAAACAATTACAGAGATCAACTTTCCTTCTGCCTCTCTTGCACTGGTCAAAACCATCGGCCCCAAACCCAAATGCCTGCTGGTCCTTTACCAGGCCTCTACACTTATAGAAAGTGGACCAACCCACCTCACTTCCTGTTTGCTTAGAAAAATAAGAAAACAAAAGTTAAATAAAATCAACAATTATTAACCTACAAATAAGTTCTGTAAATAATACAAAAAATATAAATTTAAGAATAAACTAACAATTCAAATGGATAAAGAAAATAAAAAATAAATAGCTCCAACAATAATAGTTGCAAATACTTGAGACAACCTTAAGTAGAACCATTTTTAAAACAGGTTACAAGACAACTGCAGTTAAAACAAATTTTCATAAATTATGCGACTTCCTTTCAAAGAAATGTGAACATCTGTGTATGTTTTATGAGTAAGAACTAATTACAGTGATTCACACAACTTGAGATATGATATTTGAAATGCAAAGGAACAAAAGGTTAAGTTACACATTTTATAATTCTTATTGCATTGACATGAACACATCAATGAATGTTTTGAAGTAAAATAAGTCCAGCTTAGATTTCATTTGATCTATGAAAGACTGATCACGCCACACAAAATTCTTCGTACTGCTTTTTACCTCAACCAGTCCAAACGGGAGTGATTCTGATGGGTCATACACCTTGCCATCAGGAGTTGCACCAATATATGATGTGTCAGGGCGAACAATGAATCCCACAGGGAGCACGTTGACCCTCAACATCTCAGCAGTTTGCCATCACCTCAGACTCCATCTGCAGACCACGCTTCATGGCAGCAGTTTGTCTAGTGCAGCGTTTCCCAACCCTGGTCCTCGAGGCACAGCAGCAAAATTATTGAAAAAGCTGTTTTTAAACAATTAAATAACTTCCTAACAATAATGAATCGCTTTGACTCCTTCCAGTCTAGTTTCTGATCTCACCACAGCACGGAGACGGCCTAGTCAAAGTGTTCAATGATATCCATCTAAATACAGACTGGGAGAACCACAGTGCTGGTTCTGTTGGACCTCAGTGCAGCTTTCGACACTGTTGACCTTTTGACATTTTACTGAATCGACTGGAGAGTTGGGTCGGACTCTCCAGTCCAGTGCTCAACTGATTTGAATGTTACATAAAGAACAGGGAATTCTTTGTTTCAATTGGAAACTTCTCATCAGAGAGGTCAAAGGTCACATATGGGGTACCCCAAGGTTCAATCCACAATTATGCGGATGATACACAACTCTACATCACGATGTCACCAGGTGACCTTTGACCCCATCCAATCACTGAATAGATGCTTAGAACAGATCAATGTGTGGATGTGACAAAACTTTCTCCAGCTGAACAGAAACAAAACTGAAGTTATTATCTTTGGACCTAAAGATGAGCGAACCAGAATCAATGCTCAGCTTCAGTTATTACAATATTACAACTGAAAACCAGCGATCAGGCCTGAAACCTGGGAGTAGTGATGACCTCTGACCTCTGACCTGAACCTTCAGAGCCACATTAAGACAGTCACAAAGTCGGCCTTCTATCACCTGAAGAACATCTCCAGGATTAGAGGACTGATGTCTCAGCGAGATCTAGAGAAGCTCATCCATGCGTTTATCTTTAGCCGCATTGATTACTGCAACAGCGTCTTCACAGGTCTGACTAATAAATCAATCAAACAGCTGCAGCTGATCCAGATGCTGCTGCTGCTGTTCTGACTAAAACCAGGAAGATAGAGACATAACACCAGTTTTAAAGTCCCTCCTCTGGCTCCCTGTAGATCAGAGAATAGACTTTAAAATACTGTTAGTTTATAAATCACTGAACGGTTTAGCACCACAATACATTAAAGATCTGTTATTACTGTACCAACCGTCTAGACCCCTCAGATCTTCTGGTTCTGGTTCTGCTCTGCATCCCCAGAACCAGAACCAAACGAGGAGAAGCAGCATTCAGTTTCTATGCACCACAGATTTGGAACAAACTTCCAGAAAACTGTAAAACAGCTGAAACTCTGAGTGCCTTTAAATCTCAACTTAAAACCCACCTGTTTAGAGTTGCTTATGGCTAAATTAGGGTTTTAATGTCTTAGGTTTAAGAATCCTTGTCGCTCTGCTAAAACTCTGTTTGAGGAGACCCCATAAAGGCAAGTCCTCATGTGGATCGATGTTTTTAATGTTTTTATCTTTTTAAATCTTTTTCTAAATCTTTCTCTGTTTTTATTTTTATTTTAATTATGTAAAGCACTTTGAAATGCCTTGCTGTTGAAATGTGCTATACAAATAAAATTTGATTGATTGATTGATCTGTATCATGAACAAGACGCAAAACTTAAAATATCTGTGAGCTACTGGTACAACAATCGAGTTTTTTGGTGTGCCGTTGTGTCCAGTAATTAGCCGGTACCATCCAGTGCTTAGATTTTTTCATTTTCCTGCTGATATCAAGGTGACAGCAGACTGTAGCCAAAACTTAGCCACTACAGCTAACACCCGGTTTGTAGCTGCCTGCTATTTCAAAGCTTAAGGATATTGAAGATCCAGCGTCAGAAATGGAAAGACGGAGGTTAAAAGGAAGCTGTACGAGCTTCGTTCACTGGAATAATTTGTTGGAGAAAAATAATGCCGGAGGAAATTCACTGCAACGGGAACAGGCTGAGAACAGAGGCAGCGATTCGGCACAAGGTGAGTCAATACGTGTGTTGATGTTTGTGTTTGTGTTATACGGAGTATGAAATTATTTTTAGGGAATTCCTTAGCTTTTTTTATGTGACAATTATATAAAATACATTTAACATGCAGTGGGAGCGACACCGAGCAGGTAATTTAAGAACAACCGAGAGCAGCAACGCTTCAGCCCGATCCAAACCACACAGTAGTCAGTCAGATTAAGGTTCAAAACCTTCGCTTTACAGCCGTTTAAGTGGCACCAATCCACATTAAAAACCCACAGAACAAATGGTACAAATCACATATTTCCCGAATCCTGAAAATATGACATCTACCTTCGCTGTTTCATAATTATAATCCACGTTGGAGTGAATTTTTCCATTTGGCTGCTATAATTTGTTCTTGCGTTACAGAGACGTAATTTCTCTTTTTTTCCTCTGAGATTCTGCTTAGAAAATGAGGTTATGAAGTTACATTCTCCTGCTGCTTTTTGTTTTTAAAATGTAAATTTAGGTTTGCCTCGACTTTTATAAACTAATGCCTCTTATATTAATACATTTTTTGTATTTTTGTTGGTACAAATATTAGGCTAACACTGTTCTCTGCCTGCTAGTAGTTTAAATTAATTTCAGCTGCACACTTTCAAGAGTATTCAGATTTTAACATGCATTTTCTAAGTAGTAAATATTTCAGTTCACTCAGTAACTTCAGTGTTGTTACACATCTGAAACATTTTTTTTGCAGTTTCTTTGTGATACCAGAACTATTTCACTTAAACATTTAATTTCCTGAGATATCGTCAATTTATTTTCAAACAAAACTCTCAAAAAGAGCTGAGAATTTATTAGTTTTGATTACGTTGTGCAGCTAAATATGGACACTTATTAGATTTTTTGTTTGTTTTTAATTTTTCAGGTTTGCATCGTAACACCTCGTGATGTTTCTGAGTCTTGATTGAGCCTCTGTGCCGATTACCTTTCCACTGGATCCAAGCACCTGGACCAGCTGACCGGTACGGCGTCCATCAGTCCACGGTCTGCCGGATCATCACAACGTGGACTAACTTTTTATTTACAGTACTTGGTTAAACTATGATCTAGAACCCGGAGCACCAGATATGCAAAAATCTACCTGCAGACTTTGTTGGCTACCCTGACCCTGCAGTCATCCTGGACGGGGCTGAGCCGGACTTCCTCTCCTCCAGAGTGACGAGTTTTCATCACCAGTAAAGGCAAAACAAGTCTGATGTCTGATTAGCTGCCAGGAAGTATTTTATATATTCACTGTTCATTTTGCTATCCTGTTTGTTCCTACAATAAAATGTATAATACTCTACATTTCACAAACCTTTTTCCCCCTTTTCTCTGTGTTTACATTATATCAAGTATTTGCATGTAGATCAGGAATTCAAGTGAGATGTTAAATAATACCAGCAAAGAAATGTGAATATTAGATAATATGCAGTTAGTCATATAATTTAATATACTGAATAACGCTGGATGATATGACTTGCAAGATTTTTTTTCATACCAGATTTGATTTTAATCGATTCCTCTCATCCTCAATTTCTATAATAAAATCACAGAAAATACTTTCAAAAAATGTCTTTATTTCAATCATCTGTTCTGTGAGTTGTATAAGGGAGCATTACGGTCAGGATACAAGACATTTTAAATACAAGAATGCAGTCATCGTTACAGCAGAATAAAGATGACATTTTATGACAATGTCTTAAAATTACAAGAAGTCGTTTTAATGAGAAATAAAGATTCAGATTGATCTGATGTAACCAGCTCAGTCCATGTGGTTCTGACATTTGTCAGTAATCAAGAGGATGTACATTTCCACCTCACCTGACCAGGTAAGCATTAAGGTAAAAATAAAAAATATAGCAAAATGGAAACAGAGCAACTGATAGAAATACTTTATATAAAGAAAAGCAGAAAAGTTAATAGCAGGAGAAAAGTTGTTGGTAACATTAGCTCAGCTGATCTCTCCCTCCAGGAAGCCACCAAACAGAACTCCTGTCCAACTCCAACTATAATAAAGATTAAAAAAAAGAAAACGGAAAAGTTAAAATAACAAATAATGCCAAATTAATAATTCAGATCTAATGGGTTCTGGAATCCATTATTGACATTTTACAAATTTCACAAATCAATTAGAAGGTTTCACAAATGTTTTATTAGGGGCATGTCATAGCAATGGAGTCACTGCCTCTGAAACGGTGGATTTGTGTGTGTTGTGTGTTGATCAGACAAACCACAAGACATCAAGTCTCCGTTTATTTAATCTGTCAATCGGGAGATATTAGCATTAGCACCTAGCATGTGCTCCAGTTCTCCAACCCGATCTATACAAAATAATAGTTCCAGTGCGGCTATTTAAAATGGTTCCTCCATGCATTGCACCTATTGTTCTCCACCTAATAGAATGCCTCTTTATTTCTTTATTTTTCTTCCATCACCGTTAATGCGGCTCGTACCGCTGCGTGCCCACTCACAAAAGTGGTATCAAATCGTGCGGCTCGATGCCGAGAAGGGAGCTAATATTTTTATTGGGGATCGGCGTTACGACCGCGACGTAAAAAGCGAAAAACGAGCGAAATTTCCAACTGCCGAAACGCAGAGTTACTACAGAAGGAGGGTGAACAGAATATAACTGGTTTAACCCAACCACTGTTACACATTGGATTAGTGTGGCCATTTAAAATTAAGCTTACTGAAAATTTCAAAATAAAAGCCTGTATAAAGGAGCTCTCAGGCCTTTATTATGTTTTTCTCTCAGGTTAATGCAGATAGATGCAGATATAAATTGCAGTACTATCAGAGACAAGAAATTGCCCTCTTATATGCTTCAAACTCTTTTCTATTCACTCTTGCGGATCCTGAATAGGAAGGAGATGTTTGGACTGATTTGTTCAGAAAAACTAACTGCTACAAACAGTTAGAATTCAATCTCTCCCTGTGTGTCTCACTCACATGATAGTTGAGCTGCTCTTTAGAACTACAATGACTGAAGGTCAGAACTACAACATGGCGGAACTCTCAGATACCACACATTACGGCTGAGCTGGCATTTAGATCTACTTCCTGTTTTGGTCATTATATAACTGGTTTAACCAAACCACTGTTACACATTGGATTAGTGCGGCTATTTAAAATTAAGCTTACTAAAAATTTCAAAATAAAAGCCTTGACATTTTTCACATCAGGTAATTGCTCTTTTGGGCTTTATGGGACTGGTTTAAACAAACTACTGTTACACATTGAATAAGTGTGGTCATTAAAATGAAGCTTACTAAAAATTTCAAAATAAAAGCCTGCATATTCCTCTCACATCAGTGCACCGCCTATGGCGGTGCAATAATATTTAGCTTTTTTTAATGTTTTTTTTTCTCAGGATTATTAACATTAGCACAAACATTAGCATTTCACTGCCCTTGACTATATGCTTCAAACGGTTTTCTGATCACTCTCACAGATCCTGAACAGGAAGGAGATGTTTGGACTGCTTTTGTTCAGAAAAACTAACTGCTACAAACAGTTAGAATTCTGTTTCATTCTTTGTGTCTCACTCACATGATAGTTGAGCTGCTCTTTAGAACTACAATGACTGAACGTCAGAACTACAACATGGCGGAACTCTCAAATAGCCAGTGGTGGAGAAAGTACTCAAAAAATGTACTCAAGTAAAAGTAAAACTACCACATTAACATTTGTACTTAAGTAAAAGTAAAAAAGTACTGGCTTTTAAAAATACTTAAGTATTAAAAGTAAAAGTACTTGCTGAATGCATTACCTAATCGCTAATATCATTAAGTGAACCGATCGTATTTAATTTTAATACATTAGAAATGTGCCATTTTAATGAACAATGCCACAGATAAAGCATGTTTTTATTGTGTTTACTCTGTAACATAGTTTAGACTATGCATCTATGCATCATAATTTCAGGGATGGAAACATCTTGTCTCCTGTCCTAACATAACATAAACTTCACTTTTTTTTGCTACAAGTGACTTTTATTTTTAAAGAAATCCAACATAAAGGGGATGGAAAGAAGGTGGGTGGGAGAGGACAGGCAACCAAGGAGTCAGTAGCAGAGTTGTAGACAAGACCACCTACCCAAGACCAAGTCAAGACCAACACTCCGCGCTACGTGACACAAAAAAATTTACTTTTACCTATCAAAATTGCTTCTCAAATTGATCTGAAAGATCCACATTCCTATAAAAAAAAAAATAGATATTAAATACTTGCTGAAATAAATTTAATCAGTAAAGATCCGCCCAGCAGTGGCGGAGCCAGAGGGGGGGCCAGTGCCCCCCGTCATCTGATTGGCCCCCCCAGTGGCCCCCTCTGATGATTGACATGTAACAGCACCAGGTCATTCCTGTACATTATTTGGAATCATTCTAAGTCAACCTAATATCTAAAGAAGAAAAACAATAATAAATATATGAAAAGAAAATGTATAAAACTTTATATAAGTCCATGTGACATAAATAAATAGATTTAGATCAGGCACGATACCAGCCTCCTTTGTCATAACAACAAGCTGATATTCTTCTCCTGGTGTTTCAGTTATGCTGCGCTGTGGTGCAACTCAAAGGCTAAAGTACTTCATACCTGGTGGTGATGGTAAAACACCAATAAGTTATTTATTGATCCTCCGCAAAAAAGAGAAAAAACCAAAAAGGGGCGAACAATGTTCTAGTTTGGAGCAGAGGTGGCGCTAGAGTTTTTTTTGTTGTCCGTCAAAGAAAACAATCATTTTATATCCAATTTGTAGTCATCCAACGAAACATTTATTATTTCTCTGTTAGAACGTTTTTGAAATCAGGTAATATTTCACGAAATGACGTGATTAGAAGACACAGAACTCTGATCGTTTTCTGATACCGCATCACTTCCCTCTGCGGGAGAAAAACCAGCAGAAGCGGATCAGCTGCTGGACGCTCCAAAGCCTCTGGTCCGTTAAAGCGTCCAGATCAGAGATGATTCTCTGACAGATATTGTTCTTAGTCTGATTAATAATGAGCTCCACGATGTTCTCTGTGCGTAAAGTTGAAACTGTCTGAGCACCAAGTGGTCAGCTGATCACATTCTGGACAGCGAACTGCTCTCTGTTCTCATCAAGACGAGGCTGAGGAGGGAATCTGACATATTAACTAGGTTAAGTTTTTACTGGTTTTGATTTTAAAACACCATTAACGTAAGCAGTGTAACTATAAATTGTATATTTTTGCGTTTGTCGTCTCGTGTGATTAATTGGAGCATTTATTGCCCAGCGCTCTGCGCTTGTTTCTGCCTAACGGATCTGCACTTTAATTTCTTTCCTCTCTCAACAGTCAGCTGTTATTCCTCTACATAAACTACAATAAGTAGATCATAACATTCTCTTTAGGTTTTCTCTGTGTGCTGCAAACTCATTAAATGTAAACTCATTAGAAGCCCGAACCACCATCAGGCAAATAATTCTGGTCCGACCCGAAATATTGTTACCTGTCAAATGACCTGTCCAAACAGAGCTTCCTAACCAAGGTGTCCATAACTCTTCAACACGCTGTCAGCTCCCGGTCAGAAAGACGCATTTAGTTCAGTGTCCATGAGATGATATTCAGAAAGGATCTTTTATTTGATTGATTTTAGTTTCCTCTGTGATGAACTCTATGCGTAAAAGTCTATCATGTCTCCATGTGCCAGTCAAAGGTGTTAATTATAACATGTCAAATGAGAGGGGCTTAAAAAATAACCAAATATTCAGTATTCAGTTTGGTTAGTTTATATATATATATATATATATATATATATATATATATGTGCACACACACATTTTAAATTTTGCCCCCCCAGACGTAGTCCTGGCCCCCCCTTGGCCCCTCCAACTTTAAAAGTCTAGCTCCGCCACTGCCGCCCAGAAGAATCGGATCGTTCCTGAATATCATATACCACTTTATTGCACTTTGGTACCAGCGTTGTCCCATATGTGCGACACCTCAGTCAACACCTCCACACAACAATTCAGCGCATGAGTGACAACTTATTTTCATCGCAGATGCAACATGTGTCTCTGTACAGCTAGCTTAGCTAGCATCACGTCCACAGATCTTACCTTTCTTTAAGCTTTCCTTCCAAGTGACGCTAAAAGTTGGATGAAGTCCCACCGTCTGAAAGCGAAGCGCTGCTGATTTTACATGTCGCCATATCGTTTGATTTATGCAGCTATTATATAACTGACATTAGACAGACATCTTCTCCCGCTCAGAGGAAACCACTGCGCATGTCTGGAGCTCCGCGTGCGAGTAAAGGTGGAGCCGATGGGTGACAACAGACACTAAGTCACGTTATTGCTGGGATTTTACGGCGCCACCTTAAATCCCTGAACTTCACATTTTAACGGACAAAAAGAGCAACGAGACGTGGATGTAACGAGTAACGAGACGGTTTTGTAGAAATGTAGTGAAGTAGAAAGTACAGATACTTACTGTAAAATGTAGTGGAGTAAAAGTAGAAAGTATCCATTATTAAATCTACTTAAGTAAAGTACAGATACACGAAAACTGTACTTTACTGTACGTTACTTCCCACCACCGCAAATAGCACAGTGGTGCACAGTATTTAGATCTACTTGCTGTCTGGGGCATTATATAGCTGGATTAACCAAACCACTGTTACACATTGGATTAGTGCGGCTATTTAAAATGAAGCCTTCTGAAAATTTCAAAATAAAAGCCTTGACATTTTTCACATCAGGTAATTGCTATTTGGGCTTTATGTGACTGGTTTAAACAAACTACTGTTAAACATTGAATTGGTGTGGTCATTAAAATGAAGCTTACTGAAAGTAAAAAAAAAAACAGTCTGCATATTCCCCTCAGGTTAGTGCACCGCCATAGGTGGTGCAATATTTGCCTTTTTTCTTTTCTCAGGATAATGAACTGTCTTGCACAGCAAGGCAGTTCATTAACATTAGCACAAACATTAGCAGTTCACTGCCCTTGACAAGCACTAGCCTTTTACCTAAAGTTAGCTATTAGCTAATTTTCTTATTAATTAGACATATTTAGTATACTGAATGGAGCAAGTAAAATTAAAACATGGTTGTGCTGCTCCACATGCTACTGCCAGCATTTAGGCTAACATTAGAATATTGGCTAATTTTAGTTTATGCATTAATTTTAACATAATGAATGGTACAAGTACAGCTTAGTCAACATGCTTCTGCCTCTCCACAGGTTATTGACTACATTGCAGCTTTCTTTAGCATTGATGCTAATTTTTAGCATCATAACGCTGGGTCAAAGCCGACGGGCAAACTTTGGCATGCCCCTTAAAATTTCTGCAGGAATTTTCTAGTTTATTCTGCTGTTAGTACAGAATAATCTAGTTATGTTTGAAATGTCTAGGTGGTTTTTAAAGTGCAACTGTCATGATTTCTGCCCTTCAGCTCCACCTTCAGTGGGCTGATTACTCATTACCCTCACCTGCTCTGTGCTGCTCCCTATTTAAGCAGCTGCTCGCCTTGTCCGTGTTCCAAGTAGTCTACTGGTTTCCTGATCCTGCCTGTTTTTTGACCACTGATTTTGCCTTTTCCCTCTGCTCTGAAGATTGTGCCCTCCTGTTGCTGAACCCTGCTTGGTCCTGACCCTGCCTCCTGGTTGCCGTCTATTGGATTACCTTGCCTGAGAAACCCCTGTGCATGACCCTGGACTGTGTTAACGACTAGCCTCTGGTTTGTGGATTTTGTCCCTGTCATCTAGTTCCTCCCTGAGTCCCCGCGGCCCCCCTCTGCCCTTTCACCCTACCCTCTCCAAGCTGGCTCTCCGACCCCGCTGGTCCCCCACTTCCTCACTCACCAGTGTGACCACTCCCTGTGGAACCCACCCCCTTCCCTTTATTTAATAAACTTTTTTTGATCTGATCTCTGGTCTTGGCTGCGTTTTGGGTTCTGGCTGATTTTGCATACTCGTTACAACAACAAATTAAAAAATCTCAAGATAGTGAAAAATTAAGTGTAATCTCCCTTTAGCTATTTTCTGAATAAGATGCTACATTCGGAATCTAACTTCAGCTTCGACTGATAGGTTGGACACAATATAGACAAATCTACATATGTTTATATAGATATATATCGTGTGTGTGTGCATGGTTGTTTGTCCTGTGTGTCTCTGTGTTGCCCTGAGACAGACTGGCGACCTGTCCAGGGTGACCCCGCCTCTCGCCCTGTACGTTAGCTGGAGATGGGCACCAGCAACCCTCCCAGCCCCACTGAAGGACAAGGGTGTAAGAAAATGGATGGATGGATGGATGGATGGATAGATAGATATATATCTATAGATATGTAGATGCACACTGCAGAGATAATCAAAACACTTAACGTTTACACAGGGGTGAAAGTAGTTTTAAATTCTTGGGGGTACTATGACAAAAGTATATATATATATTGCTTCTTTGTGTGCTTTGGAGTTTCTGTGCTGACTAATTTTTTTGCGAAGCGATAAAAGCTGGTAGCTCTTGAACTGCTACAAAATAAAGCTGTATTTCCTCCTACAGCCCACTGGCTGCAATGTTGACACCTTGAGATGCCATGAGACCTAAATCCTGAACATCACGGCATGGAGTGATCCCAGTTTTCCATGTCTGGCATATAACCATTCATTTTAGCTTTTAAACTGGTTCTATTGATCCTGTGTCCAGACAGAGGGATAATCAGTAGCCCAGCATCATGACCTGTTTGTTCTGAAGATCCTGCAGCTTCCACTTCTCTTCCTAACATGGCGCCTCCTCACCCTGACTCTCATACTGAGGAACCACAGAGCTGTTAGGTTAAAGCTCATCTTCTGAAGTTGGGATATTTTTCCTCCAACAGGTTCCAGAGGAATCAAACCAGATGTTGTACAGGATTTTATTTCAGTGTCATTTGTGAATGTTAGAGCCTCATTTTCAACAGCGGAGTTATAAACGTTGAAAAGGTTATTATTTTATAGAAAGTCTCAACATCAATATTTCCACTAAATAAGAGGCAAAAAAAGTGTTTGATAAAGGAAAAGCCTCTCAGACTCTGAGCCCGACAGCACCAAACTATTTTTTTATATTAGACAATTAATTTAATTTCACATAATTATTGCGGTAGAAGCCATTTATTTGTTAAATACTTAATTAAACATATTTACCGTGTTTGATGTTTGTTGTGATTAACGTATAGTCACAGAGAACGACGTAATTAGTCCAAGTTTGTCGTTTATTTGAACGTTCAGAAAATACAGCGGCTGTAAAGAGCCATGAGAAAGTCATTTAAGCACACACGTTGCCATAGCAACATCCTGCGCTCTCCAAGCCAACCAGAGATTACGTTAAAAACAACATTCAGTCCGTTACGATATTAGGTTTTCAGGCTTGATATTTATTTTGCGATCATTAATAAGCTCCCTGAACACATCGGTGGTTGATGAGTTAATTTTAAACTGCTCTGCTAGTTATTTTGGTTATGGAACCGAAACGCACAGAATTGCGCAACACCTTGTTGAAACAATAAATACTGAGACTATTATTGTTGTTGGGTCATTAATTTGAACATGTCGTGTTTATTTGTTGTTCTTTAATAAAGTTCTGAACGTTTTAAGCCAATCAGAGGAGGTCGTGCTGCTCTCAGCCTCCTGGCTGCGTTCAGTTTGTCACCTGATGCTGAGATCGACTCAAAACCTTCCGAGATCGTCGTGTTGCACCGCTGCTCTAGCAAAGCACGAACAGTTCAGAAACAATATGAAATGGGAAAAAAGTTATTTATTAACTGATTAAGTCGTGTTTTAGATCGTTCTTGAAAAACTAATCAGTCACAGCTGATCAGTGAACACATTGATTTTTTACAGCAGACAGTCGCTGCTCTCTCTTGCAGGTACTGATACCTCCACTAAATCTTTTAGGGGTACGCAGTGCCCTGCCGTACCCCCTTACTTTCACCCCTGCGTTTACATAGCACCTTTGTAAGCTTGTCCCTGTTTGCTACGTCAGACATATGAGGCATTATGGTGAATACAAACGATTTATTAACTTACCTTCGAAGTTATTGTGAAGTGTGACACATTCAGCATAAATCCTTTGTTGTTGTTGGAGCGTTTCAGGACGTCTGAATAATTCTATAGGCATCATTAATAGTCCTGCAGCTACTGAGGAGCCACTGTTAACATACTGTTGCCTGTGAACCGGAACCATTCTATGTGGCATAAAAATGCGGAAGTGCTAAAACGGAGGTCCGTGGCATATACCCCATTGACATACTATGGGATATATGTGATTAGAATATTACTTTACTGTATTTATGTCCACCAGCGAGATACCAGCTAATATTAGCTACAGTGCTTGGTGTAATACGGGTTCAGCCGCTATGAAGGATAACTGAGATTCTGTAAATCTGAAAAATGAATTATTCTCTGACATTGACTTAGATTATCTGACACAAGAGCCTATATTTGAAATGTGACAATATAACATATATTATAAAACTTATATTATGTGTTATAACATTCACCAGCAAAGTTTACACAGGTGGTAAAGACTATTATTTATATGTAATTCTTTCACTCTGTCAAAAGTAAGATACATCCCAAATCTTCCGTTATTGTTTTCATAAAGACACGATGTGAGGAAGAAGAGGGAGAATCTATAAAGAGAGACGGATTCACTGATGAATCTCACATCGGATTTTGGACTCAATCTCAGCTGCTGAATCTCTGAAGCTAGAACTCATCGCCTGGAAAACATATATATCTAAATATGTTCTATGTACACTGTTCAAAAAAATAAAGGGAACACTTAAACAACACAATATAACTCCAAGTAAATCAAACTTCTGTGAAATCAAACTGTCCACTTAGGAAGCAGCACTGATTGACCACAGGGACCCTCGTCAGGTCAATCAGTGTTGCTCCTAAGTGGACAGTTTGATTTCACAGAAGTTTGATTTACTTGGAGTTATATTGTGTTGTTTAAGTGTTCCCTTTATTTTTTTGAGCAGTGTATATACATACATATAAACATGTATCCAATATATATTATTCAGTATTAATCATTATTTATTTGTGTTTGTATAGTTGTATAAATATTTATTGATATTACTAAATAATTCATTAAATGAATTATGAACGGCTGTGTGCTTTGTAATCTGCTCATCATACATCAATATCAGAATATTCCATTCCTATTCTATTGTTATAGCCACTAAGCATATTTAAATATTCTGAACTATGTATTTAAAACATACTTAAATAATACAATTTTTTATAAATGTAGCTTTGATAGATGTTTGAATATGGTTTACAGTAACAAAAAGCATGTTATGATCGATTAAATGCGCTGATACGTCATTGTTCTGCTAAACGCTGAGTGGAATGGTGGACCACTCCAAGATGGCCGACCGCTCCAAGATGGCCGTCCTAAATCTTTTTTTTTTTTTTTTTTTCCCTGAGAAACTTTTTTTTTAATTATTATTATAATATAAACATACAATCAGCTCCATAAAGGTACCGTAATGTATACATTATAAGATCAGAGAACAAAATGACAACAGAGCCAGACAACTGGGACAGAGGAAAAGAGAATGAAACAAATATAAAAAATAAAAAAAACATACAACAGGGCAGTACATTATAGTATGAAACGTTTCAAAAAAATTGGACAACTTAAAAGCATGTTTTGACTTTACAAGACATAAAGATTTAGGCCGTCCTAAATCTCGTCAGCGACAATAGGCGAGAGCCGCCATGAGGCGTCTGTCCTTACATTATGTCTATGATATACCCGGTTGAATTACAGTCACAAAAGCAGGAAGTAGCCCAGCCCTTTCAGATGCAGCTTCCGGTTGTCCTGAAAAAGATCTGCGCTGCAGTTGTATCTAATCAACCAATAGGCTGCCATTGTAGCCTGAAGACACCGCCCCTCATTATCATATTAAAGCAGAAACGAAGAGGGGAAAATGGAACGTCATAAATAAGAAAATAAGGAAATACCAAATGAATAAGAGAAATTGAAAAATGGGAAAATTATACATTTTTCAAAAAAATGTTGAATGAAAAATAGATGAAGGAAAAATGACTAAATGAAAAAAGAAGCATGAGAAATTGATCAATTAAACTGGGATATTGAAAATTGGATTAATAAAAAAGGGAAATTGAAAAGTGGTTAAATGAAAAATAGATTCATGAAAAATGGGAAAAGTGAGTGGTGAGAATGATTTATATTTGTGAACAAAGAATTATGTGTGACGTTTAAATCTCAGTGTGTGGCTTTGTCCGTCCATGGATGTGACCCGGTTGGCCGGTGCATTAGTGGTTTAAGAGTCCAACACATGGAGGAGCTTTCTGCCTCCTAGCCACTCATCACGCTGGTTTTATTTTATTTTCAGACGAGTTTTTCTCATAATACAAAAATTTGATCAAATAATAACTTCTCATCAGGCAGAGAGCTGCGTCTCTAATGTCAAACCATGGATTCATTCATGGTTATGTTCTGATGATCTGTCTGTACTGCCATCCACAGCCTTCAGCTTAAAAGCTGCGTCATGTTTCCATGATGAACAGGTATGAGTTTGGGAACATTTCTCCATCGCTCCTGCTGCTAGCATGTGCTTAAATGAAAATCAGCACTTTCTTCTTTGATTTCCAATTTTGACTGATTCACTTCCTACTAAAGAGCCCCCTGGTGGTTGAAGAAAAATCCACAGTTTATAAGCTTTAAGCCCATGGTTCAAAGCGTGAGAAGAAAGTAGCGGCTTATAGTCTGAAAAATACGGTAATTACATTTTAACATTCTAAATGCTTTATTCCTAGCTTTAATAGCTTCTTTATATTTATTAGTCCACCAAGGAACTATTTTCTTTTTCTTTAATTCAGTAGGTTTGCCAATGTCCTTTTCTGCAGATTCACATAGTTATAATCATTTAATTTAATTCTTCAGTATTGTCACGCCCAGCTCAAAGGCGAGGACAAAAAAGGGAGACAGACGAGCGGATCTATAGAAACAATCATTTATTTGATGACCAAAATACGCTGCGGGAGATCAAGCCAGCCAGTCAGAGAGAAGTGTGGACCAATGCTGCTGGTTCCGGCCGGGTCCAGAGGGCAAACAAGCAGACAGTGACTGACTAGTCTGCTGGTGTGTCCAATTAACTGCCCATCTACCTGCTTCCTGAAAAGAAACCAGAAAAACACAGAGGACTAGAGACACCTACTGGACAGGAGGGGATCGTCACAGTATTACTACTTAATTAGACATAATCCCCATAAATTTCATTTACTATCTTATTATATATTGCCCAATTAGCCTTTCTCATTTTCCATTTAGGATATCAATTTTCTTCGACTATTACCTTAAGATTTTATATCTTAAGCAGAATAGGATAAAGATTCCAAGCCGGTTATCATGAATTCATTTAATCTGGCTTCACGGTGATGCTGCTCTTCTTCTATTGGAGTTTTTATGTGTCCATTACCGCCACCATCTGGTCTGGAGTGTGAAGTGGAGCTGATGCTGTTGACTAATAGACCATCCATCCATCCACCATCCATCCATTTTCTAACACCCTTGTCCCTCAGTGGGGTCGGGAGGGTTGCTGGTTCCTCTCCAGCTAACGTTTCGGGCGAGAGGCGGGGTCACCCTGGACAGGTCACCAGTCTGTTGCAGGGCAACACAGAGACACACAACCATGCACACACACACACACACACACACACACACACACACACACACACACACACACACACACACCTAGGGGCAATTTGGAGAGGAACTTTATCTTTCAGCATGACAGTGACCCAAAGAACACATCTAAATCAACTAGTGAACGGCTTCACCGGAATAAGATCGAGGCTTTGGAATGCCAGCCAGAGTCCACACCTGAATCCCACCGAACATCTGTGGGTGATCTGAGGGGGGCTGTACACAGACCATCTCCTTGCAAGGTGTCAGATTTGGAGAAATTTTGCAAAAATATAAATATAAAAAGATATAAAAGCCAAAGGTGCTGCAATAAAGTATTGCGGCACCTTTGGGTGTTCATATTTATGCAATCATATTTTTATTTTATATTTTTCCCTTGTGGTTGCCAGTCCCATCCTGTATGCTGTGGTGTGCTGGGGCAGCAGGCTGCAGGTGCAAGTGGAGGAACCAACAGACTGAAGGATCCTGTCCAACATGCAGACCGTCTTGGACAACGAGTCTCATCCACTTCATGACATGCTGGCCAGATACAGGAGCCCCTTCAGTCAGAGACTCGTTGTGCAAAGTGAACCACATGTAATCATTTCTGCCTGTAGCCATTAAGCTGTACAATACTGCATGTGCATGCTTGTTTTATTTCTTTATTTATGTATTTATTTATATTCAGTCATATTGAACTACTTACATTATACTTGGGTATATATATTTTTTATAAACTTTCTCTCTTATGGTTATATTTGTATTATTCATATTTAACACAGGGGTCCCCAAACTTTTTCCTGTGAGGGCCACATAACTTTTCCCTTCTCTGTTGGGGGCCGAGTCAGTTTGTAACAGAAAATGTGTTACAAGTTTATCACCTGGGCTGCCGGAGATTGTTGAGGGAGGGGAGGGGGGTTGAAGGTTGAAACTGTTCAGGGGGGGAGCAGCGCGTTTCTCGATTGATTTTTACCCAGAAAGCACATGGGCAAAAACTGTTAGTGAAACGGTCACTGGGACTGACTAGTATATATTCCATTGAGGGAAAGTAACTTTAACATATTAATTCCTCATATGTTAACATAAAGGCTCGTTTTGAAGTATAAGCTGCTACTTACAGGCATTACTTCAAAGAACTCGACCTGGAATGCGGCGTTCATAACAAACACTGTTCATCTGCTCTACAACTGTACTGATTAAATAACATAAAAGTCCAGCAGTTCCCTAAAAGTCCAACAGATGGCAGCAATGCGCCATGCAAAACACCCACAGTTTACAGGACACACTTCCTGCTAAAGAGCCCCCTGGTGGTTGAAGAAAAATCTACATATAAACCGGAAAATACAATATATGAAAAAAATCTGACTGCTCTCTGGTATTGTTCAGGGGGCCGGACCAAATGTGGAGGCGGGCCGGATCCGGCCCGCCTCCACATTTGGTCCGGTTGATTTAACACCTTGATTTAACACCTTGGATGGAGTAACTTGTCAATTAATAAGTAATTTTCCCTTGGGGATAAATAAGTATATTCTATTCTATTTAAAAGTTTCAGTTTTTTCAATTGCATTGCACAGATTATAGGTCACATTAAAGGTGAAAAAAGTTGTGAAATGATTTGTCTTGTCATTTATTTACATAATGAAAACCTGGCATTTGAACAAGGGTGTGTATCCACCATATATTAATTTAAAACAAAACTACCTAATATTAAAACATTTTGCAAAGATTGAAACAGCAACAGATACTCTAATAAAAGTGACTTAACAGTAGCTTCATAATTGAGCGACTGCCTCATGGACATGGATGTCAATGGTTTCATTCCATATTAAAACCAATAAGTTTTATATCAGAGATTAGATGAACTTTAGCGCAGTTTCTCTCCTCCACACTGCCAAAATTACACAGAGGCTCAAATATATACATACATCCTGTTAGAGGAAAGTGCTTTCAATTCTTCTTGAGAAAAAATACTTATGGCATCCATCAACAAATTGTGTCTGCTTCCCTGACAGAGACCTTTAAAAAGCCCATTTACTCAAAATGATAGCTAATAAACTATCATGGCGGCTCTCTCTACTTCCTAAGCTTTTGCTTTTAAGCTGTTTGCTTAAAAGCTTTAAGCTAAAAACTCTATTTAAAGAGCTCAGAGCTCATTACTGCCAAAAAAAACTTTCTCCAGAAGGTTTTTAGCTAGTTTAAGTGATCAGCTGCAGATTGTAGTCATAAGTCAGAGATGCTGACTTTTGCAGATAAAGTTTGCAAATGATACAATGATAATTAATTATACCTTACCAAATTGTGCAACTAATGTTTTTTTAAATTTCATTGGTAGATGTTTATTCTATCTTCAGAAAACAATTGTTCAAATAAAATATTAAATATTGGAAAAATGAATGACATTCATGTCTTTGATAAGTCTGGGTACTGTTGCTCTTTTAACCGAACCTTAATGTCCAAGAAATGAAAGTCTGTTTTCACCTAATGATTTATTCAGTATTAGCATTTTTAGTAGTTAGCCACTGTCACATAGGCAATGGTGTAAGTCCTGTGGGGGAAATACATTCTGTATTGTGCTGCATAAACCTTTAAGCACAAGGATGAGATATATTTATAGCACCATTGATTCAAGAATCACAGGATCACCTTGTTGGAGAAGCTCTGTTACATTCCTTATGGTTTGTTTTTTATTGTTACACATTCTTTCCATTTTGTCCCTGTTGAAAACTTTGCTTTCTGGACTCATTTTCCCTGGTTTTAAATGCTACCCAGCAGGAAGAATTTTTGCTTGTACTTTTTACTTTTGGGCAGTTGCAATGATGTATAACTATAGCAATAAGGCACTTCTTTTTACAACAGAGAAGCAAATCAACAGCTCAAAAGCTTGAATACGACCTAAACTAAAACCTCAAATCTCAGATGAATTAAATAGATGATGAAGACACAGAGCAGGAGCAAAGTGGTGAGAAAGAGAAGGAGAAAGTTCACATCATCTCTTCTGATCACAACTGGGGTTATGACAAATAAAATGTATGAAGTTCAAATGCTGGAATGGACTCACACAGGGTGGAAATGCAGTGTTAAGTGTTTTTCTGAGAAGTTGCTTTAGAATCACATCCCCAAATTCAGTGTTTTCTGCTTTTAACTATAAAAGCTGTCTGAGAATTGAAAAGAGGCAGTAAAAGGAAACGAGGTGAATTAGCTGTGCTGGTCAACAGCTGATGTAATCGACAAACATGCTGCTGTGAAAATCATCTCTGCAGCTCAGACATTACTGTAACTCAAGTCTATATTTATCAGTTTCCAGTAGTTTTAGGACTAGGTTTTTCCTTTTGATAAAATTGTAGGTTATTCTGAGCTATCTCGGAAGTTCTGCTGCTGGACCACCTTGCCTCACTAAGTTCAAATATCCTACTACTCTCCAGTTCTGCATTATATATCCTTTTAACTTTATCTCAATGTTTTTGCTTTTCATGGGAGCTGAGCTCACCTGGTATTCTCTTCAGCCGTCACCTTCCTGAAGGAAACTACCAGCTCAGCTACTGCTGCCACCAGCTTTCTGTTCCCTTGCTGTAGCTGACACTCATTTCTCTACTGTCTCTATTGACTTTTGTTCAAACTGCAGTTGCAGAAGTTAAGTATGAGCGGGCTGTTTTTCACCCTTTAAATTTCAGACATATGCTTACAAGTGTTTCTCCTAGATCCTTGCTTTTGTGTTTTATGTATGTCTATCTTCTCAAACCATCATCCAGTCATAGCCAATGGCTGCTTCCACGATGAGGAAGGTACAACTGAAAGTTTCGTTATGCAAGAAGACTGTGGGACAACTGTGCAAGACACTTAACCCCAAGTTGCCCACCAATCTGCAGAGTATAAATGTGTGTGGGGAAGAGTAAACAGTATTTCCCCCAGTGTATTGTAAGCCTGGCGGCCGCCATGCTTTCCTAGTCCTCCCCCCCAACTCCCCACCTCCGCCAGGCCCGTTGCTTGTTTTAGTTAGAAAAAATAATAATAAAAAAAGTCTTTATTTAATTTAGATGACACGCGTCTTTGTTGCTATGAGCGTTTCACTGGCGGAGCAAATTTATTCCTAAAAGACAAGTTTATAGTTTATGCATTTAAATCACAGCTCTGACTTGCCTCGCTGCAGATACTTGATCTTTTAAGTTTACCTCTTAACTCAAACTGGACACAGGCTGACCTGCATTGATATTTACATCAACCTCCTGTGTGGAGTGAGTTTCTTTGGTGAACTCCACATGAAGGAAAGAGTTTCAAACCCGCCGCATCAGAACCTCTTTCACAGAATCACGCTTTCAGAGGTGCAGGTTGAGCGAGCGGTGAGAATGATTTCTAATTGTGAACAAAGAATTAAATGCAGCGTTTACATCTCAACACGCTGCCCAGCATGTGACTCTGTCTTCCCTGTAAAGTTCATGAATGTGTTCCCGGTTGGCCGGTGCGTTAATGGTTAACGAACCACCGCTAACCTCATCATGCAGGTTCAGCCCAGTGAGGAGCTTTCGTTCTCGCCTCATAGTCACGCTTCATGCTGGTTTTATATTATTATTATTTTTTCGTTTACACGATGCACCAAACCCTATTAAATGCTTTGTCCACTTAGTCAGCCAGAGCTGGTGCCCACGGCCGCGTGGAGATCAGAGAAACTCGTCCCACAAACTTGAGCAACCTAAGCAGTCTCTGTGACGCTTATTAAAAACTCATCAGACACGAAATGGAAGAGCTACTAAAGCAACATTAGCAGCATTTAATTCAATGTCCCGTTTGTGCAGTGCAGCGGATTTAACTCATCATGCAGGGCCGGTCCAAGGCTGGCATGAGACCTGGAGCAGAATTTGACTTAGGGACCCCTTTTGTTTCTAAAATCATCAGCAGCACCAACAGCTTCTGTGTTAGATTTGATCTGGGAGAGGGAGAGTAGTTTAACTGACCAACCTAAAACCAATAAGTTATAATTACAGTAAAAGATTAAACTCACAGCATCAAATTGTAGCTATGGGAACAAAACAAACTATATTGTTCTTTGAACTTTTAAATCATACATTTAAATGTTAAACACTTTAAAGTCTTTTAATTTATATGTGCTGAAACCATTACATCAAATTCAGCACCATTGATAGTTTCAATAAACAAATGCTACATCTATACATCTGTGTTAAAATGTTAGCATTTATGGGGCCCCTGAAGGTCTGGGGCCTGATGGAGCCGCTGACTTTATTTGGAATTGATATTCATTTTAATTGTATTTTTTGATTTGTTTTTAAGACTAGCTGTGGGTTTAGACAGCATTTCACTGATTATGTTTTCCCATAACATATAATTACCCAGTAATATTTTTACTGCTTAACAGTTTTGGTAACACTTTATTTGATGGGTGCATAAGGCTGACATGACACCGTTATAAACATGAAGTCTTTATGAATGTCTGACTGCTGTCATGAAGTGTCATTTGGTAAATAATGACAATGTAAAGTTGGCATTTTTAATGGACTTTTAATGCAACTTTTACACCAACTTTGCATTAAAAGTGTTATTTACCAAATGACACTTCATGACAACATTCATAAAGACTTCATGTTAATGACAGTGTCATGTCAGCCTTATGCACCCCCCGTCAAATAAAGTTACACCGCAGTTTTTTAATACAAAAACCCGGTAGACCGCCAGTGGACCGCCTCGGCGCCCCAACCACCGGGCTTAGCAAGTTTTCAGGGGGAAACCCTGGTAAAGCTTTCAGTGGGTAAAATGAATGGAAAAGCTCTATATACCATTTAAAACAGGACGTCTCCACTGTTGCTGTATCCATTCTCACTATGACGGATCGCCGCAAAGTTAACACAATCGTTCACTTTGGATAGTTGTTTGCAACCCAAACCATCACTACCTGTTTATTCAAGAGAGATGAGTGTTTCAAAGTCAGTGATTTCAAGCAACCAACTTGGTTTCCTTACAAAGCTTATTTTCCACCAATTTTGATTAGAAATTGAACTTAACTGGATGAGTTATTAGCTAGTATGAAACTGTACATTTTATGCATATAAAATGTTTGATATGTCTTCTTTTTAAAGAGTGCCTTCAGAGAATATTTGAGTAAATAGGCACTATATAAATAAATTGAAATGCCTTATTAATTTAATGTCTCATTTTCTTAAAGTAGTGCATTACTTACAACACACAGGCGGTCATCAATGTATAACATCCATTTTTCAATTCACAGTTGAAATAAAATAGAACTAATTACTAAGGCTTACTTTTAACCGTCTGGCTCCGCCTCCTTCCTGAATATTGTTGTAATAAATGTGTTACAGGTTCTGTTACTAGATAGTTATCTAGTACACTTCCTAAATAGATCAGACAGTGCTGGGGGAAAAGAAAATTCCTTTACGATTACTTATTTATGACAATAATGCACCTAATTCCAAACATTTTCTAAATCGTTGGGTTTTAGACATCAAATTTATAAGCTTTTTTCTAAAGAAGTTTAAGAAGCACCAAATTGGCAGAAGTAAAAATTGTCTTCAACATTCTCTTTACCAAAAAAATAGTTTCAAAGGCAATAAAACCACAAATTTGTCACATTTTAGAAAGCTGTAAAAATTGCTTTCTAATACTTTCAAACCTAGAAGACTTGTCACATTTATCTGAAAAAGTGTAAGATCAACAAATTATTAGTTTTACAGAAAATCTGGAAATTAGATTTATGAATGATAAATTACCACAAAATATACCAATGTGTGAAAAATCTTTTTTTTCTTGCTGTCTTGCCTTAAAGGGTGTCTGCAAGTGGCTAATATGACACCAGAGCTGAAAAAGCATCAGTAACAGTCCTCAGCAGAGCTACAGCTCTCACCTGTGTAGCACCAGCAGGAGATACAGACCAGGAAAAACAGAAATGAGACTGAAAAAAACCAAACAACAAACCTGAGATTACAGATAATACATATCATCGACACACACATGCCTCAAACAAAATATATATGATTTAAAAAATGCTAGAGCACTGGTGTGTAAAAGACTGAATTTAACGAGTGGGTTACAGTTCATTTGTGCATGTCTTTGTTGATGAGTGCACATTTTGATATCTGCAAGACAGAAACAGAACTGAACTGTTCTAGATTCTTTTTCCCATGGTTGACCCATCACAGCTTCCCTAGTTCAGTCTGTCAGTTTCATGGTGTAGCAGTCGGTTCTAGGATTTTCTGTCCGTTTTCACTGACTTTGTGCTTCACTCAGCCCTTAGTTCTGGTACTAGACGCTGGTGATTGACGCAAGGCAGGTAGTGGGCTTCTGTAGTTTCTCCTGTTGGGTGGTGGCAGATTCTGAAATAGCACGGAAGGAAAAAGGAGGACCGCTGCCAGTAGTGGTGCCGAGGTGTCCAGGACTCAGGGCTAAGTTTTGACGTCTGTTACTTTCAACTATTGAAGAGGTGTTTGATGCCAAGCTCTCCCTTGTTCTGAAAAGACAGACACAAAACATGAAAAGATGTCCCTACAGACATGGTAGCTGTTTTGCCAGTAAAACAAATTTGCAGTTTTAACAAGAGGAAACACGCAGTATATTTACAGGGGTAGTAGAATGTGTTTTCTAGGCACAATCAAGTAACTGTGTTACCTTCAGTTGTTATAAAAATGCTGCATGTATTTAACACCTTGAAATTGGGCTTTAGTCTCTTGTCATTCTGAAACGCCGCCTTCAAGAAGTCACCACATCATCACTCGTCTATTAACCCTTTGACAATGTTTGTGGTTTGCACTAGGATGTGGCTTATAAATAGCTCATTAGATGCACCCGGTGTTTGCTGGCTAGTCTGAAGGATTTGAGTGGGAGAGGGGAGGAGAGGGGATTGTTTCAAACATGCATGAAACAATCAAGACAACACTCCAGGTATGTTTTGGATGATTATAACATGATGCTCAAAAATGTCAAATTTACATAATAATATTCCTATAAGGAAATTAAAAAAAGACACAAAGATAAAGAGTGTAGAGGTGTGCAGATCGATCGGCCACCTATTATAATCAGCCGATTTCCGTGAAAAAGTGTCTGATCGATGATCACATCACATTGATCTCACTTCTCATCCGGCCTGTGCAGCTCATCTCCTCTGTCCTTCACACTGCACAAGCAACAGTGTGGAACTTTAACGCTCAGAGTGAATGGGGAAGTTTGCATGTTGCGGCAGAAAATTACTTCATGAGTGAAACGGGTCAACATGCATCAACACAACGAATATAATATGGTATTTAAAAAACAAGCACTTGACGTAGTTCGGCTAAATCGAGGCTCAATGCAGAAAAAAAAAGGACATCATGACATCTGAGTGTCATGAATTAGCATCAGTCAGAAAGCGAAACAAATAAATCAAAAAATAATTCAAGTTTTCGAGCTGGTGGTGTAAAACCCTGGTTCTGATCTCGCTCTTGGACCACCGCTACGCTCTACTGGTGGTAAGATTTCAGACTTGGCGCCGCTCAACCTCCACCAGACAGTGAACTCTCACGCTGAACGTCTGCTTAAAGATGCAGCATGCAACTAAAAAAATGATTTTAGATATGTATTAAAATATGTCTATTATGTCTAAATTAAGTGAATTTATTGCCAGATAATTTTTTTAATTTTGCCAGATCACTTAGTATTACTTCTACCTAAAGCAAAAAATTAGCAGCCATTCGAGGTGATCGGCAAAGATCGGATTCATGGATGATCGGTATTGGAATTGGCAACAAATTCATACACACTCTCTCCCTAAGAGAGTGTGTAGTCTCCTTTTCTGGTAGGAAAGGAGACTACATAAAACTGTTTAATAAACTAACAGAAATAATATTAAAGTAATAAGGAATAGGGTTGATATAATACTTAAACATTTGCAGACAAATGCAAAAAATATATTTAAAAACTTTTTGCAAGAAAGCATTAATACCAGTGCTCTCACCGTGGTGAATTGAATCCACTGTCAACTGTGACAGAGCTGGAGTCCATACTGTCAAGTCTAGCAGAGTGGACTGAATGCTGGCTCTGGCGGGGCTCTGAATGGTTTCCTTGAACACCAGAGAAAGTAAGGGTTCTTTCAAATCTCATTTGTAAATCCCTTGCCTTCTCTCTCTCCAACAGCCACTGCATGGTCCCTATTCCACAACCTTCCACCTCAGAAACACCTCCTTTAGGTTTTCCCTCTCCCTTTTGAACTTTAGTCCCTTCATCTTCAAGTTCCTCATCATCCGAGACATTGTAGTAGTCAAAAGAGTTCTCTGCAGCACTAGATGTGGCCTCCACTCCCTGTTTGGGAACAGACAAAGTTGTTATAAGTGGTTTAGGAGCATCAAATCCTTTGTGGGAATCAAGAGCATCACAGGATGAAGACAGAGCAATTGAGGCAAGAACTGTAGGTTTCCTCAAGGAGCTATAGCCAGGCAGCGAGAGGTTGGGAGGCGGCTTGAAGAGCGTATCTTTACTAAAAATTTCCTTGTGTTTCTCCTGGCCAACAGAGGCACTGTGGGATGGTTGTCCATTTGAAGTTGCAGGGTCAGGGATAGACAGAGGTATTGGAGGTAGGCTTCCACCTTTAGGTCCAACATTTGACAAATCCTCATTTGAAGGGCTGGAAGTCTGTCTCTCTGTCTGCCTGTCAGCAATGTTTGCCATTAATCCACTGTGGCTGTTTTTGCCTTGAGTTCCTAATATAACTGTTGTTGTAAGAGCAATTTCAGAATTACCAGTACACTGAAAATAATCCTCAGAGGGGTTGGACGCAGATAGAGGTATGGGTGAGTATGTTGGTAAACTGTCCTTACTCTTAATCTTCTCATAATTTCTGGCACCATCCAAACCAGCAGAATCGGCTGCAATCTTAGATGAAGGTGGTGTGGTTCGAGTGTAGTGAGATGAGCTTTGATTATCTCGTAGAGTGCAATCATCAGTAAAATAATGACTGCGGCCATCATAATAATCAGGTGGTGGTCCAATCAAGCCAGCATCTAGCGGCCCTTTAGAATTGTCCATAGATCTAGAACGTTCCTTAGCCTTGCTACTGCGTTCGTTCCTTGATTTTCTCTCCTGGGTATGAGAGTGTGAGCGGTGGACTTTGGAATAATGAGTTGATGGACCATGGCTTGGCTCAGGGAAAGGCATTTCCATGCGGCGCTTGGCCAGCTCCCCAGATACATCCCATTCTGGTGTGACAGGCAGATGAGATGAGTCGAGGATGTTGGGAATGCTGTGTGCAAGGTGATGTCGAGCTCTTTGACGCTCCACAGCCAGAGCTTGCTCTCTTGGTGATCGTGCAAGTGAGGAAGAGTAACCTCTATAATCTTTGTCAACTAGCTCTAAATGGGTACCATCAGTTGTTTCAAAGCGGAATGCCCTCGTCTTACTCTGTGAGCGACTGAGTTTGGATTGAGATTGCTTTCTGTGCCTACCCCCACTTCTTCTACTTCTGGAGCTCTGATTTGCTGATGATGCTTTGCTCCTCTGAGTGCGTTCTTCTTCAAGTCTCTTCATAACTGCTGTATGTCGGGCCAGATTTTCCACCGTAAGGTCAGGGTTGATTCTACGTATAAGTTCCATTTCTACGTGACGGGGCAAGTGGTTGGGTTCCTCTTCGTCATGGAGTGGCCACTCCTCAGGGGGAAACTGTGCAGAGAAGGTAGCCAACTGCTTGGTCTTATCCTTCTTAAAACTCAGACGAAACAACTTCAACCCAAACTTTCTCCCACCTGTAGCACTGCCCAGCGTTTGTTTGTCTAGGTCCCCACATCCTCCTCCTCCAATAGGCCCTCCTCTGTGCTTGGTGAGGGTGTCTGCCTTAAACGGAATTCCCAGGGAACTACGATTCTTTTCCGAGTTGCCAGCTGCTTGCTGAGAAGGTGTTTGTGGGGAGTACTGTGATGAGTATGCGTCTCTGTGTTCTTTCGGAGACCGTCGCTGAAGTGTAGTGTGGTGGCTGGGTGGATCATCTGCACGATAACCACTGCTGTAAAAAAAATCATCACCTCCTGCACAGCGGCTTTGGCTGGACTTTGTGTGTGTGCAATCAAGAAATCCCCCTGAATTGGATGGTGTTATGGTGCCAGAAAGAGGAGAGATGCATTGAGTTTGCTGATGCCGCTGTTGTTTCTGATTCTGGTATCTGTCAGAAGTTCGCTCATCTAAATGATACCACTTTGAGCTCGTTCGAATAAGACTTGGGGTGATGAAGTAGGTTTGAGGAGTTACAATGAAATATCCATCGGGTGTTGGGTAAATTTTACGTTCCCGGACCAGTAAGCCAAGTGTGTGGCGCAGAGCTTCCTCTGTTGGTGTAGGAACACCTAAGAAAATATCAGAAAAGTTACAGAATTAACAAATATATTTTAAACTCATTAAAACACCCAATACATCCACCAACATCACTGCACAAGAAAATATTTTCAATTTCCTCAACTCTTGATGAATTTGTACAAGGATTTTCCCTTGTGCATTATAGATCTGACAGGTCACCAGAATCTACTTGCCTGTCCACACCACCACATGTTAGCCTCACACACTGTTGCCTGGTAATACACCTCCGACTTTTTGTAACTTGTTGCATACCACCATTTATTTTAACAGTACTTTTTTGTGTAAGAGAGAGTACTATGCCATGTACGCTCAGGATTGGTCATTAAATTAGACGGTCTACGGCTGTTTTAGATAGATTCATTGCAAGCACAGCTGTCTATCAAAGAATGCAATTTTAATGCATTTCTGACTGTTTTACAAAGTTAAAATTTTCATCTGTCAAGTTAATGTTTGTTATCCATTGTTTTGCTGATTTTTCTATAAAGTAAAATGACTGAACATTCTACAAGATTTCATACCATATTTTTGCCGTTTATGCCTTAACCAAGTGTAAATTGAATAATCTAAATAGATGCCAGTGAATTGTGTTGACTGTCTCTTGTGTTACCTGGAAAACATGTCTGCAGGTGTTCTGTTAGAGCCTCTTGAGTGACAGTCTTGTGGGCAGAGTTCATAGCAGAGACAGCCAATAGTAAAACTTCTCCCAGTGGGATGAACTGCGACTGGCTGATAGGGGACATACTGATGGGAGAGACATCACCTGGAAAAAGAGCCACATCATTCATTTTGAGTGACTAAGATTAACAAAAAACTCTATTAAGTACAAAGTATTCTTTTTTTCTGTCCCAAAATGTAAATATTACACTACGAGACTGTGACATGCCCCTGAATTTTTAATACATCAATATTTGAGGCAAGTTGTATACCAACTATTGAGAAAAAATAATTTTAAACTTGAACTTTTTGCTTCGACTTACTTAGGAAAAAGGAACTTTGCTTTTCACGGAGACCTGATGTGAAAGCACACAGCTGTGAGACGTGTTTTCTCTCTGTATAAGTTGCTGACGAAATGCAGCGTTGTACAAAGTGTGCCTCATGGTGAAGACATAAGAAGCATGTTTTAACCGTGTAAGATCGCTGTCAGACTCTGGGAGCATTCAAGGACCTGTTTTGAGCTTCTTGAATAAATTAAGGCAAAATGTGCATTTCTGTTGTCTGATTGACCCAGTGTCTTCACTTCTTAATAGAGAACTTTCATGACATAACCTTATTGTATTTGTAATTTCATCATTATCTGTAGTTTGTGTTGTGACACACTACAATGAGACTTGCTTGTAACCACTTTTATGTGCCTGAGGTGGAAATATAAACACTGATTTATCAGGGTGTGGCCAGAAGCAGTTTATTTGCATCGTGACGTAGCCTTAAAACAGCACATTCGTTAGGGAGCTGAGTGGGTGAATGATTTTGTGTATTGAAAGTAATGAACTTGTTTTGCATAACCTACAGACCTATCCTATAGGATTCATAATAATGAACCTTTAACAAATGTGTAAACAACAGTTTTTTAAAAGTTGCATACTGTAGAGTGAAAACTTGGCAATTCTTTGATTTATTTCCAAACACACAGTTTTCAAAACTGAGAATGATTAAACCATCACAGAAAACAACAAACAGGCCCCAAAAATTGACTAGAAAGGAAAACAATGTAGCATTTAACTGGGAATTATAATTTCAGGATATGGCTATGCAATGTGTAAAAAGCATTAAAAAACAACTGCGGTTCAGCATTTCTTGGTCTTGGAGGAATGACCTCTCCTACCAACAGGGGCGCCGAATAGGGGAGAAAAGATGGGACAATTCCAAGGGCCCTTGACCGACAGGGAGCACTCCCACAAAAATGTTTCTTTTTCTTATAGGAATAGAAAAAAAAGGGGGCCCTGTCAATTACAAGACCCTCCTCCTGGTCCTGATTGGTTGGTTTTGGTCAGAATGGTGCATTACTTTTGACAGCAGTAACAGATCAGGGAGGAGGTGGAGGAGATTGATCTTTTCACAGATTATTTGTTTCATAGCAAACTGTCGTGACATTGTGACAGCTTTAACAAATCTGAAAAAAAAAACTAACTTTTTTTAAAGTTATATTCTGCGGCTTGAACAAAATGCAACATCATATTTTTTGAAAAGTCAGGATTGCTTAATTTATATTTTGTACATTGCTTGTGCCTGTTGCTGATGGGGAGAGACATTTCAGTGAGTAAAAACTAATAAAGAAAACATTTTAAGCAACCTATTTGCATACAGTATGTGAACTGTTGCATGTAAAATTCACTAGTGAATATTGTGCATTGGACCAATGAAAGCAAGGCAGTTGCAAGCCTTTAAAATTGTGACGCTTTATATGGGTCAGATAGACTCAAGAAATTGTAACAGCAGCTGCGAAGGGAGGGAGGCAATTTAATTTTTAGTCATTGGGCCCAAGATTTCTTGTGGCGCCCCTGCCTACCAAGTTGCCTAAAATAGGGAATATGACCTATGTACTATAAGATCCTGCAGGGCAGTCTGAGGCTGCAATCTTTTCAAAAATTCTAGTTAAATTAAATTCCAATAATGTAAGATAGCTGCCCAATACTTTCCATAAATGCATTGATATCAACATATAAAAACAATTGTCATTTTACGAGCATGTGTGAGCAGTTTTTGTTTGAGGTTGTGCATAAAATCCTGCAATGCCATGAAAATAATTAGTCTTCCTTAAGAATTAAGAAAATATTTTTGAATTGACCGGAATGAACAACCCAGGAGAGTGTGCAGGCCTTACCCAAGCATTTGATGGTGAAGCCCCGCGGAGGGTTAAGAGATCTCCGCATCCATCCCTCTCTTAGCACCTCCAGATGGTCCTCTTTTCCCTGGATCAGTAGCACGTGTTCATCTATCCATCCCAGGAAGAAGGTCTCCGACACAGCTTCAGTAATCCGCTGGTTCCATATATGCTGCTGAGAGTTTTCCGCTTTAAAATCGGCAAAAATCTCATAACCAGTGTGGTGCCTCGGAAGCTCGTCGCTCTCTGACACACCAGCTGCAGCTGATGCCTCAGCACCTCCATCTCTGGCCAGTACAATAGCCAGAGAATGGGGAGCAATCTGCAGGAAAGATTCCATTGACAGTACGGCCTTCTAGCTGATTATTGACTCGCTTATAGCCATCGGTTTTGTTAATTTCCAACACATTTAGATAAACTGGGAATCAAAAACTCCAAATTTGCCGGCAATGCGGCTAAGCTCTGCAGTAACCGCATAGCCCACAATTATTTTTTAAAAAACGGTGCTAGCCTAAAATCTGCCTTTTTAAGGTTGCATAAAAGTCATTTCTGGTCCCACTCTGAGCGCAGCCCGTCGAGCCGTGGACGTTTGATCAGTGAAGAACTGCTTTCGAACGAAAGCACGACATGACATTGGCACATATGAAAAACAGGCTCATTGTTAGGTCACAAACTAGCTAGCTAAATGCTAACGTGATGTTAGTTCACCCAGGCAACAGATGCGCGAGCTGCCCTCCCCAGCAGCCAGCCGTGCGGGACGCCTCTTTGTTTTACCCGTCGTGAGGCGCAAAGCAGCCAGATGTACAGTCGCTGTGCAGCAAAGTCCTCATCTGGCGACCGGGCAGCTTCAGGACCGACACCATAGCTGGATGCAGGAGTCTCATCCAGACACAACGAAAGCAAACGTCATTACGAAGCTGCGTCACCACAGCGTCATCTCAGAGTATGTGAAGCCTACTACGATTTGTAACGAAAAATATGTATAATTTCGCTCTATTATAAAATAGATCAAAATATAATTTCTTGGTATTTTTACATTCTAGTTGTAGATTATTTATCGTTTAGATCAGGGGTACCTGCAACTTTTAGATGCATCTATATGGAGTGAAAATGGTCTCAAAATACCTGTGCGAATGTAATACTGGATTTGTAATCTGCGTAAGCATCTTTGTGTGAAACATTGGATAGTTGTATCTGTGAAACATGATTTGTAAACCGTAAAAAGAAAATGTGCGTAATTTGTAAATATGTGATCAAATAAAAGTACACACACAATTACAATTTCTACAAACGTAAAATTTCTACACAATTTTTTTAACTACAACCTCACAAATCTGATAATTATGAATTCAAACCTCCTACAAGTACGCACGAGTCGCCTGATACAGATGAAACTGCATTTACGCACAGATCTGATTACGAGTGCACAATGATTTTTGAGGCTCATTTCATGCTTCATGAGAGCCTCAGATTTGTGCACAAGTGGCGCTCTTAAGTGCTGGTGGAAAGCTGGGTCATATGATTTTTTTCTAGGAGTCTACCCAGATAGCACAGAATGATTGAAACCACATTGAATCAATGTCAGCCAGAAACATTGAATCAACGTTGAACGCTGACATTGAAACATTACATATCACAACAATTTAAAGCCCACCTGGAGCAGCCAGCTTTACACTTCCTTGTCCACCATATGCTCTCCCAGACCAAACAACAGGCCCAGCCCTATTTAAAAAACTCAAATCTCACAGGATTTCATACTTAGGCCTGGAGCGGTGGGCTGGATAAAAATAATACAAAATGAGACATGACCTCAATTATTAAAAATATCTGTTTTGCCCCAAAATAACCAGGATTACTATGGGCACAAAACAATGCCCTTATTTTTCAATAAACACATTTAAGATCAAAGTAATATTGAAAAACTTACCACAAAACTGCTCAGAGGAGAATTCAATTCAGAAGCTGGTTGCAAACAAGCCAGCAGCAAAGTGGCTGTTTGGTTGTAAAAAGGGGGAGTCGGACTGTACAACTCCTAGTAGAGACTTGTAGATGTTTTTGTGTCAACACATTATGCACAGTCAGTAATAATATTTACAGACAAGTAAGAAAATGTACATAAAGGAATCACAACCCAATGTTCTCAACATGTAGTGCGTAATTTGAAACATGATTAACCCCCAAATAGTAATAAAATGTTCTGACCCAGAGCTCAAGGATGGGGGGAGGGAAGAAGGGATGAGAAGGGGTAAAGAGGTGAAGGCTGGGAGGAGCAGATGGGTGTGGGGAGGCTTGGGAGGGAGTAGGAGGAGGTGATGAGGGGTGCAACAAACTGCACAGATTGCACACATGGAGGCCTTAGTCCTCGAGGGCCGGTGTCCTGCAACTCTTAGATGTCTCCCTGGTAGAACACACCTGGATCCAATAGCTGAATCATCTCCTCTGTTCAGGCAGGTTCTCCAGAGTCCTGCTAACGACCGTATTATTTGACTCAGGTGTGTTGAAGTAGAGACACATCTAAAAGTTGCAGGAGACCGGCCCTCCAGGCCTGGAGTTGCCCACCCCTGCAGGTTCGATTCCCGATCTTGGCAACCTTTGCTGCATGTCTTCCCCCTTTCTTGTCAATTAACTATCAAATAAAGGCCACTAGAGCCAAAAAAACTTTAACAAAATAAAATGTGAAAATTTAAAACCCTCACCAAAAATTTAAATTATTTCACCCAGAGCCCAAGGAGGAGGGGAGGAGAGAGGAAAGGGGGAGGAGATTGAGGGGTAGATGGGCCCAGGTGAGGGGCGAGTGGTGGGGGGAAAGGGGTGTGTGTAGAGGGGTGTGAAAAACAGCTTACCTTGATTGAACATTTAGATCACGAGTTCTTCCCCAAACCTTGTCCTCAAGGCAAACTGACCTGCGTGTTTTCATTTCAGCAAAACCCCGTTAATCAGACATCAATTAAAATCATGTGTGCCGCATTAGGGAAATGCCTCAAACTTGCAGGGCTTGGAGGACCAGAGCTGAAACCCACTGGATTCACTTTGACTTTACTTGAAATCAAGTTCCCTCGTCTGACACAATGACTCAAGCTAACCAGGGACAGATTCCCTGTAAGCCACCGTGGCTCTCTGGGCAGAGCAGTTGTCTTGTTATCAGAAGGTTGACAGTTCAATTCCAGCTCCCTCCTGCCACATGTCAACATGGGTAGAATTGACATCTTTTGCCAACAAGCCAACAGCAAAGTGGCTATGTGGTTGGGCCATCTCACTCATGTAAATGGTGGGGGTGTACCGCTCCACTCCTTGTAGTAAGTTGTAGATGTTTTTGTGTCAATATATCCCACACAAACAGTCAATAAGAATTGTTATGAACAAGTAAGAAAATGTACAGAAAGGAATCAGCACAGACTATCCTCTACAGTGCTTAATTTAAAACATGCTAACCCCCGATCAGTAATAAAATGCTCTGACCCAGAGCTCTGATGAGGAGGAGAGGAGGGGGAGGGGTGCAGCAAAACAGCTGACATTGATTCAACATTGATCAGATATTGATCAGACAAATGCATTTCAGTCATTAGATTTCAACGACAAAACAACGTTGATTCAATGACACAGTTTCAACGTTAGTTACTTTGGCTAGAGGTGGATGGTTGTTTGACGGTTGATCCACCGTCATTTGTCGACTTCAACCAAAAATCAACGATTCTAACTATTTTTCAACGTTGATTTAACATCGTGTGCTATCTGGGCAAACAATGTTGTTTCCACACCATGCCACAAAGCATCCCACCAGCTTTCTGTACTCAGTCCATCTGCTGATAAACTCCTTAACTGTAGAGTTATCTGACCATTTCTGTAGATGACAGAAGTTGGACTTGTGCTTGAAGTCTGAAGTAAATTACATTAAAACTCTTACAAAATAATAATACTTTGAAGACCACTGCAAATACTTGAAACACGTCAATTCAGAAATAAAGTTTAAAGCTAATCAAAGAAAGCTGAGTTGAATTTCACACTCAGTTTGAATACTATTTTAATAATTATATGGTGCACTTCTTATGTCATAATTTCTTTTCAATATAGTGCTGTCTCATTGCTATTTTTGTAAGTTTTCCTTTTTTATGAATTAAGTTCCTTTTTTTTACTTAAGTTAATGTGCGGCTTTAACACTAGAATATTCAAACTGTGAGACACTAAAGCAGGAGTGTCAAACTCATTCACTTTGGGTCAAATCAAGATCATGAATGCTCTTAAAGGGCCGGTTGTGCCAGAATGTTTTGATAAAACCTATTTATTATTGAACATCTTTTCAGTCCCTTCAGGATTTCGTGATTCTTTTTGTGATTTTTTTGCAATAAAACTCAAAGTGTTTGTGGTACTAATTTGGAAATATTTGTGATATTTGAGCTTATTTATGATGGTAAATACGACTTTTTATTACTCGCTGTATAGATCATGAACTATAATCTAAAATCAATTAAGGCTAAGTTAGCTGTTTAGTACAAGTAAAGTTTTTTAGAATTTTTTGAGAAAAATCTGCAATAAACTCCCAATTATGTATTAATGCAAAAAAAGTGCAGGGATTTTATTGATTTTGCATACATTTCCACAATAATTCTCAAGAAACTAGAGGGACTGATTGATATAATTTGGCAATAAACAGATAAAAACTGCATTGATTTGATTGATAACTTAATATTTAAGCTCATTTAGTGTTTATTCTAGAATGTATAGGTACACATAAACAGCTATGGCGGGCCGGATTTGGCCCACAGGCCTTTAGTTTGACACATGTGCAATAAAGATATTGCCCCGCTATTCTTTTCTATTGTTTTTATTTTACTTATTCGCCAGTCACGTAAAAATTTGTACAATTAAGTTGGTTAATTTACCAACTTAAATTAACCAAGAAAGACAATAAAAATAAACATGATGTATAATTTTACATAATAAAAATAAGGTAGCCAATTTATGCTTTAGAAATCGTGTTTTGTTCCTGATAGCTGTGAAATTTCCAACAGCACTTGAAGGGGCCATGAGACAGCATAGCTAATCGCCTTCAACTGAAACCAGTTGAGGAAGGGTAGAGAAGACAAGATGGCGGAGTGAGTGGGTTGCGCTTTGTACAGACGGTTGCGGTTCTTAAAGTTAGCCGGAAAAGCAGTTAAGAGACTGTAGAACTACCATTACCATCATCGGGAGCGTTGCTTTTAGCTCCTTGTGACAGAAACTTGGGACACTTTTCAGTGTTGCTGCTCGCTACAACGTTAGCTTGATGCTAAACTTTGCTGTGCTGACGTTAGCTTCTTGTTAAAGGCCTTCAGCTTGTTGGGATTTAGTTTTGGATTTACTCCTTCTGTTTGGCACGACGTTTTTCTAGAGAAATTATAGGTTCTAGCTTATGACAAAACCAATATCATTGGTCGAGATCCACCGAAAATAACCGTTTTCGTATTTGGGGGGGGGGATTGTTTGTGAGAGGTTGTGCAGTAGTATTACTAATAACGCAACTTTATGTTCTACCGATAACCAAGGTTGACCAACAAACGCAAAGATCTTAAAGCTTTTCTGTTGGTAATTGTTCTTCGGTTGATATTATGGCCAGCAGCAGTGGTTCCAAAGCCGAGTTCATAGTCGGTGGAAAGTACAAGCTCGTCAGAAAAATTGGATCGGGATCTTTCGGCGACATTTATTTGGCAATCAACATCACAAATGGAGAGGTAACTTGGTGAATCAGTCTGTTTCTGGGTTTTTGTTTGGGAATGGGATGGTTCATTTTAGATTCTTACTATGAGAGGCAGATCGCAACACTGCCCTGCCTGTTTGTCGGAGAACTAAGAAGATTTCATGTTAGCCTATTGGTATATCGGAAGTGTTTGTCATCTCAATTCTTGAACTGCAGCGGTAACAGCTACTATGTTGTGTGTGATTTGTAGGAGGTAGCTGTAAAACTAGAATCCCAAAAAGCCAGACATCCACAACTCCTATACGAAAGCAAGCTGTACAAGATCCTTCAAGGTGGAGTCGGGATTCCACACATCAGGTAAGAAAATCTTTTCTCCCCTTGGTCCAGTTGGTGTCATCGTATTTATGCGGTTCCGTTTGTTTTGCCATCCAAGACGCAGAGAACCAACAGTGATTTAGCGAAGGTCTCGTTGAGATGGGGCTCGCTAATTATGATTCAATTCTTGTGAAGATATATTTTCAACCAAACAACCTTATTTCACTGTGAAGCCTCTTTAGGCCGCATTTGGATCCAAGGCAGGGAAAAGCTATGTGGTTGGAAATGGCCGCTCCTCTTTTGTTGTTACTTCCCAACATGTCTGTTAGAAAATGGCGGCGGAGCTTTCTGAAGACACAGAGTTCCTCAGAGAAGCTGGTCAAACCAGATTTTTTTTTTTTTTACCGGATCGTTAAAATTGTGTCTTCAGAGCGACACGCACGTCATCTCTACTCCGTATATTTTGAGCAAAATTTTGCTGACGCTGTCACACAGGCGCACTGTACACGGTTTCTATATATATATATATATATATATATATATATATATATATATAATATATGTGTGTGTGTGTGTGTTGGGGATGCTTGGTGGTAGAGTTCACTGCCGGGTGGAGCAGAAACGGTGCTACGTCTATGAAATATTACTGCCAGTAGCACATAGCGGCGATCTAGCAGCAAAAGCAGAGCCGGTGTCTGACACCACTAACCCGAAGACTTGAGTTATTTTTCAAGTTATTTGCTTTCTGACCATCATGCTCTTCCGGGTGAGTGTTGGAAGGTGTGCTCTGCTTCACCTGCTGCCTGGCCGCTCCGTATGTCTTTTTGTTTTCTGCAGTGAACGTCGATTTAGCCAAACTTCGTCAGGTGTTGTTTTTTTAAATGTCATATTAGCTTCGTTGTGTTTTGACGTGCTTCACCCCCCGAGGTATTTCTGCGTTGCAACACGCAAACTTCCCCATTCACTCTGAGCGTTGAAGTTTCTCACCACATCACTTAGGATTTGTTGCTGCGTGCTTGCAGTGTGAAGGAAAGAGGAGATAAGCTGCACACACAGGCTTCTAAGTGAGATACAGATGATGGGTTTTGGTGATTTCTCAACACCAGACAATCATACACATATTCACGGAAATCGGCAGATTATGATCAGTGGCCGATCGATTGGAACACCTCTAATATCTATGTGTTTATACAGCTCTGGAAAAAAATAAGAGACCACTCAAAATAATCAATTTGTCTTTACTTTTTGTATACGTTTGGGTAAAATGAACATTTCTCTTTTATTCTATGTACTACTGACATCATGTCTCCAAAATTCCAAGCAAAAATTTAGTATTTAATTACAGAAAATGAGAACTGGTCAAAATAACGAAAAAGATGCAGTGCTTTCAGACCCCAAATAATGCAAAGAAAACAAGTTTTTATCCATTTAGAAACAATACTAATGTTTTAACTCGGGAAGAGTTCAGAAATCAATATTAGATGGAATAACCTTGAGGTTTTCAATGATGTTCAGTAGTCTCTTAAATGTTTCCAGGGCTGTGTATAGATGTGTTTGTATATGTGTGTGTTTACATGAGAGTGGGAGATCAGTGCTGCTGTCAGTTTAATGTTACATTAAACTTGTGTGAAGTTAATGTGGTGGTCATGTGCTTAAGTCATTATGCAGCTACAAGTAAGATTTTTCAGATCAAAAACAGCATGAACTCAATTAACTGTCACATGCACATTGCAAAATATTTTTTTTGTGTCATCAGGTGGTATGGCCAGGAGAAAGACTACAACGTCCTAGTCATGGACTTGCTTGGACCCAGTTTGGAGGACCTATTTAACTTCTGCTCTCGACGATTTACCATGAAAACTGTCCTCATGCTGGCAGACCAAGTAAGTAAAATTGCACTAATTAACCCTAACCCATAAAGCTTGTTTTGGGTATCCAAAACACTCTCTGTAGCCCTTATTAAAAACTTATTAACTTATTAAAAGCTCAACAGACACAAAATGGAAACGCTACTAAAGCCACACAAATTAAGTCTCGTGTTTGTCCCTCTATATCCAGCAGAGAGGCGCAGTTTAGCGTATTTAACTCATCAGGCAGGGCATGTCCAAGATTGTTTGAGTCATTGAGCAGAATTTGACTTGGGAGCCCCTCAAATATCAGCAATACTAACAGCATTTCAACACAATTTTAGTCAATTCTGGGAGGAGAGTAAATTAATTGGCCAACCTAAAAAGCAATCGGTGATAATTGTAATTTACTGAGATATATTTGGGAACAAACAGAGCTCAAACTCAAAAATTAAACTCACAGCATCAGATTGTCACTGTGGTTACTAAACAATCTTACTATCTAGATCAGTGTTTCTCAACCTTTTTTGGCCCAGCGCCCCCACAGCCTTCATCCAGGTCCCTCACCCCCCCACCAAAGAGTTTGCAGGCTACTTTGCACTGACTATTATTTTATCACTAATATTACTATCACTATTGTAGATGTTTTGATTTTTATGCTTGTTTCTGTATTTATCATCAAAAATAATTTCCCAGAGAACAAAAAAGTCACGGGAATAGAAATTATTTCCACAGGCGTCTATGAAAAATGCAATGAACATTCAAGTTAAAATCTGTAGGTCTAACAGCAGCCAATCAGAGTGGAAAAAATATTATTTTTTGCCATTTTCTGGTTGTTAAATATTCCACAAAATGACCAGATAAAAGATGTTCAACATGCCAGTTTAGACTTTGAACTATTTGCAAAACGACTGAGCTGCAGCATTAAAACATGGATAGAACTGTAACTACATTAATCATAACTCTTCTTCTCTTCAGTGTTTCTGTCAGTTTCTGGTGGTGCAGCTCTGTGCTGCCTTCAGGAGAATGGGACATCAGAGTATCATCCATAAAACTTCACCCACATGGCATTTATTGTTCAAACCAGAGCTTTCAGTGGAAAAACTAAAGTTCCAGGTCCTTTTAATGCCATACAAATATGAGACAGAAACATGGATTATATCTTTATATAGATCTGTCTATTGATTATAGATTAATAGTTTTACTGGACAGAAATGACAAAGAACAAATCTGGTTCTTAATCAAATCCTAATGAGTCAAATTGAAAGTGTCATGGAGTCATCAGCCTCATGACATTAACACTGACATGAAAAATAATATTGAAGAAATAAATATATCAAATCTAATTAAAACATAAATAAGTGATCAGTTCTTTACTGTTATGGTCTGTAAGATATATTTATCCTCAGTACTAGATGTGGTCTCAACAAACCCATGACACTTCAACAATATTATTTGACCTTTTATCTGGAAATAGTGTCTGTTTATTCTTGCCATACAGTCTCTGTATTAATTATTGCTCTAAAGGTCTTGCCATACCAGCTTATTCCTCTGTATTTACTTTAGTTTCTTAATTTATTCTTGCATTTTGTTCTTCATTCATTTCCATTTAGTTTCATTTGATTAGTATTATCCTCTCTTGGTTTATTGCTATGTTCACTTTAGTTTCTTCCTGTTGCTAGATTTATTTTATCATTTATTAACCATCAGTAATCTTCATTCATCACCTGCTGCGCCGCCTAATCGTCATGTTTCACATCATGTGTTGATTTTTCACTGTTTAGCGTCGGATTCTCTGTTTTTATGCCATAATTCACATCTATTTCGTTGCTCCGTTTTATGTTCCGCTTCTCCTGTTTCAGAGTTTTGCGTCTTTTTTTAACCCCCTAAGGTGCAGGGCGGTCGGGAAGCGTATCGATGGGGAAAAGGCAGACTGACATAAACCTTTTAAAACAACGGAAACAATTTCGGTATTCTGATTATTTAAATTTGTGGTACCATTGTTCTATCACCTCGTTTCATACCGGACCACTTACAGCACCGTGTTAACGCTATAAAATGAACGCTCTCTATCGAGGTATCACCCATGGAGGGATTTCTTTATTTAAATAGGTTAATTTTTTCAGAGGGAATCAAAGTGAGGGTATTGTGATTTTAGTAATCACATGTTTACAAGAGAGATTTTCTGTTCTTCCATGGAAGCGTGCAGCTTTCAAACAGAAATAAAACACTTTTTAATATAAGTTGCTGCTTAACATGATCACAGAACTGGCAAAAATACCAGACAAAGTGAATCTCAGCAACGTCATCAGTCGGTGTAACGTTGAACTGATGCGCCGGTGAAGCTACTAGCAGGAGCAGAGCTGCGCTAATAAGCTACAAACACTGAATAGAAGAGCTGCCATCTATATCGTTGCAGCCAAGCATGATTTAATGTTACACAATACAGTTTTACCAAGTTGCTCAAAGTCTAAACTGATGTTGTTGTGGATTTAAGGTGTAAAGTTTACCTTCGACCAAACGGCCCCAGAGGAATCTCAGCGCCCCCCTTTTGTAAAAATGTCCGCCAGCGCCCCATGCCGTCTTATGAACGCCCCCTGGGGGGCGGTACCGCCCACGTTGAGAACCGCTAATCTAGATTGTTCTTTGAACTTTTACATAGTCAACTTGTCAGCTCCTAAAAATCTTAAATTTAAATGTTAAACAATTTAAAATATTTTAATTTATGTAGGCTGAAACCATTAAATCAAACTTGGTATAATTGATCTTCTCAGTAAACAAATATTACATTTATACGTCTGTGTTAAAATATTAGCATTTATGGGGCAGCCTTGTAGTCCTTGGGGGACTTCTGGAGCTGCTGATTTAATTTGGATTAAACAGAAGTGCAAATAATTGATATTTATTAGGCCCAAGCAGTGAATTTCACCCAAAATTGTCCCCAACTAAACTTTTTGGATTCTAGTGGAATCACAAGTGGGTGTTTCCAAACTGCTCTACAGCACCCTCTAGCATGAGTTTAGACAATCTGTGGGTGATACAGATCTGAAATTTGGTAGATGCACTCCAAATCAAGAAAGAGTCTTGTGGAGGAACCCCAAAAATGTACAGGGAGGTGGCCATTTTTTGTCATATTGTGGCCATTTTTCAATTTTACACACCTCAAACTTTAATAAACTCCTCCTAGTGATTTCGAGCTATCAACTTCATTTTTGGTCAGGATGCAGTTAAGGTGTGGGGCATTTAATGTTACAAAAAAACTGAATATTCGTATATTCTTAGAAGGCGTGGCCAAGCAGCAAACTTGCCGTACTCGCCAAAGCAAACGAAAAGCTATAACTTTCACATGAAAAGGTCTATTGGCACCAGACTTGGCATGAGTGATCCTGGTTGGATGCTCTGACCCCCTTGAGCTTATCAAGATGATCTTGTGTCAGAAGACAGAAACTAGTTGGTTTCACTTGCTCTAAAGTGCGAAGAGGTTTCGATGGAGGGCGTGGATCTGGCAGCGCGGTGAAGTCACAGGTCACAAATTCCACATATTTCAGCCGAGCTGCACCAAACTCACTATGATCAATCCTTGTCAAACCCCCGAGAGGAATGCAGTCGAATATTTGGTAGGTGTGGCCTAATTCTTTCACAGCGCCTCCTAGAAATTTGGTATACATGTACATCTTGACAGGATGTAAAAAAGAGAGTCTCTGGGAGACATGGCCTACACCCAAGAGAAAGTTAGCCGGCAATTTTTATCAAAGCTTCCATTTTGTCTCTGTTAGGCATGTTGTATCTGAACAAATGCATCCTGCAGCTTTTGAGATCCAGGCTTCAAAATCAGACAGCACAGTCTTGAGGCATTGAAGGTCAAAAATGATCAAAATCTTTCTCATACATCAAAGTGTGTGGGCTTGGCTAAACCTCAAATCTGCCATTCTCTATGAAACATCAAGGTGGAATAACTTTCCCACATAAGCTTCCAGCTGCATTAAAATTTCTTTATATCACAGACCAGAGCTCCTCTCATTCATATGGTCAACTGGTGACATCACCTTTGCCCTGCAACAACATGATGGTAAATCCTCCTCTCAACACTGGCGGGAATTCTGCCATTATTCGAGAGCACACATTTTCAGTTTGAAAGCAGGGCTTTGAGTCCATCTTCTCAAAATCTGTAATGTTTGCATTCAAAACTTTTGCTCTCTTTCAAATATTATTTGTCCTTTTTCAAACCTTTCTCCTCACGCTCAAAACTTGTCTCTGCTTGGATCAAATCTCCGCTTGCAAACTTCTCTGCTCGAAATCCAAACGCAATCATTTTCTGCTTGCACTTGGAACAAAAAAATACAGTCGCTTGGCTACCTCTCAACCAATAGAATGCAAATGTCATACTGGGTGTGTTTGCACAAATAAAAGTTTTGAGAACAAGAGACATAAAATTCTGCTTTCAGACTGAAAATGTGTGCTCTCGAATTATGGCAGAAAAATTCCCTCAAAGCGTGATGATGTGGGCGTGGCTAAATGGTGAATTCTAATTTCTTGCCATTTGCACACAGTTGTCTTTAAATCATAAATGCATCATCTGATTTTCACAAAACTTATGATTGATCTTTGTTAACCTCTAAAGAGCTCAATAGCATTAAATTGTAAATTAATTTCACTGTGCCTCCTAGTTTATTCTAACAGCTATATCCCTTTAAGATTTCAACTGATCTGCAGCAGATTTTTTTGTGCATTGTCAAGGAGCATTGCTAAACACATTGTGTATCGCCGAGTGGACAGGTGTGGGAACTGCGCGAGAGCGGGTAGCGTTGCTGGACCTCCCGCGGGCGCCATAAGGCTGGAGCAGCGACCTGCGAGGGCCTCCAATGCTGCTTGCAGCTTTAATTTTAATTGCATTTATTTTTTTAAGACTCTATAGTCTTAAATAGTATTTCACTGGCGTCGTCTTCCCATAACTTACAATTACCTAGTAATATGTTAACGTTTCCTGTCAACTTAACATCTTTTAAGACAAAAACGCCACGGACCGCTGGTAGACCCCCTCGGCACCCCGACCACCGGGCTTACCAAGTTTTCTAGGGGAAATCCTATTTTAGATGCAAGAACAATACAGTAATACTGTAGGCTGTTTAGTTTTTATAAACCGTGTAAATAAATTATAAGTACATTTGAGAAATTTCAATACATTTTATTGAAACTGAATAAAATTGAAATTTAAATTATTAAAATGTCAATTTTAATAAATTTGCTAGCCTGCATGCACGCATGTGCATGTCCATGTCCATGTGTACGAGCTCGTAATTTCATCAGTCGCTTGGCTGGATAACTGTCGCCTCACTGTGTAAGCTTCGTAAAAATTGAATGGAGAGGGAGCGGCTCTATTTCCTGTAACTGCATCACTTCCACATGGCGAGTGTACAGTCATGGCCAAAAGTTTTGAGAATGATTCAAATGTTAATATTTACAAAGTCTACTGCTTCAGTTTTTATAATGGCAATTTTAATAAACTCCAGAATGTTATAAAGAGTGATCAGCTTAACGGCAATTAATTTCTAGGCAAATATTGACTTTGCAAATGAACTTTATCCCCCAAAACACATTTCAACTTCATTGCAGCCTTAAAAGGACCAGCTGACATGGTTTCAGTGATTGCTCCATTAACACATGTGTGGGTGTTGATGAGGACGGCTGGAGATCAATCTGTCATGATTAAGTAAGAATGACACCACTGGACACTTTAAAAAGAGGCTGGTGCTTGGCATCATTGTTTCTCTTCTGTGAACCATGGTTATCTCTAAAGAAACATCATCATTGCACTGCACAAAAATGGCCTAACAGGGAAGAGCAGCTAGAAAGATTCACCTCAGTCAACAATCTATCACATCATCAAGAACTTCAAGGAGAGAGGCTCCATTGTTGCCCAAAAGGCTCCAAGGCGCCCAACAAAGACCAGCAAGCGCCAGGACCGTCTCTTAAAAGTGTTTCAGTTGCGGGATCAGGCTACCAGCAGTGCAGAGCTTGCTCAGGAATGGCAGCAGGCAGGTGTGAGTGCATCTACACGCACTGTGAGGCGGAGACTCTTGGAGCAAGGCCTGGTCTCAAGGAGGGCAGCAAAGAAGCCACTTCTCTCCAGGAAAAACATCAGGGACAGACTGATACTCTGCAAAAGGTACAGGGAGTGGACTGCTGAGGACTGGGGTAAAGTCATTTTCTCTGATGGATCCTCTTTCCGATTGTTTGGGACATCTAAAAAACAGCTTGTTGGGAGAAGACGAGGTGAGCGCTACCACCAGTCTGGTCTCATGCCAGCTGTAAAACATCCTGAAACCATTCATGTTGCTTCTCAGCCCAGGGAGTCGGCTCTCTCACGGTCTGGCCTAAAAACGCAGCCATGAATAAAGAATGGTACCAGAATGTCCTCAGAGAGAGAGCAACTTCTCCCAACCGTCCCAGAGCAGTTTGGTGATGAACAAAGCCTTTTCCAGCATGATGGAGCACCTGGCCATAAAGCAAAGGTGATAACTAACTGGCTCAGGGAACAAAACAGAGATTTTGGGTCCATGGCCTGGAAACTCCCCAGATCTTAATCCCATTGAAAACTTGTGGTCAATCATCAAGAGACGGGTGGACAAACAAAAACCTAGGAATTCTGACAAAATGCAAGCATTGATTGTGCAAGAATGGACTGGTATCAGTCAGGATTTGGTCCAGAAGTTGATTGACAGCATGCCAGGGAGAATTGCAGAGGTCCTGAAGAAGAGGGGTCAACACTGCAAATATTGACTTGCTGCATTAACTCATTCTAACTGTCAATAAAAGCTTTTATTAGTCATAATATGTTTGCAATTGCATTTCTGTATGTGATGAAAACATCTGACATGCACACATGAAAACCAGAGGGCAGCAGATCATGTGAAAATATAATATTTGTCATTCTCAAAACTTTTGGCCATGACTATTTGTGTAGGTGGAGCGGATACTCATGCAGATATAGATGGATATAATGCATGCTTACTGCAAGTGTAGCTTTACATATGAACCGAAAATAAATTTCCTGCCATACCAGTTGCAACAAATGGGTGGTGGAATGCACCATACTGGTACGTAGCTGGCGTATGTGTTTGTATGTGAAGAAGGTATCAAATCCTGTCGCTCATATTGAGACAAAGGCTATAAATAACTGGGAAAAGTGAAAGTTCAGATATTAAATTGATTGAATATAAATGTAAACTAAAACTAGTACAGAAATTATTTTAGAAGTGTCTGTGAGCCTGCTGCTTTTATTTTTCTCAAATGTTTTTATTTAGACAGATTTCCATCACATTCATTAATTACAACTTTACTCATTTAAGGTACGGATGGGTGGACTTTTATGGATGGACTTTCAGCTTGAGTATATGAAGCTGAAAGTCCAAGTGATTTTGTCCAGACAGCCTTTCTAGTATTTTCTTTTACGGACCGTTACTGATATAAGTTGTGAACAATACGATAACAAAATCAACAGAATTGAACAAAAACTGGGAGTGCACCACCTCAAACAATAAAAACTGCAAAAACAAAAAAGGGCAGGATCACATAATTCACAAGTATAGTCAAAGTCAGATCTAATTGGTTTCACATGGACCAATTGGTCCACGTCCTACAAAAAAACATCTCTTTTTCATCTTGGGGGCGAAAAAGAAATCTTTTCCATAACATAAATCTGGTTGACAATTTCAATCCACTGATCAGTAGTGGAAAGTTCTGGTTTTAACCACTTCCTCGTGACGGATTTCTTACTGGCTGCCAATAGTGTAGCCAGCAGTTTTTGTCTTTGTTGGTCCATGTGTCAAACAGTAAATTGGCCAAATGTAAAGTTTCACATTTGAATGGAATGTTTACATCCCTGTTGCCTTGTTAACGTTTCTGAATGAGTGGAACAAAATATTGTGCAATGTTGTTCCATCTGAATTCCCACCATTATATAATTTAGAAATAATTTTGCTGTCTGATCTGGACTTTGTGATAGAAATACCTCCTTGAAACTTGAATCACCTTTTTCCATCACCTTTTTAAAATGTCTATTAAAATAATGTCTCCCCTCCATTTACCTAAAACAATCATCTGCTTCCTGTCCATGTAATGTAACTTCTGTAAGGTTTCAAATCTCTGAAATGGCTCTTTGTGGACAAATGAATAATGAATAGTTATTCCTTTTGAGATCCATGTCTTAATTTTATCAATTCTATTTGGTGCAAAATCCAAAACATAGGCACATCACCTCATTATTTTTAGATGTCTTCTATTCTGCAAATTTTAACCAATTCCTGTCAGGACTTGAGAATGGTAAATGGACTGAACTTATCTAGCGCTTTTCCAATCATTTTGACCACTCAAAGCGCTTTACATTAGAGTCACATTCACACTCACAAATGCGCACACATTTATATACTGATACGCAGATCAGTAGGCAATTTGGGGTTAAGTGCCTTGCACAAGGGCACAAGGACACATGGCAGGAGGAAGCTGGAATCCTTCCGATCGCAAGACGACTACTCTACCCACACAGCCACAGTGGCCCAGAGAAAGCTACATGTTAGTCTCCTGGAATCTGCTGTTCTTCCCATAATTATAATAATTAAGTAGAGCTGTTATTGGGATTCCTTTTATCATTGTGCCTTTCATACAGCAATGTATGATGGTGAACAAAGGCGGACTAAAGGTCTCAGCCCATTCCACCCTTTTCTTCATTGCAGCGTCCCATCTTTAATTCTGGCCTTTTTACCCTGCCACAAATACTTTGCTATTAATCTGTCCCATTCTAAGACAGATTAGAGAGTAGTGTTCTGACTGGTAAACACTAAAATAAGTACGGCATTTTTGGAATGGGGCTGCACAGTGCCGCAGTTGGTAGAGCTGTTGTCTTGCAGCAAGAAGGTTCTGGGTTCGATTCCCGGCCCCGGTCTTTCTGCATGGAGTTTGCATGTTCTCCCTGTGCATGCTTGGGTTTTCTCCGGGTACTCTGGTTTCCTCCCACAGTCCAAAAAACATGACTCTCAGGTTAATTGGCCTCTCTAAATTGCCCCTAGAGGCGTTTTCGAACTGTACGGAACGGTTCCGAGCATGTTCGCATTACAACTTGCGACTGGTTCCACCCGGCCCCATGGAACCACAAGAGCTGTGGTTCCAATCGAGCCGGCCAAGCGGTTCTGCTTAGAACCAGCAGCTGATTGGCCGCTGGTTATAGAGTCAGACGTTGATTTTCCGTTGACAGCTGGCTCTTACTAAACTGTATTTTGTAAAGAGTGCTCTTTTCAATATGTTTATTATTAGTTTTAATTGGCAATGGACTCGTCTCAATATAGTGTAATCACCTGGTCTAATGATGAGGTATTTTTTTTCCTCCGCTTACTCGCTGATGAACGAGTACAGCCGGCCGCTACATCGAAACCATTGTTTAGTTGCAAAAAAAAAAAAAAACGTCCAGTACCGCTTTGATGGTAATGCGTACACAACAGGGCTGGAACCATTCCTTACCGTTCTGTGCAGTGCAAAAGCGGCTTAGGTGTGTGTGTGTGTGCATGGTTGTTTGTCCTGTCTGTCTCTGTGTTGCCCTGCGACAGACTGGCGACATGTACAGAGTGACCTGTCCAGGGTGACCCCGCCTCTCGCCCGGAACATTAGCTGGAGAGGCACCAGCAACCCTCCCGACCCCACTAAGGGACAAGGGTGTAAAGAAAATGGATGGATGGATGGATTTTTGGAATGCTATTCATCTTGATGGATTCTAACCAGGAGCTTATACATAGATGGAATGTTGTTCCTATTTTAAGTCTGACTATTTTCAAATTTTGTGGGCTGTAATTTATATCAAACAATCTTGAGAAGGCCCTAAGTAGTGAAACATCCAAGTATTTGATAGACTCAGCCTCCCAATTGGCATGGCGCCGGCTCCGCCCCAAGCTGACATAGAGCAATCCTGTGACTCTTAAAAACTCAACAGACTTGAAATGGAAGAGCTATTAAAGCCATATTAGCAGCATTAAATTAAATCTCCCATTTGTGGCGCACAGTGCAGCGGATTTAGCTCATCATGCAGGGCCGGTCCAAGGCAGCATCAGACCTGGAGCAGAATTTGACTTGGGGACCCCTCTTGCTGCTAAAAAACATCAGCACCACTAACAGCTTCTGTTAGATTTACTGAAATTGGTTAGGGTTAGGGTACCCTAAGGGTACCATAGGGGTCCATAGCCTTATAGCTCTTTTTAACGTCTAGTTTGTTACGGCGTAGCAGCAAGGCTCCGCCTCCTTCAGTCTCACTTTCAACTTGAGCTTAAAGTGCACATTATAAACTACACACCAGTTTTTAAATTGTGTTAATGGACCAAGTATAACCGGAGTTATGCTAAAATTAGTAAACCATGTTTTTCGAATGTCAGAGAAATGTCAAAAGCGCCGCCATTCCCCGGCTTTTCCGATTATGTGAGAGGGAATGAGCTTCCAAACGTACAAAACGAAGCGAAACATTAGATTCCTGTGTTTTTGATAATGTAAAATCTTCAATAAATAACGATGGGCTGTATTTTGTTCCTGAGAAACGAAGTAAAGTTGCGCAAATAACCGTGAAAGAGAAACGGAACAGATTAGCGGCGCGAACGGAGCAGCTGCAAAAACAGTGAGATCGCGAAATTAATGCAAATTTCTACTGGTAGCATTCACTTCGTAATTAGTTTTTAGCTTAGCGGTTTCTGCTCGGTAGAGACCTACTTCTACTGATGTATTCAGTGTCTCTCTTCTGTACATGTCCAAATCATCTCATCTGGCTACTTGGACTTTATCTCCTACACATCTGACATGAGCTGTTCTTCTGATGTATTCATTTCTGATTTTTTTCCACCCTTGTCACTCGCAAAGAGAACCTCAACATCTTCACTCTAACGCCAGCTCTGCCTCCTGCCTTTCGTGATTGCCACTGTCTCTAAACCAAACAGCATTGCTGGTCTCACCACCATCTTGTAAACATTTCTTTTTATTCTCACTGATACGCTTTTTATCACACATCATACCTGATACTTTTCTCCACCCACTCCAACCTGTTTGGACGCGTTTCTTCACTACTTTTCCACACTCTCCGTTCTCGACTGTTGACCCTAAGTACTTAAAATTTTTCACCTTCTTTATTTCTGTTCCCTGTAACTCAACTTGGGCTACAAATTAATTTTGTAAACTACAGAAAAGTAATTTAGGGATGCACGAATATGAAAGTTTTTCCCGACATTGATTTCTTATATCAATTAAGTTCAGTGAAGTGAGCTGCGTATCATTTTGTAGAAAATAATTTTTCCACCTTCCTTTCTGAATCACGTTTGCTAAACCGGACGCGCCTGACGCTCAAACGAAAAATATTTAATATTTTTTTTGTTGTGATGGGCATTTTATTATTTGTTGGATTTTGAAAAAATAAAAATTTCAGGAGCTGTTAACAGCGTTACCTAAATCTAAATAGTTTTACATAAAAAAATCTTGTATGCCAAAATACGCATAGCAAAAAAAAGAAAAAGAAAATCTGATCTGAATTTTTTTTCCATCATATTTGGGTCAAAACCTACTCCCCCACAGTAATGAGGAAAAACTCACCACTGCACTGAACTGCACATTAACCGGTTACATTGAGACTTGCCAGTGAAGAAGCTCCTTAATAAATCAGACAAGTTCTGAGCCAGTAGTTTCCTAACAATTTCTGCAAGTAGTTCTGTATTAACTGAACGATAAGCAACTCATGTTCCCCCCCCCCTTTGTTTTTTTCTCCCAGATGATCAGCAGAATTGAGTATGTACACACAAAGAACTTCATCCACAGAGACATCAAACCGGACAACTTTCTCATGGGCATTGGCCGTCACTGTAACAAGGTAAGGTCTTTGTAGCTTCTATACATATTTTTAAATATGGCACATAAAAACCTGTGTAGAGCTCCTGACAAAAAGGTGAATACAAATATTTGTCTAATTGTTCATTTAGTTTATCTTCATGTGTAGTTTTTGTAAGACTATGTGGTGTCATAACTTTAATGTGGGCTGACAGCATTAGAGAGACTGCATGCTGTCAACTTAATCTCATACTGGGGTCAGGCCTACACAGCGGCCCATTAAGTGATTAGAAGACACCCTGACAAATATTAAAGACTAAAAGACACAAAAAAGGATTAAAACAGCAAAATGCTGGTCTGCAATACAAAGTTCAGAACAGACTTTTAGCAAACTTATCACTTAATAAAAAAAAAACATGAAAAAAAAACTGATTCTGTATGATGTCATCAGACTTTAACTGTTATCCAGCAGCTAGAAAACAGAAATCAAAGACGACTTTTAAAGCAAGGTTTATTAGGAGGATAATAAACTATCAACAGTGTTAAAGAAATTAGTCATTCGTGGTATTTATGGGTTGTGGGGGAAATGATCAGCTGTAAGTTTAGTTAAACTATGATTAATTATTATTGTAGTAATCTGATTTTATTGCTGAAGCATAGATTTTATTTTTTATTTTAGATTTGATCAAAAACAGAATTTTGCATTTTTATTCTTGTCGTTCAGGTTTGATTTGCTGCAATGAACTCATTGATGGCTCCTGACAAAAGCTATCAATGAACAAAATGGATTCTTTTCACTGGTTCAAACTCTATTTCCAGAGTTTGTCTTGGTGAAAACACACAGAACTGGTACTGAGTAAGGACTAGCAGCAGTTAAGGACGGGAACTCACTTGGTCAAACAGATCTCTTCAAGGCGTTTAAGTCAAACACAAAGTTAAGCTTTGAATCAGCAATTTTTATGAAAACTACAGCAGGGATGCTCTAGAGCAGGGGTGGTCAACTGTCCTGAGTAAGCAGCAAACACCGCAGTCAGTTGTCTGTCCTACTACGTACCATCGCCAACATTCACAGCAGAAGAGACCCATTCTACTCCATGTCCAGATTGCAAACAAAAAAAAAAAGAAAAATCACATTTGGAAAGCTGAGTAATGCTATGATCAACCCTCACTGCAGCCACTCTCACTATTCTATCTCCCGACTCACCATAGGGCAGAGCACTGTGTCCGAATGGGATGGTTTTATACTCCAATCCTATCCCGAGTGATGAAAAGCCATACCATTTTAAACAAATTGGAAAATTCAACTGCACTGTTTGACTGAAGGAGTTTTATGAAAGATTATAAATTTACATGACTTAACATGCAATAAGCCATGTAACAAAACGGGGAAACACCGATAGTACAGTGAGTAGTGAGAGCTGTCGTGAGCCCCTCCCACTTCTGCAACAGGCTGCAGTACAATAGAGAAGAGATCCATTCTCTTCCGTTTGTGATGACAATATTCATGCATTAAAAACATATTTAAACTAATATTGCCATGTTATGTAACAAACAAAAATGAAACCCGCCTTTACGGGCTCGTATGAAATGCATTCATTTTTTAAGAGAACCTTGGACTTTAATGTCAATTTTCTGTCTTGGTGAAATAATGGAGCTGATAATGACTCATTAGAAATATTTTGCTCTTCTTTGCCTTAATGTTGACTGGTAATGCAAAGATGCCTCACCAAATGTCTCGGGTAACACAGTGACCATCACCATATAACAGTGTTTGTCGGAGGTTTGTTCTACTCCTGCATGGGGGCGGAGTGAGCTTGCCTAATTTAGAATACTGTTCTGTTTGATAGCTTGGATAAGTTTAAATGTATTTATGATTGAATTGAAATGATTTTTTGTGAAGTGCCTTGAGACGACATTGTCAATTGGCACTATATAAATAGTGTTAACTAGGGCTGCATAATGTATCACAAATTTCTTGTCATTTTAATATCTGTATATGCTATATTCACATTGACAAGAACTGTAGTGCAATAATTAGGCCCTCAACAGGAATACAGTGTAATATTTGGTGGGCATGGCTTAATTCCTCCACAGTGTCTCCTAAAAATCTTTAAGAAATTAGCCCCAAGCCATACTTTGAGAATCGAGTAATTTGGTATAGATGTATCTTGTAAGGATGAACCAAAAACTCTGTTGGTGCCATGGTCCAAACACAACAGGAAGTCGGATATTTTGGATCAAAGCTGCCATTTTCTCTTTTACACGTTATATCTGAGGGAAGTCTTCCTACATATTTTGACATACAGACTTCAGAATCACTCAGTAAAGACTTGAGGCGCAGAAAGTTAAGTTATCAAAATAGTTTTCCTGCATAAAATATGTGGGCGGGGCCAAGCCTCAAAATCTGACCATTCACCATGAAACATCAAGATGGAGTAACTTCCACAGACAAGCTCAGAGCTGTATCAAACTTTATTTGTGTCACAGCAGACCAGAGCTCCTCACATTCATGCGGTCAGTTGGTGACATCACCTTCGGCATGCCCCCTTTCAACAGGAAGTCACCTGTTTTCCTGCTAGTTTTCTTTTACTCTGATTCATACAAGTTTAAACCTGTTTAATGACAGAACAACATGATGGTAAATCCTTCTCTAAACACTGGCTAGTGCGTGTGGGAGTGGCCTTATGGTGAATTTTAATCCCTTCCCGTTTGCAAATGATTGGCTCTATATCACATATGCATCGTCCGATTTGCAACCAAACTTATGATTGACCTTTGTTAACCTCTAAAGAGGCTAATGGCACTAAATTGTGATTTGACTCCACTGCGCCCCCAGATTATTCCAAAGTCAACAAAATACATCAGCAAAATTGCATTAGATTATTTATTTTATTTATTTATTTATTTTTTAATGCGTCAAGGAGCACTGCTCAACACATCGAGTTACGTTACCTAGTAGACTGGTGCGGTGTCTGCGTAAGAGTGATGACGACGGTGTTTGGGTGGCTTTTGCTGGAATTCCTGCGGTCGCCATTAAGCCAGTGCGGCGCTGAGCTGTGAGGGTCACCAACGCTGCTTGCTGTTTTATTTCTTTAATATATTCCACGTATTATGAACTTGCATTTTACATGCTAATGCAATGTTGTCTTACAGTAACAGATGCTTAACTGAGCACAAATGACATTGCCAAAAATCTAAAGGTAGTGATGCATTTATATTTCTGTGTAAATGTCTGCCACATGAATCCTTCAACATGTCTGCCAAAAACTGTGCCTCACCAAATGTCTCAGGTAACGCAGTGATGCTGCAAGATGGCAGCCATCCTGCTGCTGTCTAGGTGTTGACAAATGTCTATTGCAAATAAAGTTTTATGTAGTTGACACATTCCCAGTAGAGTGCAAGCCTAAGAACGGCTAACATCCTGCACAGAACCCTCTGGCTCTCAGGTCTCTGATAAAAGGCCTGAGCTTGAAGTAGAAGTGCACAATTGGCTAGTTGATGAGTTGGGTCAAGATAAAAAATAACCATCGTATAGCAGGTTAATGTGACTGATCCCAAATGATCACGTTTGCTCTTTAACAGTCATGAGTGTCCTAGGATGTCCAATTACAAACAGAATGACATCTGTAATGCGTACAACACTGGAAGATGACGGAGTCTCAGGTGCTTCATTTCAACATTGGGTGGAGCAAAATTTTGATTTATCAATGCATTGCAATTAGTGTTGGGCCAATCGATTGGCCACCGATCATAATCGTCTGATTTTTGTGAAAAGTATACGATTGCTGATTACTATTTTGTTGCCAGTCACAAAACCGATCACCTGTATCTCATACTTGGCAACCTGCAGAGGCCCCATGTGCAGCACATCTCCCACTTTCCTTCACACTGTGCAGGCGCATGGCAGCAATGTCATGTGGATCTTTAATGTTCTGAGAGTGAATGAGGAAGTTTGTGTCTTCTCACGGAAAATACCTTGACGGTAAAGCACTTCAAATTGCCTCAACACACTGAATTTAATGACACTTAAAAACAAAAAGTACTTAAAGGAGTAGAGATGTGTCGAGTTTCACTGCAGGATAAACGCCTTCCGGAGCGGCCAGACAGCAGACAAAACTGTGCATAATTGCCAACACTCATCTGGATGAGCCTGATGATCAGAATGCTAAGCAGGTAACCTGACCAGATGACCAGTGGACTCTTACACTCACCATCTGTTCAAAGCTGCAGTATAGAAAAAAAGCTTTAGATTTGGATTAAAATTTTCGCATTGTCCTGAGATGGATAATCTGTGAAAGAAATTCAGCTCCTCTGCCTCCTACATGTATTCTGCAGAAGTACTGTGTTCAGTCAGAAACAACCAATCAGAGCCAAGAAGCAGATCTCTCTTTACCACTTTGCAAAAATTTGAACATGCACAAAACAACTAGCCATACTCTGGTAGTTTTGATTTAGTAAGAATTGTTTATTTGAATGCAACTTACATTTGACTTTGAATGAAGGGCTATATCAAATAATGTCAAGTAAAAAAGGAAACAATGTTGTGATATTTGACTTTATGCATATTTTTGTTACTATTAAATATTGTATTACTCACCGAAGGTTTTACAGTTGTCCTTTTGATTGAATACTTGCTGCATTGTGCCTACAAGTTTTTTTGTATGTTTTTGTCTAAGTTAGATGATTTTTGGTTTCATTTTGCAGATCACATAGCCAGTAACACTTGTACCTACATTAAATTAATGGCCAATTCATGAGATCAGCTGTGATAGGCCCTCATGGACAATAGGGTATCAGAATTGGCAGCAAAAAAAACCTGGTCGGAGAATCCCCAACTCCAATAAATTTCTTCTAATTAAATATCAATTCAGAAAAAAAATTTGAGAATTACTAACAAAGCACTTAAACCCTTTTTCTTTTGCATGTCAAACACACATTTAAAATTTAGGGCATTATATTAACAACTTGACAGCTTAAACAGATGGTAGTCATTGTCGGAGAACAGTTTTTTGCAGGGAGCTAGGAGGCAGACAATTGCGTGTGTGACGTCACGTTGCAAACAAACATCACCGCTAACTTCTTCTGTGGTGTGGGTGTTTATCTAATAGATTGTTTAGCTGAAGTTAAATCATGGATAGACCTAAATTTTCTTCATTTCAGCCACAACAAAACTCAATTATTGTTGGTATTATTTGGTTAAAACATTCCTACTTTACTCAACATTTGGTTCTTTGATGGCTGTTTAAAATTCGGCAAGTTCAGTTGTTAAATGAAATGCCTTGCTGCTGAAATGTGCTATACAAATAAAATTTGATTGATTGAATTTGATTAAATCAAGTTTTTACCACCAGTGGCTTTTAGCAAGGTTTAAATTCTATATTTTTTAAGGATTTTGAAAGAATTATTCATGCCTTCATTACATCGCGATTATTGTAATTAATTATATAAAGCAGTGTTTTTCCAACCACTGTTCCATGAGTGATCATCAGGTGTGTCGTGGAAATTATTAAATTTCACCTACGGTACCGTATTTTCCAGACTGCCCTTACTTTTTTCCTAAGCTTTGAACCATGCGGATTGTAGCCCGGTGCAGCTTTCCAGTTTTTTGCTTTTGTTTGTGTGTTTCCAAAAAGTTTGAAGGTGCGGCTTATAGTATGGTGCGCTCTATAGTCCGGAAAATATGGTAATTGGTTTTAAAAGATTTTTTGAAAATGAATCATCTGCAAATAATGCCATCTTTGAGTGTCTGCTGTGGTAGAGACTAGCTGTGTAATTATGTAATGTTCTTACCACTAGATGGCAGTAGGTACAGAGCATTTTACATTAAAACAAGAGAATTAGTGATGCATGAATGCTACAGGTAGCGGTGAGAGCATTGAATCTAGCAAGACTGACGACAGTGATGGAAAAGACAGTGAAGCTCAGCAGTAGTTGGAAAGAACATGAGTCCATTTCCCACAACATGTCTGTGTGAAGTGAGCTTCTGAAGCCTGGTTACTATAAAAACTAAAACCAGAGAGAGACTGAGATGTTGAGGAAGAGCTTTGTCTTTCTTCCATTTCTGCCAGGAAATCAGCTGTTTTCATCCAAACATGCTCAGGTTTCACACCAGGTGGGTAAAATATACAGATATTGACATTTTGTACATGCAACTCTTCATATTGTAACAGTGAATATGAAGTGAAATGTTTCCCAAATATTATTGCTTCATTCAGAATAAGAATTATTTTCTGTATTCTGGCTATAAGATGCTTGTGGATTAGTCTGTAAAACACTTTGAAGTTTTCTACAACTTCTTTAAATTTAACACCACAGTGTTGTGGCTGTTCAGGTGTATTTTTGAAGTGGACATGTTAAGTGCAATTTGAAAAAAGAAATGTAAAATGTGATAAAAATACGTTTTTGTGTTTGATTCCTATTCAAGACACTTTGATAAGAATGACTATATATGTAATATAGGCGGCTACAGAGTATCTTTGTTTCCATTTTTGGTTGGTGGTGTGCCTCGTGATTTTTTTTCAATTAAAACAATGTACCTTGGCTCAAAAAAGGTTGAAAAACAGATAAATCCTTGACACAGCGTCTTCAAGTGATCCAGAATGCAGCAAGTCGATTTCTTACAGGCACCCAGAAGTTTGACCATATAAGGCCAATATTGGCGTCGTTATGCCGGTTCCCTGTTGCATATTGGATAAGTTTTAAGATTCTTTTAACAACTTGGTGTTGAATGGGTTTGCCCCTTATCTTCAGGATCTTTTGAAACTTCAGAACAAAGTTTCAAAAGATCCCATTACTTATGCTATTCATAACCTATGTAATATTTATAATAATCCGCTTATTTTAATACAATACTCAGCTCCACAAAAACCTGAAAAATTTCAGTAAAATTTGCCTGCTTTGCAAACTTTACTATTTCCACATACTTTCACCTAGAAACATCATTCAACTTTTAAGATTTAATGATGCCCTTCAACTATTTCCGTATGTTTCTGCTTTTTCATATCTTTTACCGATTTCATAAAATCCCTCTTCAACTTTATGGTGCATTATGATCATAATTAATCTTCATAATGGATTTCAATTAGCTCCTCCCCGAACAGCTTCTGATCACGCACTCAGTTTTCACTTTCTACACATTTTATACATCAAAACGTACCAGACATGTATTTTCTGAATCCATGTAACACTCATTGATGTGGAACTTGCAGTTTTCTGGCAAATTAGCCCAATGCATCGAGGCATACCCAAATTGGGAAACTATATTGTGGGGGAGAAGAAAAAAAATCTAAACTAAGCTGGCTTCAGACATGTTTTCGTAATGTCATATCTCCTCAACAATGCAATGTAGGAACACAAACTTGACAAAATTTCAGTTCAGACCTTTCTGGTGCTCACAATGTATGCATTTTTCTTTCTTACCCGTTACAGTTTTGCCTTAAATTTTGTCTATTAGAAAGTTGAAAATCGGATTTTCTCCAATCTTTTTTTGATTATGAAGCATATTTTTACATCATCACAGCTCAAAGACAGAAAAGGGTTCTCACATGAAAGAAGGCATGATTGTTCACTGGCCCTTCCTGATGCCTACTGTGACGAAATCGTATCGGTAGCCCTTATAGTTTCCAAGGTAGAGGGAATAGTTTCAGAATTCACCCGTTTTATCAAAATATTTTACACAATTTTGTGCCTTTAATATTTTTCGACAAAATCTTTCAACAGAACTGTTCCACTATTCGTTCCAATAAAAATGGTGAGTGAATGACATCCATAACTTTGACGGTTCCTCAGATATCTCGAGTGGTTTGGAAGCATTATTTGCTGCACTGTCACTCCCTCATGCAACTGGATACAGGCTTATTCTCATACATGGAGGTGCCTGCCTATTTCAAGGCCCTGTGAAGACAGCGACTCTTTGGTGGCCAAAACAATGGCAGTTAAGCTAGCCACCACTAGTGTAAATTATTGATGACTAATGCTTTGAGATAAAATTAGCATTTCAATTTGTAACCCACTAGGTTAGTTCAAGCAAACATAACACCTGGCGTATCGTTAAGAGTGCTGGGGGTGGGGGTGGCGGGGCGGACGGATGGGGACAGGGATGGACAGTGTATTGCAAGAAGGGGGAGGAGGTCTGACTGTACCCTAGCCTCCCCTGACCCCCGAGATATGCTATTTTCTTTATATAATTAGAAGTAATTTACACTATCATTAATGTTGTGTCTACCGGAGGATTCCTCTGGTCATTATGTTTCATTATAACCCTCACTGTTGTGCTCTTGCCGTCTTTTATCCAAAGCGTTTTCTTTTTATGTCTTTTAAAATGAGTGCCATTAGGAGACTCCAAATGGCACACTTGGACAACACCCGTACAGCTTCAAAAATAAACATGTCCAAAATGACGTCTTTTTGTGCTATTTTGATCAATCTTGAAATCCACGAGCAGAATACTTTATTCCACAGATTTATTGTATTTTCCAGTCAATACATTCAACACTTGGTGTGTATTTACAAGAAATAAATATAAAAAAGGTATGTGAAACAAAATTATTCAATTTCTTTTATGTTGCAAACATAATGGCTACAAACTACTTACAGTTAAAGTATTTTTGACGGCATAAATGGAAAATTTAACTTGTCATCTTCACAAAGAGACAGAGACATGTACTCCAAATTGTTCCAGAACAGCAGCTGATTTAATTTGGGTATGCCCTTTCAGGCGTTTTTGGTGATTTTGGGGGCTAGGATTAAGGGATTAACTGACAGAATCATTCATTACGTAAATTTAAATGCAAAACCTGTTCTGTTTAACTTCTTACAGTATACTGCTCTGAGAGAAATGTTGAGTCATTGAATTTAGGCAGCAGTTTCTCTGTTTACCATTCAGCCATCCATCATCTTCCACTTATCTGGGATTGGGTTGCAGGGGCAGCAGCATAACAAATTTCAAAACCCTAAGAAGGCACTCACCAGATAGTAAAATCTCGAATTTAGGAAGAGCGGTGTGGTTTTCTTCTTTGTGGAACACCGATTCTGTTAACCAGCTAACAACAAAATTGTTGTGCAAAAAGTATTCAGTTCAACCTATTATAGTGGTGTCCAACTTTTTGCTATGTGACCAATATTGTGAAATAAGAGGTACTTATGAGCCATGATACTTTTTACTTCACAACCCTCCCCCCATTAAAATCACAAAAAATATTTATTTTTCAACCTGCTCAGCAATAAACTAAATGTTAGGATAGAGTGATGTTGTATAGAGCAGGTCTCTAACCATTTTTTCACCGTGGATTGATCAAGGTTCGTCGATTTTACTGCGGCTCGGGGGTGGTAAACTGTCAGACAAGGCTTCTGCATGGTTTTCTGCCTGCTAAGGCCTTGTTCACATGGCACAATTTAAAATTTTTTGCCCTGATTTTCCCTTTACGACAATCTTAGAACATTCTACGTTCTACGTAACGTGGTGCGTTACGTAGAACGTTGGGACCGCTCCAATCTAAAATCAGGCATATTCAACATGTTGGATTGTCTTGGCCCGATTATCGTAGCGTATGGGGTTTTCGCCAACTGGGAGCGAGAATGCAACCTGTTGAATGTGACAGGTAGCCAGTCTGAGAGCGTGGTGACATAAGCACAGAGGGCAATCCCAAATAGCGGGCACGGTGCAACCTAGACTCCGGTGGACATTGGAGATTATGATTATGTGGAAACAGCATGAATGTTTATTCGGCATTTTGAACAAGGAATATCAACAGAAATAAGGAGAGGTCTTGAAATAAAATGGTGAGTCCTCTGCGCCCAAGACCGAGACCAAATGCGGTCGAATCCGAGACGAGATCATCAAAAAATGGTCTCGAGACCAAGACCGATCTCGAGTACTACAACACTGATGTGTGGTGTGTTGCTCCTGCAATCATGCAATCATGTGTGGCTGGAGACATGAACCGATCAAACCTGTTGTACTTTTATCAGCTCATTTGTGGCCACTGAGGTTTGGAAAATCAGCAGACAATTCTAAAATCATTGTGTGAACCAGACTTGAGACTCACAAGCTCTACTCCTCTCGTCTTGACCACTGTCCTAATGCTCGCTAACTCTGGTTGCTATGCTAACGTTTACACATTTCTTCAAAATAAAATACAGATGCTCCACAAAAACTAACGTTTTACTTCCATAAAAAATTTAACTCACTATAACGGCAAATTAATGGGAGCTTGTTTCTCTGCAACAAGACGATCCCATCTGGGAAACTGACACCCGAAGTGTTGCTTATATGCACAGGGTGCTTGGTCTCTACGTGGCAAAGCAGTTTTGAAGGCTTCATTGCCTCATTATCGAGCCAATCGCCGAATATCATTCAGAACAGGCTTCGAATGTGGGAATCAACTAATGAGATAAATCCATTCTCCCCTCTCTTCTCTGGGCCTTTTCCCCTTCGCAAAGAAACTTTCCAAAGACATCTGTTTACTCATTTTTCATTTTGCTGCTTGTAGCTCAATGTTGGCGCGCAATCCGGTTAAAGGACTTTCAGAATAAAAGATCCTCCAGACTTGCATAATACATAAAACGGAAATATTTAATTATTTTTTGAATTACTGGGGATGACTGGTATAGAGGAGGGAAGTGGAAATTGCCTTCCATCCCAAACATAGAAATACTTTGTATTCCTGCCTTATTTGTTCTGGGCTCTCTTGAATGTATGCAGTTGGATGAATTGACAAAAAGATTGAATATTTGCATGTATTATCAATTTAAGGGTCACAAAATATTGCTTTAAGTATACCACTGTGGAACTATGCAACACAGTTTTTTCTGTTTGACATCTCTGGGGTGATATTGCATCTGGTTCTAACATAATTAATTATTAACCAAAGCATGTGTCTTGTATAGTTGAAATATATCTAAATTCTTAAGAGTAACCATAGTTGACCTAAATTCATCATACAATATTAAATTTTTCAGGTGCCATCTGTTAAAGCAGTGTTTCTCAACCCTGGTCCTCACCGCCCTCCTGTCCTGCATGTTTTAGGTGAATCCCTTCTGCTACACCTGTATTGTATCTCTGGGTGATTAACAGGCTTCTGCAGTACTTGGTCATGCAATCATCTGAATCAGCTGTTCTGGAATAGAGGCATATCTAAAACATGCAGAGCAGGAGGGCGGTGAGGCGGTAATGCTTTAAAACAGTGATCCCCAACCCCCGGTCCGTGGACCAATTGGTACCGGGCCGCGCAAGAAATAATTAAATATTTATGTTTTATGTATTATTTGAGTCTGGAGGATCTTTTATTTTGAAAATCTTTAACCGGATTCTCTCGGTTACTTGCGCGCCAACACTGAGGCCACAAACAGCAAAATGAGTAAGAGACAGATCAGATGGCTCAGGATGACTATGTAGAAACAATAGTGATAGTTTGTGGAGTCATTTTAAGAGATAAAAGACGTAACAAAAAGAAAAGGCGGTGGATAAAAGACGACGGGAGCAGCCGCTCTATTTGCTGCACTATGATTTGGAGGTGAATGTTTTTTCATAGTTAACATTTTTAACTTAATAAACATAATAAACATATATAATAATGACCTTTACATATAATAATAAATATTTCCACATATCATCTCCGATATCCATCGGACTCTCAGTTGCGCGATATGTCAGCTGTTTGGGATTCCCCTCTGTTCTTACGTCACCGCGCTTTCTGATTGGATACCTGTCACATGCAACAAGTTGTATTCTCATTTCCAGACGGGGAAAAACCCTACAGGCTGCGATAAAAGGGCCAAGACACAAAATTTGACATATTCGGGCTTTAGCGGGAACACCATCATGCAGAAGCCTTATCTGAAGGTTCACACCAGTCCACGGTAATAAAAAGGTTGACAAACACTGTGTTAAAGCATAAGTTCAAGTTGTTTTTTGTTTATATACCAATTTGAACCTAATGGCATGTTTTATTTGTATTTACAATAAATGGATGCTGTTATGTTATGGACTTGTTTTCATGTACTGTTGTTTTATTAATAATGCGTTTCAATGTTCCATCATCTGTAGGCCAATGCTAGCTTACTCCATTTCTGTTTTTTATGTGCCTTGTAGATAATTTAATTGCTGCATATTAAAATGGAGTTCCAATTGTTTAAATGAAATTTTCAAAAAAGTTTTCCAGCTTTACAGACTCGCCAGCATTCAAATAATTTTTGGATGCTGTTTGAAAATTGGGCATGAAAAATTAACACGCATCATTGGTCTAGGTATGATATGGTAACTGAGCAGAGTTTTTTTTTATTTTTATTTATTCATTTCTTTTGTTGCCTCACATGTTGTGCCATGTTTTCCAGTCCAAGTCAAAGCTGTGGAGCTAGCTTATCAGAGTTTGGAACATTGTATCTTCAAGTTTCCTGATGTGCTATTGGGGATTTTAAAGATAATTTTGGACTTAATTCTTACAAATGTAATGCTTTAAAAGGTTGGTTATTGTATTGTCAGGATGTCTGCAGGGTTTTAGAAAGTAAATCAAGTGTTTGGTTTTAGAGGTGTATTTTTTTCAACATAGGTATTTTTTCAGACTGTGAGGCAGGGCCGGCCCAAGCCTCCATGGGACTCTAAGCGAAATCTGGTTTTGGGGCCCTCTCTTTCTGCTAACAACGTGGATTGCTGCAGTCAATGATTAGAGTATTCACACACCTGCTATGAACTTCTTGCATCTCTGATAGTGCTGTTTACATTATATCATTTATGTATGCATAATACGGGATACATTTATTGGGCGGCCAATTTACTTAATCTTGGGAGATCGGTGATCGGCCAATACTTGCATCTGAAGCTGATCTTATCTACCTCAGCAAAGGCTTTAAAAAAATCACCCACAGTCCTCTTCTGCTCTACAGTGAGAGGTTTGACTGACAGACCGGACACCAGATCGTGTCCGCACGTTTGAAGTTAAAAGCCACCCAACTGTTACCAACTCAGCAACTTTCTTGCTATATTTAGCATCATAGACATAGGATGCTACATTTCAGACGAAAAAATTGGTATCGGCCAAATTCAAAATGGGCAGATAAGGCTTTTTAAAGAAAACTGCAATTGGTGCAGCACTACTTAAGGTGGAGAACAGACATATTCATGACATACTTTGATTAAATTAATTTGTCTCAGGCGTAACTCCAATAGCTAAAAGTTACATTTATACCAGTTGAGTCTTTCTCACCAGAGAATGTGGATTGGTACTGGGCTGATTCTGTGCCTCCAAATGATTTTAACATGAAAAGTTTCCTAACTTATAAGTTGATGTAAAACTGTTTGTTTTAGCCACATGAATTATGCTCAGTAGCAAACATATCGCCAGCTACAGCTCAGAGTAGCTCACTATATCAGTACAGTACAAACCATGTAGCATGATGTAAAAATGTTTCGCTAGACAATGTGAAACATTGAGAAGTTTTAATTATCAAACGTTATCGACCAAACCATTTTGAAACCAAAAAAAACGTAGAAAAAGATATATAGCCAACCACAGGAATCAACCCATTTAAAACTGAAACTCGGCTTCACACAAACAAAAACTTGCTAGCATAAATGTTTGGCTGGTGAACTGGACCATTGAAGGTCACTATCAAGCTGATTTTTTATTTTTTATTTTTTTTTATCAGCAGCTCTGCAAATCTTTTTGATAAACATTACATTACCAAGACACTTGAAAACATACCTTTATCTTGGCTTTTTTCTATTCTCCCTCTTTCTTCTCTCTCTCCTTGAAGGATAAGTTCTTTACCTACCGTGACCACCAGGGGGTCCCTAAGAGCAATTTTTTTTTCTTTTTGCCCTTTTAAAGAATAATTTCTACATACATTATCAAATATATATTTTTGTAAAAACAAATCACAACTTTATAATGTAATGGTGTGTTTTTGCTAATATAATCACAAAGTAGTAAATGGAAACAAAAAAATTAGTTCCACTCAAGGGGCCCCAGTGGCCCTATGTGGCCACTTAGTTTGCTTATGCCTTGGGCCGGCCCTGCTGTGAGGTGTCCTTTTTGATTAAAATTCTATCTGCTAAAGTTTGCATTAATTCATTTTAAAGTGGACTTAAATGCGTTGTATTCTCAGCTCAGCTAAGTAGCTAACTGGCTAGCTTGCATTTTTGTGAAGACCCTGTGTTTAAGCTCGGGCCTGTGGTAGGAAGTTACTGGCAGGCTTATGGTTTGGTTTGTTGCATCATCAGATTTGGATCAGCATCGTTTTCAAAAATATGGTTTGTTGATGGCATCATTTGCCGTTGGAGTTTATTGAAGCAGTACAGAGTTCCTCCTGGACTTCTCACCTTGTAGATGGTTAAAATAGATCTGTTGGATGAAAAGGTGGTGTTGCCAAGTTCTTTTTGGTGTAGACATAGGATGCTGAATGTACTGTCAAGGATAATATTGATGTATTTTATTTTTCTCAAGCACTTCACATGTGTTTTGAGTTGCCTGCACAACAAACCAGGATGTCCGTTTATCTCTCAATCAGTTGACACGTTTATCCTTGCAGGATCGCAAAGGGGGGCTGGTGTCCATCTTCAGCAGTCAAAGAGCGAGAGGCAGGGTCAAACCAGGATGTATGTTGTGAAATTTAAGTTAAAAAAATTTTAAATACAACTTTTGTTATTTGGTAATTCTACTACTGCCACTGCTTTATTTAGCCTGCAATTACAACTATTAAGAGATTCTAATTTTGATTGTGAAGAGCATAATTTTATTTAACCCCAACTTTTACCTGAGTTCTCCTGGTGTTGATCTCTCTACTCTTACCCCTAATTTGAAGTCTTGTCAGACTTGGGAATACAGATAAATGCAGTCATTAGTTTTGATAGCCATGCATTAAGAGGTAAAATCTTAATCACCCTAGATGTCTGTTTAGGGTTACATTTTTATTTTGTAAGTGTGACTAAGCGTGACCTTTCCTCTTTTATCCACAGTTTACTCTATGCTGTTATTTAGTGTTGAGCTCTTAAGAGGCATGGTGGCAAAACTTAAACTGCTGATGTTTAAGTTACTCAAGTTGTTGCTAGGTAACCACAGTGAGTGAGTTAGTAGAGCAGCTAAAGTCTTTCCTCTGTCTACAACTCACAGGATGCCGTGTGGTTCTGGATCAGATTTTAGCGAATACTCTGTATATTTAGTATTTTATCAGATATGTCATCTCTTGATATTGAGCTCACGTCTATTGCAATATATATCGTTGATTTATTATTTAGCCCTATATAAAGTTTACTATTTTGTCACTGATTTCAGAAAGATTCATAATACAATGAAATATTCCAAGCATGTTTTGTAATTTTAATAAATATGGCTTACAGATGATGAAAACCCAAAAATGATGTCTGTGGGTTTATTTTTATGCACTCAATACATGGTTGGACCTCCTTTTACATGAATTACTGCATCAATTCCGTGAGGTATGGAGTTCAGCTTGTGGTTCTGCTGAAGTGTAAAATTGAAGTCTAAGTTTTGTTGCAGCTTTTAGATAATCTGCATTGTTGGTTCTGGTGTCTCAACTTCATCTTGATAATATCCTCTAGATTTTCTATGGGATCAGTGCAGTCCTGCTTGTTAATCACGCACTGCAACACTATGGTCATTTAACCAGCATTTAGTACATTAGCATTGTGGGCTAGTACAGATTCCTGCAGCAAAATGTAAACAGCATCTCCATAAAACTTACCATCAGAAGGAATTATGAAGTGCTCTAAAATTTTCTGTTAGACCATCTTCTTTTGTCACTTCAGCCTCTTCGATGCGTTTTGCTCGAAGATATGATTATCCCTGTTGCTAGTGCACATTTTCCTACCACACTTTTTCCTTCCAGTTAACTTTGTATGATATGCACTACTTTTTTAACGTTTTGTGGGTGTGCTCTCTGTAAGCCATAATCAATAATATTACAAGACATAAAGGCTCTGTGTAATGAATTGGAGTCTCACTTTCAGAAATAAAGTAAAACATTATTGAACATTTCATCAATTAATGAAATGCAACAAGTTGACACACATTCACAAAATATTTTTAGACTAACTTTGAAGCACCTAATGAGAGTAAAGGAACAAAATGGATGAATATGAAAATTTGGAGCACTACCTGCATTGGGGTCGTTCAATTTCTCTTTACACTTTCTCTTTTTTTAGTACAATGACAAATACAAAACAGCTTGAGCAGTAAACTTTGAGATTATAGTAGTAGGCCATCCTTTGCCCCATACAGAAAAATTTGTGTGACTCCCATGCTCAACTTCCAGTTTAATCCAAACTTTTTACCGTCCTGCAATTAACCCTAATTTTTGATTGGGTAGAATAATTCTTGGATTAAAACCAAAGTGCCAGGGCTGTTCAATGTTTGACTATCTTAAACATTCTTCAGAAAGTTTTTACGTGGTGAAGAAGGAATTGAGTTTGATGCTTTGTTCACCGCTGAATAAATACAAATGACGTGTTTAGTTTTCTTTACTCTGACTGTGGCAAAAAGTGCTGAAACAAGACTTGAGATATGTACCTGCGCAGCCCCCCTTCTACATCCTTCTGAAGGTTTCCTTCAGAAAGCCATAGTTTTAGTTTTCCCCCTGAATAATGGCCTCAAATATCAAATCTTGAGTACCCAATTTTTTTAGTAGCTTTCTCATCCTCTTTGGAACTTTTTTTATACAGAAGTCGATCTTCTCTCTAGCTGCACAGAACACTGCCAGTTGCACGTACCAGAGAAAACCATGTGGGCGCAACAGAATTGCCTGTTTTGCTCATGTTAATTTTGACTAAAGGTGGAAAGCAGCTGTTTAATTTTGACCCCTGCCCCTCTACTGTCTGCCCTAGTGTTTAGACTCGTCAGTGGGGAAGAGGAAAAGAAGCTTGGCTGTTAGCTCTTCTCAGGACCCATCTTTCTCAGGATTAAACCAGGTGTGACATTTACCACAACACCCGCTGCCTCACTACAGCATTTGTTGCTTTGCTATTGTATGTTGGTTTTAATTGCATTGGTCCACAAGCTTCCATCATACCCTGGCATAGTACTGGAAACATGTATTCTGTCATCTTTTTGCTGTGCGAGAAGATTGGAAACTCCCATTAAAATTGTCATGTGTACTTATTCTAGTTTCCAGTTATTTTAGTCATGTCAAATTTGACTTCTTGTGTTCTGTAATCCCCAATTCATTTTGTTCTCATAATTTGCTTGGAATGCCTGATTTAATATTTTATCCTTGGAGCTGAAGCAGTGGTAAACTTGAAAATGTATGAAGTTGCAAGTTGGATATACTAAGTTCACTGATTTCCTGCTTTTGACAGTTTGATGATTAAACTATCATTTTGTGTTCATTATCTTTGATCTATGTAAAATCCCACTAGATATTCTGGCTTTGCAACTGAAAGACAAATCAATATACTCTTAAGGTATTGGTGTTTGAAGGTTGTCGCTGTCCATTCAACACAGCCACATAACTTTCTGGCAAAGCCCTTCTCAGAACAGTTAAGGCCATGTTGCACTTTTGGATGCCCTTCTTTGTCTCTTCAAACTGTCGGAAGTTTGTGATTTTGATATTGAAAATGTGACTTTTTTGTGTTACCATGGTGACATGGACTCTCTGTTACATACATAATTCCATGGTTTTCGAATGAAGTAAATTTTTCTTATCCAACAGGAAGTCAGAATCACTTTTAGCTGATTTTAAAAACGGACTTTTTCAAGTTCTGCAGATGTCATCGGTGTTGGCATAAAGGTATTGATATATTGGTGATGCTAAAACTTCTGTCACAACAAGAAGGAGCTTGGCTACATCACATGAAGAATGGTAGCTTGCAATGTGAATGCTGGAAGTTTAAAATGCCTTAAAATATCACAAATATTCACTCATGGTTGTTTTCTGGGTAAATAGACCCTCTATTGATTTGCCACAACTGATTACGTTGTTGGCTAAAAAGGAAACTCAAATGGTTTAAACTGAACTTTAATATTCATTAATATTTTGGACAAAAGTTCAAGGGTTAAGTTTGCAGACTAAGCCATATTGCACTGCTTGTTATATATACAGTTAACTACCTAAATCCTGGCATAATAACTCGAGGTTAACTGATCCCATATCATCTCTATTGGTTCTAAAATCGAAAAAAAAATTATAGATTGGGCATTTGTGACGATGTGCCTGATCCAAAAGGGTAGAAGTATTTAGTCCAATTTCATGTTTTGTGCTCTGAGCAACTTTATGCTTTATTTTGTATGATATTTAGAATTCCAAATTGTGTTTTCTGAACCATTTGAAATAATGTTTGTTGCAGATTATTTGTACATGTTTGACCAAAGCCAAGGTTTCCTCCAGAAATCTAGCTAAACCTGATGGTAAGAGCGCTTGGGCAGTCCACCAATGGCCAACTGTATTTTTGTGTAATTTTTATAAAAAATTTTTTAAAGTTGACAGGAAATGTAACAATATGACTAGGTAACTATATGTTATTGGAAGACAGTGACTATATTTAAACGCACAATAGTGTTCCAAGTGCCTTAAAACAAGCTATGCTGGTCACGTTCAGAGCCGGAATAAGTGGAATTGAATTTTATCAAAGACTATAGATCTAAAATTGAGAATGACAATTCTATTAAATTTGATTTAATGATTGTATCAGAAAAATTTAAAATAATTAAATTGCTTTCCATTTAAATTTAAGACTTGAAAGGGGTTTGCAAGTTTACTTTGTAAACTGTAAAAAAAATAAATAAATAAAATCTTCAGTTTAACATAGCTACACCCTGATGCTGAGTTTAGCCTTTTTGTTTGAGCTTGGTTTGTTCAGATGCATTCCAACCTACAATAATATTAAAGCAAATAATAACCCACAATGATATTCTTTGGGTAGGAAAATCATGTATTTCTTGCATGACGTTTTCTTTTCGTAATGTCTGCTGCTTGATGCAATATTTTGATTTGCTGGGTATTTACCCAAGCAAATTCAGTATTTGCCTGGAGTATTCTAAATGGAAAAGACCTGTCTGTGGCACAACCCACAAATAGAGGCTTTAATCCGCAATGTGGACATCACACCTGTTGACCTTTCGTACATGCAAGACATGCAAGATCCCTCTCTCATTACCCACTTTCCTGTCAATTCACTATCAAATAAAGGCCACTAGAGCCAGCTGATAAAACCTTAAAAAAAAAAGAAAAAAAAGATACTTGAGTACGTAATGGGACTAATGAAACTGAATAGAACATTCTGTTCTTCAAAGCCCTGCACAGCTGACAGCAAATACAAGATTTCCCCCAGTGCATTGTAGGCTGGGCGGGCAGGCCACAAGGCTTTACTTGCGTTCCCACCAGGCTAAGAATTGTTTATTTTTTGTCTTTTTTTTCCCAGTACACCAGTAGCAATGTGTTACAGTGGTAGCACAGGTGGGTTAAAGAGCTGGAAGCATAATGAGTTCAGGTGTCTTTTATTGAGGCAGTGGAATTCTGTAACCACTACCTGTCTTTACTGGTCTTCAGCTAAAGGTGACAAGTCGCGAATCAAGGATCACAAAATTGGAACTTTAGATGAAACCAAAGTTCCAAAGAATAGTTATTTTAATTGTATTTTTTGTTTGCCTTTTTCAAAAGACTTCAAAGTTGGTGTTCAGTTATTAATGTCTTCCAATAATGCATAAATACCTCATAACTTTTTATCCCACTTCCTGTCAGTAAATTGCAGGGGTAAAGCACAACATACAAACGTTTTTTTAACTCAACCATAGGGTGCTTGATGACTGTCCTAGCGCCCTACCGCTGGGCTTAGCAGGTTTTCTGGGGGAAACCTGATGTATATAAAACAAATTAAAGAAGTTGCAATTACAGACTAGCAAAGGTGTTATGGAATAAAATATAATAGCCAATACATTCCCTTTGAAACTAAAATATAAAAGAGAATGTAAAACATTTTCTCCATTTAAGTGTTACTGTTGCACAGTCACAAAAATAAGGTTTGAGCATACAAAAAGGGAGATTCTCAGCAACTTCATCCTGCCACTACCATGTTTTTAAAGCTCCACACCTTGCTGGTGCCCTGAAGTTTGTCTGGTGGTGTTTTTTGGTGAAACTGCTGACACATGCAAAATCAGTGTGACAGAGCTGATATGCTCCTGACATCAGCGATGAGAGATCAGATGAGATCTGGTCAGGTTCACATTGATTGGCTCTTTGAGGAAAGGACTTGGCTCAACCAGGTAATGGTTGTTGAGGGTATTAGATGTGCACTTAGCAGACGTAAAAGCCTCCACAACCTGACATGCATCCCCCATCGCTTCTCCTTATCCAAGGCGAGGTCGTGGAGGCTGCCACATGATTGGCTGATTCGACTTTTGCCTTAATGAGCAGTTGGACGGGTGTACCTCATAAAGTGGCCGGTGAGTGTGCTTTCTCCAGGAAAGATGAGTGCTCTGGTGAGAAACAAGATGGTGACCAAAAGTTATGAAAATATTTTTGAAGTGTACCAGGTGAATTGCTGACTGGTAATTCTTGAAGAAAGGATGGATTTCCTCCCCATGATGTGCATCCAAAAGCTTTTGCACACACTAGACACCTGTGCAATAATTCAGCAATGTTGTTTTTGTGCATGTTTCGTATTTTTGTCATTCAATTCAGTTTATTTATATAGCACCATTTCATGGTAAATGTAATCTCAAAGCACTTTATTAAAAAAATTTCAATTCATTCACACATACATTCCAATTGATCCTAGTTATCAAACTGTACACTATGCTCAATTATTCAAAGTAGATTAAAATGTCTCCATGTAATGACACCCAGCAGAATGCATTGAGTCATTGGCTTGCAGCATTCACTCCTCCTGGACGATCACATTGTGATAATTACTTGCATTGTCGTTGACTTTCCAGCAATCCCTCATACCGAGCATGCATGAAGTGTCAGTGGAGAGGAAAATCTCCTCTTTAACAGGAAGAAACCTCCAGCAGAACCAGAACCTGGTTCAGTACAAATGACCATCTGCCACGGTTGACTTGGCGTTTGAGAATACAGAGCAGAATGCACAAGAAGAAACTGATGAACATCAGAAATAATCCTACATCAGTTTATCCGTTAATAATGGAAGAGGAAGAAAAATTATTTGATAGCTGCTTTATTTCAGCTAGACCAGATGTAGCTTTTATAGAAAGAAAACAAAGTTAACAGTTGAAATAACAGCAAGTGATGCATTTTGGAGAGTAGTAGAAGATGATGAGAAAAAGTGCTCAGTTTGTCCTCCAGTAGCCTAAACCTTTGCTAGGAACATATGGATCAGTCTGATGTATGATGTAGCTTGATGAAGGGATTTATATGTGAGAAGGATAATCTTAAATTCTATTCTATATTTGACAAGGAGCCTGTGAAGGGAAAACAAAATAGGAGAAATATGATTTCTTTAATTTTTGTCAAAACTCTTGCTGCAGCGTTTTGGATCAGCTGAAGACTTTTAACTGTTTTGTGGACTTGCAGTAACAAATTGACTAGTTTTTCAGCCTGACCCGTGGATAGGATATGTCTGTTTTCTGCAATATTCCGTAGATGGGTGAAAAAAGAAAATCTTTAAAACTTGTTTAGTAAGAGATGACATTTCCTAATCAAAAATAAGAGTTTCTTTATTATCGGAGGATGCCACCCAGATCAGGTGATTGACTAAGTGGCTTCTTTTTCATAGATTCTGGTCCAAAAACAACTTCTGTCTTGCCAAAATTTTAAAGATGATAGTTTAGTGTCATTCAGATTTTATTGTCCTCAAGACATATCATTTGTAATTTTCAACTTTCATAAGTGCTATGAAACTTAACTGAAACTAAATAAATATACCTCTTATTAACAAAAACATTTGCCAACCATTGATCTGGTGCTTTTTATTATAATGTACGCGGTCCACGTTGATATCTTCATTTAAACTAGTTAAGTGGTTCGCATTAAAGTTACTCTTAAATGTTGACCTTTTAAAATGATGTTGTATAGAAAAGGGCAGAGCTCTTGTCCCTGTGAAATTACTCTTACTATGTAAACCTGTTTTCAGTCGCAGAATGGATGTAGGCCAGGATTCTTCAATCTGCAGCTCTGTACTCTTAACTTTTGCAAAAATGCTTAAGAACTTAACATTTTAAAATATAGAGATAATTTTAGTGTTTTCATGCATAGCAGTGTTTTCCACAAGCAATGGCAATAATGGTCAACAATAGTTTTCAGCTGGCAAAAAATGGCTCTTTGAGTTGTAAGTGTTGCTAAACTCCACAGTGCACAACTCATTATATTGTACCCAACAGATTGATCATAGTTCAGGGTATAGTTTCAAAACAAACCTACAGCAATTGAACCAGTCCTTATCTTTGGCCAAAATACCTTTTGTCTCTAAAAACAGACTTTGGAATTGCTCCATTTTAACCCAGATTTAGTTTCTTGTTTGTGTTAAATCAAGATGTTTAGAATAACTCCTGAAACCCTGAAGTAGGCCTTGAAACTGGTTGCATTGTGTATTCAAACATGAATTTGTATATTCTGCATTTTATTTTATACTAGTGTATAAATGTTTTCCAAGCGTTGGAGCAATGTTTAATTAGGTCTTGTACAGGGAAATGTGAAATCATTTTTCTGAAATTTGCCCACTCTGCAACATGGTTAAAAAATTATTGTTTCTGGTAGTGATGTCCTTATACCAGCATCAAGTACACATACTTGTAAAAGCAAGCCCATACTCCAAACTGATACCAGTTTTCAGTTGTTTTTTTTCTGGGCTGGACTGCGGTGTAACTCAAATGCTAAACCACACTTCAAACCAGGTGGTTGTGGTAATACACCAGTAAGTTGTTTGCTGATCCTCCAAAAAGAAGTTGGGTGGCAGGAGGTGTCAGTAGTTTGGAGATATTTCAAGGTAGACAAAAACAAGCAGACTGCCGTCTATGCTCAGTCTGCTGAGCATAGACGGCAGCTCCTGGACTTAACTCAGTCAAGTCTAGGAGCGAAAAATAGCATAGATCAGGTTTATTGTCTGATCTATGACCTATAACAATGTCAACAGACTGAGCCTTTTGACATCGTCAGATTCCAGTCCGACACAACCAATTGATGTCAACTTGAAGTAAAACTTGATATGTGTTGCATTAACCAAATGGTGTCTGTCCTTGACCAGTCTTTATGAACGGTGGCGGTAAAATCTGAAGGCCATTTAGACAGGATACACACACCTGACCGCATAGTGCAGGTGTGCAGACGTTTTAAACTTTACTGAGTACATTACGGAGATAACTGAAATCAATTAATTTTAAATATAATCTTTCATAGCACAGTCTGGGCTGTCTGCCTTTGACTTTTATTTCTCCGGTAGAATTTTCACCAGGCCAATCAATGAACAGAAGAAGTTCTGAACAACGACGTTGATTTTCTGAGCCGTTTTAGAGTTCTAGTGTGCCTGTAGTTTTAGCTAGCACCAAGGGAAATGAACAAAGCCGCTCAGTTTGTGTTTGCTCCACTTCCAATGATTAAATTAACATTAACAGCCAATTCGCTCGGCTCTTCTCTCTTCACAGTGGAGGATGTTTGTTTATGGTTCAGGCAATTTCCAGTAAGCTTCATGGCATTGAAGTTGCGCATTACATACAAATGTACTTTTAACATTTCAACACATTCCAGCAATTGTTTCTCAGTGATTTGAGGGCCCACTCCCTCTGGACAAAGGAAAGTATAATACAAGGGGCTGGTGACAGTCATTATCTGTGAAAGATCTGAATTATAAAATGTTTTCAGTCGTCCATTTTTAATGTGTTAACTTTCATATTAGTGCTACTTGAGTCCTCGGTGACTAAAGACTGTATTCTCTCTCTTTCAGTTATTCCTTATTGACTTTGGTTTGGCAAAGAAGTACAGAGACAATCGAACACGACAACACATCCCCTACAGAGAAGACAAGAACCTGACAGGGACTGCACGCTATGCCTCCATCAACGCACATCTGGGCATTGAACAGAGGTGAATATCTATTACTTTACCTAACGGCTAATTTATCTGTAATGTGATAAATTTGTCACATGGGATGTGATCAGATTCAGGACTATGGCTCTATTGATACAACACATGGAAGTTTCGGTTCAATTAGATTTCTCTATATTGCTCTATTTCATGCCTGATAATTTTGCCAAGCAATTTTTTTTAAAGAAATGCATCCAATTCATATTGTATATTTTGTTCAATCCAGCGTTGGACACATCTAGAGTCAATCGCATGAATTCCAGTTTATTCCTTGAACTCTACGAACCATGAGTAAACCCACAGTCTGTCTGTAACACATGGAACAGTCAGATCTCTACCATTCGGGAAAGCTATATGTGATTAGAGTTTTAAATTCTGTTCTGGGCTTAACAGGAAGTCTGTTGAGGGAAATTAAAATCAGAAGAAAATCTCTTTACACTCAGGTTTTTGATGTGAAGAGACAGTTGTTAGCAGTGGGAATCAAGTGATTCAATTCTGATTTATGGGGCCATGATTCAATTCAAAATCAATTTTCAAGTCAGAACAAGTATTCATGATGATTTCTGCTTTAGTCAATGGGTGTGCGAAGAATCCTTGTGATCTACACTAGTTTGCTTTGCAAGGTAGAATTTAAAAGTGGAGACACTAAAGTGTTGCATTAAATTTAAAAATGAATCCATGTTTAAATGTAATCACTCCCTCCCTGCATCCCCAGTTTGTACGCAACTGGCATTGCTGTTTACATCCAGACATTTTTAGCCATTTGTCAGTCTTGTAGTTATTTAGAGAAGAATCTCAAAATGTATATAATTCCTGACATAATTTCAAACATTCTGTATTGCTGTCGCATGCAAAAAAAGTATAGAGGAAGCGGACTAGTTGAAGCAAAATGTCAAGATTGCTGAATGATAGGGTGGTGTACCGTATTTTCCGCACTATAAGGCACCTAAAAACCTTCAATTTCCTCAAAAGCCGACAGTGCGCCTTATAATCCTGTGCGCCTTATATATGGACCAATATTGAGCCACAACAAGTCTAGCAACTACAGTAAGCAGCCGCCGACTTCATTTTCGCCCGTAGAAGAAGTGCACGGTGCATGCTGGGATAGTTGTCAGAATGCTGGTTTGTTCAGAAAGTTTGACCGACCTATTTACCTACCGACCTGATAATCAGGTCGTCTGCAGGTCACTTTAGCACCAGGTTCTCCACAAACATGCTGTGCGCGAACGGAGAAGGGTGACCATCGTCTGGCCACGCCCCGGCCCAGTCACGGAAGGCTCTCCTCGCCACCCGAGTCGGACACTTTGACATTCTTTATGTCAACAAAGTGGCTTTAGACATTCATCCGGGAGCTTCGACTAGGGTTCCCAAGGGACCAGCCTCTATACATTTAAAGCTGGGGGAACGGGGGAACGGGGGAAGAGAGACAGAGACTGCGGCGGCAGCGTGTCGGTTGGTCTGTTACCCAGAAAGCAGTTGGGCACAATATTGCAACACCATGAGTGAAACAATGACTGGGGCAGACTACTCTATAAAGTACTCAGGGAACACTTCTTTATTATTACACATCCACATTTGTAGAGTACGGATCAAATCTCGTCCCTAACTGTAGTGTCTATTCTATGCGCCTTATAATGCAGTGTGCCTTATATATGAAAAAAGTTTTAAAATAGGCCATTCATTGAAGGTGCACCTTATAGTGCGGAAAATACGGTAATTTTATCGATATTTATTGTTTTTTTGTTTACCCCCACCCCTCAAAGTATTGATTTTTCATCTGCAAGTATCGATGCATTAAATCCTGCTTTGAGTTTTATGTCATATCCACAAGAATTAAATGACAGCTATCATATATGACATTTTTTACCCAGTTGCACATGTACATTAAAAATGACATGTAATGACACAACCATTTACAATTAATTAATTAAATGAAATAGATAAATTACATGCTCTAATATAAGTGAATAAGACAAGATGGGTTCCTTTTCTGCATAGCCAAATTCACAAAGCCACACAATTAACATTTAAACAAAGCAAATGTATAACAAAAACATTTATTGCACCAGCATTACACTATCATTTCAATTAGTTAAATCCAAATCCGTCACCAATAAAATCTGTCCCTCTCAACTCTTTCAGAAAATCTTAAAAATGTATTGAATCATATCGTTTTCTGAATATTGATATATATTGTGAGCAGAATATCGCGTGTAGCAGTGTATCGCAAGATCAGTGTATGGCTACAGCCCTGCTACGGATCATAGGGGGCTTTGCTTTTCCTTATCATTTAGTATAAAACAGCAATTTACAGATGCTGTTTTTGTGAACCATGTGCGTATGGCCAGCATTTGTGTGTACTAGATTTAGGCTGTTTATGTGCAACAGCGACAAAATAGCCTAATGATGCGTGCAGGGGCACCGTAAAATCTTGGGCCCAATGACAATAAAATTAAATTGCCTCCCTCCCTTCGCAGCTGCTGTTACAATTTCTTGAGTCTATCTGACCCATATAAAGCGTCACAATTTTAAAGGCTTGCAACTGCCTTGCTTTCATTGGTCCAATGCTGATACTAGCACAATATTCACTAGTGAATTTTACATGCAACAGTTCACATACTGTATGCAAATAGGTTGCTTAAATTTTTTTTAAATTGGTTTTTGTTCATTGAAATGTCTCTCCCCAGCAACAACAGTCACAAGCAATGTGCAAAATATACATGAAGCAATCCAGACTTATCAAAAAATGCTATGTTGCATTTTGTTGAAACTGTAAAATGTTACTTGAATTTTTTTTTTTAAAAAAGTTTTTTTTTCATATTTGTTAAAGCTGTCACCATGTCACGACAGTTTGCTGTGAAACAGATAATCTGTGAAAAGATTAATCTCCTCTGGAATGATGCTAACTAGTCATTGAAAACAGTGTTGCTCACCTTTTTCACTGGGACAGGGGAAAGGGGTTATGCTGGTATCGGGGGTTAGAGCTGCTGCTGACCGACTCATCTGTTAAGTGTGGTAAGAGGTACAGGTACAAGTTGAATATATGAACAGGGTTTCCCCCAGAAAACTTGCTAAGCCCGGTGGTCGGGGTGCTGAGGCGGTCCACCGTGTTTTTGTATTAAAAGATGTTAAGGTGACAGGAAATTTTAAAATATCATTATACGTTATGGGAAAACATTGCCAGTGAAACACTACTTAAACCCACAACTAGTCTTAAAAACAACAAATCAAAATATACAATTAAAATGAATATCAATTATTTGGCTGGAGATGGGCACCAGCACCCCTCCCGACCCCACTGAGGGAAAAAGGGTGCAGGAAAATGGATGGATGGATGGATGGATCAATTATTTGCACTTTTGTTGAATCAAAATTAAGTCAGCAGCTCCCAGGGCTCCCAGCCTCCCAGGGCTTCAGAGCCCCCTTACATGCTAATATTTTAACACAGACAACAGATACATGAATGTAACACTTGTTTATTGAGATGATCAATGCTGCTAAATTTGATTCAATTTCAGCATGCATAAATTAAAAGATTTTAAATTGTTTAACATTTAAATGTAAGATTTTGAGGAGCTAGCAAGTTTACTTTGTAAAAGTTCAAAGAACAATATTTATAGTTGGATTGTTTTGTTCCCATAGCTACAGTCTGATGCTGTGAGTTTAATCTTTGAGTTTGAGCTCTGTTTGTTCACAAATACAATTTAGTAAACTGCAATTATAACTTATTGGTTTTAGGTTGGCCAGTTAAACTACTCCCCTCTCTCAGATTAAATCCAACACATTTGTTAGAGGTGCTGATGTTTTCAGCAACAAAAGGGACCCCTAAATCAAATTCTGCTCCAGGCCTCATACAGTCTTGGACCTGCAGTTCACATAGAGGTGCGCAACCAGAGCTAACCAGAGTGGTGTTTAAAGTTCTACCTTGATCAAAAACTCTGGAAAGAATCATAATTCCTCACAGGGGTGGATGTAAATGTCCATACAGGTCAGCCTGTGTCCAGTTTCTGTGAAAGGAGGCGCGCGGGATCCACGCTGAGGTAAACTTAATCCAGTTAATGCAGCGCGCAGGGGCGGGAGCGGTGTGATTGGTCTGGCTTTAAATGCATAAACTATAAACCTATCTTCTATAAACATATCTTTTAGGAATAAATCTGCTCTGCCAGTGAAGCACTCAGAGCAACAGAGGCCCTAGCAATCCGGCTTAAAAAAAGAAAGAAAAAGAAAAAAGAAAAACAAAAAAGGCTTAGCCTGGCGGTGGCACTAGTAAAGGATGGCGGGCCGTCAGACCTATTATACATTGGGGGAAACCCTGATGAATATGTTGTTCAATTATTTCCTTTGTTCATTAAATGCTAGTGAAATGGCGGCAAACAGTAGTCTGTAGCTAAGCTAACTATGCTAAATGGTTGATAATCTCACACAGTTATACCCACCTCTAGCAGAAAACCTGTGCTATAAATTGACACTCTTGTCTTTTTTTTTCCCTCTTTCTCTTTGAAAACCTGACTATTATTTTTCTTGGCAGCAATAGTAACCGTCACAGGTGTTCTTGTCAGCAGCAATCAGTCTTCTACTGACTGCTGCTGAACACCGTCGTCAAGAGCGCTAAGCAGGGATGAACCATTTCATGCAGATCCAGGGTGTTCAGTCAAAGTATAGATGTGTGCTGTTTGGTCTGGGAGTGGTAACATAACATTTTTACAATTTTATGTTAAACAATTTTAAAAACACTACATGATTAATTTTGTAATTGACAGGGCCCCCATTTTTTTCTATTTCTACAAGAGAAAAAAAATAAATGTTTTTGTGGGAGGGGCACTCTGTCGGTCAAGGATCCTTAGACCTTTTTAACTTTTCCCCTTATATGGCGTCCCTGGATGCTCGTAATGTTTTGGGGATGTGGTTGGGCTCTTGTGGGTCAGGTGCAGTGGTGGGTTTGCCCAAGAGAGGAGCCCATGCCCTGAAAGCGTCACGGTTCCAGCGGTGCTCACCGGACGTGTATATATAAAGGTAGCTGTGTTACAGGGACTGTTTGTTGGAGCGTTTGCCATATGTGTTTGCTTATATTACAATACGGATTAAAGGAAAAGGTAAAAAAAATCCTCAAATGTAATATCTTTCTGTGTAAATATCTCATTACAAAATGAGATACCTACAACTTAAAATCTGGTGCAGCAACATACAAAATTGATTTTCTTTCTAAAATTAGAGCATCCAGCTTTTAATTAGGTGCGTTCTGTAGTCCAGAATATACGGTATTCATTTTTTCACACTGTCAGATGTGAAATCCAATTGAACTTTTCCTATTTTAGGTCAGTTAGGATTACCAATAAAATTTTCTGCAATATACGTTTAATACCAGAATAGTGAAGAGGGAATCTTCAGCTTATGTCGATCCTATGTTCATTGCACTGTTAATGACACACGCTTACCAAGTTCAGCCAGCATCTTCATCTGGGGCTTCATGTATAACTTTCAACAACAATTTTGAAACAACTTTCACACTAAAAGTTGGCATAGGGACACATTTTGAAACGTGCAGCACACAAAAATTCTGTCTAAATCTATGCGCAAACAGATGGCTGCGCATCTTTCCTTTATACATCCCCATTTGTGTGAAATATAGTGCAGCTGCTGGTGCCTCATGGACCGCCCCATCGCCACCCATAAATACATAGTGAAAGCTGCAAGCAGCATTGGTGGCCCTCATAGCTCAGCACCGTTCAAACCTAAGGGCAACCACAGGAGCTACGTCATCGCCACCCCGTCGGTGCCTTTGACCTTCTCGCTCTGTCATTTCTGCACACGTCCACAAGGCAGCACATGGCAACTTTGTCTAATCATTATTTTCTTTAAGTGGGTGGTGCTTTAGTGATGTCATTAATGTACCACACCAATGTGTCACTGCAAGAAAAGTAGGATACAATCATATCACGGCCCTTGGTCTCAGTTCTCCTCTAGTTGCGTCACGTAAACCTCACTTTTTTTCTAGAAGAAGAGCTTTTTGGTTGCTTTAACACCTTGAAACATTTGCTAACCAATTAGAGACCAAATACAGCAACCAGATTTACAGTTCGATCTCAAACTATTTTTCTAAAGGAACCTTAAATGTAAGGTCGGCCAATTAAACTACCCTCATTCTCTGATTCCATTAAACCTGTGTTGAAATGTTGTTAGTGGTGCTAATGTTCTTAGCAGCAAAAGGGGCCTCTAACTGAAATTCTGCTCAAGGCCTATACAACTTTGAACCGGGTGTTCATGATGAGCTAAATCTGCTGCACTTTGCATCTCTCTGCTGGACAAAGTGGGACACACGGGGAGATTTAAATTATGTGGCTTTAGTAGTTCTTCCATTTCATATTTATTGAGTTTAGTAAGTGCCACACAGACTGATTTGGTTGCCTGAGTTTTATAGGATGAATTTTTCTGATGTCCATGCGCAGCAACTCTGCCTGACTCTAATAAGATAAAGCATTGCGTTAGACAAAACTGCGCCATATAAACTCAAATAAAATAAAGTAATAAAACCACCATTCTGCGTGAGGCGAGTGTGACATCTCCGTGGGTTGAACTACTGGTTCACTAACGCACCGGCCAACGGAGGAACACACACATAAACTTTATCAGCGCAGACACAGAGCCATGTGCTGGGTAGCATGTTGAGATATAAACACACATGCTGCACATAATTCTTTGTTCACAAAAGTATCATTCTCACCGCATGCTAAACGCGCACCTCTAAACGTGCGCCTATACTTTCAGTTCACCCTGAGCTTCGCAAGCAGACCAAACACGGTGACTTTTAAACTTGACTCATACCTTAATGAAGAAATCTTCAAAAGAACATGGGTCCTCCCAGAGCGTTGATATAAATGTTCATACAGGTCAGCCGGTGTTCAGTTTGAGTGGTTTTAAAAAGAGAAATATCACAAGTCAATATTTGAAATTGACTTGTGAATTTCAAGTCAACTCAAACAAGTCAATGTTTTCACATTTCACTCTTGAAATGTGAAAACTAAATAAAAATACCCGGTGGACATCTACACTGTCTAATATCTGACTTGGAAATTAGTGCTGCATTGTGTAAATAAAGAAATGTAATTTAATACAATTGTGGTTAAAACAATAATTAATCATTCGTATCCCAGACAAATACAGATTTCCATTCAATCAAGAGGTTGTTACTGATGGGAAATAAGTCGGGCATCTCTTAAAACTATAAACTAAGGATAATGTTTTAACAAAGCTTTTAATTTAAAAAAAAATTATTGCTACATTATTTGATTATTTGTATGATTCCTATTAGTAGTGGAAAAATCTAATGTAGTGGTAATACAACAGTGCATATAATTGCTGACCAACTTTTTGAAATATTTTGGTTTTTTACTAAGGCTGTGAAGATTCTTGGAATAATTTGAGTAACTCGGTTCAAATTCTTTGAGGTAAATTATCAACCAGAAAGCTTTGTTAAATTGTTTTATTTAGCTATCTGTGTTCTGGCCAATTTATTGATTATGTTCTCTCTTCTGCTAGGGAGTTGTAGACAACTGCTAAATGCAATTAACATAACTATAGACCAATCTTACAGCATAACGTATTACCAAATGTCGTTTTTTTCCCCTGACATGTCCACTTTTCACTTTCTGTCCTGGGTGATTTCATTGATTGTTGAAAATGTACGGTTGTTGTTTTTCGGGGCACCAATAGGCATCCTGAAAATGACGCACGATGGATGAAATAAAACAGCTTTTCTCCTCAAGTTGCTAATTATTGATGTCAACCAATAGAAAACCTTTATATTGTGATACATTTTTCAGGCAAATCATCCAGCCCTACGATCAGTCAGAAGGAACATTTTGACCCTAATCTGCCAGGGATGTGAAAGTTGCTTATGTTTGAAAAGGCTTTTGAATAAATTCTAGTAAGTTTAAAATATGTTTGTTTTTTTTAATCACCATCCCAGAGGTTAACAGTCATGCTTAGGGCTGTTCTCTTGCAACTTGGTCAGGATTCATGTTGATGTCAGGTCTGAACACGACCCCAGATGAACAACATGTTGTTGGTAAACACAGGAAGAAGTAAACAAATATTTGGCTTCAATTGTATCTTGAAAGTACATCCTGGTTTTATACTTAATTCACAATGTTGTTTGCAGTCGCCGTGATGACATGGAGTCTCTAGGCTACGTGCTGATGTACTTTAACAGAACCAGTCTGCCTTGGCAAGGATTAAAGGTATGAATATTCAGCATAATTCATGTTAGTGCAAGTTGTAGCCCATGCATTCACAAATACACGTTTAGTCTTTCAGGCATCACTGTGCTATTAATTACTATGATTATCATTATAGTTATAACTATGCTTTCAGCATTCATCTTGGAACCACATGTATGTCTTTGTCTCTCCCTCAATTGTCTGTGATTATGTTGACGAGGCTTAAAGTCTATATGAAGCACTTTGTCTGTACAACAGACAAGACCCTTTTAGACACAAGACAGGTTAGACGTTCATTGATCTTATATGAACGTATATCAATACTTAAATGATATAACTGTGCTGATACTAGATTTATTTTGCTTCTGACCTAAGGCTTTCCCCAAGTTTATGGCTAGATTTTACCAAGAAAAACATTAAAATTCAAATTACGTTTAACCAAACTCCACCAGGGGTTTGAATTATTTTGTGATCAACTTTAGATCAATCTGCTGTACCACTTGATTTTTTTTCCCCTTTATTTTTTAGGCAGCCACAAAGAAGCAAAAGTATGAGAAGATTTCGGAAAAGAAAATGTCTACTCCTGTTGAGGTTCTCTGCAAGGTAAAATAAACTACAGACCATGCTGTCATCTCCTAACCTTTACTTGCTGGTTTGTCTTAAAACCAGCAAGTAACCCTGAGCCTATCCAGCAATTTTTTGTTTGTTTTTCAACTCATGCTGGGTGGAAAAACTGAGTTGTTGTGTTTACCATACACTGCCAATATTTTACTCAGGTTCATGTTCCTGTTTGGGCCAACCACTGGGTAGCTCGTTTGATTGGTTGGTGATAATAGTCTTGCCTACAGAGATACTGCTGTCTCCTGTGAAGCAAAAGTCATGCCATGTAAAATACTTGGTATGAAGGAATAATGTGTTGCACCCTCAGCTGTTGCTGGTAATGTATGTGATGTCTGGGCCTGTCACGACAACAAATTTTGCTGTTCGATTGTCTCAAATTATTGCAATAAACGATAATATTGTTTGAAGACCATTTTAAACTGATGTAATGGTAATGACATTATAATGACAAGCAACATCCTGCCAAAAATACGTTATTTTCTAAAGAACACTGGAACTGGTAAACAAAATAAGCAAAGCAGCCAAAAAAAATGGACTCTAGTCTCTGTTAACAAAAAATGCACTTGAATAAAAACTAAATGCAACATAAAACCAAAGTGGAAATAAAAACTACATTGAACCAAAAGAGTACAGATTATGAAATCTGTAAACTATATTGCCCCTCAATAATCATTAGAATTTAGATGGAGAAGATGGGCATATCCCACTAGCTGATCCAGTTCACTCCTCACTTAAGCCCTGTTCACACTACACAATTTTATTTGCCCCGATTTATAAATGTGTGAGCGTTTGTGAGTGCGAATGGGTGAATGTGACTCTAGTGTAAAGCGCTTTGAGTGGTCAAAAATGATCGGATAAAGCGCTATATAAGTTCAGTCCATTTACCATTTACCATAGGGAAATGAAGAAGGAAGGGGTCAGCGAAGAGCACCGGAGTTGAGTCTTTTTTCATTCAGTGTTATCAGTAGAATGAGAAAATGGTAGGAAGAAACGATGAAGCCGATAAATTAAAATGAGGTCGATAATTTTCATTTATCATGCGATTAATTGATTTATTGTTTATAGCGACAGGCCTACTGATGTCATTAGTTTTGTTGTTGGTAGGTTACAGACTAGAGCTGTTGTAAACAAATACTTTAGTAAGCCAGTATTCTATCAATTATTATAACGATTAATCGAGTACTCAGATTTTTAAAAATGATTAAATAAAATATTGGTAAATGTAACTGCAGTGTTGCTATCGGATATCAACATCGGTCCAATTTTTCATATTTAAGCATCCCTAACAATTACTTTTCTGTAGTTTAGAAAATTAACCTGTAACAATAATAGCTCTCTTTCTAACTTGAAGGCAAGTTGTACAAAAATATGAAATTATATTCAATTTAATAATTAAGAGGCAGCCTCACAAATACGCTTACAAAAAATGTCTATATTCCAGGTTTTAGTTTTATGTATTCATCTTCAGTCAATTTAATAGATGAACTGTCGTATTTCCAAGAATTTATAGCTTTTATCCATTCTTAGCGACTCTATTTGGCTCTTCCGTCACACAAAGAAACACATCTACCATCTATGTACCACCACGATGCGGGATGAGATCGGAATGATATGAAATTTATTTGCCGGTTTGTCCGTAAAGCTACACTTATGTTAAGCATCAACTACAGCAGAGCTGCCCGCTGTGTTCAGTCTATCTGCTCGCCTGTATAAATACTGCAGCTGCAATCTTCCTCGCCATTCGCTCTGAACCGGCCAACAGGCAGCACCTCCGGGAGAAAGTCTGTCATACTCCAAGCATTATGCTTGTAAATTTAAGGATGCCTATTGGTCCCCCGAAAATCTTTCCAGACCAAACTCGGTCCACCTCACTCATGGACTCTTCTGCTTCCACAAGTTTGTCTTCAACCAAATCAGGAAACGCAAGAGAAGATTCCACTGTTGTGGAAGACATCCTGTTGGTTCCAGTAGCAAAGAAAACTCAGCCATCTGTTATCCTGACATCCCACATCATGAAGGTTCTGGAAGACACTCCTTCTGGCCAACCCGAGTAAGCAGACAAACGCATATCTGGACCCAATGCAGTTTGCTTATTGCTGTAGAATTGGGAGTTGAAGTTGAAGATGCCTTCATGCATCTGCTTCAACAAACCCAATGTCATCTGGACAAAGCAGGCAGCACTGTGAGGATCATGTTCTTTGATTTCATGAGTGCATTTAACACAATTCAGCCAGATCTGCTCTGTGAGAAACTCAAGAAGACGCAGATGGAGGCCTCAACAATCACCTGTATCTATGACTACCTCACCCACAGACCACAGTTTGTGAGACTGAAAAACTGTATCTAGCCAGATGGTCATCAACATAAGTGCCACAAGGGACTGTACTCTCACCACTCCTTTCCACTCTACACTTCAGATTCCTGTAACATTCGTCCGACTCCTGTCATCTACAGAAATACTTGGATGACTTTGCAGTTGTTCGGTGTATCAGAGATGGACAAGAGGCTGAGTACAGACAAAACAAAGGTTTCACTTGTTGATTTCAAGTGAAACAGGATTAGATCCAACCCTATTTCCATTATGGGAGAAGTGGAGGGTGTTGAGGAATAGAAATACCTCAGAAGTTTGTTGGGTCAACAGACTGGACTGGAGATGCAACAGTGAAGCCGTCTGTAAGAAGGACAGAGCAGACTGTACTCCTTTAGGAAGCCAAGATCCTTTAAGGTCTATAAGTCTAAGTCTGTTGAGAGAGTCATTTCTTCTACCGTCATTTGTTGGGGCCGCAGCATCAGAACCAGGGACCTAAAAAGGCTCAACAACCTGATGAAGAAGGCTGGTTCTGTTCTGGGGACGACTGTAGAACCCCTGCAGAGGGACAACCCTGAACACCATTTTCATGTGACTGCCATGGGAAAACAGAGTATCTTCAGTCAGATTCTTCTTCAAATTCAATGTAACACAGACCGTTACAAGAGATCTTTCCAACCAACAGCCATCTCGATCTACAATAATTTTTTTGAACAATTTTAATGAGTTGTTTAATTTCAAGTCGCTTAATTTTAGTGAGTTGTTTAATTTACATTGTTTAATGTCCCTTTGGAATCAAAGTATTTTTTGAATTGAATTAGAATTGAGTCCTGCTGGTTGGAATTTGTTCTACTTCATAATAAACACTTAAACACTGAATTTTGTGTTACTAGGGTTGTTTAATGTTTAAGCCATCTTTCTTGCTATTCCATGTTACTCTTTGTTGAATCTCTTCTGTTGCTAAAGTTATGTTTGACATGTGAATTGACCACTTGACAATATTCTTTAGATATTCAGCCTTTGTTTTAATAAATTTGCTAAAGTTTATACAAGTGAATATCCCATATACATTTTGATACATTCAGAAAATATAGAAAACTGCACGTACATTAAAGTTTTGTTAATGCATGTTTACAGGGTTTTCCAGCAGAGTTTGCCATGTATCTGAACTACTGCCGTGGGTTGCGCTTTGAAGAGGCACCAGACTACATGTATCTGCGCCAACTGTTTCGCATTCTCTTCAGGTAAGCTCATAGACAAACAAGGAAAGGGTTCACTATGACTATTATAATAGTAGTCATGTGACACATTCTTTACCTTTAAATACTTACCAGATGAAAATGTCTTGTTCAAATTGACTACAAGTCTGAAAAGGAACCCAAAATCTAATCTCATTTTACTGACCTTTAGTTGCTTCTGATTTTATTGTATGTATGATTGTTTCAGCCAGCTTTATGGTTTAGGGTTAACTGTGGCAATGGTCTCAGTCACTGTAGTTGTAGTTGATCTACATTCACTAACCACTTTAATTGGTACAGCTGCTCAGTTGTTATTGTTTTTGTTTTTTTTAAACCAACCTTAAGTAAGCAACTAAGTGTTTTTATTCATTTAGAAATAATAAAGATGACTGGCTCAAGGTCAAAGTGACCAGCTGGGGGTGGGGGGGGAGAGTGATTTGAACATGGTATGGTTGTTAGTCTCAGAATAACTGCTGATCTACTGGGATTTTCACTCTCACTATCTCAAGTTTCAGAGAATGCCTGAAAAAGAAATGAAAACATCAGTTGTATGGAAAAATCAGAAGAGAATGGAATCACTGGTTTGAGAGGATTTTAAAAAAGGCAACAGTAGTTCAAATAACATTTACAGTCTTCAGAATACCATCTTTGGAAGTACAACACGCCTAAGCTTGAAGTAGATGGACTACAGTAACACAATACCACACTTGTTGGTGATCCTGTAAGAATCATTCTGTTCATTACAGAATGAAGAACCTCATTTGAGGGTTTTTTTTATGTAGAAAAGTAAATATTGTTTAAGTAAGGCATACCCCCATTATCCTTTTGAACAAAGGGCAACCTTGGCGGAGTCCAACTCTCACCGGAAACGAGCCCGACTTACTGCCGGCAATGCGGACCAGACTCTGACACCGGTCATACAGGGACCTGACAACCCGTATCAAAGGGCCCGGTACCCCATACTTCCGGAGAACCCCCGACAGGTCCCCCCTAGGGACACGGTCGAACGCCTTCTCCAAGTCCACAAAACACATGTAGTCTTGTTGGGTGAACTCCCATGCACCCTCCAGGACCTGCTAAGGGTGTAGAGCTGGTCCAGTGTTCCACAACCAGGACGAAACCCACACTGCTCTTCCTGAATCTGAGGTTCGACTATCCGACGGACCCTCCTCTCCAGGACCCCTGAATAGTCCTTACTAGGGAGGCTTAAGATTGTGACCCCCTTGCATTTGGAGCACACCCTCCGCTCCCCCTTTTTAAACAGGTGGACCACCACCCCAGTCTGCCAATCCAGGGGAACTGCCCCTGATGTCCATGCGATATTGCAGAGTCGCGTAAGCCAACACAACCCTACAACATCCAGAGCCTTAAGGAACTCCGGGCGGATCTCATCCACCCCCGGGGCCCTGCCACCGAGGAGCTTTTTGACCACCTTGGCGACCTCGTCCCCAGAGATTGGAGAGCCCAACCCAGAGTCCCCAGGATCAGCTTCCTCAACAGAAGGCATGTTGGTGGGATTGAAGAGGTCTTCGAAGTATTCCGCCCACCGGCCCACAACGTCCAGAGTCGAGGTCAGCAGCACACCATCCCCACTATAAACAGTGTTGGTGCTGCACTGCTTCCCCCTCCTGAGACGCCGGATGGTGGACCAGAATCGCCTCGAAGCCGTACGGAAGTCTTTCTCCATGGCCTCTCCAAACTCCTCCCACGCCTGAGTTTTTGCCTTAGCGACAACCCGAGCCGCATGCTGCTTCACCCGCCGGTACCCATCAGCTGCTTCTGGAGTCTTTGTGTACTTTCATTATGTCACACGATCTAACAATGGATTAAATCAGACCATTGAAGAAATGGCATACAGAAAGTATGTTCTATACAATAACCATAAAATGCAGTGGAGACTGGAGTTTTGAACTAGGTGTAAAACCATACGTCGGACAAAAAAATAAATTCTTATAAGTTCATACTTGGAGTAACATACTTGGGTTTTCAAACATGAAACAAGACTTGAAGAGCTTTTCATTCATATATTTTCTCTAGGACTTCAGTCTGCTGGACATAAATAATTATTGGAAGAAATGTTGATAATTTGATGTTTTTCTATTTTGACCTAGGACTCTGAATCACCAGTATGACTACACATTTGACTGGACCATGCTGAAACAGAAAGCAGCACAACAAGGGGCCTCTTCAGGGGGCCAGGGCCAGCAGGCACAAACCCCCACAGGCAAGCAAACTGACAAATCCAAGCCTAACTTGAAAGGTTAGTAGCAAACAGCCAAGTGACGTTTTTTACCGACACCAATTGCTCATATATTCATTGAGGTTTTTTTATGTAGAAAAGTAAATATTGTTTAAGTAACACATACCCCCATTATCCTTTTGAACATAAGACTGCCTGGCTCAAAAAAGTCATATGCCTGGGTGCCATTTACTTTTAAATAGCATTTAGTGAGTTTAATATTTTAGCTTTGCATGGAGAAATAATTGTTTTATGAATCCTAAAAATATTCCTTCTGGAAACGCGTTACAGTGGGAAAAAATAGGAGCTACTAACTATTAAATGTTGGATCGTTAGTGGTGTTTTGAGTGGAATCAATTTTTTTTTTTTAAATATTGTGACTTCAGGAACAAGATTGCTATAGAAAAGCTCAGTTTTGCCTGGACAAAGTCTTTCATTTTGATTAGTTAGAGTACAGCTTGTATTCACTGTGACCTTAAACAAATGGACTCAATAAGCATAGCTTAGTAGATGAAAATCTTGAATCAATAGTTCATCTGTTTTGGTAATTCTATTCTGAAACTGGAACTACTGCATAGAAATATTAAACAAAATGATTGCATGGTTTGATTATTGAAGGTCATTTTATGATTATAAATTGACAACTAATGAAAATCCAAAATTCAGCAACATTGTGGGCTCTGGTTTCTTATCTTCCCCTTGACAAAAGCTCATAAGTTCTCAATTGTGTTTAAGTCAGACAGGTTTGCTGGCCCACCAAGCATTGTTAATAACATAGTCTTCAGAGCAGGTAATAAGGTACTTGTAGCAGTATGGGCAGTTGTCAAGCCCTGCAAGTCCTGAAATGAAAATCAATTCAATTTCTATAGTTTGTACATACATCTGTAATAGAGGTGTACCAATTGATTAGCCACCAATCATAATTGGCCAATTTCTGTGAAAAACTGTATGACCGGTGATCGCCGATCACTGTCTTGTGTTGCCAGTCACCAAAACCGATCACCTGTATCTCACTCCGCAGCCTACGTGTGCAGCTTATCTCCTCTTTCCTTCACACTGCAAAGCACACAGCAACAAATCCTAAGCGGTGTGGTGAGAAACTAATGATCAGAGTGAATGGGGAAGTTTGCGTGTTGCGATGGAAAATTACCTCGAGCGTGAAGCACATCAAAATGCATCAACACAATGAATCTAATATGACATTTAAAAAAACAAGCACTTGACGTAGTTTGGCTAAATCAAGGTTCACTGCAGGAAAAAAAGATATCCAGAGTGATCAGACAGCAGGCAAAGCAATGCACAACTACCAACGCTCACCCGGAAAGGCATGATGGTCATAAAACTAAACAAATGAACCGAAAAATAATTTAAGCCAAAGAGCTAGCAGTGTAAGACGCTGGTTCTGCTCTTGCTGTTGAACCACCGCTCCGAATATTTCACATCCGGAGTACCGTTTCTGCTCCACCAGACAGTGAACTCTCCCGTTGAACATCTGCTTAAGGCTGCAGCATGTAATTAAACAAGCAAAAGATTTTAAATATATATTAAAACTTTCGCTATGTCCTAACATAAGACAGATGATCTCTGAAAATAACATCAATCTCCTCTGCCTCCTGGCATTCTGCAGATTTACTCTGCTTGGTCAGAAACAGCCAATCAGAACCAGCATTAATCAGCTAGTCGTGCTCTCAGGAAATTTTGATTTAGTAACTCAGGATTGTTTATTTTGATGTTTTCTTTTTTACCTTACATTATTTGATATATTCAGTGTTGTGAGATTTATTTGACTCGTGTATAATTTAGGCTAAGAGCCTTACTGTTAAATATTATTTTACTGATTGCAGGTTTATCAGTTGTCCTTTTGACTGAATACCTGCTGCATTGTGCCTGCAAGTATTTTGCATGTTTTATGTTTAAATTTGGGGAATTTATTACCTGATGATTTTTTTAACTATACCAGGTCACAAAGTAACATTATACTTGACGCAAAAAATGAACAGCCAGTCCAGACGATCGGCAATGATTGGTGAACAGCAGTGATCGGCCCTCATAGATAATCGGAATCGGCAGCAGAAAACCTGATCGGAGCCTCCCCAATCCCCAGTGATCCTAGTTATCAAGGAGTTTCCAATTTGATTCATTTAGAAATTCTAAGGAAACCCTGCAGATTACCTTGACTTTGAGCATCCATGCCTCTGGATGTGTCATTTATATTGCAGCAGTCCCTCATTTTGAACATACATGTAGCAACAGTGAAGAGGAAACACTCAGGCTCTGAGGGAATTCTGACATCAGCATTTCTATAAAGCCTCTAAGAGGGTCGTTGCACGAAGTGCTCTGAAATATTCTTATAGAGGACTATGCTGACTTAGGACTTTATAAAACACAATCAACCAAAATCAGCAGATGACATGGCTCAACAAATCCTCGCCAATTGTTAGAACTGCACATAGAACTTGAAGCAGTGTGTATTCTGAGCTTCTTTACTCATCCTCCAGATTATGGAACCTTGATACCCTTATGAATTGCAAACTTTTATTTGAAAAGTAATCTTTGAATCTTTGTTCCATCTAGACAGTTGTAACCCATGTGCTGAGTATATCTATGTGACATAACTCTTGACTCGACCTGGGTGAGATACCTTGGAATCTCACCCAAAACTCGTGAATGGCCTGAGCACCACAATCCTCCAAAAACTAGGCTTATTCATTTAACTTTTTCTTCCGGTCACCTTTCCATTATCCTGTCTACAACCAGCTATTTTATTGAAAATATATTAACGCTTAATCTCCTTGTGGAGGGCGTGAATGGTTGTCTGTTGGACAACCATCAAGTCAGCAGTTTTTTTTACTGATTGTGTAGGTCATAAAATTCCTTGTAACCTTTTTTTAACTGGTGGGATATAATATTCAGATTTTCCCTAAAACTGAATTTTGGTTTTCTTTAGCTCTAAGCCATATTCTTAAAAAATTAGAAATAAAGTTCTGATAGATCATTCAGTGTGTAAACTGAGTTTCACTTTCTGAATTGAAGAGGATAAATTAATCCCTACAATGACATTCTAATTTAATTGTAACTGTAATGCCATATTCATTTCCATGTAGACTTGTTAACTTTGGAGCCATGAGTACATTTTAATTGTACATTCCAAAAGTTCTCAAAACTTCTGCTTTGGATTCTGTTTGTCCAGTGTGGGAAACATGAGACCAAGAGGTTGGTTTCTTAAAGATAACAGTTCTATCCATTAATACTTAGATTTTAAAATTATTTATTATTGCTTATTATCAAAGCTGAATTTTGCAGAGTGTGCAAACTTTTGAACATTGCAGAGTATTTAACTCTGCATAGTTTAACACTATGCTAATGACATCTAAGCTACAGTTTAGTTGTATAGTTTGACTGTAAAACCATGCAGTACAGAGTGCAAGTACTTTGCAGTTCACGTCAACTTGGATCGATATACAGTGATCCCTCGTTTTTCTTAGGGGTTGCACTCCGAAAATAACCCGCGATAAGTGAAATCCGCGAAGTAGTTACCTTTATTTTTTACAATCATTACACAGCATAATAAAATACTCTACATTGAAACCAAAGAACAAAAAATGTCTTCAGGTCAGTGGATGTCATTAAAGCGTCTCCTCCAACCTGCCCCACAAGATTCTCAGCTGTATCTACGGCAGAGCCATGGATCTCGTCAAGCGAGCCTCCAGTCGGGTTTTGCTGCCTCTGGCCACAGTTTTTCCAGCAGGCATTCAAAGTTTCAGTTTTCATCTCCTGAATGGCCAATCTGTATTACTTAAATTTAAATACTGTAACATTATTGGCACACAGGTAGAGAAGGAGCTCGGAGACTGTTTAGCCAATCAGGACGCAGAACACAATGCACTGTGAAAAAAAACTGCACAAAAAATTCGAAGCAGCGAGACCGCGAAAGGGGAAGCGCGTTATAGCGAGGGATCACTGTATGCAGTATTCAGAAATGTATGATTTTAAAGAACAACTTATAAAAGTTGCTTTTCTGCATGACTGGCTTCATTTCAAAGAGTATGCTTATACATGGAAAAATAACCAAATGCCTTTTGCCTGAAACACTCCCGACAAGTCTTCATTTCTGTTGTCAATACAGCTGATGAAGTGAGACAACTAAGACATAATACTGTTGTATTCCTAATCTGCTTTGAAAACTAATGAAATTAATGAAAACATTATTTTAGTTAAATTAAATGCTATCAGTCAAAGCATTAATTAATGCAGTAGTTTTCCTATGGCATGCTCCTACATGCTTAAATGAATACAAATACTGACTTTTTTGGGCCAGGTGGTATATAACTAATATTTTTGCCAAATTGGAAGCACATTTTTCATTATTTTGGTCAAGGCCTAATTTGTTGAAGCACCAAAAACCCTACCAAAATGTCTAGGAAAAAAATGGTACAATTGGTCTGCCTTGCAGAAGCAAAGACGTCCTTGGGGAATTTGACTACTAACTTTGTTCCCTTATGTTGTTTTTATATTGGGGTTGATCAATGGGCTGTCTCATCAATGATATTGAGCTAATGCTTACAGATCTGATCTGATCTCAACCCTCTAATTCTGCTCTTTCTTTTTTAACATTTCCTCTCAAAACTAAGTAGTGTTAAAACAAACTGGACTATTTCACCTATTTTCTTGATGTCTATACTGTATTTAACAATGCCATTAACAAATGCAGAAATCATTTGTTGTACAAGTAAGCAGTTGTGGTCCTCATTTAGCTCGTCCTGTTCACCTCATTAGAGTTGGAATTTGCATATCTCTTTATACCTGTGTTACTGATGTCATTATTGGATGGGATATGGGCCTAAAGTCACTGAGTCATTCACTAATCCAGAGTATATGGTCGGGTGTTACCACTGACATTGTGGCCAGTTTAGTTAGCCAACCTGCACTTTGGTTAACAGATATACTTCTTTAGACTTTTAGCATGTCAACTTTACTTTCAAAGGGATAGTAGGTAGTTAGTGGCTAGATGAGTCTCTCTCGACACCAGCTTAAACAGGTTATCCCAAAATCCATATCTTAAGGTAAGACTCAAGGGGTTTAGGGGTCTTCCGGACTTGTTGGACGAAGATCTGGTCATGAGTCAGCCCAGGAGTTTAAGGGAAGTGGGTGGGGTAGCTAGTGCGCAACAACTGCTGGAATGTTAGACAGGACAACTTATTATTAAGAGAAAACTGCTGTGGTTCAAGGAGTAGTGATAAAGAAGACTATTAATTCAAATCAATTACAAAAATATTTTGATTTCCAAAGGGAAAATAAATGTTGTAACTCATATTTATTCAAAATTCTTCAGAGTTCTTATAGATGGTGATGGCTGTGGACATGAAAGATCTAACAAGCTGAAGTTTAGCACAGTGTCATCCTGGAGCCATCAAAGCTGCTCACATTTAAGGGAAGTTGGTTTTCAGAAAAAGAAAATTAACTTATCACTTCATCAGAGATGGATTAGCTGAGTCAAGGAGCCAACGTGTTTGGGCCAAAGTCCAACAGTTGACACGTAGTTGCAGGACATTCGCTTTTACACACACAGGTCCACAAGACACACTGAGTCAAGCTCATGTGGATCTCCTCATGCTGCATGGTGTTTTTTCATATATAGGTGTGTTTAACCACAATATCATAAATACAGCGATCACGGCAGCACTAGCTCTCAAATTTGGAGGAGGAAATACTGATTGAGCTGCAAAATCTAATTTTAATTTCCATGTTATCGGAAGCCAAGAAAAACGGAAGGCAGCAGTAGAACGTCCACTCGCTCTTTTGGACCAGAACCAGGCAGGGAGCTCTTCATAGTGGTTGTAATTTGCAAATCTGTGTCAACTTTTATCCTATTTCTTTTTTTACCTTTTTTGCAAGTCATTGAGTTTAGGGCTGAAACGAATCCTCGATTTATTAAAATTCCTCGAGGAAAATTTACCTGCCTCGAAGCTTCCTTAATTTGTTTTAGTATTTAGCTCACCGTGTTCCGGACGGAACATTATTTGCGTTGCGCGGAGCTCTGACTTCCGCCTCTGAGCTGTTGACGAAAGCTAAGTGTTGGCGGCATAACGTCCAATTTTCAAGTTCTGCCCGTGGGGATTTTATTGATTGATGATAATACCCGGGTTTTCATAGTTTTTGGGGAACCAATAAACATCCTTAAACATGATTAATGCGATGCCTGGAGTACTGCGACCTTCCTCCTGCGGGGGATGCTGGTTGAAAGCGAACGGCAGGAAGAGAGCTGCGGGAGTATTTATACAGGTAAGCAGACGGACTGAACACAGCGGGCAGCTGAGTAGTTGCTGCTTTACGTTAAGTGTAGCTTTACGGATGAACCGCACAGTAAATTTCATATCATCCCGGTCTGAACAAACGGAAGGCGGAGCGCATCGTGGCGGTAGATGAGTGGGACGAACGAAGGTGCCGTTAATATCCCCTATTGCTCCCTCTGTTCTTACTTTCATCCCCTGGTCAACCGGTCGTCTTTCCTCCCCAGACTTCTCATATTTTCAAACCCAAAGCTTGACAGGTATGGGGCAAGGTGAGAATTAATCTATTAAATTGACTGAAGATGAATACATAAACTAAGCGATGGATCATAGACATTTTTTATAAGTGTATTTGTGAGCTTACCTCTTTATTATTAAATTGAATATAATTTCAGATCTTTGTATAACTTTTCTTCAGGTTAACTTGGAAAGTGAGCTATTGTTACAGGTTAGTTTTCTAAACTGTTAGGGATGCTCAAATAAGAAAAATTGGACTGATATTGATATCAATAGTAACACCTGTGTTATGGAAGATTTACCAATATTTTATTTTGTCCATTTTTATCTGATTACTCGATTAATCGTAAGGTTTCTTTGAAGCCGCTATGAGTAATGTTATTGAAATTCCCTTTCATATTGACCAATATTAATTAAAAAGTGAAACGTAATGCTTTCTGTAACAACTGTTAATTGTATCTTCACCATATTATGTTAGTATTTTTAGTTTTTTTTTTCCTACACCCTTTTATGTCATCTTTTTGCTGGTGTTTTTTTGTCTGCTCTAGGCTTCATTTGGAAATGTTTTAATGAACAACAATATTGCAAATCATTTAACAGAGCTTGCTGTCAGATTTGACTATATTTCAGCCTAAAACAGTAGCCCGTACAAAAGTACTTGTACTTGGTCCCTTATCACAGTGATCCCCAACCCCCGGTCCGTGGACCAATTGGTACCGGGCCGCGCAATAAATAATGAAATATTTCCGTTTTATGTATTATTTGAGTCTGGAGGATCTTTTATTTTGAAAATCCTTTAACTGGATTCTCTCGATTACTTGCCGCCAACACTGAGGCCACAAACAGCAAAATGAGTAAGAAACAGATCAGATGTCTTTGGAAAGTTTCTTTGCAAAGGGGAAAAGGCCCAGAGAAGAGACAGGAGAATGGATTTATCCCGGACCGGTAGGTGAATCCCACGTTACAAGCCGCTCTGCATAACATGCGGCGACCGGCTGATAATGAGACAATGAAGCTTCAAACTGCTTCGCCACGTAGAGACCAAGCAGGCTGTGCTCAAGCAACACACCTCGGGTGTCATCGTCTCTCATCACTCCCAGATGGGACCGTCTCGTTGCAGAGAAACAAGCTCAGGGCTCCCATTAGTCGTTATCGTGAGTTACAATTTTCACAAAAGTGAAATGTTCGTTTTTGTGGCGCATCTGTATCTTATTTTGAAGGGATATATAAACGTTACCATTTCGACCAGAGTCGGAGCGTTTGGGCAGTGGTCGAGAGGAGATGAGTAGAGCTTGTGAGTCTTAAGTCTGGTTTAGACGGAAAGATTTAAGAATTGTCGGCCGATTCTCCAAACCTCTGTGACCACAGAGCTGATAAAAGTACAACAGGGTAGATCGGTTCGTGTGTCCAAAGCAGGAGCAACACGAACCGATTCCAGTCGCAAATATCCCGATTCCAGAGGATATTCCAGTAAAACCCCCAACATAAAAGGAATTTAGAATAACCAAACACGGATGACGATGTAGAAACAATAGTGATAGTTTGTGGAGTCATTTTAAGAGATAAAAGACGTAACAAAAAGAAAAGGCGGTGGATAAAAGACGGGAGCAGCCGCTCTATTTGCTGCATTATGATTTGGAGGTGAATGTTTTTTCATAGTTAACATTTTTAACTGAATAAACATAATAATATATAATAATGACCTTTACATATAATAAACATTTCCACATATCATCTCCGATGTCCACCGGACTCTCAGTTGCGCGATATGTCAGCCGTTTGGGATTCCCCTCTGCTCTTATGTCACCGTGCTTTCTGATTGGCTACCTGTCTCATTCAACAGGTTGCATTCTCGTTCCCAGTGAAAACCCCACAGGCTGCAATAAAAGAGCCAAGACAACCCAAATTGGGCATATTCAGGATTTAGTGGGAAAACACGCAGAAGCCTTATCTGACTGACTGTTCATCCCCCAATCTCTACCCCCCCACCTCCGGGCCGCAACAAAATTTCTAAGTCTTGACCGGTCCACGGTAAGAAAAAGGTTGGGGACCACTGCCTCACCGTGGTTTTGTGTAAAAAAAAAAAAAGACAAGAAATGTAAAAATATGAGTACCTATATAGTAGAGATGTGCCGATCAGATTTTTTCCTTCCCATGAGGGCCGATCACTGATACTGATCACATAATTATTTTTTAATCATAAGCATAAGCACTACATTATGTGGAAAAAGGAGCCATTAATTCACCTTAATTTAGACAAAAACTTGTTTTTAATAACTTTTTCCAAGAAAAAAACTAAACAAAACGGGCATTGTGCAAATTGTACTGCCATCGGTAATACTATCTTTAACAGACTGAAAACATATGAAGGCTCTGAAGAGGCTAAATAATAAGTGTCAAAATAAAACCTCTCAACATTGCCAAAAGATTCAAGTATAAAACTTAACATTCAAAGTCAAATACAGGATCCATTACAATAAACTGACAATTAGATTACAATTACTGAATGAAAACTTCCTGATAGCATGGCGGCTAGCTGATTACTGCTAGTTCTGAGTGGCTGTTTCTGACTGAGCGGAGTAATTATGCAGAACAGGGAGGAGGCAGAGGAGATTATATTTCAGACACTTTTAAAGATGTTATGCTATGTTGAGACTTCCTGACTGATTTCTTCCTCTCTCATTTCAATTAAAGGAGCTGCAGAGCTTTGCCCCCCACGTAGTCTAGGAGCGCAGGACTGCATTATTTTCAGACAATTTTTAAACTGTTTGTAGTGAAGAGTTTAAATTATTATACTTTAAGTATAGTCAAGCAAAAAAGTCATTCAGAATCATCTCAAATAGATCAATTTAAAATGCACTTTCAAAAATGTCCGTCCGTCCATCCATCCATCCATTTTCTTCCGCTTATCCGGGGTCGGGTCGTGGGGGCAGCAGCTTCAGAAGGGAGGCCCAGACTTCCCTCCCCAGCCAATTCTTCCAGCTCCTCCGTTCCCAGGCCAGCCGAGAGACATAGTCCCTCCAGCGTGTCCTGGGTCTTCCCCGAGGCCTCCTCCCGGTGGGACCTGAACTCCTCACCAGGGAGGCGTCCAGGAGGCGTCCTGACCAGATGCCCGAGCCTCAACTGGCTCCTCTCGACGTGGAGGAGCAGTGGCTCTACTCTGAGTCCCTCCCGGATGACCGAGCTTCTCTCCCTAAGGGAGAGCCCAGCCACCCTGCGGAGGAAACCTATTTCACCCGCTTGTATCCGTGATCTCGTTCTTTTGGTCATGACCCAAAGCTCATGACCATAGATGAGGGTGGGAACGTAGATCGACCGGTAAATCGAGAGCTTCGCTTTTTGACTCGACTCTCTCTTCACCACGACGGACCAGTACAACGCCCGCTTCACGGCAGACGCTGCACCAATCCGCCTGTCGATCTCCCGCTCTCTTCTTCCCTCATTCGTGAACAAGATCCCCAGATACTTAAACTCCTCCACTTGAGGCAGGACGACCCCCCTGACCGGGAGAAGGCACTCTACCCTTTTCCGGCCTCAGATTTGGAGGCACTGAGCCTCATCCCGGCCGCTTCACACTCGGCTGCGCCTAGAAATTCGGTCCATAAAAGTAATGAACAGAATTGGTGACAAAAATGTCAACAACGAATGATCAAAAATAAGATCATTATCAAGTCTTTCAAAATACTCGAGCAAAGGGAGAGAAAGAGAGGGGAAAAAATAATACCCTGCGCAATATTAATTTTAACCAAAAAGTGTAGCAACATTCTGTTTAATTGACTTTACTTCATTGCCATTTTTGCTTGAATACAAAAAGTGCCAAAACACAACAAAATCTAACCGATGCAAATTGAGAGCATATATCAGACCGTTGTCCATAATTTGGCTTTCATTAGACCTCGAAAAATCATTTTTTCCTTTTCAATTGAGTTGTATTACTTAATCTCAGTGTGCGGCCCCTTGGCTATTAACGGCAGAATCCCGGTGGAGATCTGATCTAGCAATGTCAGCAATTCTGGTAAAGACAGCACTTCAATGAGCAATCTAGCAGTAGCTTTAGATATAAAACAATGCTGCTACAAGATAACAGACTCACCATGTAATGAAGTTTGCAGATTTGAAGAAATGTTTGGGAACTTGCCACACCCAAGCATGGTCTGCTTGGGTGTGGCAAGCAGACCATGCCACACCCACAGTGAAGACAGAGAAGGAAGAAAAACTGAGCCGGTGGATTTTTTTTATAAATGTGCTTGTGAGCCACAATAAAGTACATGTGGATTAAGCCTTTTAAAGTGCATAGAAGTTGATATAAATACACACATGAAGCATACTGAGTTAGATTGTAGACGATTGCTGGCCCAGATAGGGTGGGTTTGGCACCATCATGTGGCAAAATAGGATGACTACAACATGGAGGCTGTGTGAGTTACCTCAGTCTCCCGTTTTCTATATATATATGTAAAAAAAAATTGAAAGTGTCCCCAAAATGTGGCAGTTTGAGCTAAAAATCAAAAAATTACATTAAATAAAGAAACTTACTTCTTTTTTATAATGTATTTTTTATGCTGTTTTGTTCAAGTATAAATGGAGAAAACATTAACAGCACTTAGTGTCAGAGTTTGATTTGGTGTTGTTCAAACAAATAAGCACTGATTATTAGCAAACTTTGAGGATTGACTAATGCTGATGTATTCCACTAGTGTGAGCAATTTCATTAGAATTGTGGGATATGAAGATTTTTATGTTAAAGTCCATCCATTATCTTACACCCCTGTCCCTAGCAGCGTCAGGAGGGTTGCTGGTGCCTCTCCAGCTAACGTTCCACGTGAGAGGCGGGTCACCCTGGACAGGTCACCAGTCTGTTGCAGGGCAACAAGGAGACAGACGGGACAAACCATGCACTCACACCTAGGGAGAATTTGGAGAGACCAATTAACCTGACAGTCATGTTTTTGGACTGTGGGAGGAAACCAGAGTACCAGAGAGAACCCACCATGCACAGGGAGAACATGCAAACTCCATGCAGAAAGACCAGGGCTGGGAATCGAACCCAGAACCTTTTTGCTGCAAGGCAACAGCTCTACCAACTGTTCCACTGTGCAGCCCTGTGTTAAAGTCGAACTTTATAAAAAGCAGAGTGATGCATATAAAGATATGGCCATAGAGCAGGGGTCCTAGAGCCCGCGGGCACCCAGTCCCCCGAGGGGACATTGTCCGTCGCCCACAGAGCAAGTTCTAAAAATAGCCATTGTCATTAGGGAGCACTGCCAAAAAATTATTCAAATGTTTTTAGATTGAAGTAATAACTTTTTATATTTAGAATTTTTTAAAAAGTAAATTATAAAAATGTTTAAAATAAATTGCTAATGTCAACCAAATCGTGACCTGTCAGCTTCTCAGTTCACGAAACCACAAAAAGAGCGTATAAATGGACGACCTGACCAGAACTATGCACACTGTAAAAAGTTCAGGCTGAATCTTAGAACTACTGAAGGTTCTAACTCCGCTCATTCATTTTTAGCTTGCAAAGCGCCAAGCCGCCAATTAAAATAAGCAAACTGATCAATAAGATTTAGGCGTTTGCATGCCCACCCCCACAAACTCACACTGATGTATGCTACGTAGAAGATGTTTGACACAAAAGATCAAACTTAAAACTCCATGAACTAAGAACTTCTGATCACATAACAATTAACTATAGCTGCCATGATAAATCATTACTGATGACTATTGTGAGTAGTCCCTAACATTAATATGATCAGGCAGCATCATATTAATGTTAGGGACATTAGCAGTTTACTGCACAACTCTGGCATTTGCACTTGCAGACTGTGTTATGTTTTATTATGTTTCCAGCGATCTGCCTCCACCATGAAGGCTGGTTTATAGACAAAATTGATAGCTTGATTGAAAAAAAACCCAAACCCCCACTTAAACAAATTAAGGGGACCGAAGCCCCGCTTACACTCACAACACTTAAACATCTCAAATGGACCTAAAACTAAGCTTACAGAAGAGAACACTAGAATAAAGAACAGGAATAACTATCACAATTAGAGGAAAATTGGAACCCAACCAGAACCCAGGAAACCCAAAATATAATGAAAAAGTGAAGATTAGGAGCCTAAAACAGCAGAGAAAAGAAATTATTCTAGGAAAACAAACATTTGAAATAATTCCATAATAAATCAGAAAAGAACACCGCTTAATCAAAATCTACACAAAAAATAGAGATACCTCTTATAAAATTCCCCAAGCTAAATGAATCAGGACCCGAACTATAAAAACTAGTTATGAGAAAGGCCAACATCAAAACCAAAAAATCGGACCTGAAGAAAACATAAAGCATAAGAAACATAAAAAAAAAAACTAGAATTAAAAAATTTGAGAAAACTAAACCTTAACAGACAGAACCCCAACCAGTAAAACTGTAAACCAGGATAGAACTTAAAACCTTTACTGAGAACAAATTAGAACCAAACCAACCCCTCCCTCCCCCCCAATTCTTAACAAAACCCAAACTATTAACCTAAACCCACCAATTTTCTCTCAAACCCCCCCTCTTTTCTCTCTCCTTCTCCTCCAACCCCCCACCTTTATTCCTCTCTTCTTTCTTCCCCCCCCCTCCCTAACCCCTATTCTGAACCTTCACCAATCCTTAACTCTTAACCTAACCACACCTTCTTTCTTGCCTAACCCTAACATTCTCAACCCCCCCCCCCCCTATTTCTTCCCCCTCTTCCCCCCTCCCATATTCTTAAACCATTTCTTAACTCTTAACCTAACCATATCCTTTTTCTGACCTAACCCTAACCCTCTCACCCACACACGCAACCCCCTCCTCCCCCCCCCCTCCTGTTACTAACACTTCCAAATTTCCTCCTCCTATGATTATGAACACCAACATAACAGAACACCACAAGCTCCATCTGGGCCCAGCTCAGACGAAGCAACTGCACCCACTGGAGTATGCTAGTCATATTCTATGCAGCACACTCAGCACATACAAAGAGCACACCGCATACACCGTACACCAACCAAAGATGGTCCCTGTTGCTCAAGGTGGTTCTTGATCTCGTGTGAGAGTGCATACCCTTTGAGGTGCCTAAAAGCGGGCAGGGAACCAATCGTGGGCCCGCAGCCTCAAAGAGTGAACCCACAAACCCAAAGTTTTGTCATAGCAATGTGCACACGCAGCCTAGCAACGCCACACAAGAAAATCGTCGCCATCATGACCTGTGTATGGGGTTCAGCCCAAGTGGCAGAAACTGAGGCGTTTAACTTCCCGTTTGTTTAGCCTTTACCAAGGGAACGAGAGGGGAGGAGTAACGCCAGACACCAGAGTCAAGCTTTTTGTCATCCAGTCTCTTTTGTAGAAAGAGAGACCTGACGTGATGAAACCAAAAAAGAATGCAATATTATTGCCCTCATTTTATCAAGCTCATTTTAATTTATTGTCCGATTGATTTATTGCTTATCACAACAGGCCTAACTACTCCCACAAAGAATTATGATAAACTTTCATTCATATTGCCTTCCGTAGTAACAAGTCTTCCTGCATGTGTTTTTGGTTGTTCATCACATTGCATTAGTCCCACTGCTCAGCATTGATTGGCAACATGTATGCCTGGAAAAGTGTACAGACAAAAGCTCTCAAAACAAACCTGACCTTTTGTCTGAGTTATCTAGTAAGAAAAATATATTTTTTAGACGCTGTCTAATAAAGCTGTGAGCTTTATTGACCTTTGTCGTGGAGTTGTCCAGGAACACTGGATTTTAGTGGACTCATGGAGAGAAACAGATGCTGTAACTTGACTGTTTTAGTGACATTACAGGCATTATTATATTAATTTTAATTCACTTTAACAAAAAGTGTCAGACCATCGTCCTCTTCTGTGGTGCTGGTCATGTAATTAATGCCTTTTACTTCATCAGAGCAGAAAGGCCTGATCTTTTAATTAACATATGCCTGCTTGTCGATGGCCAGTGCATTTGCTGGCGGAACAGGAACGCTGAAAGACAATAGGCTCTGCATCACTGAGTTCTACCAAAAACCACATCAGGTCTGTTGGCATTTCACTGTTCTATAAAAATAAGTATTTATACATACCAAGACTTCATGCAGAGATGCCACTCTGGTGCCAACATATGTTGGCAGTAACTTCACATGCCAATACTTGTTAGCAGGATGTTGACCCGGCAACATCCTGCAGGCTGAAAAATGAGAAGCAGGTGATCGGTATCGGCAACAAGAGCCAATGATCGCCGATCACCGATCATACACTTTTTCACGAAAATCGGCCGATTATCATCGGTGACCAATTGAGCGGCACACCTCTACAAATAACCCCTAACCTTTAATACAACATAGATCATGTCTTCCATGTCTAAGAGTTTAGATCAAGCCTCGAAAACCCAGCCAGACCCACCTTGAGCCTGTCGTCATAAAGCCCAGTTAACTTGAAATGTAGACCCGAACCTCGAGAGAGAGGCTGGCTGGAGTTCCACAAGGCAGTGCATCATCCCCTGCCTTGCACCCGGACCACTAGCTTGTCATTATGAAGGACAATGCAATTCAACAAGTGTCAGTCTACAAAAACCTCGGGGCCCAGATGGACAATAACCATTTGCCCTCACAACTTCAATAGTGACCATACCTTTTAAGAAGAGTAAGTCTGTATGGTCATCCATGAACAGTGGACGACTGTTCATGGACAGTCGTTCATGGGTTCTAGCATACCAGTTTTTTACTGTGCATTACTAGAAAACATTATATGGTATGGGATCAAAGCCTGGTTTGGTAACTTAGCTGTTCAACTCAGTGACAAGTCGGCCCATATTCATAAAACAGCCATGCAAATAATTAGCTTAAGAGAAAAGGGAACCTGTGCAGAATGCATGCATGGGTTCTCATGCATTAATGAGAACCTTAAAAATCATATTCACTGACAGGGTTTTAGTTAATATTCAACTAGCTGAACTGCTAATCCAGTCCCATTAGTCTAGAGGGATCAACTGGTTAGTTTGTAGACTAACCAGTTGATCCGGTTGGACAGGTGCACCAAGCTTTTTTAGAAGCACAAACACAAAAGTTAGTTCAAATGAAGCTCCTCAACCTTCTCCCTATGGACTCGTCGTCTATACAAATGCACTGTTCTGTCAGAAACAACCAAACCAATCAGAGCCAAGAGTAAGGTTTTAACGCCCTCAGTCATACTTGTGAATGTGCTGCTCGCATCCTTCCCCTCTCTCTATGCTACTCTACAATAGAGCTTGCCATGAATGCTCATGCTAGTTAGGATAGCCACCATTGATAGCAGATAAATGTTTTATTTTTCTGGAAGTTAATTAACAGCACTAAGACCCTCCTCCTAGCTCTGGTTGTTTTTGAGTGACAGTGGTACATTTCTTCAAGCGGTAATATTAGCCCTGAGAGGAGGTAGAAATTTCACATCTTATCTGTCTCCTAGTATACTGTCATGACATGGTGACACTGATAAGAAATGTGCCAATCATATTTTTGTAAAAGTTACATACTGTTGTTTTAAAAAGCTTGTAGGAGTTTAAATTTGCACATCTCAAAAAAAATCAAATCTGAATTAGATGTTTTAAAGGCTAAAAGTCTTATGACCTTAAGAAGCTGTTTTCTTCCTTTGTTCTGGCTAATTTCTGACATTTCTATTCTCTGGTCTGCTTTGTATCATGTATTTTCTTTGTGTTCTTTGCTTGAAGTTCCTCATTCCTCAGGTGAACTAATAGTTGCAACTTTTTAGGTTTTGTAGCAAGTTGCTGACCACTGATTGAAGATACTGCCCGTCTGTTCTTCTGTCCATCTCTAGGGTTCTAAGTCATCCCCTCCCTAACCTGATCTGCTGTTGGTTACCAGGACAACCTGATCTCTCCTGGACAAACGACAGTCTTCTCTTCCATCATCAATATCTATGTAATGGAATGTATAGATTTACACAAGGCTTTGTCATTTGTGTTATCTATATTTTCATGTGTATAAATCATAAAATTCCAATTGGGAAATGTATGGGGTTTTCTTTTTTTAATTATTTTCTAAGGGTAGTGAGGCTGTAGCTGCCTCTTCCCGTATCGGATACATCTCTCCCCATTTATCAATGTCTTTTAATTGATCTTTATTCCTTTGGAGACTGGGTGAGACAGTCAGCTGATCTGGGTTTTGTTTTTTTGTCTGAGGTAACAAATCCTCTCCTTTCTCACTACTTCAATAATTTCAGTCCCTCCTTTTACCGAAAAAAATGGTAAAATATGTAAACCTGTTCTTTTTGTTCCTAAATGATTAAATGACGCAACCCTGGACGTTGAGTTAAAAAGAACTTTTGGATTTTTTTTTCCTATGGTGAATAGTTTGCTTGTTGATATAAGAAGCAAAGCAACAGTTGGTAGGATACTTTTTCTCTCTCCCTTTCTCTAGAACTATGATTTATTAAGTCTGTTGTAAAATGGTCTTCAGAAATGCCAATAAAAACATTGCTTAACTCTATTGTGATGGTTATTATCGACCACCGAACCTACGTAAGAAATCTTTCTGTAGGGAAGAAAATCATCTGTTTCCATTCTGCTTAGTCACGTTATGTACGATTGAGGAGCTTCGTAAAGGTGAGGTAAATATCTTCAGGGGTTTTTATGATTATCTACTTTTAGGAAAAATCTTTTTCCAATGTTATTAACTGTGATGTCGACAGCAACAGTCAAATATTTTACAAGCATCTCTTGACTAATCAACTTCTAAGCTCAGAACAATTTCAAAGGGGAATAAAAATGAGTGTGCCTCATCTACAGTGTAGAACAATTTCACACTGATTTTTGAATCAATAGGTCATGTGATCTAGAAGCTATTGAAGAAAATATTTAATATTAAAATTATTTGAAAATATTGAATATGACTCAGATTTAATGGAGGATGGAGTGACTCACGTAATGGGATGAATTGCCACTTTTTAGTATCAGTTGGTCACAAGGCAAGGCATTTATTAACAGTTAGGAGTGTTTGGTTTGGACATTTGTTGACAGTCAAGTGAAGTGAACCTCTGAGTGCTGAGTGGAGAACAGCTGGCTGAAATTAGCGCACGAATGTTGAATATCCAACTTGAAACTAACTTCACTGCGGTGAAAAACCCTCTTCTGTATAAAGTTAACATTATGCTGAGGCATTTGAATATGATTCTATTTTAGATGGTCGAGGTAGACCATCTATTCATATTAAGAGAGCAGATCAACTTTCCTTTTGCTCAAGGACACGCGGTCAAGAGGATGGCAAACATCTTGGGATGCTCAACATCATTTCTTTCTACAAAGTCCAATAATGGGAAAGCTGGCTGCAGTGACTGATGAAGACCTTGAAACTGATAGACAACTTCAATCCCTGTATCCAAATTCTGGGACTAATGTATGGCATCTAAATAATGGCTTCTGAACAAATATGGGTCATACGTTCAACAGTGGTGGTGCAGAATACTAATTATTTTTTATTTAATACTGTCACAAATGATAAGAAAAAATTCTTTTATGACCAGATGTGAAATCTGAAACCTATATTTTGTAAAAGATTACATTCAAAATGTAAAATTGTGTGGTGGTTTGAACCAGATGATGCGAGGCTTGTTCAATGCGTGAGGACTGGCGGTTCCACCGCGTAACGTCCGTGACATGTTGGTCAAGTCAACCCAATGGCGACTGCAAGGAGGTGGAGCAGCGCAGTGACTCGACGTGTCCATCATGTGACGTATCCCAACAGTTTATGGCATATTGATGGCAACATGCGTCTCATACATTTTTTGTTTTTCCATTTGGGTGGGGCTTTGTGGTCCATGGTGGCATCGATGGATGTTCTTGCTTAATTACTTATTTGATCTCCAGCACAGACAATGGTCACCTTCTAGAGTGAGGTCAGATCATGGTGTGTCCATGATGATGAACCTCCGTCAGGGCATTGAATGTCGGAGTCTCATCACTGGTGAATCCATCCATAATCAGAGAATTGGGCGTCTTTGGAGGTGTAAACAGGATCATTTCTCTATATTAGATTCAGTTTATTTTATTTTCCATTTTGTTAGATTTAAAGATTTCATTGGAAATAAAAATCCTCCTTTCCTTAATTTATTCTTTACAAACTAAATCGTTCTCGCGCGGCTTTAAAGTCACGTGTCCCAAATTGACAGCTACTGTTTATATGGCTGCAAATCGGCGTCATGGCAGGAGACGCTGTCGGACTGATGTGCAGGTTGGATTCTGGTCTGTTTCCAAAGCAGTTGTCAACTGTCTGTTGTGAATCCTTCAATCGTGTGACTCTGTTGGTTTGCAGACGCGATCATTCATCCGAACATTGTAGCGGTCACGGTTTGTCCAGAGGGACCTGGTGAGTGTTGTGTTCGGGAGCTAGCATGCTAGCACTAGCCTTCCCAGCCTGTTGAGTTGGTTATACACTGATATAATTATAGCGCATTTAAACTGAAATGCTTACCGGTATAAAACACTGTTGTGTAAAAGAAATTGAATTTGCATAAGTTGCAGTTAATTATGTAAACTCATGTAATCATAAGAAAATACATGTGAACTGATTATTTATGCCTGTTGACACAGGCCAGGTGTGTTGCAGACTCCCAGTCAAGCAATCTGCTTCAGGATCCAGGAAAAATCACGGATTGTCTGGCATCATGACGACCAGACTGGCGAACTAACCAATTAGCGGATCACAGAAATACCACATCAACTTCCTATCATCAAGAAACTTTTTCCGAATTGGTTGGAGATTCAGCCATAACATCTTCACTCTGGACTGACCCGCTCCAGAAAGAATTGGATTATTTTCTTTCATCATCAGCAAGAGACTGCTGACTTCCTTGGTTTAAGGAACCATTGTGGACTAACTTGTGTATATATTGTAAATATTAATACAATTCACCAATTTTGCACCATCTAGTTGTGTCTGTGTTTTACAATTTGCCACTTCCCTCCAGCAGACGAACCGAGTTTTAAGAATCACTTGGATTGACTTTTTAACTTGGATTATTTCTTTTAATAATCCTAATAGTCCTAGAATGTAATGCAGGTTACAGAAGGATGTGTTTTTACTTGTTCTTGAACCATTTTACATCACGTTTTATAATCTTGAAGATTCAGCCCTCTTGGATCCCAGCGACGATGTGCACAAACTTTCTCTTCACATAGTTTTTCTTCCTAAGATTCAAAGCCGACTAGAACAATTCATATAGGCGTGGAACCACCAGTCCACAAAACGCCAACACAAATTTGAACAGAATGGATGTTGGCAAACATGAGTGCCAACAGCACAGCAGCTAACGACGTGTTTGGTGAAAATTCCAACGCACCAGAGACTTGAACTTCTGCAACAGCATGACCTTTGGCCTCTACCAACCACTGATGCTGAGCAGGTCCCTAGTGTAGTTGTAGAACCAACTCAAACCAAAGATCAACTTCAATCAGTTAATCTTGCAGTCCATCATATTTCAGATCTGAAGGTGAAATACCAGGCCTGTTGTGCAGAAATTGCAAATTCTTTATTGATTTAAATGTCACTATGTTTGAGAAGGAGTGACAAACATCAAGAACATTTGATCTTAAGATTCATTGTTCGTAAGATTCAATTACTACAAATAAAACTTGGAATTAACATGAGTAGGTAACCTTACAAATTTAATTATAAAATGTTAAGGCATTTAAAGACATGACTAATTAAATATACATTCTGGAGAAGGAAATAAAAATAAAAATTTGATAACACTTTATTTGATGAGGTGTGAAGACTTTCTCATGAACATGAGAAAGTCTTCATGAATATTTATGACTGTCATTTGGTAAATCATGACACTTTTAATGCAAAGTTGACATTATTCAGAACGTCTTTATGGCAACTTGACATTAACCAAGAACTCATGATCCGACATCAATTTGTTATAAAAGTATTACCGATGATGCAGCTGTATGTGGTAATATTATATTGCTCTGCCATGTCTTAAATTTCTTAATTTAATCGATTCTAAAGTTTTACAGTAAGTTGTCTACAAAGCACTTTGAACTTTGCATTTGAAACATTATTTAAGGCTGTTTTAAGTAGTGCAATACACCATCTCCACCAGTGAGAGGCAGCAGTGCACAAACAGGCGTGCAGTGTGTTGGTGAAGAAGAAATCTTCCACATTGTGGGAGAAGAACCTCGCTGCAGCAAACAGGAAGAGGCGGGACGGACCACTGTCAGTCTCATACCTTATTTGGAAATGGGACCATTGCACTCGGGAAGTGAAGGGGGCGCTATTTCCTATACTTCCGTTTTTATTTTCTTTCGAAATCTGTGATATATTTTCACCTTTAGGACGGAGTTTCACTCTCACAATGTATTTGAACTTCTCTCTTTTATTTACTTCAGCACAGCTCACAGTTTTTAGCAAATTCTGTAGCTTTTGATATACTTCTAAATCTGCTCCTTAGTCGCATCTTTTCGGGCCTGCTACTGCCTCTAGTGGCGTGGGGGTGGTAACACAACTAATCTAATTACATTACTAAATCAGAATCTGTCCTTTTCCTCCTCAATCTTGATAGATCGGTGATGACGATGCATTTCTTGTTAGTAAATATAAACATTTTGAAGATGAACCATAACTATGTATGATCATTATAAATAGTATGTAAAAGTATGCATTTATGCAACAGATTACCTAATATATATTCACTGGTAAAAGATAGACCATTTCTATGGCAGCTTAAGAAAAAGATTTTCCAGGAAAGACCCTTTTCTAGCAATTGAATTGTTTTTGGTCCTGCCACTAGTCATTTAAAAAACCTGCTTCTATTCTCAAGCTATGACTACTTCTTTTTGGACAGTGGTGATAAATTGGTCACAAAATGTCATTGATACCGGTTGTGCTTACAGTATCACAATAAAAGTACCTTCAGTATCCACCCACCAGTCTCTCCGGTAGCATATGGTTTGATTTTCTATCCTCCTTTTATTAGTGTGCAGGTCTCGTACCGAGTGGTTTCTCCTCACAGACAAACAATTCATGAAAGACTGCAGGCTTTTCTGAATGTCGTCTACGACATTAAGAGTCTTCAAACCTTCCAAAAACCTTTAAGAAATTAGAATATGGTCATACTTTAGAATACAGCAAGATTTCTAATAGAAAAATTAGGGTCTTGCTTACTGTTGCAATGCAGTGCACATTCAGCCATTTACAAAGACGTCTGCAGCAGATTGCACAGGGAGTCTCTCTCTTCCAGAGCAGTTACACACCTTAAAGCTCCAACAAGGCTCAGGGTATCTGCTGCCTGCATAATGGATTTGTTTGTCTCTACGATTGTGTTTGTATCCTGAATCTAAAAAGATAAATTATGTGAAACTGAATTGAAGCTAATGATCAATTTTCAAAATGTTTAACATTGCCACTAACTTTGAGCTGCTGTCGCAATGAATGTTAGCAACTTCCTCATCCAGGGTAGGTTGAGACAATGTGCCACAAATGTGGTCATAGAACCTTTGAGAGAAGAAATGTGGTCCAATGCCTCCATGCACCAAACAGACTAATATCATTTTCCCAATACATTTGGACAGTTTTGACTCCAGAGTGGTTTGACACAAGGGATGTGACGACTGAAACCCATGTCTTGCATAAATCTGTGTGGTGGTTCTTGAAGCATTAACTCCAGCTACAGTCCACTCTGTGAATCCTCCCCACATTTTTAAATGGGTTTTGTTTCACGCATAGGCATAAATCCCGGGGGACCCCCCATTCTTGGAAAAGGCTAGAATTGCCCTCCCACCCCCACCCCACCCCCCTCGCACGCCCGAAAAAAATAATTGAAGAAACGTTTGCATTTAAACAATATCATCCATCCATCCATCCATCCATCCATCCATCCTTCCTTCCTTCCTTCCTTCCTTCCTTCCTTCCTTCCTTCCTTCCTTCCTTCCTTCCTTCCTTCCTTCCTTCCTTCCTTCCTTCCTTCCTTCCTTCCTTCCATTTTCTTCCGCTTATCCGGGGTCGGGTCGTGGGGGCAGCAGCTTCAGAAGGGAGGCCCAGACTTCCCTCCCCAGCCTCTTCCAGCTGCTCCAGGAACCCCAAGGCGTTCCCAGGCCATAGAGAGACATCGTCCCTCCAGCGTGTCCTGGGTCTCCCCTCCTCCCGGTGGGACCTGAACTCCTCACCAGGGAGGCGTCCAGGAGGCATCCTGACCAGATGCCCGAGCCTCAACTGGCTCCTCTCGACGTGGAGGAGCAGCGGCTCTACTCTGAGTCCCTCCCGGATGACCGAGCTTCTCTCTCTAAGGGAGAGCCCAGCCACCCTGCGGAGGAAACCCATTTCACCCGCTTGTATCCATAATCTCATTCTTTTGGTCATGACCCAAAGCTCATGACCATAGATGAGGGTGGGAACGTAGATCGACCGGTAAATCGAGAGCTTCGCTTTTTGACTCGACTCTCTCTTCACCACGACGGACCAGTACAGTGCCCACTTCACAGTAGACGCTGCACCAATCCGCCTGTCAATCTCCCGCTCTCTTCTTCCCTCATTCGTGAACAAGATCCCCAGATACTTAAACTCCTCCACTTGAGGCAGGACGACCCCCCTGACCCGGAGAAGGCACTCTACCCTTTTCCGGCTCAAGACCATGGCCTCGGATTTGGAGGCACTGAGCCTCATCCCGGCTGCTTCACACTCGGCTGCGAACCGCTCCAGCATCCAGCAAGAGATCATTATGAAAAGCAAAAGAAACAAAGAATTAAATAAATCTGCCATTTGTCTAAGAAAAAAAATAAATACATTTTTAGATCCCCCCTACCATTGTTAGAACAATGGTTCAGTCCAACTTGTAGGACAGCAGCGCTGAACGACACAGGTTCCGTTAGAGCCGCTGAAGTGAGGAGCTAGCTGTTAGCCGTTAGCCGTTAGCTGTTAGCTGTTAGCTGTAGCTCTGCAGCACAAAAACTCCTCCAGTAAGTAAATACTTAAAGCAAAAGACATATAACATCTTTTATTTACTTTCACTGCTCAATAGAGTGAAACACATTGTTAAGGAAGGATTTTTATATCACTGGTAAATTTAGCAAAACTCTGGCTCTGATTCTTCCTTTTGATCCCGGGTTTTCTCGCGTGGCCACGTGCGGGGACAAAAACACAACATTGCGTGTTGACGTCACAGAATTACAGAATTTAATCCAATCAGAAGAAAATATAAGATAGTACAGGAAACTGAAGAAACACAGATACAAACATTGTTACCTGAGACAAGAAGACAAAGAAATATCAAGGACGTCCTTGGAGAAAGAGCTGGTGCAGAAGTAAAATAAATCAGCTTTTTTCTGAATTGTTTCCCTTGTGCACAAACTTTTATACCTGTAGGTGTGTTTTCCTCTTTAATGTATTCAAATAAGGCGTATCTCTACTTGACCAACTGGAAGGCATCTCTGGCCCTTTTTGAATCTAGAAAGTCCCTGAAATTTGTTCACAAGATCAAACACCTTTTGTTAAATAAGGTGGAAGCAGACTCTCTGAATTCATGGTGGTTTATGTCTTTCACAGATCAGTGTGAAAAGTTAGAACTTCCTACTGATTGTTTCCAGACAGACAAAGAGCAGATCAGAGATCTTGACAATCTGCTTTAACTACAAGTAAAATAAAGATCAATAGGTCAGAATATGTTATACATTTTAAAACTATAATTATGGTATTTCAATCAAGTCATGATAAATTCTAAAACTAACTTATTTTAAATTTATTTTCTTAACACTATCCGGCTCTACAGCCATCTGGGCAAAGAGAAACAGATGAATGAACCTCACAGGTAGCTGTGAAATTCTGGTTTCTCTTCTGCTCTGCCAGGAACAAACCTTTAATACTGTATTTTAATTCAATGAAAAGTTCTCCAAAAATCCAATTTGTTCTTCTGCACTCAGCATCTCCAAAGTTTAGTCCTGATATCAAACAAAAGCAATAGATAATATCAACAGAAAATAATGAAGTACAATTCCTGTTTCTAACCTAATATAATATTCAAAATAAGAATTAAGACATTTATTCACCATAAACCTAAGTATTTTCTAATACTAAAAACATTTTCATGTGATTCTAATATAGTCAGAAATAATACAATTTCAAATACATCATTGACTAAATTAATTCTAAAACAAGATAATAGAATTTTCAGTCAAAACATGTTATTAATAACTAAGAAAAATGTCTTACAAATTAACTGTTAGTGATTTAAAACATTTTATGTTATATTCAGTTTTTCACCATGTCAGATGTTAGTTTTATAAAACTTCTCATCCTGGTTACGTGAACCGACCAAAGTTTCCTTTCTCACAGTAATTCAAGTGATGCTGTCCTCCACCTTCCTGCATGTTAATTTATGACCTGCTGTCTTTAATGATAAGACTCCAGGGGTCTGAGCCGAAATTCTCTTGCAGATCCTCTATTCTCCTTTGTACTTTAAATACTTAACCCAGCAATAGTTCTTCAGGTTTTAAATCACTAACACAAACCTGTTCAAACTTAAGAAATTCGTTCTAAAAGGTTTAAACTGTGTTAAACACTCAAAATAATAATTTTTCTCAACAACATTAACAATAAAAATCAGACTGAAGTTTGTTATTTTACTACTTAATCATGATAAGCTGCTTTGCTATGCCTTGGAAATCAAAACTAGCGAAACTGGCTACATTGCTTTCATAGACTTAAGCTTTTTGTCAAATGTAACAAACATCTCATTCATATTTAACTCTAACTTTTACATTAATTAGAAGAGTTTGAAACGGGAGGGAGGTCGGCAGCTCAGTTTGAGTCGAGAACAGATAGAAAAAACAGGAAGCTAAGCCTTTAAAACCACAAAATAAAATCTGAATATATTTCTATATGAACCCTGGTGCTTTAAGTGTTACGTTTAAATTATGATTCTCCCCAGACATTCATTTCTATCTACTTGTGGTTCTCAGTCAGCCAGGATATGACAAAACTAAAAAAGGCTTAAAAATAAAGCAACTTAACAAGTTATAATTTCAATAGCCAATAACTTGTATTGGGAGCAATTTCAATAAACCAATGTTTTATTTTATTAAGAGCAGTTACACATTAAAGCTTTTTTAATTGGAACTTAAAATTTTTGTAAAGGTGTAGCAGAAATTAGATCAGTGAGACTGAGCAACATTTTAACTTTAATTTTACTTCTCTGCAGGCTTACTGAGAATAAAACAATGTTTCATGTGCATTATTAGTCATTTTTGGTCCTGCAGCTTGAATGTGGTTTAAAATCTTTTTAAACTATATGTTACGTTACATTTCAGTGGAATTTTGCTGACCTCCCCAAAATTGATGTGTAAGTGGGTCCTTTTGACCCGGTGAGGTCATCTTTTGACCCGGTGAGGTCATCTTTTTGCAATACCTTTGTAATGAAACGTTTTCATCACTTCATATTCCAGGTATTCCTCAAGAAACATGTTACTGATATCATGCAATTCAAATTTTTTAATTTACCTTTAATACATTTGAAGAAATATATTTTCTATCACTACCCCATTCTTCCATCAGTGGGTCCAAAATGACCCGCATTCATTTCCTATGGAGTTTAATGGGAATCTTTGTTTCTTACCAATTGTTAGTGTCAGGAAAATATTCTTTTGTGAACCAAACACACTGAGACCTAAGTGTCACACATGAATAATAATATTTTACACAGCAAGAAGTCCTAAATATAAGTATTATCTATATTTTTTACCTCACAAATGTGTTTGTGTGTCAATCATGAGTACTGTGACAGCGTTATTGTCACAAATCAACATGCTGGCCTTCTTCAAAGTTAACCAACACTAGTTATCTAACCAACTAGCTAACATTACCACCTATACTTTATTGGGCATGTGTATTATTTGTGTGTCTGACATCCTGGATAAGAAAACCAAGAGAGAGAGAATGTGTTGAATGACAAAACCTGTTGATCAATGTGTTCAAGGTTCTTTCTTTATCATCTCAATAAATAAAATAAAAATTCATAGCTATATAAATAAATGCATAAATAAATGAGCTGGAAAACAATAGAGTGCCTTCTCTGGGTCGGGGAGGAAGTCCTGCCCCAAGTGGAGGAGATCAGGTATCTGGGAATCTTGTTCACCAATGAGGGAAAAAGGGAGCAGGAGATCGACAGGCGGATCGGTGCAGCGGATCGGTGCAGCGGATCGGTGCAGCTCTGCAGTGAAGCGGCGCTGCACTGATCTGTCGTGGTGAAGAGAGATCACGGATACAAGCAGCCCAAATGGGTTTCCTCCGCAGGGTGGCTGGGCTCTTCCTTAGAAAAAGGGTGAGAAGGTCAGATACCCAGGAGGGACTCAGAGTAGAGCCGCTGCTTCTTCACGTCGAGACGAGCATCTGGTCAGGATGCCTCCTGGACTTCTCTCTGGTGAGGTGTTCTGGGCACATCCCACAGGAGGAGGACCCGGGGAAGACCCAGGACACGCTGACGATGTTTCTCAGCTGGTCTGGGAACGCCATGGATTCCTCCAGAGGAGCTGGAACAAGTGGCTGGGGAGGGAAGTCTGGGCCTCCTTACTTGGGCTGCTGACCCCACGACCCGACCCTGGATAAACGGAGGATGGATGGATGGATGGATGGATGGATGGATGGATGGATGGATGGATGGATGGATGGATGGATGGATGGATGGATGGATGGATGGATGGATGGATGGATGGATGGATGGATGGATAAATAAATCACGCACATTCACACACTCACATGTGTGATACACACAGCATAATAGAATACATACAGTAATGTTAGCTAGCTAGTGTCAAGAAACTTGCTCTTTCTTTTCACAATTTTATAATTTTATGAGATACTGAATTTGGAGTTTTCATTAGTTATCAGTAATAATCATCAACAATAAAATAAACAATAAAAGAAATTGACATCTGGAATATATCTGTATGTAATAAATAAATATTATATACAAATGTTACTTTTTGAATGGATTTACTGATTTAAATAAATTTTTTCATGACATTCAAATTTTTTGACCAGCACCTGTATATCAAAAATGACTTGAAATAAATCTGACTTCACACCAGCTGGCTGGATCTGATGCCTTTATATTGGCCTCCATCTCTTGAAGAACCCAGCCAGCAAACCAAGGTGGGTCCCTGTATGGGATAAATGAAAAACCAAGGATAAAACCTTCTGGGAACCATATGGGGCCCACCTGGGTAGCACTTATGCTTTCTCACACTCCCTTCAGTATGTCATCACAGCCATATTTCTCTATAATGCTGTTTAGAACCATTATAGAAACGTTGGACTGAGAAGTAGCTAAGATAAGCTCAGCAGTTCAACCAGGTTTTAGCCTCCAGCTGCTCAGCAGCTTAAAATGAGAAAGGAGAATGTGGTAGCATTTCAGGATCTTTCAGCAGTTGTTATAAAAATATATATTTTAAATATTTGTAAAAATATGTAAAAAAAACAAAAAAATGATCTCCACTACACTACTATTTGCGGTGCTAGTCTAGTTAGCATAGCCACTGAGGATGGCAGGTCAACAGTTTTCCTGTAACTGTAAGTCATTTTTCTGCCAGTAGCATATTTAGCAGAAACCGGTGAAAACCCACCATGCACAGGGAGAACATGCAACACCTCACTCAGAAAGACCCCGGGTCGGGAATCAAACCCAGAACCTTCTTGCTGTAAGGCAACAGTGACACCAGGCACTAATGAACATGTGGAGGAAACTGAAACGGCCCACAGCTTTCAGTCTGCAAGGCAAAAACTATGTGATTCCATTTGCAGAACAAATTCACAAATTTGTTTTTGCCACTGAACTTCTGCATTATTGAGATGATCAGAATCTTACATGAAAATAAATTTAATGTTCAAAATGTTCTATGACAAATCAGGTTTTATCACTAATTGTTTTGCATGGAGGTGATTCAGTTATTGGTTTTTGATTTCATGACATACATATCTATTTCATATCTATTTTCCTTGGGGAAAAAATGAGCAAACAGAGAAAAATATAAATTATTTGAACTATTTTCTTTATTCTGTCAGACAACCAAAACCATTAGATGTACAATTTGAAATGATATGCAAGTAAAACATGAGGAGCGTAAATCACTTTGTCTTCTTAAAGATATCTCACAGCTGTCAACTCGACTGGTGACCTGTCCAGGTGACCAGGTGACCTGTCCAGGTGACCTGTCCAGGTGACCAGGTGACCTGTCCAGGTGACCTGTCCAGGTGACCCCGCCTCTCGCCCGAAACGTTCACTGGAGAGGCACCAGCAACCCTCCCGTCCCCCGTAAGGGACAGAAAATGGATGGATGGACAGCTGTCAACTCTTTTTTTAGGAGTTCAGCTGAAGAGCACACACACACACACACACACACACACACACACACACACACACACACACACACACACACACACACACACACACACACACACACACACACACACACACACATGAATTCCTTCTACTCTGTTCATGGTGAGAAGCCTCGCCCCCAAGATCAGTATTTCCAGGAATCCCCTTTTCTCATGAGTGAAGGGATTCCTGGGAAAACTGGACCCCAGAGAAAAGGGTAAAGGAAAAACAAGCTGAAAAGAGTGACTGTTCAAAATTCTACTTTTGGAAAAAAAAGAAAAGAAAAGCTGAGTATTTTATGAACTCAGCTGGAGTTCATAAAATAAGAAAGGAGCAACACAAAACAGAAAAAATGACAGAATGGTTGACCAAATATCCGTTAGAACTCCATGGATGCCAGATTCACTTTCTCCTTTCTTCTCTAGAGAAACATGTCACAGTCCTGCCAATCTTCATAGATGCTTCTTCCTCGTTACTGACAGCAGCTCTGTCTGCCCTCCGTCCCGAGCTACAGTGCTTCATCTCAGACTACCGACTGACCAGAGATGCAGCACTGCACCAGGGGCCACAGGGATGAGCAGCACATTCATTTGTATAAAAACAAACAAAAGACTAAAAAAATCTTCTGTCATTAACATTACTTATGTGTTAGAAATAAAAAGAGTGAATTATGTATGAATGACTACATTAATAAATGAAATCATATTATTACATTTAATATTTAATTTCCGTTTGGAATCAAAAGGTATTTTTGAATTGGGTTGAATTGAAATGTGTGAAGAGACCAAAGAGACAAACTTCATTTCCAACATGATGCTCAAGTTGCTGCAGGTTCAGAAACAGATTCTTCACTTCTGTCTAGAAATAAGCAGAAAACAATAAGTAAACTTTCTCTCATGTATGTTTCCAGTTGGAACAGGAAATGTGCTTTTACACTTAAATACATATTTTATCCTAATCAAAGGCAAATAACAATACTTTAGAAATATCACCTTCTCCATCAGAAGAGCTGCGTTTTGTCCAGATGTGAATCCGTCATGTTGTCGTCTGAACAGCTGCTGATCAGTTTAACACCTTAGAAAAACACAGCAGGAAGCAGGTTCTGACTTTTCATATGAAAAAGATTTTATGGCCCAGATCTGATATTCACACTGCAGGAATTAAACTTGAGATAAGAAGTTACTAAATGAGAAAGAATTCATACTGGAGGTTTCTTACTTTTCTTTGGTAGAAATTCTTTCTGTCCTTATTTGGTAGTTTTTGCATTTTGAGGACCTTGGAAAAGTCTGGAGGAGAATACGATAAACATTTGCTCCTCCAGACTGTGATTGGTCCACAGCTCCGCCCACAGAGAGAGAGAGAGAGAGAGAGAGAGAGAGAGAGAGAGAGAGAGAGAGAGAGAGAGAGAGAGAGAGAGAGAGAGAGAGAGAGAGAGAGAGAGAGAGAGAGAGAGAGAGAGAGAGACAGAGAGAGAGAGACAGAGAGAGAGAGAGAGAGACAAAGAGAGAGAGAGAGACAGAGAGAGAGAGACAGAGAGAGAGAGAGAGAGAGAGAGAGAGAGAGAGAGAGAGAGAGAGAGACAAAGAGAGAGAGAGAGAGAGAGAGAGAGAGAGAGAGAGAGAGAGAGAGACAGAGAGAGAGAGAGAGAGAGACAGAGAGAGAGCTACATACATTCCCTTTTCCAGTCAGAGTGGACATGCAGCTCAGGCAGCTTTTATCTTCCAGTGTTTCTCCATCCTCAACAGACTGAATGAGGCCAAATGAAGAAGAAACAAGTTGAATGGACAAACCCCACAATCTTTTATGTCTATGTCTATGTCTATGCACCAAACATGTATTTCATGTCAGCAGGATCCTCTGCTTGTTTATTTCATATGAAAAATATTTTTGTTCTGCTAAATGGCTTTTATGGCCATTTAGAAAACATTATTACAGTTACTGAGGAAAGACTGTGAGGATAAGATCAGATTGATTTCAGTCTCTCCTTTTTTGGCCACAGTTGGGAAAAGAATGGTGTGTTTATGCAGACTGTGATAAGAGTCAGAGAATCTCTGTCTCTCTCTCTCTCTCTCTCTCTCTCTCTCTCTCTCTCTCTGTCTCTCTCTCTCTCTCTCTCTCTCTCTCTCTCTCTCTCTCCTGCTAATCCAAACATTGCCTAATATGGTCGTCCTTCTCATTCCTTCTTGTTCTTTAAATCACATGCAGGAAGCAAACAGTTCTATGTTCTCAGCTTCATTTCAGCTCATTTCTTTCTTCTCCCTTTGATTCACACGCAGATCAAGAATGATTTGGCATTTGAGTAGAAATCAGATTTAGTTGTTGTTAATCTGTTTTAAACCATAAATAGAGATAATTAATCAACAGCCCAGTAGATTTACATCTTATAAGTGATTTTAACTGTTGCTGGTTTCTACTGGTGTTTCACTGGAAGGAAGTTGTTTGGATTTAGTCACATAATTTCATAATTTCATATCCTAGAATGTCGCAGACATTCACTCGTACACAAATATACAAAATGTTTTAAAGCAAACTTTTGCATAAGTTGAGTTTTACTGCAGTCAATTTGTATTAACCTTTCTCATCCCAGTATCGCCCCCCCCCCTCCCCCCCCTCCATGTGAACATGATCCTGGGAATGGTCGTTTCTTAATCCCACTGGGGAAACAATGTCGAGGGTTATGGGAAACGTTTAGACGGTAAATAAATACAGCACTTCCTTTCCTCTCTGTCATATTCAGAGCATTTTCAGACACACTGTTCACCAGCTCACCAACTTAAATCCAAACATCAAAATGTTTCCCCTGGTTCTGCTGATCCAAATCAACCTCTGGATGTTGACTCAGTTATGCTGGAGCAGGAAAACATCCAGAACATGGAGCAGCACACAAATACAGTCTGGACACGTTGTTTGTGTGCTGGAGTTATTGACTGTATGCAGGAAACTTTACAGAAGAAACAATGAAAAATGTCCAGTTTTTTAAAAATAAAATCCTAAAATGATCATAAAATATGTTGGATCTTGATGGATCCATAAAAGAAACTTGAACTTACAAAGCACTTTCCAGTCATTTTGACCAAACACTCAGTTTAACTTGGTTTATTTGTTGTAGGTTTATTTAAGCTGTAAATAAACCAACAACCTTCTACGCTACTCAAAGAGCCACAGCTACTCCGACATAACTTATGATTTCAAATGCATTGGAGAGAAAACATGAGCAAAACTTCTGATGCAGCAGGACCACAATGTGAGATTAGTGTCAACCAGTAAATTCAGCTCAAAGCTTATTTCAGAGGAGGACAGAGTATCCAGGAACATTGTACTGAAGAAACTTCTGCATATTTTTACCCAGGTAAAAAACATCCATCCAAAAAATAACTCTGTTTTTTGGAAAAATATTTTATAAAATGGCTACTTAAATACCGAGTAACTGATAAATGAACACTTTTATAAATTAAATAAAACTAAATATAATTGTGTTTGTATAGCACCTTCAAAAATCTGAGTTAAACAAAGTAATAGTATAAACTGGAAACGCATAACGTGTAAAATAGACCTGAAAGCCAATCTTTTGATAAAATTAGCTTAATTGGAAAAAGCTTATTTTTTATGTGTAAAATTTGCTTAAAAGAGACTTAGAACAATTGAAGAGATTTGTATAATCATAAGTTCAGATCCTGACCACAAAACCTCCATAACCTTCAGTTTTCAGTCTGGATCTGGACACAGATCATCTGACCAGCTGCAGGACGGTGGTGTAAGAAGTGGGATGACAGTGTTGATTTTAATTTATTATTCAATATTTTTATTATTTTATTTTTCTTTAGAAAGAAAAATAGACTCTTAAAATCAACACTGTTATCCCAGGAAACAAGTGGAAAGAAGCAAGAGTTGGAGTTTTACAGCTGCTGTGTTCTGTACTGACTGAGGTCTGTGTGTGTGTGTGTGTGTGTGTGTGTGTGTGTGTGTGTGTGTGTGTGTGTGTGTGTGTGTGTGTGTGTGTGTGTGTGTGCTGGAACACATACAGTGTTGTATCTCCATTATATAATACTATAATAGATATTGTTTACTGTATCTCAGTCTGTGGAAACAAATCTGTGCACACGGGAAGGAAGCAGCAAATCTCCTATCAGGTCAGAGGAATCTGACACTTTAGAGCTTTTTCATGTCTCACTCCAGGATTCAACACAAAACCAGGCCAACAGGATCTATCTAGATCATTTATTGCCCCCTAACCAACCAAAAAAGTCGACGTATTTCTGTAAGAACGCAATTTAAGCTTAAAATTGAAAAGTTGACTTGCTGGTTTCCTTTGTGGAGAAATGAATGTGGTCATACCTGAAGGTCAGCAGAGATGAACTGGATGTTGTCCTTTGAAGCCGATGCGATGTGGACTTTCTTCCAGTTGAAAACAACCATTATATGTTTCAGCAGATGTACCTGAAAGTATGAGGTGATGAAATAAATAACAGATTTTATAAGTCTGAAGTTTAAGATCAAACGGAGGTGCAATCAGAGGATTTCTCACCAGATTCCTGCTTTCTGATTTTTGCACGTGCCTCTTTTATGGAGCAGCTGGACCCCAGTCCAAAGCGTCCCACCATCTCCTTGTATGGATGCTGAAGGTGGGACTTAGAACAGAAAAGGCTCCTCTGGTTCTGGTTCGGACCGTAAAGCTCATGTTGCCACTATGAATGTAGCATATTTCAGGGAAACGTAAGAATATTGCAGAGAAACTAAAGATGGAATAAATTATTGGTAAATGTGGTATGTGTAAAATGGGAGAAAAAACCTGAAAGAAATAAAAAGAGCATAAAGAAACTTTGGGAAAAGAAGTGAAATAGAAGAGCAAAAATTGTGAATAAAGGGTTAAAAATCAGGATTTTATTGTCAGCTTGACCAACATTTCTGCTCCTTCTAGTTGATGATTAATCTACATGTAAAAGAAACTTCACATTTGTGCAAAAGCAGAAATGATAGTGATCAATTAGATTTAATAATATTCAATAATAATAATATTTAAGTTTGCAGTAGTTTTGCTGCAACATTCTTGAGGAATTTTATTCAGAAGAAATTAAGCAAATTTGTGGCTATTCAACAAATTTTCTTTATTCATGTTTTATATGTTTTAGCAAAATATTTACCAGAAATGGATACACACATGCAATTTGTTAAAATGAGACTTCTGGTTTAATAAATTAATAATAAAATAATAATAATAATAATAATAATAATAATAATAATAATAATAATAATAATAATAATAATAATAATAAACAGAGCTGCACGGTGGTCCAGTTGGTAGAGCTGGTGCCTTGCAGCAAGAAGGTTCTGGGTTCGGTTCCCGGTCTTTCTGCATGGAGTCTCCATGTTCTCCCTGCATGGTGGGTTTTCTCCAGGTACTCCGGTTTCCTCCCACAGTCCAGAAACGTGACTGTTGGGTTCACTGGTTTCTCTACATTCTCCTTGTGTGTGTGGTTGTGTGTCCTGTGTGTCTCGGTGTTACCCAACAATGGACTGGTGACCTGTCCAGGGTGACCCGCCTCTCCCCTCTAATGCCCTGCTGGAGAGGCACCAGCTCCTCTCCTGACCCCACTTCCCACATCCACCCATTTTCCCCTCCAGAAAATGGAACAATAATAATAAAAATAGGAACGCTTCTTTGTCCAAGGGTTTTTTCTAGAGCCAATACAATATTGTAAATATTGCTTAAAATGTAATGTTTCTTCTGCCTGAATTAGTTATTGGTTTTTATTTCTATATTTGTTTCATTTTAGTTAAGTTTTCAAATGCCAGAAATTGCATATAACTTTGTCTGTCTGATTAAATAGTTTTCTAAATGTTAAATTAATTAATGTTAAGATTACTCAGTACCAGAGTAACTTTTTTCTCCAAATCCGTTTTTACTCTCAAGTCGTGTGTATAAAACGCTGCAGCATGTAAAACAGCAGATGTTCCATCAGAGCAGCGAATCAGGGCTCCTTCATTCCCAACAGGTAGGATATGTGCCAACACACATTATATGCTTTTGTAAAGAGGCCCAGACTAATGGAGGATTTCAGTTTGCAATAAGTTATAAACGTCCTTCTTCAAGAAAGACATTACAAACATAATGTCTTTTCCTTATTTCTCTTTGGACTCTTATTTTCTGTTGTTTGCTTTAGTATCTCCCTGCTGAGGCCATATAAGGGCCTGATGGGTCCTGCTCCGACTCTCTGTTTGCTCTTTGGTTCGTCTCTTAATAAGGTCATGTTTGGGGATAATTGACCATGTAAAGAAACTGACTGGCCTGAACTGCTAACAGTTGCAGTGAACTGTACAGCCTTTTTTCACAAGGACTCACAAAACTCAGGTCCAACTAATAGAGATACTGGCTATAAATGAATCCTGAAACCCAGAGCTGAGAATATGGATTCTGTACTTTGACTATACAAAACAAGTGACTTCAGTCCAAATCCTTATGAACGAACTGAGCTGTGCTGTGTAACATGCTTCTTGCCCACATCACTGGAGATCTGGTGCCACGGATGGATGAACTTCTGGACGTGTATGTTGTGTCTTAGCTAATCGTCAGGAGACTATTTACTGAACTGCAGCAGGAAAGAACCCGTTGGCTGGCATCCAGCAGGTAAACCAACAGGAAACACCTGAACTGGTTGTTTTTTCACTTCTTTGTAAAGGCTGAGACGGAACATAGATCTATCCTTCTTCTCTTTTGCTCGAGTGTTCTGGAGTTTGGTTTGGTTGGATCAGTTTTGCTGAGTTTTACTCCTCAAACTGAACGGTCAATTTTTTTTCTATAAATGAACAAAACAAATGATCTTCCTTCCTGTTTCTTGTTCCTGCTTTCCTGCTCACAATCCCTTATCAGAAAGAAGCATCACTCAGGTCATTATATAGAAAAGTATATTTCCCAAAGTGTACTAGCAAATGTACTTTATTGGGACTGAAACGTACACTTTGAATCTTGATGTTTTAGTGAGTAAATTTACAGTATACAAGGAAACAAATGTTCAGATATACTAAATAAACGTTCTAATTGTATTCTGCTCCATCTTTAATGCCAAGCAAAAAATGTTAATATAACAAAATTTGTGCCAAAAATAATGCGACTCAACCAAACAGTTTCAATAACATTTAAAAACCCATTATAACATTAGCAATGCAGTTTAAATAACAGTCCACTGAAAAAGAACTAGAATGTCACCAAATAAAAAATCAAGGACCAAGAGATGAACATATCAGAGCTTCACTGAACTGTGAACCACCTCGGCAGACATCCAGTGTCAGAACACATACATGTCGACACTGATGACTTATGGCTTCATGGATATGCAGTGACCACAGGTGAAGGGGTTGAAGTGGTGGTGATGTTCAGGTCAGGAGTCTCTTCTCCGGTGCTGATGGTGACGAGGTCGGTCTGCTCTGCATCACTCATCCATCCCAATACTGAACTTCTGTCCTCGTTCCGCCTCGTTTCCTTCAAATGCACGTTCAGCTGTTATTCCAAAAGAATCATCTCTGACTATAAAATGGCTGCGACTTTAGGCAAAAACACAATAATAAATTCATAAGTAACACTTATATGCCAATTTTATTCCCTGCTACCTAATAATTTTTGAACATTTGTTTAATCCCTAAAAAAAAAAAAGAAACAAATATTTTTCTTTTCCATTTCCACAAAAATTAATTTGAAAATGATGCTTTGACTGCCAGGGATCCATCCATCTACCAACATCCTCTGGGTACAGTCACATCTGCAATTAGGACAATATCTCCAGGAGAAATCTTCTTTGTCTCATCTACTTTTGTTTTTTCAGCATTAAAGGCAAATACTAAGAAATCCATGTTTTCCAAAATAGTTCAGAGCAAAACGTGTTTCCATGTTGGCCTCAGGTCTTAATGAAAGGTTTGTTCTTTAACATCAGGATGTGATTTGGTGTGAGAGTTAGGGTTAGTTAGTGGGTTAGGGTTAGTGGGTTAGGGTTAGTGGGTTAGGGTAAGGGTTAGGGTTCTAAATGATCTGGATCGTCAGAGACCAATGTGTGAATCTGTCATTCAAAATGGCTTCGGCCTCAGAGAAAACAGTTTGCAATGTATCATCATTCAAATTTAAAAGCACAAAAACATTTTCCACACAAAAAATACATAAAAACACCAAACAGAACATTCAGTTAATTACAGTTTAGTTTTTTAAATTTTCAGGCTTGTTCATTTTGCAATTATTAAGAAGTGATCACTTGAACCATAGCAGTGGTTGATTAGCTCATTTAAATATTTGCTCTAAACTGTCATAGTAGACGTATGGGTCACCTTATTTTTGTGTTAACTGATTCTAAACAAGCAATTTTAAATAGCAGTCATGCAGAGGCTTTTAACGCTTTGACCAACCAATCTGAGACAGGAGAAGGACTTGTGCTCAAGTTATTACAGCGTATCAGCTGAAAATGACTGGACAAGTGATTTTCACTAGCTTCAGGCTATAAATCACCCGGGTTGTTTCTGAGTAGCAGGTTCCATATCCACTTTATTCCTAGCCCCCATGAGGATATCCGTGATTTATGGCAGCAATTTCCACCACAAACCAGAACCGCCATTTGTTTACATGTTAGCATCTCGCTAACTGGCTTGATTTTCAAGGCATTCACCCTGAATGCTGCAGGGCAGTTTCTCAAACTTTTTCATGTTGAGGAGCACTAAACCCATTAACATATCCTCACAGACCACCTAACCTGAAATTGCCTCTGCATCTTAATATATGATGCAACCTGAAATGAAAATATTAATCTCTTATCTCATGTACTGTTTTCTTTCTTCATCCTCATGAGAAGAGTTTGGTAAATGACTGGCCATGACAAAGTCATGTAAAGTTGTTCTTTACAACCAAATCTTGTGTGTATTAATAACATTTAGGGCTATTTGTGATTTAGAAGCACAATTAAAGAAAAGTAGACTTGAGTCACTCTGGCAGAAACAAAAAAATCATTTTCTCCACCATTAAATAGAAAAATAATTAACCAATTGTTATCAATTGTGTTTATTTATTGCATTTATTTAATTAAAATTTTAATTAAATAAAAATAACAATAGGTGTTAATCTGAAAGCAGAGCATCATTCATTGCCAAGCAAAGTCATAAAAACAAAGAACAGTTCTCACTAAGTGGAGCGATTCCTACCACTAACCCAGTGTTTCTCCAAATGTCCTGCATTTTTTAGGAGTTTTCCTTCTGCCACACTTAGATTGTATCTCTGGGTGGTTAACAGGCTTCTGCAGTACTTGATGGTCATGCAGTCATTTGAATCAGCTGCTCTGGAAAAGAGGCTCATCTAGAACATGCAGAGCAGGAGGGCGGTGAGGACCAGGGTGGAGAAGCACTGCGGTAACCGTTCAAAGGAATCCAATCGCTAGTGAACGACACATCAACACTCAGAAGATTTAACTTAGCTTCCTCTGATCATATAACATTCCAGGAGTTGTTTTCTTTCCAGTATCTGCAGCTTTTCTTTCAAGTAACCTGGTTTAAAGCCAGTTTTCCATTATTATTTTAACACAATCCTTTGGTAGCTGTAGCGTCGCACTTTGAGCTCATGTCATGGTAAATAAACAGTCATTTACATGCAGTACCTCATGGACCTCTAGGGCCAGCAGTGGTCCAGAGGCCACAGTTTGAGAAACAAAGACGGCCGTATGGTGAATGTTTTTGGTCAAAACTGCAGAAGACATGGGCAGAAGAAGCAGAACAAATCATAATCCTGCAAAACACCTATAGAAAAACTTTGAAACAATGAAAAACATCTCACCCAAAAAGTATTAAGCTTACAAAGTTCAACTCCAACATCACAACAGTTTTTAAGGTAAAATAAACTAAAGAGCTAAAACTAGCTAAAAAAATAATGATAGCACTTAGGCTAACACTAGCATGTTGAAAAGTTACTCTGAATGGTTAATTGCCACATTAACCATTCAGAGTGAGAAAACCCACGTTAAAGCTAAATTAGTTAAAAAGCTAAAACTTGCTAAAATAATAATGCTAGCATCTAGGCTATCACTACCTACAGATTCCATGCAGTGTGAGAAAACTCAATTAAAAGCTCAAGTTAGATAAAAAGCTAAAGCTAGATTGTGTTTTTAAACTAATGATAGCAAATAAGCAATAACATGTTGATCTACAGTAACATATGGCCATGCAGTGTGCGAAAAAAACCCCAACCTAAAATATAAATTAGTTAAAATTCTTCAACCAAAATATAGCACATAGTCTTTATTGGTAGCATGATGACTACCAAAACATACTACATACAGTACAAAAAAAACATGTAGAAGCTTAAATTAGTTTAAATTATATTTTAACGCATTTTTAAAAAGTATCATCATGCTGTTTTTTGCTAGCATGATGCCTTACAATGCTAATTTTAGTCCACAAAAAATGCTTAAACAGCCTGTATGCAAAGTTCTATTAAACAGTTCTTAAAAACTAATTAATTTTCCCTGTTTTAGACAGCAGAAAAGCTGTTTAAATAAATACCCAATCTCAAAATGAGTAATCTCAAATGACCTTAAAAGGCAGCAAATGGCTGTAAAACACCCAAAGTCCTAACAAGGCTAGTAAATAGAACGGTGCTTGTGTGTGAGCATGAGGGGAAAATAACTCAGTATCTCAGGAACCATAAAAGCTTTGGATCTCATTGACCCACGTTTTTATCGGGACAAGTAGAAGAACGTTCCTGTTCCATTCAACTTTCATCTTTGCACAAGCTTATGTCAAACATATTGATAAAAACCGATGAAGGCTAAAAATGATCGTTACTCAGGGATTCCCTTCATCTTGGAAACGGTGAGGCAACGACTTAATCATAATCAGATTTACAAATATAGAGGTTTCTGTGTATTATAAGCCTGGCGGCCTGCCATGCTTTACTAGCCTCCCCTCCCCAGACTAAGTGTTGCTTGTTTTTGTTTTTAGGAAAATAATAGTAATTAAAAACATTATATATTTTTTAAATCACTTCATTTTTTTTTACCCATTTAATGCCAAATTTTTCTCCAGTCATGAAAATATTAAAATCAAATGTCATTGATAGCCCTTTGAACTAATCAAGGGGAAATAATTGTTAAAAAATGTATGAAAAAGTGTTTTATAATCATAAAATCCACCTTTTGACTGGTGGATTAATGTGGTGTTCTCACTAAGATGAGCTAAAAGTGCTTTAAATAGAAAAGATCATAATATGTGAACATTTATTTTTTAAAGGTTTTTATTGACTCTAGTGGCCTTTGATAGTTAATTGACAGGAAAGTTGGTAATGAGAGAAGAGAAGACATGTAGCAAAGGTCGCCAAGCCGGGAATCGAACCTGCGACAGCCGCATTGAGGACTAAGGCCTCCATAGATGGGTTGTGCTTAACCCCTGCACCATGTGAAAATAGTTTCTTTATTTTAGTATTTGCTTGCTTACTGTAGTGCAACATTTGCACTGTAAAGTACACATTTGTATATTTCATTCACACACTGATGGCAGTAAGCTACTTTATTGTAGCTACAGCTTCCCTGGCACAGACTGACAGAAGCCAGGTGAGGCACACACTGGCACCACCGGGGCTCTGACCACCACGGCCAGGCATGGTGGTCATAGTTGATGCATTTAAAACAGTGAACTATGTGAACCGCAGGAATAAATTGTAGTTGCACTTTCAAATCTGCGCGCTGAGGCAGTGGTGAGAATCACTTACCTCTGTGAACAAAGAATTATATGCGGCATTTACATCTCAACACGCCCAGCGATCCTGATGCATGTTGGCCGGTGGGTTAGTGGAACCAGCTCTAACCTCTCATCATGCAGGTTCAACCCAACGAGGAGCTTCACACTCACCTCCTAGTCACACATCACCCCGTTTTTATTTGATCATTTTTATATTACATGATGCATCAAACCATATCAAATGCTTTCTCTGCTTTGGTGCGCAGAGATCTGAAAATCTCATCCCATAAAGTTCGAGCAACCAAAACAGTTTCTGAGGCTTATTGAAAGCTAAAACATGAAATGGAAAGATACTAATTAATTTAATACTTGGCAGCATTAAATTAAATCTCCCATCTCTGCATGGACTTAACTAACCATGCAGGGTTGGTCCAAGGCTGTATGAGTCCTTGAGGTGGGGGCCCCTCTGGCTGCTAGAAACATCATAAACTCACAACCACACTGGTACTGGGATTTCCAGTGTTGTCCTTTAATAAACTCTTCAACCTTATGAAGTGAAGCTGCTATATTATCTAACATGGAAATGAGTCCAAACAACCCGGAACGTTACTGAAGTTAGGGAGCCAACATGTCCGTCTCAGTCCATGTGTCCATCAGTAGCACGTTTCTCTACAGAGAAGTGGCGCATACTTGTGACATCATTAGTGATACCAGAGTATCTTAAAGAGACAGTACACAATTTAATTATTTACTTTTTGTTCATAGAAATAAATAAAAATATTGGGGCCTGGCAATTACAAAATTAATCGTATTGTATTTTCAAAGATTGTTTTTAGCAGTAAAAATTTTATGTTCCCACTCCCAGATCAAAAAACACACATGCATATTTTTTTCACATATTTTTTAAAACTGTCATTATGTTGTGACATTATGGTATGAGAGGTAATCTGTGAAAAATCTATTTCCTCTACTTTCTCCCAGTGCTAGAAACAACCAGTCAGTGGCAGGAGAGTTTTAGTGCTGTTAATCACCATCTCATGTGGTGCTGCTCATCCTTCCTCCCCCTTCTTTTGTTCTATGCTGCAGCTAGCGTAGCACAGAGCTGTGCAGATTCAAACTGTGAATGCTCAGTCTAGTTAGCATAGCTACCAATGATGGCAGATAAACAGTTTCTTGTAATGATGAGTTGTTTCTCCCCCATTAGCACATTTAGCAGTGAGTGAATGAGGATGATTGACAGCACTAAGACCCTCCTCCTGGTTCTGATTGGTTGTTTTGGTCAGAACGGTGCATCACTTTAACCAGTAATAGTAATTCAGGAAGGAGGTGGAGGAGATTGATTGTTTCCAGATTATCTGTCTCATAACAAACTGCTATGACATCGTGACAACTTTAACAAATATGGAGAAAACATATTTTATTAAAGTTATGTACTGCAGCTTGAATAAAATGCAACTACATAAGTTTTTAGAAGTCTGGATTGCTTTATGTGTAGCTGCATGTTGCTTTTGACTGTTGCTTGTGGGGAGACATTTCAGTATCTAAAACTACGAAAAAATGTAAGCAGCCTACTTGTATACTGGATGTGGACAGTTGGATGTTAAATTCATGAGCAGTAAATATTGTGCTAATTATCAGTATTGAACCAAAGAAAGCAAGGCAGATGCAGCCTTTAAAATTGTGATGCTTTTTATGGATCAAATAGACTCAAAAAATTGTAACAGCAGCTGCACGAGGGGCCCAAACTAATTTTTTGTCAGGGGGCCCAAGATTCCTGGCGGCGCCCCTGGCTGAAACCATTAAATTAACCATTTAGCAGCATTGATAATCTCAATAAACAAACACATTTATATCTGTGTCTATGTTAAAATATTAGCATTTCTGTGGCCCCTGAAGGCCTGGGGCCTTATGGAGGCGCAGACAATTTGGATTGAACAGAAGTGCAAATAATTGGTATTCATTTTAATTGTATTTTTTGGATTTGTTGTTTTTAAAACTAGTTGAGTTTAAAGGGTATTTCACAGGCTATGTGGACATATAATTACCCACTAATATTTTTAAATTTCCTGTCAATTTAACATCTTTTAATACAAAAACACCAACCCGCCCCGACCACCTGGGTTAGGAAGTTTTCTGGGGGACACCCTGCACACAACGCTGGAGGGCAAAAAGACTATTTCTAACATGTCATCCACGCTGCCACAGCAGAATAGTTCCATTAACTCAATGAAACTTGGAAATGTAGGTATTATCAATTTCCCTATGCTCCACAGCAAAGAGAAAACCTGTTGAAATACAACTCAAAGCAACTTCTTTCTCTGTGTTGACCAAGCTACACAGTTGTCAGTTGCCATAGTAACTGACAACAATGCCGCTTTGTTTCAGGATTCAACACCCAAAAAACCCCTGAAATATTTCCCACACAAAGAACAGAAGATTCAGTCAGTCTTGCAGTAGCATGGATTTAGGCTTAATGTTTATTTAGCGATGATCAATTAGTGATCGCTGTGGTACCGCTAACACTGCTATTAGCTAATCTGACAGCAGTTTCTGGGTTATGTTTCTTTTATGCATTCTTTAAAAACACAAAAACTGTAGCCCACAACACGCACATTTCATTTAAAAACAAGGCACAAAAAAAAAAAGAGCTAAATCTATCATATTCAAAGCCGATGTGACCTAGTTTTGAGTATGAGTGGTTTGGTGAGGGAGGCTTCTTAGCTAATTATTTAAGTCACAAAATCACTCCGAGTCCACACAGTGCCACAAATTGAGAAAAGACGTCAATGAAAGCAGAAAAGGCGGCAGTTTGTAGCAGGGCATCACGAAGCGGGTCTCGTACCACTCGGTTTGAAACGGATATCTTCTGTCTCGTAGTTTGGAGCAAACCTTTCAGCTCCGTGTTGGTCATCCTTTAGTTATTTACTGCTTTGATTGAAAATAGAAATGTCGTCATCCATGTTGATGTCGAAAGAGAAGAGAAAACAATAAATGACTTGACTTATTTAAAGTGACGTCAGCAACGTGTTACTGACCACTTTTTTCAGTTCCCATCCAGTAGTCAGACTAGTTACTTATTGACATAACTGTGCGTTACTATGTTCTTTTGTAAATTTGTGTTATTTCCTCTATGCGTCTTGTCGAGTGATCGCCGTTTCTATGGGACATTATCAGCAGTGGCGGAGCCAGAGGGGGAGCCAAGGGGGGCACTGGCCCCCTTGGCTCCCCCTCTGGCTCCGCCACTGATTATCAGCAGCGACAGAAATGAAAACAATGGAAGGAGATGCGCAATTTGCTGCTAGAAAAACAGGAATTATTTTGAGTTTCTGTCGCCAAGTCCTATTATTATAAGCGGCTTTGTGCTTGTTCTGTTTTTAAAGTCGTTTGCAAATTTAAAAAATCGCAGGTCGCGCTTTTTGGGGCTCGTTTTTGAACGTCAAGTTACTCATTTGGGCGTGGAAATAAGCAGAGACGCGTAATAAACCCCAGAATTTGTCCGTCATCCAGGTAGTTTTAGTCAGGCTCTTCCTGTCCATCATTTCCAGATGATCCGTCCTGCTGTGTCTTTGTTAAAGTCCAGTTCATATATTTGCTATGAATGACGTTGAGCTCAAGAAAACTGCAAACATCGAAACTAATATGAACAGCATAAAAAACGTGAAAACAGAGGATGGACATGACCGTAAAGTTGTTCAACTAAACGCCATTATAATAATTAATATTAAGATAAGTGTCACAAATCTGTACAGAAGGATATCTGATTTGTGGAGCGGCAGCAGGAGCTGCGCTCTGACAACAAGCTCGTCGGGGAAAACCCGATTTAGATCTAAATCACACTACAGGATGATCGGTTACGAAATGACCAGCGTTGTTGTGAAAATAGGGGCAAAAAATGGTGAAGTGTGAACTACTGCATCAGGTAGTGGGATGTGAGCATCTTCTCCATTTAAATCTAGTGATTACTGAAGGCAATATAGTATACAGACTTCATATCTGCACTCTTTGGGTTGAATGCAATATTTATTTCCACTTTGGCTTTATGTTGTTTACTTTTTATTCAAGTACATTTTTTGTTCATGGAGACTGAGAATCCATGTGATTTATATCAGTTCCAGTGTTAAGTGTTCTTTTGAAAATAAAGTGTATCTGTCTATGGCAGGAAATCACATGCATTAATAATCATTTCCATTAAATCAGTGTTCAAAGGTCTTGAAACAATATTATCCTTTATTGCAATAATTTTTTAGACAATTGTTCAGCAAAATTTATTGCGACAGGCCAAGTGGCAGAGCGTTGTTGTTAGCAGCTGCTGAAAGTAACTCAAAAAGTTACTTTCAATGTAACTTAGTTACTTTCCAAATCAAGTAGTTAGTAATCAGATTAAAGTTACTTTTTCAAAGTAACTGTCATCACTGCATATTTACTGTATGGGTATCTCACCGTCACTCTGCAGACATGGAGTCACTAATGTTTGGAATCATGTGCTTATTATTTAGCACAAAAATGAATTTCAACAGAGACATATCTATCTATCCATCTATCTCTAGATAAATGCTTAATCCCCAACACCACGACTACATTAATGACAGATTAATGGCTCCCATCCTGTGTAATGTCATGACCTATGCATTTTGAACAGGGCCAGGAATTATCTGAAGATGTAGTATAAGTTGTAGCATGTTACAGAGAGATTATGCAGGCTGACAGGGGGATGTGTACAGTTTTTCTCTGTTTAAAGTTATGAACTGGAACACTGTGTCTCCTGGGTTTAAAAATAAGAGAGTTTGACTGTCTGGCTACACTCCATTTTGTCAAAGCAGGAAGACCAAAGTGGAGTGTTAGAGGAATGAGGATGAAGTGCACAGCGACTTCTGGTGCAGGAAGCTGCCATAAACCACTTGCTTCTGTCTGTTTTCTGTCAGACTCAGAACTAATCTGTTGTGTAACTTTGGTACAAAGATAATGCTTAAAGAAACATTTATATTTCTGCAGTTTAAATCTCTGTATTCATTTTCTATGCATAGGTTTGGAGCTGGTTCCTTCCTCTTCCAAGGGGCCAATTCTGGACCAGAGCACAAAGCAGGTCCATAAAGTCATGGATGTCAGGGTCTGACCTCAACCCTTTGGGATGAATTAGAGTGGAGACTGAGAGCCAGACGTTCTCATCCAACGTCACTATGACATCACAAATGCGCTTCTGGAAAAATGGTCAAAAATCCCCATAAACACTCCTAAACCTTGTGGACATCCTTCACAGAAGAGTTGAAGCTGTTCTAGTGGACAGACATCATATTGAACCCTATTGATTAGGAATGCGGTTTTACTGAAGATCATATGCAAGTCAAGGCAGGTGAGCCAAAAAAAACTTTTTTTTTTCCTCTTTTTTTTTTCATCAAGATGGGATGTTAAGTACATTAATGAGAAATAACAAACCTTTTTTAATTTAACAAATGACTGCAATGAAACAAAGTGAAAAATTTAAAGGGGTCTGAATAGTTTCCATACCCACATTAAAGTTGACCTAGCTCTTCAATTCAGATTAATATTCATGCTGCAAATATTCTGATTAAATGTTTACAAAAACACGCAAAAAAATATGTTCAGGAAAAAAACTGTTTATATGGCTTTTAACATGATTTATTTCAAAAGGCCATTAAATCTCAACACAGCAATGAGAATGAAAAATCTTGAATCTAGTGGGGGGGGGAAGGGGGGGGGTCAACTCAGGTTCATCTCTTGAAATTAAGAGTGTTTTCTATTAATAAATAACTAATAATTTGAGAGTAAAAACATCCAATGGAAAATGAGTCAAAAGCCAGATTCAATAGAAAAACTGAGAAACTCTAGAAACCTTAAAAAAAAAAACTATTGTTCCAAGTTAAGGGTTTCGATGAGAAGAGGGTTGAATCACCACTGTAATCATTTTCTGTAACCAAGAATGACCTTAATTATGAGTCCAAACATACACAAACAAACAAATCTACAAAGTCAATTTATATTCAGGTTTCCAACTTCCCCATGATTCAACTTTGAATCATGGCCTCAGCATTTTAAAATATCAAAAATCTTAAAGAGGGACATCCCCCCCGCCCCCCCCCCTCCGAACAAAAATATAGATTATAGATCAAAGACTAATTTTCAAGTAGGAAGTAAGATCAGAGCAACTTAAGTATCATCCTTTGCTGCATGTCATTTTATACCAGAGGATCACTTTTTTACTACCAGCAGCTTTAGCTTTATTGTTTTACTGCAGCGTCTTCAGTAAGCTAGGATGAATAACTAAAAACATAATCAGCATTGAAAACATTCAGTTTTAACCTTAAATTTTATCTGGATGTAAACAAAGTTGTAAGTTCAGTACTTCAGTTGTTCAACACAAACTACTTTCCCCCATAACATCTGCTGGCTGGTGCATCTTTTTTTACATAAAGTCATTCAGCCATCTTATTCAATTTTATGAGGAGAGACAAAGGCCAGACCTGTTGTTTTCCAAAGTTACAATTATATTTGAGACGTCTTTAGGTCAGAACCCTGAAGGTGAGAATTCTTCAACATCTAGATATAGTCATCATCCACAGGCTCTCCGGGCATATCACAGTGATGAAGGAAGAGAACTACCACTCTTTGGAAAACTCCTTTCTTGCTTTGCCTGCTCTCTGAGATCTCCTCACCAATCGTTTCCATGCAGATGTCAGCCGACAGTTGCCCTTTGCGCCGCGGAGCATAGATGGTGGCTAACAGAACAGGAAAAAAAATTACAAGAGGTTTCATAGTGAAACATTTCTTTTAGGGCAACTGCACATAGTGTTAAAACTGACGAGTACCAAGTAATTACTTTTAATGGCATAAAGGCTGAAGATCTTTTGTCCATTTTGTTAAATAGTCTTAATATATCATATTTATGATATGCTAAAGTTGTATAGACAAGATAACAAACCTTTTTAAAATCAGCAGTTTACAGAATGTCTCTAAACTAGTTTGGTTGTTTAAATTAGGCTCTATATTCTAAGTTTTGGTCATGTGCAGCAGGCCTGAAATTGAGCAATTTATGTATTTGATCAAATCAAGATGAAGATGCAAACATGTAAATGTTGGTTCATTGTTAAAAAAACTCATTTTAATTTCAGATTATAAACTGTGGGTTGGGCACTTTAAGCAGGACATTACATGACTGACCACTGGTCATTCAGTTACTACTGACTAGACTTACTGCTTTCATCATCCTCAAAGTCACAGCGGGCGTAGCTGTTGGGATCAGCTGCTCTCAGTGTCCTTAGCCAGGGAAAATCTGTTATCATGCTGTACGGAGCTCCGTCAACAATTCCTGAAAAATATCATACAAGAATTTCAGTGAGAACTTCCCCATTTTCTTCAAATCTAATAAAATTGGTGTCAATCACTTGACATCAATAAAATGGTCACATCAGAAAACATGTACTGGTTTCTGATGCTAAAACTTTTATTGATGTTAAGTTTTAAGGTTTTAAAGATTCACATTTACTGGGTGTGATTTTATTTATTGTCATTTCTTTTTTATTATCATCATGCTGCTATTTTTCTTATTTTAAGATACTATTTTTGTTTTACTCAATTGCTATTGCTCTTTTGCCTGCTCCTTAGTGTATCCTACATGCTCATTCTGTTTAGTTTAGTTTTGTTTTGCAGAAATCAATACAGTTCAAATCATAAAAAACTCATATTAAGCTAATTGAAGAGCATAAATGCATTATGTTAAGGATAAACTGCTTAAATATAGTGAGATTCCTTTTGTTTGTGACAATCAATGGCTTTTCATCCGACTTAAACCACCTTATTAGGACTTTAATTGACCCAATTACACCTCAAAGTAAACAAAATTATACTGACCACTAAAAGTCAGGGATATTTAGCTTTTGGGTGAAATTTCAGGATGAATTAAAAATGCACTTCTTCTAGGGCAACGTTAGGTGAACTTAATGCAACCTTTTCTAAACTTTTGAATGTATATGTGGAGCTATTCAATGTTTCAGTAAATTTTGCACAACAACTTAAACACAAAATGCATAACAGGTCTATGATCCTAATAAATGTCCTGGTTTAATCAGTTAGTATCATCTTGGTAATTACATAACGAGGCTATACCAATGACTTCCAGAAGGTAAATCTACTGACACAATTTTACATAAAGAAAAAATGTGAAAGAGAAATAGACGTTTAGATCAGTGTTTTTCAACCACTGTGCCGCGGCACACTAGTGTACCATAAGTGATCATCAGGTGTGATCCAATTTCACCTTCAGTACCATATTTTCTGGACTATAAGCTGCTACGTCTTTCCTACACTTTGAACATGCGGCGTTTCTGTGGATTTTTCTTCAACCACCAGGGGGCTCTCTATCAGGAAGTCAATCATTGGAAGTCAAAGAAGAACGCGCTAATTTTCATTTAGAACAACCACATGCTAGCAGCAGGCACGGCAGAGAAATGTTTTCAAAGTCATATGTTGCAGCTTCTAAGTTGAGGAATATCGATCTAGCAGGACAGGAGGGAAATGGAGCCGCTGCACGTGAACTCAGCGTGAACAAAACCGGATTAGGAGACGGAGATCTGCAGCTCTCTGCTGCCCTCTGCTGGGTCCATATGGGAAACCGAGAGCAGCAGAGAAACCAGCGGCCTGCAGCCCGGTGGCCTGCCTGCTATTTAGACCCGACAACTCATCTGATTTAGAAGGGCAAAGAGCTAAAACCTGATGGGTTACACAAAATGATAGTTACACCAATGACTTCAGAAATTTGTTGACTACAATTTGACTGAAAACAGGGTGGGACCAAAAAACCACGAAGTCAAGACATGGAAGTCACTCATTGAATATTTTAAGTCTTCAGTTGTTGTTTTTTTGCCACATTTAACAGTTTCAGCTTTGAGGTTAGATTCCCAATCTCACATTGTGCTCTTTAAGAGTGTCACAGTCATTGCATATGAATGATGAAAATGTGAAATTGTCAAGTCTTAAATGCTGGCTTCATGAAATTACCCTCCAGTGTGTAGATGTCCCGGCCCCATGGGTATTTGGGATACATATTCACATCATCTTTTCTTGTGGTTTCTGGGAAAAACTCATACTTTATCAACTCTCTGAGAAAAATAAAAATAAAAAAGACAATTAATAGTTCAGTCAGCAGTCCAGTTGAACTCAAATTTAGCCCAATATTTGCAAAGGAATAATAGAAAATGCAAGAGAACAACAACTTGGATGTAAGTAATAAGTTACTTTAGTCATATGTTACGTTACTAAAGTAATAGTCATTTATTACTAAAGTAACTTATTACCTTAGTAATTTATCACTAAGGTAATAAGTTACTGAAGTTTACACCATGAATAAATGGTTACTAAAGTAAGGAGTTTAATGACTTATTACTAAAGTAATAAGTCACTTATAACCAAGTTACTAAGTTTAGTAACTTGTAAGTTTAGTTTAGTAACTAAGTAATAAGTAAATTATTACTTTAGTTACTAAAGTAACTTATTACTAGAGTAACTATTATTTAGTGCAGTTTGCTCAGTCAGTAGTACAAGTAGAGTCGTTTTTGCAGAAGTTAAAAACATCTTATGAATGCATATGAATTACCATCAGAAAACAGAGCGTCAACATTGATCACATAAAAGGAAAGGAGTATTCAGTAAGTTTTCAGTGTATGATTTAAAACCTCTCTCTTGCTCTCAAATGCTTACTGGCAAATATTAGCTATTGTGTCCATCCAGCTCCGAATGCGAACTTTGTTGTGTATATTTGGTGGGTTGCTGAATTCATGCACAACAGCAATATGATAGGGATATGGTCCCTGGAAAAGCTGACGCTCCAGTGCTATCGAGTCAATCTGTCAAGAGGAAAGAGAAAGGCACAACAACCACATTACAGATAATCATTTAAAAAACTTGTATAAAACAGAATCTTAGTTTGAATCCATCCAGAAGTTTACATATAAAGAAGCTTTTTTTCCTCACTGTCTGAAGTTAAATAACACTTCAACAACTTCTGTTGTTTTTGGTCTAAAGTACAAAAAGTATTTATTTGTGCTAAATACCACAATAATGACAGAAAGAATATATTAGTAATCGAGGGTGGATGACTGATCATCATCCCTGGTCCTGAATACAGGCACACCGCAGGGCTGCGTGCCGAGTCCAGTTCTTTTTACACCGTCTGTGCATCCATCCATCCATCCATCCATCCATCCATCCATCCATCCATCCATCCACCTCTCCTCAATCAGGGATCTTTAAAGTTTGCAGACTGTAGTGGGTCTGAAACAATGATGCAGAACCTTCCCCAGAGGTGTTCACTGAACAAAACCAAGGACTACAGAAGGTTCAGGAGGACAGTACACATAAATGGAAGTGGTGGACTGTGTGGACAATATCAAATTACTGGGCATCAACGTCACCATGAACCTGACCTGGTCACTTAACTCTGTTCTGACGAGAAAGGCCCAACAAGACTCTTCTTGCTCTGTTGCTCAAGAATGTCTATAGAGCTGTGATTAAGGGTATTCTCCGTCAATATGACTGTGTGGTATGGCAACTGCACAGGCCAGGACAAATAGGACGTGGCCTGGATGGTGAAAATGGCCCAGTGGATTGTAAGGGGTCAACTATCAGACCTGGACTAAATATGTGCTGATCCTACCCACACTGCTGTCTGTTTGTATGGTAGAAGTACATAAAGACCAGCTTTTTCCTAAGTGCTGAGATCAGCTTGGTTGTTCCAGCATAGTTCAGTTAGTTTTAGCCTAGTTTAATTCACTTTTTTTTTTGCAAACCTATAATAAAGTAATTGAAGAGTGAACTTAACTCAAAGTGATATTTCACTGTCTTCTCAATTCAAATGGAGCTCTTAGCCCTTTAAAGAACCAGTTTACCGACTGGTCATGCACAAAAGCATCGATTCTAAGAGTTAATGTTTTATAGAGAGTAAGAAGAGCACAGTCCAATCAAGTGAGAGCTGGCTCCCTAAAAAATGTATTTAATGTTTCCGCCTGCTTTGTGCAGGAGCATTGTTTTGATTGGCAAAATAGTGGCCTTGTGGCCAATCACATGTGGGAGTGGTGAAAAAAGAGGGTGACAGACATCCTGTCTGTCAGTAGACAATGGTGAGGAGGAGAGTGCATCGCAAAAACCCTTAAGTATAACTTACAACTGTAAATGAAGCAGCATCAGGCTGTGAATTAAAGATTACATATTATTATTGTTATTATTAGTAGTATGGTTCTGTATTTAAAGTGTTTTGTTCATTTGTTTCAGTGTTAAATAAAAATTAAAAGTTTGATTAGAATATTACACAAAAGTAAGAAAATACGTATAATTGCCTACGTAAAATTAGGCAATTATAAGGCCTCTCATAAAACCATAAAATGTTAAAGGATTTATTAACATATAAAACACTCATATCTGTCAAGTTAGGCTAAAATACGATGCTACATATGACACGAAATTAAGAGCCTTTTGGGAGCCGTATAGGTCTGCAAATACTACCATTGTACCCAGTAGATGCAATCTATACTAGATGCAGTTTTACACATGAAAAGTGTGTAAAACTTTTGAACACATCACAGATTTTCTTAATTTAAATATTTATAATGGGGCCACTGACTTCAAATTGACATCAGATGTCAGCAACAATAAAAGCAATCCACACACAAAAGAATCAAAACTACATGTTATGGTTAAAGACTGAAATGACAAGGAGAATAAGTAATAAGGAGGAAAAGAATTCAGCTGAATTTGCCATTATTGCAGGAATAAAACATTCTCACAGATATGTGTAAATCAATAACAAATTGTTTAAAATGAACTATGTTTCCTTGAACCAAACTACTAAACAGAGTTGTACAACTGGTAAAAGTAAAGACACCTTAAAAGAAACTCTTACTGTTTCAAGTCATACTGAAGCAGTGGTTGCTGGTGCATTTCTAACTAAAACCCCAGTGAGTGCTATTGGAGCCATAAACACAACATCATTTGAGCATTATTAAGACACAGCCAGCCACCCCTCAGAACACTTCTGACGAAAGAATCAAGTCCAAACAAAAATCAAAACATTGCTTGAGAGTCAGGAAGCAGAGAGAGCTTCAGAAAGACCTGGAAAAAGCTGATACATTTTATGCCCATGAAAAAATGAAGCAATGCACTTTGTCAGAATGGCCTCTATGCATAGACTCCACCAATGAAGAAAAATCATGTTGAACCTTGCTGCAGAACATTTAAACACGCCTCTAAAGTAGTAATCTTGGGATGAGTAATCACATCTCAATGTGCTCCTGAATAAGGCAGGTTAGGTTGCTTACCAGTATCAGTATATGAATACATGAATGTTTGTAAGTGTCTCCTATTTGCAAATGTGTAGGTTTGTGATTTGTGGCCAAGTAATTTGGTGTGACATATGGGGAACCCACAAGAATCATTGTTAGGTCCTTTACAACTTAGCCTGCATATTAATGATGTCTATTAGTGATCATTAATTAATAGAGATCATCTAGTACAGCAGCTGTTGTCCTAAAAATGGACACTAATCATATGGATATGTAATTTAAGTCTTCAAAGAATTGGAGGTAATTCATCACCAACCTGATGCATAGGACGCATGTAGATAATACGGTTTCTCTCAGGTGGCATTCTTAGTATCTGATCCAGAACCTGGTCCATGTCAAGCTTCTTACATTGAGCAAAGTCAAATCTATTGACTATGGGGGCCCTTTCTATTTTCAACTGCTTCAAAACACGACATCTAGTGGCTGCAAAGAGAGGAAAGCACACGAGAGATCATATGTACATAAGAAGACATCAATGGACTCATTTCTATACAAATATAAACATGAAAAAGTTCATCAAAGATACAAAGATTGCATTATGTGGTTAATAAACAGACATTTAAGCTCTTTCATAATTAAAAAAGATCACCATTTTTCACACACAGATGCAAAATAATTTACAAAATAATTAGGTTAGGGGTGTAAAATATCTCTGTAATATATGCAATTTGCATATCACAACAGCCTTCTTAGACTGCAATAAATGGTATTTAAAGTGAAACTTACCCTCAAATCAACCTTTTTTATTGCTGATAAACTGTGTAAATAGGTTATTTATGTTTTTGCACAAATGACATTTTCATGTAATTCTTTTAGTTTGGCATTATTTTGCTTAACTGCAAAAGACTGGTAACCTGTCCAGGGTGTGCCCTGCCTCTTGCCCGTTGACAGTTAGAGATGCCACCAGCTGCAGCCCCACTATAGGGATAAGCGTGTAAGATGAATGGATGGATATTCTGCATAAAACTAGGGGTGCACCGATTGCACTTTTCTGGCTGATCGGCGATTACAATCTTTTAAAAAGCCTAACATACCGATTCCAATTTTGGCTGTTTTTTTGTCTGAAATGTTGCTTTTTATCAATAAAGTTGCTGAATTGGCAACAACAGGGTGATTATTGTTAACTGTAAATGTGCAGACATGACCTGGTCGGCCGGTTTGTCAGTCAAACATCTCTCACAGGAGAAAAGAAAAGCACAGTGGTTGATTTTTAGACCTTTGCTGATGATGATAACATCGGTGGATAAGATTGGCTTCACGTGTAAAAATCGGCCGATCATGCCAAAATTAAGGAAATCGGCTGGCCGATAAATCGGTACACCCCTACCAAAAACCGTCTCACTGCTGGCCTCCTGGGTCAAACAGTTATAGCGTTACTCAGCTTTACATGTATGATTTATTTGCAATGTGTACACAGAGTAGAATGGGTCTGCTATGCTCTGGCTATTGGTGAAAGTATGGTGTTGAACCTATGACTGTGTGAGACTGACTGCAGTGCTTAGAAAGCAAGATGACGGAGAAGCTAATGGTGGCTAAAGGCTGCTCAGACTGCCTGCTGCAGAGCGTTGTTGCATAAACATCTCCAAAAAAGTCACTAGAGTTTGACAAATCAATAAAGTGGATAAGTTTACAACAGTGCTTCTTTAGTCTGAGACAGATACAGCTCAGTCTATCACTTGATCTAGATGACATTAATTTTACTATCAAAGTCTATAAAATGCAGTTAAAAGCCTTCAGCTGATCCAAGAGGTAATATTTCTTCTATTCTAGCTTCCTTTCATTTACTTCCTCTTAAAAGTAGAATAGAATTGAAAATTCTCCTTCCATCTGATGAGGCATTATGCAAAATGTCCTATTTTTGAGCTTTATAGAGACACCGTTGAGAGTGTGCTTAGCAGCAGTATCTCTCTGTGGCATGACAGCAGCGGGGAGAGTGGTGAGGTCAGCTGGAAGAATGATTGGGATCACGCTGCCACCCATTGGGGACCTAGCAAAGCAACGCTACCTGTTGAAACAGGTAGAGGCATACTTGGCAACAAGGATCACCAAGTATGCCTCTCACCCGTCATGAACCGTTCTCTGTCCTGCCGTCAGGCAGAAGATACCGCAGCCTGACATGCAGACAGGTTCTACCCAACTGTTGTCAGATTTTTGAATCACTCCAAATAATCCAAGACTATATTATTATTTGATCGATTTTTGATTGTTTTGTACATATTGTTCCTGATACATCTCTTACATAAATTGCAACGTTTGCACTATTTATACAGCCTCCTCTTTTTTGATCTGGTTCTTATTCTATTTTATTCTGTATTATTCCTTTATTCTTCTTTCATATTCTTTTATAGTTTATTTAGTTGGTTTCTCTATGCATCACTATTTTGTTCTGCAGTACACATTTGATGCTACGTTGAATGAAAATAAAGAGCCTGAATCTGAATATTCCTTGTACTGAAAGCATCACAGCAGCATCAGAATAAAAAGCAGCAGAGTTGTGTTTTCTTATTCAACATGGTGGAGTGTATTCCAACTACAGAGGGCTCACACTCCTAAACCCCCCTGGTAAGGTTGTTGAGCGGAGGGTCTGTCAGATAGCTGAACACTGAACCAGCTGAGGAAATTTAATTTAACATTGATAAAAAGTAAAGTAATTTGTTGCCAAGAGTTAAGACTAATTACGTTTTTATTTAAGATTGCCAAATGATAATCAATTTGAGACATAAGCATCAGTGTCGTCTTAATTACCATGAATGAACATCATTTTGGGACAGTCTTTGAGGACCAGGTCCGTGATTCCACAGTTGGTCAGAGTGATGCCCACCAGATTCTTACTCTTCAGAGACAAAACCTGTCCAAGTAAAAAATATGTCAAAAATGAATAAAATTCATATCCACGCTAATTATTCCTCAAATACACATTATTCTAAGTAGAAACTCAAATTAGACAGAAAACAATACACTGCTCAAAAACAGAAGGGACACTACAATTACACATCCTAGATCCAAATGAGTGGGATATTCAAAAATCTTTGTTACATGGTGGAATGCTTTGAGAACAACATAAAAATAATCAATATAAATTCAAATTAATAACCCATGTCTAAACGTTTTGCTTATGAAATTTCCATCAGGTATACATTAGGCATTGTGAACTAGTTAAATAATAGGTCTATCAACTCAAATGGATAGGCCATTTGAGTTCTCACCCATAGTGATTTATTCAACTAAAAACAGCAAATCAGTGAAGCTTCCTTTGTGTGTATTCACTTGTATATGATCATCCTCAGTGACTGGGTCAGAGGTGCTGGTTGATTTGTCAGCCATCCGTTTCCTCCTTACTGCTACTCGAGGCCTGGCTTTTGAAAGATCTACAAAAGGGAAACATAGTATATACATTAGCCAAAGGTTCACCACTAACTGAGAATAAAGACACCAAACTCAAGAAAAAAACTGTTTGGTAACACTTTATTTAAAGGGGTGACATGACACCGTCTAAAACATGACATAACACCTGTCATGAACATCAGTGGTGGTAAGTAACGAAGTACAAGTACTTCGTTACTGTACTTAAGTACAGTTTTCGTGTATCTGTACTTTACTTAAGTAGATTTAATAATGGGGACTTTCTACTTTTACTCCACTACATTTTACAGTAAGTATCTGTACTTTCTACTTCACTACATTTCTACAAACTGTCTCGTTACTCGTTACATCCAAGTCTCGTTGCTCTTTTCTTCCGTTAAAATGTGAAGTTCAGGGATTTAAGGTGGCGCCGTAAAATCCGAGCAATAACGTGACTTAGTGTCTGTTGTCACCCATCGGCTCCCCCTTTACTCGCACGCGGAGCTCCAGACATGCGCAGTGGTTTCCTCTGAGCGGGAGGAGATGTTTGTCTATAATATAATAGCGCTGCATAAATTGATATGGCGACATGTAAAATCAGCAGCGCTTCGCTTTCAGACGGTGGGACTTCGTCCAACTTTTAGCGTCACTTGGAAGGAAAGCTTAAAGAAAGGTAAGATCTGTGCTAGCAAAGTTAGCTGTACTGAGACACATGTTGCATCTGATGAAAAAAAGTTGTCACTCATGCGCTGAATTATTGTGTGGAGGTGTTGACTGAGGTGTCGCAGATATGGGACAACGCTGTGACCAAAGTCTGCAATATAGTGATATGACATTCAGGAACGATCCGATTCTTCTGGACGGATCTTTACTAAGTCCTAAGGACTGAAGCCTCACTGAGAGCCGTTCTTTGTTCTTGTGTACACTGCGGTAGCTATATATATATATATATATATATATATATATATATATATATATATATATATATATAGACATTCATTTAATCGCTGAATAAGTAAAAGTTGAACGTATGAACACAGAGCATGCTCATTGCTCATTGATTGATTTCGTCTCCTGTCATGGTGGCAAACATCGCAGTGGGAGGGAGGATGAAAACAGTCACGGTGCTCATTCTGCTTAGTTACTTGTTGCGCCGTTGGACAGTGTTCATAGTTGAACGTTATTTACCGTTAATTGCGATGTTTCAGTTGTGGTTTCTGACATGGGCAATATGGGCAACCGCCCAGGGCGTTATTTTTCTAGGGATAGCAGGAGACATCTGCGGATTGTAGCACAGCGATGAAAGCAAAACAGAATGAAGTGAGTTTTAATTGATACTGGTTAAATATATTTCAGCTCTAAGTATTTAATATCTAGGTGTTTTTATGGGAATGTGGATCTTTCAGATCAATCTGAAAACCAATTTTGATAGGTAAACTTAATGTTATTGTGTCATTTAGTGCGGGGCGCTGGTCTTGGTCTCGGGTTCGGTGGTCTTGACTACAACTCTGCTACATGGCTCCTTGGTTGCATGTCCTCCACCCCGCCCGCACCTTCTTTACATCCCCTTTCAGTTAGATTTCTTTCTAAATAAATGTGACTAATGAAGTTCATGCTATGTTAGGACAGGAGACAAAATGTTTCCATCCCTGAAATTATGATTCATAGAATCACATATCAAAGTCTAAACTGTTACAGAGAATAAACACAATAAGAACATGTTTAATCTGTGGTAGTGTTAATTAAAATGGCACATTTCTGATGTATTAAAATTAAATACGATCGGCACACTTAATGATATTAGCGATTAGGTAATGCATTCAGCGAGTACTTTTACTTTTAATACTTAAGTATTTTTAAAAGCCAGTACTTTTTTACTTTTACTTAAGTAAAATGTTAATGTGGTACTTTGACTTTTACTTAAGTACATTTTTGACTGTGTATTTGTACTTTTACTTAAGTAAATTTTTTAAGTACTTTCTCCACCACTGATGAACATGGAGAAGTCTTTATGAATGTTTATGACAGTTGTCATGAAGTGTCATTCGGTGAAAAATGGCACTTTTAATGCAAAGTTGCTTTAAAAGTTGCACTGAAAGTCCATTAAAAATGCCAACTTCGCATTAAATTGTCATTATTTACAAAATTATGCAAAGTTGGCACTTTTAATGCAAATTTTAGAGCAACTTTGCATTAAAAGTGCCATTATTTACCAAATGACACTTCATGACAACTGTCAAACATTCATAAAGACTTTTTTATGTTTATGACAGTATCATGTCAGTCTTATCCACACCCCGTCAAATAAAGTGTTACCAACTGTTCTTTGCAATTCAGTTTGCATTGCATGTCAGAGGAATGTTTTTCAATTTAATACACCATAGTTTTCTTTTAATTCTCTATTTTAACCAGTTTCTTTAATCTTTTTCATTTGCTTAAACAAAACTAGTAAAATGCTAAATTAGACAATTGATAGATATTAAAGAGGGACTTATTTGGATATTTGTAAGTGTGTGTGTGTGTGTGTGTGTGTGGTAGTCACAAAATCTTAAGCATTACTGAATCCTCACTGTTGAAGGAATCACCCACTACAGAGAATTCAGCTAGGATTTTAGCCAAATTGTCTAAAAATAGCTACATCCAATCTCCTTTTTATTGAAACCTTTTAGAACAATGTTGCTTATCACCATGTTCCTCATAGCTCTGGAATGACACTGTACAGCCTCAGAAAACTATATATTGTCTATAGCTGTATTATTGGATAAGGTTGGATACCTTTTATTAATTTACAGATGTTTGAATATGCTGTAATGATCAAAAACACAGTAGGGTGGGCTAGTTAAAATCTGTCTGACAGAATTTTGTTTGTTACAAATGATTATGATAAATCTTCCTGCTCCCAAAATAGCTATGGAATAGCAAAGGAGTCTATCCTTGAGCTATTGGGTGACTTTTAGACTGTGTGTGTTGAAAGTGTAGTTGGGTGAATGGGGCTTTAGAGTAAAAGTGCTTTGAGTGGTTAGCCGCACTCATTACACACTGTGTAACTCCATTTACCTTTTATTGGTCAGCCAAGACTTAGAGGCGTACCCTGATAAATGTTTAAAATGGAATTTAAAAATTCAGTCAGATATCATGTAATTTGTTTGAAGGAATACAGGAATAAACTGCATGATTTGTGGGGATGTCTCCTAGAAAAAAATCTTCAAAAAATCAGAAGCAGGAGCAAATATTTACTGAAATATAGGGGCCACATAATGTGGTGTAATCATGTGGCTTAGAACTGGATCTCTTGGTGTACAAAGTCAAACAGATTTTTCTACAGAACCACACTCCAATACTAGCCTCTGTTATACTATGTAATCAGTTTGGTGGGGGGAAACTCCCAACAAAACTCTACTTAGCAGAGCTCCACTGAAGTCAAATTTTAAACTTGGTATGACCTGATGTAGGTTCCAAAGACTCCAAAGATGTGTGGGTGCAAGATCTTGTTAAAGGCCGCCTTGGAACAAAGTCCTGACCGCCCTTATTATGCTGGGAACAAATATCAGACGGTATCCCAGCACTGGTTGGCTGTCTGCCTCCGTGTCTTTCCTGCTGTGCTGATGTCCCAGTAGAAGAACAGCCTGATGTCATGCATCCCACACTGACAGGACCAGCAATCTCCCCTTTCTCACTTGTGAAACTGTCCTCGGTCTCCATGTCAGACTTGGCACATTCAGTCCTACTGCATGAAGTAGATCTGTAAGTGGTTGGTCTGCAGGTGTTCTGGTTAGTTATACGCCCAAATCCATCCACATGTCCGGAGGGAGCTGTGTCAGCTTCAACCCTGCTCAAAGATCCAGTTATAGGTCTTGTTCTGCTGCTTGATGCTGCCCCAGTACTGCCAGTGATTTGAATTTGCCCACTGTCAGCCCTTTGTCTCACGGTGCCCCCAACAATCTCAGAGGTCTTTTCTTTATTTCCAGATCTCCTGCAGTTCTCTGTAGCAGCCTTTATGTCTGCCTTGATCTGTTCACTGGTCACCTGACAGCTCTTCTCACAGGTGCTCTGTGTCACCTGAGCCTTTCCCTGATCAGAGACAGGAACGCTTTTGCATCGTCGCAGAGGAGTCTTTCCTTTACCTGAATAAAAAGAAGTATATATGTACATAAATTTATTGTATGTTAGAGTAGAAAGATAGAGGTATGTCAAAATAGAAATTTAAAATGTTCAACAGATTTCTGAAAAAAGCCAATGTCAGATTTACAATATAATCAATTATAATGTAATCAATTACAACTGATTACATTATAATCAAATGCACCCATTACATTTGAATGGATAATAGTTCATACCCATTACAATATGAGTGAGCTTTATATAATCAAAGATTTTACAACATTCTGAATAGTTAATGCTGTTTTACAGCACTCTTATCCCGATTAATTCTGAAAAGCTGTTTCCATCGATTCAACAGGTGAAAACCAGCAACTCTTTGCAGTTGGCTTGTGTAAAACAAAAGCTCTGTTTTACACAAGCCCCCTTGTTTTCTGCAGCAACAGGACAACATGTAGCTGTGCATTCTGACTGCTTACAACTCAGGAAAGGGTTTTGTCAAATTAATCCCAGGTCATCCCAGCATTCCCCTGCTGGAGATTTTAGTTTTGCAGTAACAATACATTAAGTAACAAAGTAACATCTAGAATAGCGGTTCTCCCCCAGGGGGCGTTCAGAGGACGGCAGGGGGCGCTGGCGGACATTTTTACAAAAGGGGGGCGCTGGGTTGCCTTTGGGGGGCGTTTGGTCAAAGGTAAACTTTACACCTTAAATGCTCAACAATACCAGTTTAGACTTTGAGCTACTTGGTAAAACTGTATTGTGTAACATTAAAACATGCTTGGCTGCAGCTGTATTGATGGCAGCTCTTCTTCTATTCAGTGTTTGTTAGCTTCTGTTAGCTTCTTGGCGCAGCTCCGTTCTCCTGCTACTGGTAGCTAAAATCACGATACCCTCACAGTGTATCCCTCTGAAAAATGAACCCATTTAAATAAAGAAATCCCTCCATGGGTGATACCTCGATAGAGAGCGTTCATTTTATAGCGTTAATACTGGTGCTGTAAGTGGTCCGGTATGAAACGGGGTGATAGAACAACACAGCACTTTTACATTTCAATAATCAGAATGCAGAAATTGTTTCTGTTGTTTTATGGCATAAAAACAGAGAATCCAACGCTGAACAGTGAAAAATCAACACATGATGTGAAACATGACGATTAGGCGGCGCAGCAGGTGATGAGTGAAGATTACTGATGGTCAATAAACGATAAAATAAATGTAGCAACAGGAAGAAACTAAAGTGGACATAGCAATAAACCAAGAGAGGATAAAACTAATCAAAGGAAACTAAATGGAAATGAATGAAGAACAAAATGCAAGAATAAACTAAGAAACTAAAGTAAATACAGAGGAATAAGCTGGTATGGCAAGACCTTTAGAGCAATAATTAATACAGAGACTGTATGGCAAGAATAAATAGACACTATTTCCAGATAAAAGGTAAAATAATATTGTTGAAGTGCCATGGGTTTGTTGAGACCACATCTAGTACTGAGGATAAATATATCTTACAGACCATAACAGTAAAGAACTGATCACTTATTTATGTTGTTAATTAGATTTGATATATTTATTTCTTCAATATTATTTTTCATGTCAGTGTTAATGTCATGAGGCTGATGACTCCATGACACTTTGACTCATTAGGATTTGATTAAGAACCAGATTTGTTCTTTGTCATTTCTGTCCAGTAAAACTATTAATCTATAATCAATAGACAGATCTATATAAAGATATAATCCATGTTTCTGTCTCATATTTGTATGGCATTAAAAGGATCTGGAACTTTAGTTTTTCCACTGAAAGCTCTGGTTTGCACAATAAATGCCATGTGGGTGAAGTTTTATGGATGATACTCTGATGTCCCATTCTCCTGAAGGCAGCACAGAGCTGCACCACCAGAAACTGACAGAAACACTGAAGAGAAGAAGAGTTATGATTAATGTAGTTACAGTTCTATCCATGTTTTAATGCTGCAGCTCAGTCGTTTTGCAAATAGTTCAAAGTTTAAACTGGCATGTTGAACATCTTTTATCTGGTCATTTTGTGGAATATTTAACAACCAGAAAATGGCAAAAAATAATATTTTTTCCACTCTGACTGGCTGCTGTTAGACCTACAGATTTTAACTTGAATCTTCATTGCATTTTTCATAGACGCCTGTGAAAATAATTTCTATTCCCGTGACTTTTTTGTTCTCTGGGAAATTATTTTTGATGATAAATACAGAAACAAGCATAAAAATCAAAACATCTACAATAGTGATAGTAATATTAGTGATAAAATAATAGTCAGTGCAAAGTAGCCTGCAAACTCTTTGGTGGGGGGCAGTGAGGGACCTGGATGAAGGCTGTGGGGGCGCTGGGCCAAAAAAGGTTGAGAAACACTGATCTGGAACCAACAGTAGAATCAAATTTCAATAAGATCAATGAGGTCGTGCTTTTATGTTTTGTCTCATGCAAGCTTTACTTGAATCCCATTTAATTTTTTATTTAATCATAAGAAACCATAGTCAAATAGAGAGTGTTGCAAAGCCATGATTCCTTATTTCCAAGCATGAAAGTTTTAAAGAATGAAGTCTAAACACTTTGAGTAATTGAATAAGACCCAATGCAAAAGACTTTTATTGATGTTTTTTTTCTGGTAAGAATGAACAATTAAAATTTTGGTTTCAAATAGTTAGAATAATGGATGATTTCAGTTTTCTTTTCAGATGAACGCCTGTAATAAATCAAATTATGACAAGTATAACTGATAAGTTGTGGTTATTATAATATTTTAAATTAATGTTAAAACAGAGAAACTAAAGAGGTTATAGATGTGATTTTGACAATGACGTTGAAATGGTGTAAAATGTGTACCAATGTAACAGAATGGTGAAGCTATGCCTTTGAGACGTCAAGTGTTGCAACAGAATATAGATAGGAATAGAGTTGAGAAGGGGGAACCGATTCCGGGGGGAGAAGGTCAAGGCCCTGGGACAAGAACACGGACACCATAACATAATGTCTCCAAGGCAAAGGTGGATTTGATTTAATCCACCTAAGCAGACAGCCAATGAAACAAGAATGGCAGCAGTGCTAGCCAATGCAAGCACTTCCACAGGGTGGGAAAAACTCTACAAAAGGCAAATGCAAAAGAGGAACCTTCAGTTGTTTCCTCCAGGCAGCTTTGAGCCAAGATTGAGATGGACAAAGAACTCTGCAGCTGAAGAAGAGCCGTCGCCACAGATGGACCAAAGACTGTCCTGCAAAAGGGATTCAACCCCTCAGCCCCGCAACCTGTGGCACCAAATTGGACTTCTCTCATCAGCTGAGTTCAGACTACAAAGCCAAAGGTAGACAAATACCTTTTCCAACAAGAGGACATCCATCAGCTCAAAGCAAAAAGAACATTGTCTGCTGTCTACTCCGTCCCCAAAAGATCGACTCGGGGTGTGAGAACCATCTTCCAAAGTCTCCACCTAGATTCCATCAGTGTCAGCGTTAGGGAAAGAAAGGTTAGATTGAAATGATTGATTTTTTAATTAGACCCACAGCAGAAAAAAATATATTTCATTTTATGAAACCTTCTTAGTAACACCTCAAAGTTTTTCAGCTTTTATTAAAACAGTATGGGACGAGGAGCTTGGTGCGGATGTGGAGGAGGAACAGTGGGAGGCTGCCAAGAATTTCATTCATAAATCCTCAATTTGTGCCCTATTATTGTGCCCTATATTGCACTCTAATCCAGTGCAATATATTCTATAAAGTGCATTACACAAATGCAAAATTAGCAAAAATTTACTCATCAGTCAGTGATGCTTACAATAGCTGTAGACAGTCGCCAGCTAACCGTATTCACGTTTTGGGCTTGTCTAAATTGTAAAGCGGGTTTTGGGGTAACATTCTCAAAACACTTACTCAAGCATATAATCAGACAATTGTTCCCAATCCATTGTCAGCTATATTTGGCATCCCTCCAGATGGGGGCTTTTCACATTCTCTGTTACAGGTTCTATCCTTCACTACCCTTTTGGCTCGCAGACTTATTCTACTAAAGTGGAAACTAAGCATCCCCCCGTCTCATGGCCACTGGGTTAGAGACGTTCTTTACAATCTGAAGCTGGAAAAACTCAGATTTTCACCTAAGCAAATCAACAGCAAATTTATGGAGACCTTGAGACCTTTTCTATTTTTAGTTGGCACCATCACTTTGCTCCCTCATACAGAAGCAAATTAAACTGTCCGTTGGCCCTCTCATCTTTATCCAGTTCTTCTTTTGTTGGTGATCGATATATATTCTTATTATAATTATTTTTATTTTATTTTTCAATAGTAATAAAACTGTCTTAGTGCATGGTTTGCAAAGTTATGGTAAGCATTTATAGGTTACCTTAGCCCAAATTAAACACCATCCCTGGGATTTGCCAAAGTCACTGAACCATACCTGGATCAGTTCCAAGAGCCAGTTGTGAAATGAGAAGAGCAACCGTGATGAATGTGTTCTGTGGGACCGAGCTGACTCATGTTACCGGTTGGTTAATCCATGGAAAGAAGCAGCATGAGACATTCAGATGTAGGCTGTTAGAACCTAGGCAAATCTTCTCCAATAAACCAGCTAGATAGATTCTCTTTGAATTCTGAGGTGAGTTATACTCTACAGCAGTGGTTCTTAACCTGGGTCCGATCGAACCCCAGAGGTTCGATGAGTCGGTCTCAGGGGTTCGTTGGAGCCTCTGCTGCGAAGGTAAAGACACACTTGTGTGAAGTCGTGATGACGCCCCGCTTTGCCATCACTTGCTGCAGAGGATACATTGCTTAGCCAATCAGAGGATCACGTTACATTGCTTAGCCAATCAGAGGATCACGTTACATTGCTTAGCCAATCAGAGGATCACGTTACATTGCTTAGCCAATCAGAGCTGCAGAGGAGCCCTGATTGAAGGAGCTCCACTCTCAGCATGGATTTGAACTTGTGTCTTTAATTACTTCAGCAAAGCTCACAGTTTGTACCAAATTCTATAGTCTAAATCTGCTCCTTAGTCGCATCTTTTCGGGGTTGCTACTGCCTCTAGTGGTGTGGGGGTGGTAACACAGCTAATATAATTATATTACTAAATCAGAATACCACGAAGTATTTTGTGTGTCGAGGGGGTGGGGTGAATAAGAAGGGTTCGGTGAATGCGCATATGCAACTGGGGGGTTCGGTACCTCAAAAAAGGTTAAGAACCACTACTCTACAGTCTAGGGATCTAAGTACCGGAGGTGTACATGTTTAGGTGTTAACCCTCTCATAGGAAGAAGTAAGTTGGGAGAGGCAGGTGCTCCACAAAGGCATTAGCCTCTCAGTGATGGGAAGCTACAACAGCTTCAAGGAGATATCTTAAAATGTTTTCAAGTTTCAGTGACCATAGTAAATCATCATTGAAAATATGAAAGATATTCCAGACCTTGGAGAACATGCTGGGAAATCAAAAGCAACGCATCATGTGCTGGGAAGTGAAAAGACTCCCAAAGAAATTGTAAGTCCATAAAAATATACATTCTTTCTCTTTATCAGCTCCATGAGCTATGAAGTACTCGCACTCCCTCATGCGGTTGGCCTGTGTTGGGAAGCAAATGAATAAGGCAGCGGCCATTTAATGACCAGGTTATGTAATCAAACAAAGTAGGATAACATGAGTAAACATAAGTTAAACACTGATTCTGAGAGTGAACTTCACTGACTACAGAGTTCTAACTTAAAAGCCAAAGGATATCTGTGGTCGAATGACGGATCCCAAAAAGACGAGGAAAAAATAGCCTAACATTTGTCACTGCTGCTATGCCAACATGCTTTCAATACTAAAAGATTTGTTCTTTTTACTTTATTGCCTTTTCAATTGATTATACAAGAACACAGCAGACGATTTAAGATATGTTAAATGAAACAAAAACACACACACACACACACACACACACACACATATATATATATATGTCAGCAAAGACTGAGACACTGAACTCGTCACTGATCTCCTGTGCCACCTTTCACTCATACTAGTAAAACTACATGCACCTTCACTCAGGAAATGCGGGATCATGCGATAAAGGCTGTGTGGTGTTGCATACATTCATATTCAATAAAAACATCCTGATGAGTTTTGTTAAAAGTATCTTTCAAAAATAAAAATCTTAGCAAGTATGAAATACACTTTTCATTAAGCTCATATTTCTGATTTTAGAAATATTTTTTTAATTGTTCTCATATAATATTCTACTTTAAATGTCATGTTTTTAATAAGTAGAAAATCATTGTGATCAACAGAAATAAAGGCTTTCAAACATCCATCTGCATGCATTTATATGTAATATGTTTCATCATATATAACTGAAAAGTCCTAAAATAAATGGACTTTTCCATCATTAATTTATTGAATGGGTGTGTAAAATACTGTACTTCTCAACTTCCAAAATTACTTTTCTTTCTGTCCTTTGCTCTCTCACTTCATCTGCCTTGACCGACGTCGCTATGGCGACTTGAGCGAGAGAACTTGACTTAAACAGTTTCTATGGAGCCGACTTGGAGGAATACAGCTTCTTCAAAAGAAAAATTAAATTGAAACTAAAAAAGAAAAATGTTCAAAGCTACTTTTGAAGCTCAAGGTTTTTATTTTCAGTTTCAGATTTTTTTCCCCCCCAAGTTTCAAAATTTTTATCCTGTTTTGACATGGATGACAGTGTGGAACTGGATATGTCTTTAAACACAATTGATGTTCTACGTGTAGGTGTCTGATTTTGAAAAACAAGCTTTACTGATATTACCTCCTTATGTCAACACACCACACAAATATCAGTGGATAAAATATGATATTGACAAATTTACATAGCATTTTCAGTCTGTGTTTAACATTTCCCATGCTCTCAAAGTAAAGTGAAAGAGAACTGCAAGACGGCCACTGAGGTTGCTTCTATGTCAAAGCTCCACTTCTAGCATTAGAAGAGGAAGCCAACCTAATTACATAAAGGCTGGTTGTCATTTTATCTCACAGGGAAAATGAGAAAGAAAACAGATACATTCACTATTGATACTTGAGCAGTCTAGAGAAATGACCTGACAGCCTGGTAATCTGCTGCTGTCTCCCATATTAGAAGTGTAATTATGAATCAATGGAACCAGATTTTGTCAGCCCCAATTTAGCACTATAGGTTTCAGAATTAAATCCACATGTTTTGCATGTATGCATAGCCATAAGTGATACATTGACAGCCTATATGTATAAATATGCCCATAAATATATAATTGCAGGTAGTATTTTGGACAAATGTAGTCCGTCTTGGTGACTTATGAAAATATGGATCTGGTGCTTCATGCATTTTCTTATTTGGTCCAGTGTGATTCTTGTAAATCGATTCCAAATTTGCTGTGGTGTCAAGGAAAAATTGGATAAGGTTCTAATTTTGACGGCTGACGATGCAGAGCTGCTGTGCTCTTTGCTTCTGTGCCTCCTTCAGCTACACAGTCCCAAAAACAATCAAAGAAAGCAATGCCTCAGTTAAAAATTGATTGAATCTTTACTTTGGAGAAACTAATCAAAGATTACACTAAAAGTTGGCCCAACAGAAAAGAGCAAGACTCTTAAATCTACAGGGTAAGAGAGCACTTAGATGTGTGTCCTGAGTTGAGCTCGCACCTTTTGCACAGGATGCTGGCTCCTGCAAACAGGCAGGTGGTATCAGCCTGGAAACGAGACCTTCCTCTTCATCACTATCAGAGTCCGAGACAGCCGATGGAAGCTTAGGAGCAACAGCACTAGCAGTTCTACACTGATGGTTCACACCACTGGGACCTAGAGGTGGAAGGGAAAAATTATTGTTAAAAAAAGAATAAAAGGTAACACTTTATTTGAAGGGGTGAGCATAAGACTGACATGACACTGTCATAAACATAAGGAAGTCTTTATGTTTATGACAGTTGTCATGAAGTGTCATTCGCTAAATAATGACACTTTTAATGCAAAGTTGCTCTAAAAGATACATTAAAAGTGCCAACTTTGCATAATTTTGTCAATACAATTTAATGCAAAGTTAATGGACTTTTAATGCCACTTTGCATTAAGTGTCATTATTTAGCGAATGACACTTCATGACAACTGTCATAAACATTCATGTTCATGACAGATGTTATGTCAGCCTTATGCACACCCCTTCAAATAAAGTGTTACCAAATAAAATGATTAATTTAGCTTTTCTTAACAACAAAAATAGGATAATATTTAAGTACAATATCATAGTTTTCATATCCAAAGAAAAGAATTGTTCAAAACCTGCTTGTTCCTCATCAGGAGGTTGTGACGTTCCAGCTTGACAAATGGGGCCTGCCATATTTTCTATCCCTATTCCATCTTCTGCTTCTTTTATGTCTATATGAGGCTCTAGCTCCATTTTCTCTTCCTCATATGCAACCTCGTCCACTTCATCTTCATCTTCTTCCTGCAATCCATTTATTTCTAGTGGCTCTTGGAGAAAAACACGTGCAAATATTATTCCTTAAGTCCACTGATTTGTGGGTTAGATAGAAATAGTGGGGGTTTATTTAGAGATAAAAACTTATTCTATGCACACACAAAAGGCTTCCATCTGGGTTAGTGAGCACTTCTCATTTGCCAAGATAATTCATATAATTAAATAATTATTAGCATGTTGACATGCCACACCTGTGAGATCACATGTTTGCTAATTAGCCTTAGGCTGACCACAAAACAAAAAGTGCAGTTTGATCACACAGAACAATGCCACCAATGTCATAAGTAGTGAGGGAGCATCTAATTGACATGACGTCACCTGTTCAGTGGGTTTGTCAGTAACTGACCAATCAGCGGTTGCAATTTGTCCCGAAGTAAACGCCTCTTACATGGAGGATCTAACCTCTGATGAAGTTGTGGGGTTCATTATTCCAAATGTGCTGTGATCATAGAGATCTTGATAGAAAACGGGGATCACACACTACAGACAATCTTTACCCAGAGTAGTTAGTGGGCAGAATAAAGTTCATTCCTTATCCAAAAATCCAAATGAGTGTGTAAAAATGTAAAAGATGAATAAATGCCTTCAGTCAACTGCAGCTGAATACTACAGTAAATGAAGGGCACAACTAAAACACATCTGTCTTTATGAAAGCTTTTGTCACCGTTATGGTCACTGACCTCTAGGGTCTCTCTCCATAAGAGAGCTCTCTCTTATATTTCAGATCTACCTGGATACCACAGGTGACGTGTTGCGACTCGTCATCTAATCCATAAAGATCTCCATGCCAGACGCGACGGGCCACTTTTTCCCCGGGCCTTGATCAGCAGTTGATATATCTGTGTGATAACTCTCATCTGTGAGGTGTATACTGTTGGTAACTTACTGTGAGCAGTACTGTGTGAAATTGTAAGTGAATAACTAATGACCCCTTTCCACCGGCTCGACTCAGCTCGCTTTCAGAGCTTTTCCACCGGCCCCAGCCGGGCCGGCCCTGGTTTGGTGGATGACGCAAGCTTCGATCCTGTTCACTGATTGGCTGAGGGCGTGGACAGACTGTTCAGCAGCAAGGACAGAAGAAAAATGAAGCCGCAAGTTTCAAACTTGCTGCAACAAGGAAGTGATGGAAGATAAAACAAGCGGTGAACAAAAATATCTGCTTTTCTTTGCATTGGATTTCAATATTCAGCAGCAGCTCGATGGAGCCGTGAGGAATGAGTCGTTTTTGTCACTGTAGTGGAGAGAATGGAAAACCTCGTTAGCCGCTGGGAGCCTGACAGCCCCACGGTGAACACCGACTCAGACGCAACCAACGCCGCTGCTGCTCTCCGGCCAGGTGAGCAGTTTGGAGATATATTTGTTTGGATTTTGCTATATTTAAGTTTGACTACATATAGTCATGGAAGAGATTTGAAACAAAGTCTGCTGTATTTTTATTGCTCAAACACAACATGCGCATTTTCTGAAGATACTCAGCTGCACATTAGTTATAACTGTCAGTATTGTACAGCATGCTGCCTTGATTTCTTTATGGTTTATCTCTATGCTTTCCTTCCACTGTGAGATAATAAAACATGTTATATGATATTCTATTATTGTAAAATGGCTACATATCAGTTCTCTAATTAAATGGTTAGGAACTATTAATTGGAAACGATAGTGGTATTTTATCCATGTCTGTATAGGTCTAAAACTTACAAGTAATTACGTTTTGTCTTTAATTTACTGTATTTTCCGCACTATAAGGCGTGCCAGATTATAAGGTGCATAGAATAGAGCTTCAGTTTGGGTTGCCAATTTGTTCCGTATTCTATTATTACACATCACATTTGTAAAGAAGTGGTCCCCGAGTTCTTTATATAGTAGTCTGCCCGTTATTGTTTCACTCACACCCTGAGTGAAACAACACCCTGACTAACATTAGCGCATGTATATTCAGCAATGTATTACAAGGTTTATAGTAGTTTAATACAAAAATCATCGTTAGCTCACCTGCACCGTCACAGTCACCTGCTTTCCTCCAGCTGCAAGGTGGAGATCAGCTGTATTCCTGTATGTGTGGCATTCCTCCCACTGCACATTGTCTTGAAGTGTCAGAAAAATCAAAATCACAGGCTATAAAAAATAGCTCTGCTCTCTCTTCTTCTTTTGTATCAGAAAAACAACTCGCGTTAGGAAGCACAGCACATGGCTTCTGGAGGCAGAGTGCTATTCCCCCCACCACCATGAGGCGGCACCCTACTACAGAGCCGAGTCGGCGTAGAAAAGCGGTCACTCTGAAATAGAGCCAAGCTGGTGGAAAAGGGGCATAAGAGTGTGCTGTGTTCACAGTGGAAACTGGTAAGTGTTTTCCACCATTTTTGTTCCAAACCTTTTGCTCCTGGTTTGTGGCTAGCCAAAGAGCTCAGCCTTTGTACCTTTACATTTACTCCTAGTCAGCGGTATTTTATGTCATCGTTGAAAGGAGTGTTTTATTATTTTGGACTCAGAAAACTTCCCTATTTTTTTGGTTTTTGTCTTTTTCTGCTGTTGTGCTCGACATATTTGGCCTAAATTGTAAAATACATAGTTCTTTCTACTGACATGGGTATGGGCTGGTTTTATTAAAGATGAGCTAGTTAAACCTTTTTGGGTTGAAGATGGACTCAAAATCAACCGTGAAACCAACTCCTAGTTTTTAGAAGACACTTTCTTCAAGCGGTGGTACAGGAAAAGCCTACATTTTTAAAGAATACCATGATATTCATACAGAATAATGCTCCATTACATGCATCAAAGTACCCCACTATGAGGCTAGCCAGTAAAAGCCTTAAAAATGAAGGAATAGTGAATTGGCCTCCTTCCTCACTAGATATAAAAACCCCATTGAGAACTAGTGGGCTCTTCTTAAACCAGAGATTTATGGTGACTTCAAACTCTGTGACAAATTATTGCTTTTGGCTAGGAAATGCATTTCTGGATGGATGGAAACTGCACTTTGTTGCTTTGTACTTGTGATGTGTCGTGACAATAAAGTTGGATTCTATTCTATTTAAGTCAATAAGTTTCCAAGAGTTTTCCAAGTATACTGTACTGTGTAAATATAACTGGGTAATGATGTAGCTAGGTTAAGAACAGGTTGGTAAATGTTAAACAAAACATAAGACTAATAGTTATACTTACATTTTTCAGGACAGGCAGTTTACAAAATTTTCTTAAGTTTTCATCCATGACCATCACCTCATGATAATGAACGGACCCATATTGCATGGATCTATACACAATTTCTGAAAGCTGAAAACATCACCGTACTTGCACTGATGGCATACTTCTAGGCCTGTCACGATAATAAATTTTGCTGAGCGATTGTCTAAAAAATTATTGCGATAAATGATAATATTGTTTCAAGACCTTTTGACACTGATTTAATGGAAATGACTATTAATGCATGCCAGTAATGCATAAAGCCAAAGTGGAAGTAAATACAGCATTCAACCAAAAGAGTGCAGATTATGAAGTCTGTATACTATATTGTCCTTCAGTAATCCATCCATCCATCCATTTTCTTACACCTTTGTCCCTTGGCGGGGTCGGTGGGGGTGCTGGTGCCTCTCCAGCTGATGTTCCAGGTGAGAGGCGGGGTCACCCTGGACAGGTCGCCAGTCTGTCGCAGGGCAACACAGAGACACACAGGACAAACAACCATGCACACACACACACACACCTAGGGGCAATTTAGAGAAACCAATTGACCTGACAGTCATGTTTTTGGACTGTGGGAGGAAACCGGAGTACCCGGAGAAAACCCACCATGCACAGGGAGAACATGCTAAATCCATGCAGAAAGACCGAGGCTGGGAATCAAGCCCAGAACCTTCTTGCTGCAAGGCAACAGCTCTACCAACTGCACCACTGTGCAGCCCCCCCTTCAGTAATCACTAGATTTAAATGGAGAAGATGGGCACATCACACTACCTTATGTAATAGTTCACACTACACCATTTTTTGCCCCTATTTTCACAACAATCTTAGATTGTTGGCTGATCTAAGATTGTCGCTGGTGATTTCGTAACCGATCATCCTGTAGTGATTTAGATTGTCGTGGCCGCTCTGATCTAAATCAGGGGTTTTCCCCGTCTGGGAGCTTAACGCTGAATGCTACAGGTAGCCAATCAGAAAGCTTGGATTCTCCTCCGCGCTTTGAGGGGAAATTACGGAGGGGAATCCCAAACAGCTGACACGATGCAACCCGAAATCCAGCGGACATTGGAGATGATATGTGGAAACAACATTAATATTTAACATTTCGTGCAAAAAATATAGAAATGACAAGGACAGGAGTTGGAGCCAAATTGCTACCGTAGTTAATAAACCCGGTAAGTTTTCAGCTGTTCTTCATTAATGTGACATAAATAGGTTATAATGATTTTCATTCAGTCAGGACTTTAAGCTGACTCTAGCCACATGCATCACAGGTAGATTCTAGTAAAGCATTGATTAATGCCTGGTTTTAAAACTAGTTAACTGGACTTATAGCCATTATTTTGGGCTACAAGTCCAAAATAATGGCTGTGTTGCTGGACATCACACGGCACGATCGAACCGTTATACCTAGGATTTCTGTCGGCTAATGTGTCTGTCAGGTTTTGACAATCGTCCGACAATAGTGTGTGCTGGACATTAGACTAAAGAAATGAGGAAGGGAGGGTCAGTGGAGAGCACCGGAGTTGAGCCTTTTTTCATTCAGTGTCATCAAGAGAAAGGAAAAAAAAAAAGGCAGTAAGAGATGATAAAACTTAAAAGAGGTCGATAGGTTTAATTTATCATGCGATTAATTGATTTATCGTTTATTGCGACAGACCTACATACTTCCATGACATGTCACCCAATGAGTATATTTGGGAAGCTCTGAAACACTGTATATGACAATGTGTTTCTGGTTCTAACAATATCTAGCACATGCAGACAACCATTGAAGTGGAGTGGACCAACAGTCCACAGGCCACAATCGACAATATTATCAACTAACTGCATGCAAGAGAGATGTGTTGCAGTGCATCAGGCAAATGGTGGCCACACCAGATACTGGCTGGTTTTCAGACTCCATCAATATAGTAAAACTACATATTTTAGAGTAGCTTTTTATTGTAGCCACAGTGAGACATCTGTGAAATAATGATTCTGTTTAATCAGCATGGTGATTTGCCACACCTGTGATGTGGATGGATTATCTTGGCGAGTAACAAGTGTCCATAAACCCAGATTTAGACAGATTTGTGAAAAACAAGTAAAGAAATAAGGTAGGTACGCAGAATAGTTGGTTACTTAGAGCGCAACCTATTTGTACCGAAAATATGATAAACCTGTTAATTAAAAGCAACATGTACAACAAAAAATACCTGAATATATGCACAGAATATTATATGCAGAACTTAGTGTGCAATGAAATATAGAAAAAAATGCTAAAACAAAGCAGACACCCAACCAAAACATTATGTTGAGCAATAAAGTATATAGAACCTCTCTCTGCACTTTGATTAATTATTCCCCTGAGACAATGCCAAGCTGAATGTAAATATCACAGATACTGGTAAAAAAAAAAACAAAAAAAAAAAAACAAGGTGACTTTCCACATGTCTGCCTGTAGCATTCAATCAGTAGTAAAAGTGGGCACAGCCTTATTCAAGACCTGGCTGTGCCCACTTTTACTACTTCATTCATTAAAACAAAATCCAAGAAAATCTCCAGTCTGTTGTATAGCTTCAGAAAATTGTAAAAATCTTATTTTCAGAAATTGAAGAAAAAAATAAAATGGGATATTTTTTAGAATCTTTACCCATAACTTGATCCTTTCTAAAAAAAAAAAAAGTACCAAGTCTGTGAAAAATATTCCAGAAGACATGAATGCTTAAGTAAAATTTTTGTAGAACTTACCATCATGTTCCTGCTGCCTTTGGTTGTTATTGATATTGTTGACAGGTGGAGGAGCAGGAGGCATGTTGGCCTCATTGGGGTGATGGTGCTGATTATTGTCATTGCTGGCATTCTGGTTGCTCACAAGTGCAGATGACACACCAATACCAGTTCCTGCGCTCAGACCCACTCTGGCACAGCCCTGTCAGACACACAAAATCGACATTTAGGGTGCACTTCACTCTAGCCCTTTATAGTCCACTTGAACCAAACTCTAGTCCGTTTGTTTAGAAGGTCCGGTTTGTTTGGGGAGGTCTGAATGAACAATTGAACTCTAATGCGGACCAAAAAAGTGAACTCTGGTCCACCTTAAAAACTTTGGTCACCGTTTGGTTGAAATGAACTCTGGAGTGGTTTGAATGCAGTGTGAACTCAAGCAGACCATCCACTAATTTTAATAGTGGCAATTATGCAAAATTGAATTATTGAAAAATTGTGACAGATTCCTGTTCATCCCACATTTGAACATTATGGTTTTGTGGACATGACTCATAGTAATGGTGCCTTCAGGAGCACATCACTACCTCCAGTGAGGCGCAGCAATGATGTCCAATCCTGTTATGTATGTGTATCAATGGAGAAATACTTCAACAGCTAAAATCTGATGCCACTCCATTTTTGTTTACATTTTGTGAAGAAGAAAGTTGCATTGGTCTTCTTCAAAGGTTTTGTGTTGATTCCTTCTGTAGTTCTTGGTGCAGTGCTGCAAAGGTAAGGGGGGCAGCAGCTTTTTTCAATAAATTTGGATGGATGCAGTGTGAAAGCAAATTGCACCAGTTAAAAATTTAACAAATCTTGCAATTTTGCTCCCCAGTCGAACTAAATATAACGGGCAACTAACTAACGGGTGTGAAAACACCCTTAAAATGATAAAGCCTATGACTGACAGCCAAAACTGTTTCAGATCATTCTCAAAGGAGTCAGAGACGTGGCCAATTATTAGGCCTGAGAAGTAAAAGTGCTGCAAAGGCCTATTGTAAGCACAGGAATTCTTCCACTACTTTAAGTGACTTTTTGGCAGTCTTAACATGTTCAAAAACTCATCAAACTTAATCAAAGATTATGAAATTAATGTGGGCATGCCCAAGCTGCTCTAAAATGCCCCATAATGTGAGCTAGGTCAAACCATACATCATAGAGAACTGGAACTTGTTACATAGACAGAAGTAGCCCCAAGCCATGGATTGACAGACCATCATGAATTTAGGTACCCATGTTTGAATCAAGACCTACAAAAAAGTGTTAGAAGCTATGATCCATACCCAACATGAACTCCGTCAAGGTCATCATTTTTTCTCTTCTGCGCATGCTGGTGTTGCATCGTAGAAGTAGTTTATCTAAATTATTCCCATTTTTTTAATTTATAGATAAAACACTCCATTTATTTAACATACTTTATTTGCCCAGTTATTTTTGTTCAGCCACAGAAGCAATACAGAATCTGAGCAGCGTGCTACGTCACTGTTTTGTTGGGAAGCGGAAGTGGTGTCAGTTGGTCAGTTTTAACACTGTAGCTCTGAAAAAGAAGAAACATTGTAACGATTTTCTGTCCGTCTGTGCCCGGCTGCTTCTGAGGAGAACAATTCCAAAAGAAAATACACACAGCGTGGGGCAAATAAAGTTACCGAAACTGAAGGACTCCTGTCTGTTTCGTGAGTGTAACACTGGATCTGAGCAAATGCTTTCCAAAGCTTTTGACATGCAGACTTCACAATCACTCAGCAGTCTTGAGGCATTGAAGATCTAAAGTTATCAACTTTTAGATGCATCAAAGCATGTGGGCATGGCCAAGCCTCAAAATCTAACCATTTGCCATAAAACATCAAGGTGGGATAACTTCCACAAACAAGCACCGAGTTGCATCACAATATCATTGTCATATCAGACTACCACTTATCACATTCACATAGACTAGCGGTTCTCAACGTGGGCGGTACCGCCCCCCAGGGGGCGTTCAAAGAACGGCAGGGGGCGATGGCGGACATTTTTACAAAAGGAGGGCGCTGGGATGTCTTTGGGGGGCGTTTGGTCGAAGGTAAACTTTACACCTTAAATGAACAGTTTAGACTTTGAGCAACTTGGTAAAACTGTATTGTGTAACATTAAATCATGCTTGGCTGCAGCTGTATCGATGGCAGCTCTTCTTCTATTCAGTGTTTGTTAGCTTCTGTTAGCTTCTTGGCGCAGCTCCGTTCTCCTGCTACTGATTAAGAACCAGATTTGTTCTTTGTCATTTCTGTCCAGTAAAACTATTAATCTATAATCAATAGACAGATCTATATAAAGATATAATCCATGTTTCTGTCTCATATTTGTATGGCATTAAAAGGACCTGGAACTTTAGTTTTTCCACTGAAAGCTCTGGTTTGCACAATAAATGCCATGTGGGTGAAGTTTTATGGATGATACTCTGATGTCCCATTCTCCTGAAGGCAGCACAGAGCTGCACCACCAGAAACTGACAGAAACACTGAAGAGAAGAAGAGTTATGATTAATGTAGTTACAGTTCTATCCATGTTTTAATGCTGCAGCTCAGTCGTTTTGCAAATAGTTCAAAGTCTAAACTGGCATGTTGAACATCTTTTATCTGGTCATTTTGTGGAATATTTAACAACCAGAAAATGGCAAAAAATAATATTTTTTCCACTCTGACTGGCTGCTGTTAGACCTACAGATTTTAACTTGAATGTTTATTGCATTTTTCATAGACGCCTGTGGAAATAATTTCTATTCCCGTGACTTTTTTGTTCTCTGGGAAATTATTTTTGATGATAAATACAGAAACAAGCATAAAAATCAAAACATCTACAATAGTGATAGTAATATTAGTGATACAATAATAGTCAGTGCAAAGTAGCCTGCAAACTCTTTGGTGGGGGGGTGAGGGACCTGGATGAAGGCTGTGGGGGCGCTGGGCCAAAAAAGGTTGAGAAACACTGACATAGACAGTTGGTGACATTAGACATTAGGAAAGTCACGTTTTGCTGCTAGTTGTCTTCCTTTTACGCTTTGACTCAAACAGAGATTAACATGAGTCTGATGAAATGCAACATGATGCTGAATCCAGGGTTAAAAAGCGGACTATAACCCTCATTATAGTCCTCATGGTTGTTTTTCTCCCCGCTTGCATGTGTCAGGACGCAGAATAGTGACATTTGTCGAGTATCAGTGACGTTCAGGTCAGATGAATGCGACCTGGATGCTAGGTTGCATTTGAATCAAATATGAATTGGATATTCTATGATGACTGCAGTCCAGAGGTTGTGAAGCAGTGGGGTGAATACAGTAGTGCCATGACTGAACTGTACAAGCAGGGATAAAAGCCAGTGTTGATATTTCCTGCGAAATTCTGCATCACATTCCCGAATGGAATCCTGACCGAAATCCTGGATGGATATCGGTCAGGATTAAAAAGAAAAAAAAATTTGTGTAACATTCTTTGTTGACTTGGAAAGCCAACATTGGTTTCTTTTTCTTTTTGTTTGGCCTTAGTGAATAATACTGTATTTACATTAAATATACACAGCTTCATCATTCTAAGCTATAAACAGTGGGGTTCTAATTTATCTGTTTTTCCATAATGCAGTTGCAAGGAGCTGGGATTTAGGCAAAAGGAAGCATTAAACCACACTGATAAGTTTAGCAGACTTCTGGTGCCTGCCTTTTCCTCTCTGTTTTTAATATTCTTTTCTTCCCCGTCTGTGTGCGTGTTTTACGGGTCCCTTTTTCTTGTATTGGTGATACTTATTACATATGCGCTACAATTCATACCTCACTGTCGTTTTCATATTTATCACACTTCAGGTATTATGTCAAGTACTGACGCCCCATTGGCACCAGGGGGCGCTTTAAGATGCGTCAGTTGGAATGTTAAAGGGGTGAACTCTCATAGGAAGTGTAAAAAAGTATATTATGTAATCAGTATTATTTCAACCCTAATACCAGAACATTTTCCTTTTTCTCCCCAGTGTTTCTTTCTTCTGGGTAACAAACTGCTCTCCTCAGTTAGGTCATGTTGCTATAATCCCATCGTAATCTCAGGCTATTCTCCCATCATTTTGGATCTCTCTCTCCCGGTCAGACCTACTTCACGGTGGTGTTGTAGTCAAGACCACCTAACCCGAGACCAAGTCAAAACCAAGACCAGCGCCCTGCGCTACATGACACAATAAAATGTGAAATATGATCAAAATTGCTTCTCAAATTGATCTGAAAGATTCACATTCCCTTAAAAACACCTAGATATTAAATACTTAGAGCTGAAATAATTTTAACCAATATTAAAAGCACAACAAACTCTTTGTTCCCCATCACTCATGTCAGAAACCACCTCTGTATCTGTCTGCACCATTAAACATATCAATTAAAGCAATGCACTAACTGTAAACAACACTCAACTATGAACACTGACCAAGGAGCAACAAGCAGGACGTAACCAAGCACAAGGTGATTGTTCTTTCTCTCCCGCCGCATGAAGCCAGGCGACACACAGTGCTGTAATGTCTGCCACATGACGGGTGACAAAAACAACTAAGAGCAATGAGCATTCTCTGCTTGCTTTTCCGTTCTTGTGTTTTATTTATTCGCTAATTAAATAAGTATGTTCTGCATCCAGTGAAAACAAAGATGTTAACAAATAAACTGGACAGTATGGTGTATATTTAGTGACATTTCTGCAGTTGTGGTATTGAAATAAAATTCAGAGTCCTCAATGCCCGAGCCGAGACAAGACTGAGACCAAATGCGGTCGAGTCTGAGACGGGACTGAGACCATCAAAAAGTGGTCTCAAGACCGGTCTTGAGTACTACAACACCACTTCACAGTCTCCGTGGTGTTTTAACTCAATTTTACTTAATGATCTTGTTTTTGTCAAGACTGTGAATGACCGTTTAGAATCGTTTGTCTCCTCTAATGTTACTCCAGATGTATCTGCAGCAACAATTTGGCAGACATGTAAGGCACATTTACTGGGGAGATAATAGCTTACTCAGCATATCTAAGAAAAACAACCACACAAAAAAAGTCTTGCCCTATCTAGTGCTATATCTGACCTGCAAACAAAATGTGCAGAGTCCCCTGCTCCAGACCTTATAAGGTTGTTGATAAAAAAAGGCTGACACTCTAGGCCAAGGAGGCGGTGAGATCCTGGATGAGCAGACCGAAGTTGACGAAGGTGGAGTTGGCAGGGCTAGGCTAGCTATCATGTTAAGACCTTTACTGGCAGGTCGACAGTTGTTGGTCCAGATGGAATGGATGGGTTTTGACCTGTCGAGCTGGAAATTCTGTTGAGACTCACAGTGGATGCATCTCCAGCGGGAGAGAAAAACGACATCCGGATGGAGGCACAGCATCACCGGCAGATGATTGGGCAGATGCCAACAGAGTCGAAAAAGCTCATTGGGTGAGTATCGTACGATGCCTGGCACAGGTTCAACGAGGAGTGACAAGAGAGTCCAAAGGAGCAAAATCCAGATATAAAAATTATTGACACACATTGTGGAATGGAAAAGTCAGCGAAGGATATGAAACCAATTGGCGGTTGACAGGTAAGCCAATACTGACCACCGTGCATCACTGACAGATAAGCTAATAGGAGACTTAGCACACAGTGGGTGCAAAAAAGAAACGGAAACAGTTGACAATCGCAAAACAATTAAAAAAAAGATCAAAAATAATGAACGTTTGCAGACGAGCAGCAGCAGCAAAAGCGCGCCAGTGTCCACTCAACCGGAAAACCAGAGTAATATTAAAGGGTATTAGACCTGCTTGAAAAGTTTGTACAAATACCTGGCTATAAACTGAACTTTAGTAACTGAATTATTTCCAATTAATGATGCAGCTACAGCATACCAACTCACTAGTTTGCCATTCAAGATCTCTCTGCAAGGATTTAAGTACCTGGGAATCCGTGTAACTAAGAATCACTCACAACTTTTTAAAATCAATTCTACTCCCTTACTTGACCAGCTGACTTACAGCGCTGGTTCATGCTGCCACTTTTTTCAGCAGGCAGGATCAGCTGCATCAAGATGAATGTTCTGCTGAAATTCTTGTGCCTTTTTCAGTGTTTACCAGTATTTATCCCAAAACATTTTTTAAGACACTCGATGCTTCAGTTTTTCAGTTTATATGGAACAAGAAACCTCCTAGAATAAGAAAGTGTGTCCTACCAAAAAATAAGGAAATGGGAGGGCTTGCCACACCAAATTTCTTATTCTATTATTGGTCTGTTAATATTCGTACAATGTTATTTTGATGTAATGTGAACTGTGAGATTTTCAAATGGTTACCAATAGAAGAGGCCTCATGTAGCTTTGCTTCCTTGTATTCTCCTTGTACTTTCATCTGCAACATCTCCTATATTAGATGTTGCAGAGGAACATATGCAACATCTGATGTTGCATATTCTATGATATTCCATATTCTATGAGTCCATATTCTATGGACTCATAATCTGAGTCCATAGAATATGGACTCAGATTAAGCAAAATTTTGGGATCCAGAGAATAGCTCTTTTATCGTCACTAAATTCTAATCCTCTATTTCAATCTTTACTCATTAACGGGAGTTTTTCAGTGTAGAAAAGCCATGGGCTTTTTTCTGTTAAAGACCTACACTTTTGCCTCATCTCCTCAATTATCTTTAAATTATAACTTGCCGGCTGTCCACTTTTTTTAGATTTCTACAAGTTAGAGAATTTATTTGTCATCATTTCCCGGGTTTTTAAAAAAATTCCTGCCTCCAAAATAGTTGATCAACTGGTAGAAATTGTTCCCACTCCAAAGGGTGGGAACAATTTCCCACCCTTTGGAGGTGACTTGAATGTCTATATATAGTGCGCATTGTTTTCCAATTTTACTCCTGGGCTTAACCAGCTTCAAGCTACTTGGTCTGATGATCTTAACATAGAGATTTATAATGAAATGTGGAAAATGTGGCGTTTTTGCTGTGTATTGCAGACTTCTGCTCAGGTCCCTCTTGAAAATGAGATGAAGATCTCAACAGGGTTTACCTGGTTAAATAAAGGAAATTTAAAAAAAAATAAAATAAAAGTAAAAAACTATTCTAGAATGCATTCATTCCTCATCAATATGTGCCTGCATTGTTCTAGAATTGTTCAGTGTAAAGTTGTCCATAGAGTACACTGATCCAAAAGTAAAATGCCTCGAATCTTTCTGGATGTGGATTCAAGCTGTGTGAAGTGTGGTTTGGGCCCAGCCACTCTCTGACATATGCTTTGGACCTGTTCCGCTCTATTCCAATTTTTGAAATCTGTTTTTGACTCCCATTCTGTAATCACCTTGACCACACTACAGCTTTCTCCACTGACTGCTTTATTTGGAACTTTCTCTCCAAAGACCAATTACTGTCACTCCATCATGTTGACCTTGTGGCCTTCCTCACACTACTGGCTAGATGTATTATTCTGATGCATTGGAAGAATCCTCTCCCACCCTCAATTTCTCACTGGATAAAAGATGCCCTTTTGTTCATGAAACTGGACAAAACTAGGCAAACTCTCAATGGTTCTGAAATCACATCTTTAAGAATCTGGTTGCCGTTTTTGGACCAATGGTTTGTCTTTGACGCTCGATGTGACCCCACGAGTGGTGCTCCCCTTACTTCCCTGTTGTAACGATATACACACTTTATCCAAGTCTTATAAGAATTTTAGTAGCACGGAATACATTAAGCCCTTCAGGTAACCCATTTTAGGTGTTTTCTGTCTCATTTATATTTTATTTACCTTCTGTAACCTCCGTTTACTTTTTAGTAGAGGTGTGCCAATCGCTCAAACTCCGACAGTGAACTCTCACACTGAACGTCTGCTTAAAGCAGCATTTAACTAAAATAAAAAAAAAAATTTGAGATATGTTTTAAAATATGTCTGTTATGTCTAGCGTAGTTGAATTTATTGCCAGATAATTTTTCCATTTTGCCAGATAACATAGTATCATTTCTACCTAAACCGAAAAATCAACAACCAATCCAGGCGATCAACAAAGATCGGTGATCGGCAGAGATCGGCCTCATGGGTGATCGCTATCGGAATCGACAGCAAAAAACCTGATCAGAGCGTCCCTAATTTTTAGTCATCTACTTTTTATCCATGTACTTATGAAAATAATTGCTGGGTTTTTGTTTGTGTGCCTTGTTTTATTTTTGATTCTTGTTTTGTCATTTATTAGTTTGTGTTTATTCTCCCAAGCACTCAAGTATGACTTGAATGTCTATATATAGTGCTCATTGTTTTGTTAAAAATCTGAAATAAATTTAAAAACAGAGATGCACAACAAACGGGAGATTTAATTAACTGGTGTTAATGCGGCTTTAGTATCTTTCCATTTTGTGTCTCAGTTTTCAATAAGCCTCACAGAAACTGTTTTAGTTGCTCGAGCTTTATGGGAGGAGTGAACAAAGCATTTGGTTTGATGCATCATATAATCAGGAAAAATAAAAAATAAATAATATAAAACCAGCATGAAGCGTGACTATGAGGCGAGAACGAAAGCTCCTCACTGGGCTGAACCTGCATGATGAGGTTAGCGGTGGTTCGTTAACCATTAACGCACCGGCCAACCGGGAACACATTCATGAACTTTACAGGGAAGACAGAGTCACATGCTGGGCAGCGTGTTGAGATGTAAACGCTGCATTTAATTCTTTGTTCACAATTAGAAATCATTCTCACCGCTCGCTCAACCTGCACCTCTGAAAGTTATTCCTGCAATCACATAGAGCTGCGCAACCAGAGCTAACGCAAGGGTTTTAGACCCCTGTGACTAGTTTGAGTGAAAGGAGGCGTGTGATCAGCGCTGAGGTAAACTTCAGCTCTTCTAGCTTTAAATGCATAAACTATAAACCTCTCTTTTAGGAATAAATCTGCCCCACCAACAGAGACACTTGTATCCTGGCTTTTAAGAAAATTAAGCGATTTTTAAAACAATTTTTGTGTTATTTATCTTTATTTTTGTATTTTTCCAAAAAACAAAAACAAGCAATGCTTAGCCTGGCTGGGGGCTAGTGAAGTATGGTGGGCTGCCAGGCTTATAATACACTGGGGGAAACCCTGGACTACCACGGCTCCCCAACCATCAGATTTAGTACATTTTCTCCAGTAAACTCTGGTACTGATATCAGCAAGTACCTAAATTGAAATACTCTTACTTGGTCTGAATAAAACTAGCATCAGGACACCATGTATTGAGAATCACTGGTGCATAGTAACATGAAATTGACGGCATGGAAGCAATAGGAAAAAACACCGGCAGTTGACTTTACCATCGGATATATTGATAACAAACATGAACGAAAACTTTGGTGTCTCTAATAAAGCATTCCTCACCCTAAAAATCTGAGTAATTTGCTTACTTTTCTTTTTTACATAACTAGAAAACCCCAATGCTTAAAGAAATGGATGATGTGAGGGAGAGTGTCTAAAATACCTTAGGAGGCTCTCTGAACATTTGGTCCAAGCAGATGAACTCCAAACAGGGAAGTAACTCTACAAAGTGGCAGAAAGATTCCAATCTGATAGCATGACAACGAACTAAGGTAAGGTCAACAAGACGGCTCCATCTGGAGTGATCTGAGGATGAAGGTAGCAGAAAACACATCTGCAGTTCCACATAGAGACTAAACAGTAGACTTTAACATGTCAGCATAAAAAAGAAGAGGTTTACCTGTGATCCACTGATGAGGGTTATGAAGGTGAGGACAGTTGTAGATAAGCAGATATTTAATATTAGTGAACACCTCATTTACCACCTTGATACCGATATCCGTGATGATGCCAGGGTTCTCAATGACATCAGCTAGGCCATATTTCACCAGCTCCAAGTGACTCATCTTACCTGCATTAGCAAAACAGCAGAACATTTACCTGTTTTCAGCAAGTTTATTATATATAAGATAATCATAAATAAATTTGGATTTTATGGCACATACACTAATTATACAGTTGCTATCGAAATAGGTTGCTCTTGAAAATGAGACTTCAAAACTTAATATTTACCCATATTAAAAGGTGAGGAAAAAAAAACAAAACAGACTAGCCAACTAATTTCCTACTTAGCACAAATCTAGGGAAAAGTCGTCTTTGTTAGTGTCTGAGAGCCGAAATTAAAACGGCTCTGAAGAGTGTATATAAAAACCTCATCTATGTTTTTTAATAGCGCATTCAAAGAACTTTTGTTTCCACTCAATGAGTTAAAATAACATTTAATTTCACTTTGGGATCAATAAAGTATATTTGAATTTGAAAAATGTTAACATTAGAGTGCATTTTCGCTAACAGATAGACACTGGCCTTTTTACTGATTAAAAACTATGTAGAAGTATGTTTAGACGGCTACAAGCCAATCAGAGTGGGAGGAGATATGTTCCATGTAAGGGTTAACAGCAATATCACCCGGAGTATTTTTTGACTCCTCAAATATACTGATATAATATAAATATACTGATTAGTATCAGTCAGAGTAAAAAATGAAACAAAAACAGGTTGAATGCAGCATACTTACAATAGCCACCACAAAAGAAAATTTCTTTTAGGCATGCTGACTTAACCACATTCTTTTCTAAGCTTTATGAGAAATACAAACATTGTAGAAGAAAATCATCCACATATCCCAAATGGAGCGTCTCAAACTGGGGGAACTCAAGTTCGGCCATTTTGAGAGCTGAGAAAACTCCATCTTTAGTAAGTGAAGGCTGGATTCGCAGTTCATGAAGCCTGTAAAATACAAATGGGATAGAATTAAACATCAACTTATTAAAATGTTAAAATAATATTCTCAGTAAATCAACAATCTAAAATGTTGAGGACTATTATGAGGCCCGAGCAGCAATAGTGGTGTGAAGGCCTATTTTATTTGCCATGTTTTTTTGTTCCCCCTCCCCTTTTTCCAGCACTTTGTGGCTTTTTGGAGGCCTTAACATATTAAAAAACTCAAACTTTACAGAAATGTGTCTTCAATAGCATCCAAAAGTGGATGTGGCCAAATTGCTCTAGTGTTTCAGATTCTTGGTCCTCAAGGCAAACTCCCCTGCATATGTTATGTTAGTCATCCATGAAATAAAATCAGCTGGGCAAGGCAACACCTCAAACATGCAGGGCAGTGTACTTTGACGCCAAGGGTGGAGAAACACTGCTCTAGAGCACCTATCTGAGACGGGCCAAACCCTACATTATAGAGATCTGAAACTTGGCATATAGGTAAATCCCTTCCAAAGCAAAAAAATTTAATTCTTGAATACATGTCCTAAAATGTAATTTGATTTAAAACCCTAGTATTTAAAAAGACACACAATTAAAATTAGAAAGAAAAATGGATATAAAAGGGAAGCACCAGAATAAATAACAGAGAAGGTAACTGAACCTGATGTGCTTGTTAATGAGAATGAAACACCAGCTCACTTAAACTGAATTCAGAACAGAGCAATTGACCTCTAACCAAAGAACGTGATTAGGACACATTTATCAAAAAAGTTGATCAAACATGTGAACTTCAAATTTGCCTATTTAAACAGCCTCATTTGTTTATTTAGCCTCCTTAATCAAAAGGCATTTTAAAAATAGATAAAAGAATATAACTCATTCTGAGCCATAAGCTAAGTCCTTGTGTTGCTCCTACTGCAGTGTGTGATTACTAGACACTATAATTGGTTCTTCAGTCAATCAGGGAATACCCAAACCCTGCTGATGTAGCTGACGTGAACTTGTTAGTAGACTTTCTTGCCCTCACTCCTGGCTAACTCCATTTTGGGCCAGACTGCAGCTCTTTTCTCCAGGTCCAATTTGCAGAAATTTTGTTTGTAGTGGTTGCCCAACTTCTTGCATGTCTTGGAATCTTTGGTGAGTTTCCAGAAAGTATCTCAGTGGTGCCTCATGCTGAACTGAATCGGTATTTGGCAGTGTCTTCCTTCTTTTTTCCACAACAGCGCAAAATTTGTGTCCACTGCACTACTAATTGGTGAGGCACAGTGTGGCGTGATCTTGGCTAAAATATCAACAACTTCTTTGCGGGTATCTTCTTTATGAATTTTCTTCAAGCCCTGGATTTTCAAATTCCAACTGCATTTAAAGCATTTGGTTCCAACACTCTTTCCTTCAGCGCCACTCTTTCTTTAATGAGCGCGACCACATCTTTTCCCAGGCCGGATAGTTTAGTTTTACAGTCATTTATATGAGCTGCATTCATTTTGGCTAGCTTAGAGATGTTGCCCACCATTATCATGTCACCATCTTGTTTGTCAGCTTGTTAATGGCTTCCACAATCAGGTTGCCGATAACCTCATTCTGGGACACAATTACTTTGCCGGGTGGTGTGTGTGTTTTGATGGGCGTTGGAGATTTTCTTTTGATTGATGGCAATGAAGCCTCTACAGCATATCCTTGGTCAACTGGAGTGCACGGCTTTAGCCAAGCTAGCAGTAGCCTCTAGAGTATCAGCTTTTTCCTGTTTCATATCTTGTGTTGTTTGAAAGTTGGAAAAACAAAAGTTCAAAGAAGGATTTTTATTTTAACAGATTTATAGGCAATATTAGTAATGTTTCTAGTTCTCAAAAACAAAGGTTCAAACTGTATATAGGGATTAGTGCATTACTGCTTAAAGGAAGCTGCCTGCCTGAATCACCACCTTCCCAGAAACCAGGGGGCTTTTAGAGCTGTGCCTTATTGCATTAAACTTCTGAATGAGAAACGCACTGAAAATTGCTCTTGATTTTATGTCTTTCCTATTTTCAAGTGTGTAACCTCTTGAAAAGTCTGCTGGAGAAAAGTCGCCAGTAGAGAGGATACAACAAACCTTGATACCATCATCTTTAGCTGACATAAACTCATTTTAGTACTTTTATTTCCAGCTAAAATGTGCATCTCTCTCCTCCTTCCATTGTTTACATTTGTGTTGCTGCACATGAAATATCTGACTTTCCCAAGACATTTTGTGGAAAATGAAGGAATTTGTCAGGAGAAACGCAGGAAATCAGTACTCTTGAGAATTAAATTTCAATTCTCAAGAGGGCACACAAATGCTGTGTAGCTCACAGAACATGCGTAGTTTGAGAGTGTATGTGAGACTGTCGATCTAAACAAAAACATAACAGTTCAACAGATATTCTCTCCAAGAATTAAACTCCATAATGATTAGCTGAATGAATATATAAAAAGTATTAACATAAACGGCTGAGCACCTGCGGGCAGCAGTGATAATGAGGTAGCCCAAGTCCACTTCCAAGGCATTCTTGCAAGCTCCAAACACAATGGTGTGAAGGTTTCTAAATCCTCCTAAGTAAACACATAAAAGGACTTAAAGACAACGTGACCATTTTATACTTGAAGAAATAAATTGTGTAAAAAATACCAAGGAAGTTTAAAAAACAAAAATATTAAAAGATACATTTAAATACATAAAAAAATAAGTGACTAATAAATAAAACTGAAAATCATAACACATAATGAATAAATCAGGTAGTTATTCCATAGGTAATTTAATAAAGAAGTCAATTAAAAGAGATGTATACATGTCTCACAGTATAATTTAATTACTGACAACAGTTACACAGTCTTTTAATAACTATACTTTTTGTAAATTTAGTCACATGGTTATTATTTCTGTATTTATTTTTAACTATGGCCAGATAGATCCTCCAAAGTCATGTGTTATCTGCATTATGCTGCTATAAGTTTTGGATGCTAGCGGACATAATGACTACTTTCTTCACTTTGTTGCTCTCTAATTTTATTATTTGAGGTTAATCCAGCTTTTAACTTTATATTCTGTGTCTGTTTTTCTCTCCAAAGATGTTTTCCTTTTATTGATGATAATCCCCTGTCTTTCAGTGATTAACCCTTTGGCTCTCCGAGAAGATAGCTTCTGCTGGGACAAACGTTATATGTTCTTTTAACTTACAGACTTGAGAAATGAGGTTTTGTTCTCCATTATTTGTCTTCTTAAATCTGAAGCGATGGCTGGTCACACTGAGCCAGGTTCTGCTCTTCCTGATAAAAGTTTTTCTTTTCAATCTTGATACATCTATGTACTGTATGAGGAATTGCTGCAATGTCAAAATTATATCACAGTGCCTTGTGAAAGTATTCAGCCCCTTTGAACTTTTCAACCTTTTTCCGCTTTTCAGGTTTTAAACAAAGATCTAAAATTTTTATTTTGTGAAGAATCAACAAGTGGGACACAACCGTGAGGAGGAACAAAGTTAATTGGATATTTTAAACTTTTTTAACAAATAAAACTGCAAAGTGGGGCGTGCAATATTATTGGGCCCCTTTACTTTCAGTGCAGCAAACTGACTCCAGAAGTTAGTGAATGATCCAATGTTGTCCTAAATGACTGATGATGATAAGTAGAATCCACCTGTGTGTAATCAAGTCCCCTATAAATGCACCTGCTCTGTGATGGTCTCAGAGTTGTGTTTAAAGTGCAGAGAGCATCATGATACTGGTCCAAGATACTGTTGTGGAGAAGTTTAAAGTCGGATTTGGATACAAAAAGATTTCCCAAGCTCTCAAGGAGCACTGAGCAAGCGATCATCAATCAATCAATCAAATTTTATTTGTATAGCACATTTCAGCAGCAAGGCATTTCAAAGTGATTTACATAATTAAAATAAAAACAGCATGTGACATTGAATAAACAGTGAGAAAGAAATTTTTTTTTGAAAGACAAAAACATTAAAACCCGCACCCCTTTTAGGACTTCAGTTAAAAGTCTTTTAACTGGGATTCTAACCCTCAGGGACTTTAGTCAAAAACACAGTTTGACAAGGACTCCAACCTCTAGGTTTTTAGTTGAACGCCATCAACTGGGACTCTAAACCCTGTAGAACTTTAAACGTCGTTAACTGGGACGTTTTCCGGGGGGCTTTACATCATTAAACGTAGAAAAGAAAAAAAAATTAAACATTAAAGACATAAAAACATGGAAGACATCAAAACCCGCACTCTAACCTAATTTAGCCATAAGCAACTCTAAACAGGTGGGTTTTAAGTTGAGATTTAAAGCATTTTCAGGCGGCTCAGGTGCAGCGTGACTCTCTTTAGTATTGACTTCCTGGGAAACTCTGATCTTGTGAGTGTAGAAGCAGAAAGGGAGGGGGGAAAGATGTGGGATGGGGGAAGGAGGAGGGGAACCAGTCATTCTGTTCACAGCCGATGTTTTATCAATTTGTTTTGGAATAGTTTGTTCTTGATATGCGGAGGGCTCCATCCTAGTCAGACATCCTTGAGCCTGTTATTCTGAAGCGATGGTCACATTGTTGTTCTTGTTGATAAAATGAAAAATGTTTGCAGTGAGCAGCCTTATTCCGTGTTTGTTAAGATTGCGTCCTCCTCTTCCAAAGAGGTGAAAGCGCTGCCAGTAGATCCAGAGGTTATTGATGAAGGTCACTGAGCTGGCAGAGCAGGTTTTAATCAGCCATTTGTTTATCATAAGCAGCCTGGAGTGTTTTTTGTCTCCCCATTGAGGCGACGGAATTGGACCACTGAGATATAACTTCGTTTTTAATTTTCCCATAGTGTCCAGAAGAATATTAAAGTCCTTTTTCAGAATCTCGAATTTTTGCTTTGCCAGATCGTTGGCTCCAACATGCACAACTAAGGTCTCCATGTTTGGCTGATCAGTGGTTAGAGAGAGCACTTTGCAAGTCAAATCAGATACAGTGTCACCAAGAAAAGAAACCACTCTCGTTTTCTTGGGATTGCAAACATGACTGATTCCATTTACTGCCTCATCTCCAACAATAAGCACTCTTGGCATACCTTTCGTTTTCCTGGTGGTCACTTTGTCCTTCGGAGCTTTGTGCGGTGGATGCGTTGGTTTAGCCTCATTGCTGATGTTTGAAGGTGGGTTTTCACTCAGAGGCTCAGGCTGAAGTGCAGAAAATCTGTTTTTCAGTGGGATTCCCACGGAGTCAGGACGTTTTGAGGCTGGGGCTGGTCGCTTTGTCCTTGGGAGCGGTGAAGTCGTTTTGGCTCCAGCTGCTTGTTTGCTATTCTTTGGCAGAGCAGGTGTTGAGGTTGAAGGTGGGTTTCGGCTCAGAGCCGGCCACGCCGATTCATCCAGGTGAGGGGTTCTCCCCGTTAGTCGTCTCACGGGATCTGCAGTGTGAGACTTTTGTTTCGGCTTGGCGCCCTGAACGATCCAGGGTGAGCTGCTTGGTGCGGGGTGTACGACCTCTCCGCTGATTTGAGGAAGAGTTGTTTCATATCCACAGGTAGCGTTGATCTCAAAGTTCACCTCCAGATGTTGAATCTTTGTTTCTAAAAACTGAAGTCATTGTAGAATACTGCTAACGTCCTTGGGATCGGACGGGGGCATTTTGCCCTAGTTCAACTTGGAGGTGAAGAAAAGTGAGGTAAAAATAAAAGTGAGAAAATCTCCTGGTCTTTAGGTTTGAAGTAATCCAGTTATGGTGTCGATAATGTGAATAAAACGATAAAAATTGTGACTTTAAAAATAATTCACAAGCAAAGTTATCAGTAAGGACGGGAGAGAGCAGGATAAGCTGTTCCTCCTTCAGCTGCCAGATCAGTCACTGGTTTTGTTTGACTCATATTGAAATGGGAGGAGTATCAGACCACTGCAAATCTACCAAGACCTGGCCGTCCCTCTAAACTTTCACCTCGAACAAGAAGAAGACTGATCAGAGATACAACCAAGAGGCCCATGATCACTCTGGATGAACTGCAGAGATCTACAGCTGAGGTGGGAGAGTCTGTCCATGGGACAACAATCAGTGGTACATAAATCTGGCCTTTATGGAAGAGTGGCAAGAAGAAAGCCATTTCTCAAAGATATCCATAAAAAGTTTTGTTTAAAGTTTTGCCACAAGCCACTTGGGAGACACAGCAAACATGTGGAAGAAGGAGCTGTGGTCAGATGAAACCAAAATCAAACTTTTTGGCCACAATGCAAAATGATATGTTTGGCATAAAAGCAACACAGCTCATTACCCTAACACACCATCCATACTGTCAAACATGGTGGTGACAGCATCATGGTTTGGGCCTGCTTTTCTTCAGCAGGGACAGAGCGATCAACACTCAGATTGAGATGATACAGGAGCTGAGCCACAGACTGGGTGCGATCCTGGAACAGGACCGTGGCCAGGCAGCAGATCTCGGACTCAGAATGGATATGGTGTGACCTTGGAGAATGTTGCTCACTCAGATCAGGCGGGAGATCCTAAATTTGGCTGTTTGGATTTGCCATTGAGAAGGACCAGTCTCGCTGGTCTGACTGATGTCAGCCTGACCTAAACAAATTTCTGCTATCGGAATCTGGCTCCTCGGGCTGGCCAGCTGTCCTCCCCTGGTTGTTATGTCTAAAGAATGCTCTATTCTGGTGCCCACCCCTCCCTGAGGACATCTGTGGTCCTGAACTGATAAGCTAGTGATGAACTCCGACATCATACTCACAATCACGTGCTTCAGTTGGGGTTCATGGTCTGACACACACAAAACTCACATGAGACCCGTATGCACGTCACACCTCCTCCTCGTACCCGGCTTGTTTTGTCTATATGTGCTTATGTGCTGGGTTTTTTTTTCTTCACCTCAAACTCTGCCCTGCAAAGAGCTGAGTGTGAGACAGACTGTTATTTTTTCCTCTCCTTATCTGATGTTTTTCTTATTTTTCCTATTTCCTCTGCAAGGCAGCGCCTGTCGGGCTGCGAAGACTCAGCCAACTATCCCCATTCTCCCACTACTCCCACAAAACTGATACGTACCCCAAGCGACTTGCAGCTGTAATCGCAGCAAACGGTAGAGCTACAAAGTATTAACACAAGGGGCCGAATATTGCATGCCACACTTTATAGTTTTTTGTTAAAAAAAGTTTATAATATCCAATAAATTTCATTCCACCTCACCATTGGGTCCCCCCTTGTTGATTCTTCATAAAATAATGAAAAAAAAATTATGTATACACACATACAGTGTATCACAAAAGTGAGTACACCTCTCACGTTTCTGTAGATATTTAACTAAATCTTTTCATGGGACAATGACACTGACACAATGAAAAGCAGTCTTTATGCAGCTTATATAACAGTGTAATTTTATTCTTCCCTCAAAAATAAATCTATATACAGCCATTAATGACTAACCCACTGGCAACAAAAGTGAGTAAACCCCTTAGTGAAAGTAAGTGTCAATATTTTGTGTGGCCACCATTATTTACCAAAACTGTCTCAACTCTCCTGGGCATGGCGTTTACCAGTTCACAGATTGCCATTGAAATGCTTTTCCACTCCTCCGTGATGACATCACGGACCTGGCGGTTATTCAGGACTTGGCGCTTCTCCATCTTCCTCTTGAGGACGTCCCAAAGATACTCTAATGGGTTTAGGTCTGGAGACATTTTTTGACCAGTCCATCACCCTTTCCCTCAGCCTCTTCAATAAAGCAGTGGTCATCTTAGAGGTGTGTTTGGGGTCATTATCATGCTGGAACGCTGCCCTGTGATCCAGTTTCCAGAGGGAGGGGATCAGGCTCTGCTTCAGTATTTCACAGTACGTATTGGAGTTCATGAAATGTGACTCCCCAACACCTGCTGCACTAATGCAGCCCCAGACCAGGGCATTCCCACCACCATGCTTGACTGTAGGCATCACACACTTATCTTTGTACTCCTCACTTGATTGCGGCCACACATGCCTAGGACCATCTGAACCAAACCAATTAAGACCGTAGAACATGGTTCCAGTAATTCATGTCCTTTGTTGTCATGTCTTCAGCAAACTGTTTGCGGGCTTTCTTGTGTGCAGACTTAAGAAGAGGCTTCCTTCTGGGGTGATAGCCAGGTAGTCCAATCTGATGTAGAGTGCTGCGAATTGTCTGAGCACTGATAGGCTGGCCCCCCACCTCTTCAATCTTTGCAGCAATGCTGACAGCACTCCTGTGCCTGTCTTTCAAAGACAGAATTTTGATGCGACACCGAGTACGTGCACCGAGCTTCTTTGGATGACTAACGCGACGTCTGTTCTGAGTTTACCCTACTCTTTTAGAAAGGTGCAGCTCAGTTTTAGGGTGTTAGAGTGTGGGTTTTGATGTCTTCGATGTTTATAATGTTTTTATCTTTACTTTTTATTAATTTCTTTTTCTCAGTGTTTACACTGTGTTTAGTTTTTAATGATGTAAACCTCCCCGGAGAGGTACTGTCCCCACTCATAGTCCTATTTGGGTTAGAGTCCCTTGAGTAAAACATGGGTTAGAGTCCCAGTTAAATGACATTTAACTAAAGTCCTACGGGGTTTAGAGTCCCAGTTGACAGCATTTCAACTAAAAACCTAGAGATTGGAGGCCTTGTCAAACGGCGTTTTTGACTAAAGTCCCAGAGGGTTAGTCCCAGATAAGGACAGGGGCGCGGGTGTCGTCTCCCCGGTTGAAAAGGGGTGTGGATTTTAATGTTTTTATCTCTATTTTTTCCTCAAAATCTCTCTCTTACTGTTTATTTATTTACTGTTTGTTTTTTTATTATATAAAGCACTTTGAAATGCCTTGTTGCTGAAATGTGCTATACAAATAAAATTTGATTGATTTGACATTTTGGAGGAAAAATGACAAGCAGTGCTCAATTTGGACATTTAGGGGAGTAGTCTCTTAGGGGTGTACTCACTTTTGCTGCCAGTGGTTTACAAATTAATGGTTGCATATGTAGTTATTTTGAGGGAAGAATACATTTACACTGTTATTCAAGCTGCATGCAGATTACTTTTCATTGTATCAAAGTGTCATTTTGTCAGATGATTAATGCTGGTTCAGATTTACCTGTTTCTGACTGAGCTGAGCAATTCTGCAAAACACAGGGAGGAGGCAGGAGATTGATCGATTTTTTTCAGAGATTATCTGCCTTATGCTAGGACATAGCAAATGTAAATACATATATAAAGTCTCTTTTTGTTGCTTTAGTCACATGCTGCACTTTTAAGACTTTTGGTGTGAGTTCACTCACAGAAACGGCACCATGTTAAATTGATCCTTTAACATGGATCAATTTAGAATGTACTTAATTGAATGGGAATTGAATGCCTGTCTGTACAATAGACAATCGTTTGACTATTATAATGTCTTACCTGACCTCCAGCTATCCTCCACCACATGTTGGATAAGGCCTCCCAGGAAAGGAACCCTCACTAGCTCCAGTTGCTCCAAGTTCCGGGCTGATGCTAAGCCCGTAACCAGTGGAACATATTTCAAGGAATTGGTTGGCCCTGCACAATTCCTCATCACAAAAGATCTCAGGTTCACACACAAAAAGTCCTTAAATGGTTGTGGTTTAGTGAGACGGACCCACTTCAGGTAAAGGTGTCGTAGCATAGACACACATGGAATCTCTGGGACATTCACACCTGCAAAAGTCATTTGAATTAAATGCAGCTGTAGCATTTTAAAATGGGAGCTGAAAATGTCTTGTGAAAAAATAGAATTGCATATTCATTTCAGAGACAGACAAAAAAAATCATCAACATTACCGAGACCCTGTCAGTCATGTCCTGGACCAGGGGTCGGCAACCCGCGGCTCCAGAGCCACGTGCGGTTCTTTAGCGCCGCCCTAGTGGCTCTCTAGAGCTTTTTCAAAAATGTTTGAAAATGGAAAAAGATGATGTGGGAAATATAATTTTTGTTTCAATATGGTTTCTGACAAACATGACACAATCATTCTTAACGTTTTCCAATGCTATAAAAATGTGTAGAATAAATATTACATTTTAACATTTCTGTCAACGAAAATTTGCGAAAAAGCCTGTGACACGTTTCTTTTAACAGGGCGGGGTGCGAGGCAGGTGGCTGTAAACAAACCAACGGGTGTGTGGTGGGCCATGGATAGCAATGGGGAAAAGAGAAAAATAGCCGAGGAGAGATTCTACAATTCTTGGACCGAATCATTTGCATTCATTGCCAACGCGGAAGGATTACCTGAACGCTTGCTCTGCAGAGAGAAGTTGTCAAATAACGAAAAGAGTACCGTACTTTTCAGACTATAGAGCACACCTTACTATAAGCTGCACCTACAAAAAAAACCTGGAAACATACATATATAAACCGCACCGGGCTATAAGCTGCATGGTTCAAAGTTTGGGGAAAAAATAGCGGTTTATAGTCCAAAAAATACGGAAAGACATTTCCAGGGAAGGCGGTACATTAGCTGCCGCGTCGAGATTAAATTTGCATCTTACATGCTCGATGTTGAGAGCCTGTCCAGTGATGTCCGTCAACAGAAGTCACATTAAACATGTAAGAACACAATCCTGTGTTAGGCACATATATTTAGTCACAAAGTGTTTTTTTTATAAATTGATTAGTGATTTTTGTCAGTATATATTTAGAATGACACTTAGCGGTATTATTGTGTTTTGTTGCTCAGGTCTGGGGATGGTTGCGCATCAACAGAGAAGATGATGCTATGTTTTACCATTGCACTGACTTTCTTGGCATTTGCACAGAAATCAAACTTAAAGTTTAATTTTATATACTTTATCTTTTCAAAAGGCTACTGCTTTATTTTTATAACTGCAGGTTGTGTTTTATTGTACTCCGCTTGTTGCCCAGATCAGGGGCACATTATGCACATTCTGTTTTGTTGATTTTTCGATCACACACTTTGGTGATTATTTACAAAGAGCGGTCGTTATGAAAACTGCATTTGGGAGCAAATTTTCCGAGTTCCAAAAGGAAAAAAAAAAAAAGACCTTTTCCCTGTCGATCTTCATAATAAAAATGTACATCGTACAACAGAGTAGTCATGTGGTGCATCATTCCTTGCAGGATGCACTGGAGGGAAAATAAACAGTTGATCATGAATGCTATGTATGTATACACTTAAAGCCTGTTTTGCTTTCATTATAAGCCTTATCTAAGGTTTTTAATTTTTTGCAGCTCCTGACAGATTTGTTTTTTTTTTTTTTTTTGTCCAATATGGCTCTTTCAACATTTTTGGTTGCCGACCCCTGTCCTGGACTGTGGGAGGAGTACTAGGAGACAACTCACGCATGTTGCAAGGTAACAGTGCTACCAACTGCACCACTAATGTATATAATTCATATTAAAAAAATGTCATGTCTCTTTTGGGTATTGTACCCCACTCACCCACAAGGTGTAATGTCTGGAGTTTTGCAGTTACAGGGATGGTAAGTTTATTCTCAGCAGGAATTGGAAAAGCCCCATTTCGGTTGCGAAACTTTCCCAGAATGTGAACCTGAGGCATGTAGTTCCAAATAGCTTCCACTAGCTCTAGATGAGAAGTCTCAAGGCCCTAAAACAAAACAATAATCAATGTTTATTTATAGCACTTGTCAAACAGTTGGGTGTAACACGAAGTGCTTTAGACAGGTTAAAAACAGAAAGAAGGACAATTACCAAAACACTTTATTGTGTCATTGTTACTAAATAAACACATAAGGCAACAATGAATTAATAGAACAGAAATATGCTTTATTGTCCCACAGTGGGCAAATTAGGGAGTAACACCTAATACTACTGTTACAACAGTAGGAACAGGAATAACAGGAATCCTCAAATCCAGGCCTTGAGGGCCTGTGTCCTTGGTCCAACACACCTGAATTAAATGGTTAAATTACCTACTCAGTATGCAATCAAGTTCTCAATGTTCTCCTCAAAGCCTGGATTTGAGAATCCCTGCCATAAAATACAATATATTTCTGGAATCAAAAATAAAACTACAAAATGTGGATTTTCACAGAAAAATGCATTTCAAAAGAAATATTAAAAAATAAATAAATAAAATCAGCTGTTAACTAAATTTTTGGGTGAAAATTGAATTTAACCGTTGAAGATTTTCAGAAATGTACAAAATGGGCAGAAGAAGCAGAAGAAACCTAAACACATAAACAAAACCTATTAAAGGGGAGATAAAACTCAGTCAATCCAAAAGTCCCACTCAGATTATTTGACATTGGTGCAGAACACTGCTTTCAAAGAATAAATTGCTGTACAGGTACAGCAATTTATAGCGTAAAATGAGCTAAATAGCTAAAGCTAACAAAATACTATTGATATCATCTAGGCTAGCACTAGCATGTTGACCTACTGTAACATATTCTATATAATGTGGAAAAAATCCAAGTAAAAGCTAAAAAGTAGCTAAAAAGTTAAAGCTACCTAAAATACTCATGACAGCAACAACTAACATGTTGACCTGCAATATCAGCATGTCATTGTAAAAATCTAATCTGCCTGCTCCATGTCCATGTATCATGCTAACAAAACCCTACATAATGAAGTCTATGAAACAACAGTATTAAAAGAAATCACTGTTGTCCTGGTAGAGGCAAGTCACAAAATGGCTGTTTTTTCTTTTTTTATCTGGTACCGATGTTATTCAAGTAGTGCTTCACTTCCATTAATCATAAGAAGTTTCAAATAGCTCTTTGAAGATAGTAGCATTAATTAGATTAACTTTTACCTTAAAAGACAGCATGTTAAAGAGGCAGTGTCCTCACAAGGGTTATACATATACTGGCACGTGTTGGAGAGCTGCAGGAGGGGAAGACACCAGTCCACCAGTTCAATAAAGAACTTTAAAGCAGCCACCGATAATGCTGAACGCCTGCTGATATCTCAGGGACCACAAAGGCTTTAATCTATTAATCTATCATTTTTTTCCTAAACGAATTAGGGAATGTTCCTGTCCTATTCAATATTTTTCAAAATATTATATTGAAGGCATAAAACTGTGTCAAAAGCATTGATAAAATGGACAAACGCTAAAAATTCTTTAGTAGGTTGCAAACTATGCTCTCTAACTCGGAAAATATAAAGGGCCATTGATATACTTTCACCGTAAGAATCAGAAAGGATCAATGAATAATCATGCCTTGTTTCATGTGTGTATCACAATTTATATAGGAACTGTGACTATGTAAAAATATGTATAATTTTAGAATTTTATAATTTGAGCTCTTTCAGTAAAATGCTGATTTAGTGTACTGGAACAGATACAATTTTATGAAAAAACTTGAACAGGTATCAAAATAACTGTATCAGGAGCCCCATGAAGGCCTCAAGAGAAACTCCTTTCAGCCGTATGGGTCTATGTGGCATCATTTAGGAAATGACTAGGGCTGAAACAATTCGAGTACCTCAATTATTAAAAATTCCTCGAGGAAAATGTATCTGCCTCGAGGCTTCATTGCGTAGTGCTCTCACTACCACCTGAGTTGTTGACCAAAGTTAAGTGTTTGCAGCATAACGTCCAGTTTCCAAGTTCGGCCTGAGAGGATTTTATTGATTGATGATAATGTCTAAGTCTTTGTCGTTTTTCGGGGGGCCAATAAGCACCTTAAAATGACTGGCATGACGTTTGGCGTACAGCAGCTCTTCTCCTCCCGGAGCTGCTGCCTAGTGGCCGGTTCAGAGCGAATGGCGGGGACGAGTGCTCAAGATGTATTTATACAGGTGAGCGGATAGACTGAAGACAGCGGGCGGCTGCGCATTATCTGATTAACACAAGTGTAGCTTTACGGACAAACCGGAAAATACATTTCATATAACCCCGTGGCCACTAATGGGTACGATGCACGTTGTAGCTGGTAGATGCGTTTCCGTGTGTGATGAACGAAGGTGTCAAATCCAAACATGAACACAAAAGCTAAACATGTCCCCAGAAAATGTCTGGGAAAGGTGAGAGTTCATCTATTAAACTGACTGAAGATGAATACATAAACGACAAAGGAAAACTGGAGTATAGACATTTTTATAAGCGTATTTGTGAGCCTGCTTTTTTATTATTAAATTGAATATCATTTCAGATTCTTACATAACTTTTCTTCAGGTTAACTTAGAAAGTGAGCTATTATTGTTACGAGTTAATTTTCTAAACTACAGAAATGTTATAGTTAGGGAAGCTCAAATGTGGAAAAATTGGACTGATGTTGATATCCGATAGTAATTCTGCTGTTATGTTAGTTTTACCAATGTTTATTTTATTTTTTTATCCGATTACTCAATTAAGCGCAAGAATAATCGATAGATTACTTGATTACTAAAATATTAGTTTACAGCAGAAATGACGTTACAAAAACATGTCAGATCAAAGCTGTGTGTTGATTTTTTTCCTCTCTCACAATATATAGCGTCCCATTTCCAATTTTCTGACACCGGCATTGATTTCCCAGAAAACTGCAAGTCCCACATCAATGAGTGTTGAGCTGTTTGAAGAGGAGCAGAATTTTCAAAAAAAGTTAGTGGCTGAATTATTAAGAGAATTATGAATTATTGGTTGCTGCGACAGACTGGCTACCTGTCCAGGGTGACCCCGCCTCTCGCCCGGAACGTTAGCTGGAGAGGCACCAGCAACCCTCCCGACCCCACTGAGGGACAAGGGTGTCAAGAAAATGGATGGATGGTTGCTTTATAACAATAATGCAACTGAAAAATTGAAGAGTGATGTTATGAAATCCATCACTGAAATATGAAAAAGTTTAATCATCTGGTTGCCTTCCATACTTTTCCATCCTGCTGAGTAAATTGGCTGAGCATAGGGCAACACCTTCATCCTTCAACATTTAAATTTCCTTGCAGTTTCTAGTATCTTTTAGGGCAGTGGTCCCCAACCCCCGGTCCGTGGACCAATTGGTACCGGGCCGCGCAAGAAATAGTGAAATATTTCCGTTTTATGTATTATTTGAGTCTGGAGGATCTTTTATTTTGAAAATCCTTTAACCGGATTCTCTCGGTTACTTGCGCGCCAACACTGAGGCCACAAACAGCAAAATGAGTAAGAAACAGATCAGATGTCTTTGGAAAGTTTCTTTGCAAAGGGGAAAAGGCCCAGAGAAGAGACAGGAGAATGGATTTATCCCGGACCGGTAGGTGAGTCCCACATTACAAGCCGCTCTGCGTAACATGCGGTGACCGGCTGATAATGAGGTAATGAAGCTTTAAGCTGTTTCACCATGTAGAGACCAAGCAGGCTGTGGATATAAGCAACACTTCGGGTGTTATTGTCTCTCATCACTCCCTGATGGGACCGTCTGGTTGCAGAGAAACAAGCTCAGGGCTCCGTTAGTCAGTACCGTTTAGTGAGATCAATGTTAATTTTAATTCTGGCTGTAGCTCTGTAGGTCCAACAGTGAAATTGCTGCAATAGCCTTTTGTAATTGCAAGAATTGCCAGAGCAGTGACAAGCGCTCTTTTTTATTTTAATGTCACAAGGTCAAGCAATAAACCCGTAAAAATAAATCACCAAGGTGAATGTTTATGAAGATATATTGCCCACACTTACCAGCAGATTAGGACATGCTTGTAGTGCCTCCAGTACTCCAGGAATACTGAAAGCTTCATAACCTCTGACACGTCTCCTTTCCAGGTACCGAGGGTGGAGACCATATAACTGTTCCAAGTCAGGCATCTTCTTCAAAAGAATCAAAAAGCTTCTATCTGTAAAACCTAAGCATTAAAATATAATCAACTAGTGAATTGTTTATGAAGACTATGAGGGCTCAATAAAGCACTACAACATGTTCCAGTGAAACTTTAGATTTCTTGCAATAGGGCAGACCACAAATCACAATTTTTGATTTTGGCTCTAGACTATTCAAACATGAACTGACTGTGTTTCAGATTAAATTTGTACCACAAAGACTGGTGATTCACACATGAAATCCCGTAGAATGAAAAATCCTTTTGCAATGATTTATTCTTTTAATCATTGGAATAAGTGTACAAACAGGCAGTTTGATTGAGGCAAAACAATGTATCCCTTGGAACATAAAGGGAATTCAAATAACTCGTTCCCACCCATCACCCATCACACCTAAACCTTTACAACACCAACCCTATCAGCATGATAGAATCAATATCCAAAATAATATCCCAAGACGCATTGTTGACACATTCGCGAGACGAACACATTTTCTTTTTTTAAGAAAAAACATCTTCTACTACAATTTCAGCAAAGACATCATAGTTTGTGCCTTTGCTCACTCTCCTAAAACAATGCCCACACACTTGGGCACCATTACCACCCAACACAAAATGTACAAAAAAAATATACAACTGATCGGAACATCATCCACAGTCATTATTTAAAGGCATACGATTATGAAGAAACTGGTCCTTAAACCACTTGCTTCTGAAGTGTAGAAATGTCTTAAAATATTTGTAGTTATACGATTCTTACCTGGAGTGGGGATAGTACACTCCTTATTTTGAGCACAATAAATTGTTATAACTCGCAGCAAAATGCATTCAGTTAAAATATAACCCATGCAAATGAGTTAAAGAACTTAAGAAAATAATGGGTTTAAATTTTATGCATCGAATTTAATCCTGTGTAACAGCAGTTATTACATAGCAAGTTATTGAATACTTTCAATAACTTGAATATATAATAGAAAATATTTTCGCTATTCTCACTTGAAAATAATAATTCAGGTTATTCTTTCAATTATTTTTGTCACCACTTTGTGGCTTGACATGGGTAATAAAGAAAATCTACAAAGCTGGAAAATTTTAAATGGTTTAAATTATTTGTTATGAATAAAACTGAATGTTTCGTCAAAAGGGCTCTTACCTGAAGGCATGTACTCCCACCAGCAACCAGCACAAAGATCCACTATTTTGATTACTCTCAGGTACAAACTTACAGCTTCTCGAAGCTTTCTAGACAAACACTCCATACACACGATATCCTTCATGGGAAGGTACCTAAAATAAAAAGAGAAGGTTCTTAAAATATTTGCAATTCTATGTTAGATCACATATATGGTAGAGTTGGATCAATTAAAAAACAGTCTAACCTTTTATTTACATAACACCAATTCACAAACTACAACATATACAGACATCTTCCAGGTAAATTACTTGCATTTGGAATTGATTCTACTTTCTGTATATATAGAGACAGAGAGAGAGACAGAGAGACAGAGATAGAGTTGAGTTTAAAATTGCCTTTATTTCACACTCAGTGTCAGACAACCAAAAACAAGTGTCAACAAAAAAAATAAATCAAAATGGAAAAAAATAAAGATGCTTCATCCAACACAAAACATCAATATCCCACTTGCTTAAAAAGTCATCAATATTCTTTATCAACTTAAAAAACTCAAATTGCACACAAATTTGAGCAATTACCAGTCTCTGAAATAAAACATAAATGTCATCCATTTGATGTTTATTTTGTTTCTTCTCAACCATTTTGCCAGTTTTGGAGTCCCAAAAATAAAATGTCAAAAATGTGAATAGATTTCTTACTTCAGGGTTTCCCCCAGTACCTGGTGGCCTTCCATTCTTTACTAGCCCCTCTACCAGGCTAAGCGTTGCTTGTTTAATGTTTTTAGGAAAATAATATATATATAAATTTTTTTCCCCTTTAAAGTCATATTGTAATTGTCTCTGTTGCTCTGTTTCATTGCCGGAGCAGATTTATTGCTAAAAGATAGGTTTATAGTTAATGCATTCAAAGCTGGCAGCGTGCGGACCAATCACACACACATATGTGTGTGTGTGTGTGTGTATACACATATGTACCCTATATACAGACAGTGATGACAGTTACTTTGAAAAAGTAACTTTAATCTGATTACTGACTACTCCCTGAAAAAGTAACTTAGTTAGATTACTAACTACTTGATTTGGAAAGTAAGTTACATTAAAAGTAACTTTTTTAGTTACTTTCAGCAGCTGCTAACAACAACGCTCTGCCACCTGTGAAAATGATATTGAGCTTAGCCAAAACTTAATTGCAAGTTATTTTATAACATCAACAATGTGTCTCCACTTATAAGGTTGAACTGAAGGAGAGATTATTTAATGGTTACAACAGTGCAAAAAAAGTTTGCAATTTTTGTGTGTTCCACTATTGTCTGGAAAACTCTAAGAAGGATTTCAGTTCCATTTTGTCAGGGTCGCACTTAAGCAGGCCAATTTCTCCAAAGATGTCCCCTAGGAGGTCTGTGTTTATGTTGATGATCCTTCTGACCAAACCCATCCTCCTAGCAACACTACCTCCCAACAGGTTGTGTGAATAGGGTCCCTTTATGACAGTGACCCCGAACCGGTATTTCTGTCCTTTAAACTGACTTGTGGCCAGAAACTTGCCCACACAATAAACTTCGCCTCCAGGGCTGGTGACCAGTGGCATTTCACTGGCTGTGATCAATCTTGGGCTCTTTGGCAGTCCGTTAAATGCAGTCAGTGACATCACCGTAATGTCTGCACCTGTGTCGATTTTAAATCTGATAGATTAGCCATTTACAGGTAACTCTACAAGTCACTCATTTTCTCAAACTGGCTGCTTAATTATAGCTGGCTGAGTATTAGTTAACATGTCGTCCCTTGGCTGGGTCGTCAGACACCACTATCACACCTTTTTCAGCATTTTTGTTTTGCAAACAACTTCAAAATGTCCAGTTTTATTGCATTTCCGGCATCTCTTGTTCTTAGCTGGGCATGGCTGCGTTTTCCCATGTTGTCTATAGACCTTTTTCACAGTGACGTCAGACAATGGCTGCCATAACTCGAAGAGGTGTGTGACCCCCACAAAGTGTGGTCACATTTGTTAGATTAAATTGTGATTTTAGTTTAGGATTTGACCTTGTTTTGAAATTTTGGAGCAATGTCCATAAATGTGCCGCTAGATGGCAGAAGCGAGCCCTTACGGTACAACATTGCGGTGTCGAGGAAGCTCCCCTTCATTCGGATGAGATCTACCGGCACAGCAACACCGTCTCCTGTGGCTGACTCGTTTTTTCCTGTTAAAACAGGTTGGTTCGGGTCTAAACTGAAAACTGATATGTGATAAACATGATTGTTCTGTTAAGCGTTGTGACATTGGTCCCCGGTGTATTTGGTTTGTGTTATTTTATGTTGTCATTATAGTTAGCTAATAAGCTCTCGGTTAGCTGCTCGGAGGATTTCCTCAGATGGTGCGCGAAGAATGCATATGTTTTATATAGCCGTCTGTAATGTGCATTAATTTACAATTCCTGATATAGTAATAAGCTGATGTTGTGTTATAGAAGAAATAGAAGTGTGAGTGTATAGTCACAATTTTTCAAAGTTGTATGACGACTTTATTATTATAACCTGGAATAAAATTCGGATGAGATCTACCGGCACAGCAACACCGTCTCCTGTGGCTCACTCGTCTTTTCCTGTTAAAACAGGTTAGATGCATCTGCTTGCCTGTCCCTCCACCTGCCACAGATTCATGGGGGCTCGTCCGGGATCGGCGCCACTGCTTTAGATGTACCGGCTGCTGATCCAGTGATGCATGAACACCGGGACCAGGATAACTACCTGCTGCTGTAGTGAGGTGCCGTCCAGTGTGTGACCACAGAAGCAAGGCGACGCGATAGCTGCTAAGGAGTTGGCCATTTGGTGTCCAGGAAAGAAGACCAGAGGAAAAGGGTCTTGATCTTCAAGGGAACCAAACTGGCACCTGGGGCTGCACGTCAACGCACACCATGTCAGTAACACACAAGGAACTGATCTGGGACATCAAAAAGAATCTATTCCAGCTGTCTGGTTCTCAAGCCAGGTTTAAAACAGGTTGGTTGCATCTGTTTGCCTGTCCCTCCACCTGAGACCTGCCACAGGTGCATCTTTACTTCCGGTGTGATTTTGCCTCGGGAAACCTGACTGAAAAATTCACGGATACTCATTAACTTAAGGATGTAATAAAAGGTAAGGTTAATAACAACAGCATTTGTGTTAGCCGTTATTAGTCAATGTCAATCCACCATTCTCTAACTATGTATAAAATAAACACTCCGATCGGAGAGTAAACCAGCTAGCAGCAGCTTGGGAAACACAGTTGGAAAAATATATACACCGCTGTCCGTCAGTGCTGTATTGCTAAAAGTTTAACTAAAATCAGTGACATCTTCCAACACTGTTGTTTAGAAAAGCATTTTAAATATTAATTTAAGCGCCATCTGCCAAATAATTTCCATATTCTGATGTGATTTAAAATTTCTCCATTTGTTTTGTTGTCCATTATTCTCAACAGTAGCCGACCTAACACCCTACCATATCTGGGATATTCTTCTTCCTCTGTCCTTGGGAGGTTCAGTCAATCAGCTGTGGGACATCTTCTGCCTAGTCAAAGTATCATGGGCCTCTTGATTTAAAAGGACAAACCAGTACAGAGCCTCTCTGCTCCTGCAAGTCACACTTCTTGGATGAACATTCACTACTGCAAGCAGCTGTTAGAAATGAAATCTTTGTGCATCTATTCTGTAATTAATATCTATATGTATCTATTAATAAATGAACTGATGTGTAGAGTTCTATAAAAAACTATTGTAAATAGCTTCTCTTGTAATCTACATATATGCAACTTTTACATTTAAATTGCTTCTTTTTGTAAGTTTTACACATCTGGCAACAAAGTATATGGAGGAGAGGAAATGCTAAAATTAAAGCTGCTATTGTGGAAAAGATATAAGGTTTGTGGCTGTTTCTTTAAAACATCTATTTAATTATATTAAAACACTGCAGATGGTTACATTTATTATATATATATTATGTATATATGTATATATATATATACATACACACACACACACTACATTACACATAATTATCACACTTAATTTAAATCATTGATAGAGAAAATGTATTTAGAAAAGGCATATCAATTTTATTTCAACAGTATGTACTCAGGGTTTACAACTTAAGAAGACATCCATGTTGGGTCCTTGGCGTGAGCCAGTCTGCAGTGAACTGGTGGATGACAGAGAGGTACAGATACTGTAGTGAGCAGTTTGAAGCAGAAGTCCCACCATGTGATCCACAGGGTTTTCCCAGCTGAGCACAAACTTCATGCACTTCGTTTCCACAGGCACCACAGCAGAATCAAGTGAAACCTGTTAAAAGGGATATAAAGTTATTCATATGTTATCAATTTTCTACTGCCAAGTCTACAACTGCAGGTAGACAAAGTAAAAGAAACTTAACCTTCTAATCATAACCTTTGAGAAATATTCATTGGAGAAATGTGAAGTTAAGCTAATACACACACACACACACACACATATATAGCTCATCACATTTCTCCAATGTAACTTTAATATCCATCTATCTAAAACAGCGTCTTCCTCCTCATGTCTTGATCGTAGCAAGAGTTAACTTCTCAGGACGTGGTGGAGCAGCGGGAGGTGAAACTAGCGTAAGTGAGGAGGCTTTAATACGATCACACATTTTACATGACGGGTGACAACCCCAGTCTATACTATAAAAATGTGATTAAGATTAGAGCCTAAATACGTTCTATTTCCAAAACAGAAAGGCTACGTAATGTTAGCCAGCTAACAAATTACTATTGCTATCCTAGCATATCAACTAACAGCTAGAAAAAGCTACGTACCTTCGTAGTCAAACTGGTATCATTCAGCGAGGAATTTGTCCAGTTTAGATTATGTTGTTTAAGAAAAATTGTTTGCAAATAGTGATATATCTTCAAATCATATTTGTGGCAGCAGCTTTAGAGTCCAGAAACAGTTTTAACGCCACACACCGGAACTAAAGATACACTGCATCGAGTCAAAACGGATGTTGTCTGACGTCATGTGAAAAGAGTCTATTACAGCGAGAGCATGTAAGGAGATATTTGGACTCACCCAGATCCGGTTTTCTCCGCCATTGTGCATCGTTGTTGCTCTTTTTAGTGTGAAAATGCCGTCTTCCTTGGTTCATTCCGTCCACAGCATGTTCCACACGCAAACTCGCGCTCTGCTGTTTGAATTGTTCGCTTTGGCGTGCTATCTGAATAGCTCGTTCAAGTGTGAGGTCGGTCTCCAGCTGCAATTTTTGGGAAACATCACGGTCCAATATGCCTATCACAATCCTGTCTCGAATTTGTTCATCTCTGGTGCCCCCTAACTCACAGTATTGTGCTAGCTCGTATAAGCTTGTAACGAATGTTTCGACTGGCTCTCCGGCTTTCTGCACTCTCTTATGAAAGCAAGCTCTGTCGTGAATAATGTTCTTTTTAGGCACAAAATGGTCGCTAAATTTCGCCATTACCGTCGTTTAGTCCAGCTCGGGATGAATCTCTACGGTTTCTTCATCTGCCTCTCCTTCGTCGTTTTCCCTCATACACAAAAGAGTCATAAATAGCCTCTGCCTCTCTTCCCACGGCATAGAGAAGCGTGTTAACTTGGACTTCCCCGCTCTCTCTGTCCAGCTTTGATGTTACTCTGAAGCGGCCGAAGCGACGGCGCCACATGCACCAGTCCGCCGGGCGGGAGAAGTCGAAGGGTTCTGGTGGTCCGAACTGTGCCATATCTCACTCAGTAGGCGTCCTGTCGGCCACTTCGGACACCATGTCATAGACGGCTATCTTTACGAAGAACTCAACGTGGACCCGTTGTGCAGCTTGTAGAACTCAGCTTTATTTTTCTTAATGCACCTATACACCTACTGGATGTACAGCGCATGCTCACCAGTCTACACACGGCTACGGAAGCCTAACTGTCACATCTAGTGACATGCTGCACTGCGCGCAGAGATGCTCAACAAATTTAACGCTACTAATGTGACTTCAGTATTTTTCCATTTCTTGTCTGTTAAGTTTTAATAAGAGTCACAGAAACTGTTTTAGTTGTCCGAGCTTTAAGGGACGAGTTTCTCTGATCTCCACGCGGCCGTGGGCACCAGCTCTGGCTGACTAAGTGGACAAAGCATTTAATAGGGTTTGGTGCATCGTGTAAACGAAAAAATAATAATATAAAACCAGCATGAAGCGTGACTATGAGGTGAGAACGAAAGCTCCTCACTGGGCTGAACCTGCATGATGAGGTTAGCGGTGGTTCGTTAACCATTAACGCACCGGCCAACCGGGAACACATTCATGAACTTTACAGGGAAGACAGAGTCACATGCTGGGCAGCGTGTTGAGATGTAAACGCTGCATTTAATTCTTTGTTCACAATTAGAAATCATTCTCACCGCTCGCTCAACCTGCACCTCTGAAAGCGCGACTTCGAGTTATTCCTGCGGATCATACAGCTGCACAACTAGATCTAACACAGATTGATTTAAGTTCTTACCTTGAAATAGAGTTCTCCAAAGAGACATAATTCCTCACATAGGGTTAATGTAAATATCCATATACATCCAGTTTGACTGAAAGGAGACATGCGTGATCTGCGCTGAGGTCAAGCTGCTGCAGCGCGCGAGGCAACGCGCAGAGACGCCAGCTGTGTGATTGGTCCGCTCTCTGGCTTTAAATGCATAAAGTAGAGGTGTGCCGATCGATCGGCCACCGATCATAATCGGCCGATTTTCGTGAAAAAGTGTATGATCGGTGATCGCCGATCACGGCCTCTTGTTATCGATCACCAAAACGATCACATTTATTTCACTTTGCAGCCTGCATGTGCAGCTCATCCCCTTTTCTTCACACTGCGCAACAAACCCTGTGGTGTGGAGCTGTAACGCTCAGAGTGAATGGGGAAGTTTGCGTGTTGCGGCGGAAAATTACCTCGGGAGTGAAGCACGTCAAAATGCATTAACACAATGAATATAATATGGCATTTAAAAAATAAGCACTTGACGGAGTTCAGCTATACCGAGGCTCAAAGCAAGAACAAAAGGACATCCGGAGCGGCAGGTAAAGCAGCACTTAACTACCAAGACTCACCCGGATTAGCATCACGGTAAGAAAGCTAAATGAATAAACCGAAAAATAATTAGTTTTCGAGCTGGCGGTGCAAGACGCTGGTTCTGCGCTCGCTCTAAGCTCTACTGGTGGAAATATTTCACAGACGGCGCCGTTTCTGCTCCACCCAGCAGTGAACTCTCACACCGAACGTCAGCTTAAAGCTGCAGCATGTAACTTAAAAAAAATACAAATATATATTTTAGATATGCATTAAAACTTTCGCTGTCCTAACATAAGACAGATAATCTCTGAAAAAAAATCGATCTCTTTAACCTGCTCCGTATTTCTGCAGAATTACTCAGCTCAGTCAGAAACAACCAATCAGAACCAGCATTAATCAGCTAGCCATGCTATCAGAAAGTTATGATTTAGTAACTCAGGATTGTTTATTTTAATGCAACCTGCATTTGACTTTGAATGAATGTCTCCTTTGTTACCTGACATTATTTGATATAAGCAGATTTATTTGACTAATAATTTATGGAACTGAGAGCCTTACTGTTAAATATTATTTTACTGATTGCAGGTTTTTCATTTGTTCTTTTGACTGAATAGCTGCTGTATTGTACCTGCAAGTATTTTGCATGTTTTATGCTTAAATTAGGTGAATTTATTGCCAGATAATTTTTTAATTTTGCCAGATCACTTAGTATCATTTCTACCTAAAGCGAAAACTAGGGTAAAACTAGTTGTTTTAAAAACTAGGGTTTTTAAAACTAGTCAATCCAGGCAATCGGCAAAGATCGGTGATTGGCAGAGATCGGCCTCATGGGAGATCAGCATCGGAATTGGCAGCAAAAACCTGATCAGAGCATCCCTAGCATAAAGTATGAACATATCTTCTATAAACTTATCTTTTAGGAATAAATCAGCTCCGCCAGTGAAATGTTCAGAGCAACAGAGAAGCTTGCAATCCGGCTTCTCTGTTAAATAATAACTAAAAATAACTAAAAAAAAGTGATTTTTTTTTTCCCTGCTTAGTCTGGTGGCGGGGTGCCAGGCTTATAATACCCTGGGGGAAGCCCTGGGAGTCATTTAATTTCATTGTACAGATGTTATTATTGGGCCCCAGTCAGTGGTTTCTGTCATTACAGATAAAAGGTTCATCTACTTGACGTGCGATCTGCTCACATATAAAACAGATGAATAAAGTCCTGTATTCTCTGTTCAACTTGTTGAATATTAATTAAACTCGGTAGAAATTAAATGCAACTGAATAGCCTATGTCATAATTATCATTTAAAAATTGACGGGTAAAAATAGCAAACATCAGTTTTTGACAGTCAGTCAAATGACAGTCAACAAAAAAAGTCTAAAAATTAAAAATAAATAAATAAATAAAGTCTCTGCTGTGTACCTGAAAATATGACAGAGAACTTCATGGGACAGCTCATTGATGTAGTCCTTGCGTTCAAAGGATGTCAGGGCTTGTTCGTCCACATTACTCCCTCCTGAGGACTGAAGTTTAGTAGTCTTCTTCCTTGGTCCCATGGCTTCAGTGTCACCACCAAGCACACACTGAAATGAGCACTTGTCCCTGCGCTCTTAATTGCCTTTTCACATAAATGAGCCTCAGACCTATGAAAAATAAAGAATTATAAGTACATTCAAACGTATTGTGATCACTGACCCCTTTAATAAATTGATTTAGTATTTTCATTGATTCTTTCATTTCTCTGCGACGAGTCGATGTTGGCTGAACAGTTACAAATGTCAGTCCATCTACTCCAACCTAAACACTTTCCCCAATCAGTGTATGTAAATATATATAGGAAGAAAATATATATTTATTTATTTAGGGATGGCTCATGATATTGGGCCAATGATATGCCAGAAGGAGAAGAAAAATAATATCTCTTTAAAAAGGTTTTTAAAACCAAGGAAAACAAGTAACCAGTACGGAAAGAGAAAACAAGACAAAATAATTAGCTTACCACTACATGCTGTCTGATAGGCACCACATATTGTCAAACAGAATGTTAAGTCCTACCTTAACATTAATATAGTCACTTTATTGCCTTACAGCAATTGCTAGAAATGTAGTAGATGTATGAAGATTATTATTTTGTTGGACATGAAGCAAGAACTTCATTAGGGTCTTGTGGATGTTTTTGTTTTCACATCAAGTGGTTTCTGACCCGACGACTCCACTCATGGAGAATACATGTTACTTTGTACCAACAACCCTAAAAACCCTATAACTATATTGTACATTGTGTGATGAAGTAACAGGATTTTCTTTTCTGGACCAATACAACAAAATTTAAATCAGAATAGCCGTGAACAAATTCTGTCAGACTTCCTGTGGCAGCTAGACTTTTTTTTAATTCTTATTTTCTTAAACATTTTCATGACACACAACAATATGGCCACAACCAATGCATGTATAAGGGTATATTAATCCTCACACCTGCCGGATATTTCTACAGAATATTTGCTCTCCAACATCTACAGGCCCCTACAGAAAAGGAAACACCTTCTACGATGCCTGCCTTATGCCAGGTCTCAACTAAAGAGTAGGAAAAGCTCAGAGTTTGTTCAAACAACCAGGGAACTGAGCAGTTACGGATATGTTGCAATAGCAATTTGATGAAGGAAAACGGCTACATAGTTTTCTGCACCCGCATATGCACATATATGCACATATATGGACATATATGCACATACTTGCCCCTGAACTTGCTTTGAGTTTTCTACCAAACTCGTTTTCTGAAATGGGGCCCAGGAGTCACTACCTCCTTTCGATCTGAATCAGCTCAAACGTAAACCCCGAGAAGTATTTAGCAAACCATTAAGAATTCAGTTCTAAAATCCCGTTTTTAGGACAAAGAAACTAAAAGCAGTGCTTAAAACAGTATCAAACAGAAGAGTTATTGATGAACAGAAAGAGCCTTTCGTTCTAAACTCGCTCTTAAACTGGGTCTCTAAGAAAGTCCTGGTGGCGAGTTCCAGCTCTAGTCTCTGAAAGCGTCTGGTAACTCCAGCAAAAGTGAAAAACAAACTCGTATGACCTAACAAACCTACCAGTATAGCTTCTTCTGTTTCTGTTGGTGGTCCTTCTTTCCCGTCCGTAAAAGATTCTTCTTCTTCTTCTTCTTCTTCTTCTTCTTTTGCTTCTTCTTCTTCCTTCCTTTTTTTTTGTTTTATTGGCGGATGGCAATCAACTTAAGGTGCATTTACCGCCACCTACTGGACTGGAGTGTGATCATCAATTATATTCAGAGGGATTTTATAATACACACCTCAATGGTGTATATAAGTGTGCAAATTCACACACATACACACGTATATGTGTGTATGCACATGCATACACTCATGATACCTTAAGGATTTTGTTTTGAATAATAGATTTCTCCTCACTTTTGCTTTTAGGAATTCTTAAGTTAATCCAATTTCAGGGGATGTTTAGCTAATATATCTACTTCTTCATTTCTTTCAATACCTACATGTGCAAGAATCCAGACAAAACAAGACATTTCTTATGTAGCTGAACTATCCATCCATCCATTTTCTGTACACCCTTGTCCCTAGTAGGGTCAGGAGGGGTGCTGGTGCCTATCTCCAGCTAACACTTCAGGCAAGAGGCAAGGGTCACCCTGGATAAGTTGCCAGTGTGTCACAAGGCAACACAGAGACAGACAGGACAAACAACCATGCACACACAGTGAATTTAACCTGATAGTCATTTTTGAAAAACTTGAGGGTGGGACTGTGGGAGGGAGCCAAGCCAGGGTACATGGAGAGAACCCACACATGCACAGTGAGAACTGGCCTGGAGTTGAACCCAGGACCTTCTTGCTGCAAGGCAACAGTGCTACCAGCTGCTCCACTGCACAGTTCATAGCTGAACTAAGAAGTGATATGTACTAATAATAAATCAAATCTATAAGATTTGCCAGATTTTCTACTTAATAATGCAGCTTGACTATCTGATGCAATTATAGATGTATTTGCTTTTTTAACATTATCATCAAGCAACTATTTCAAAGCTAATATAATGGCAGTTAATTCAGCTGCATAAACTTCTAGATGATTGTTGTTCTCCTTTTAATCACAACTTTATGATGTGGGATATTCACAGTTGTATCTGTTCTGTCACTAGTTGGATCTTTAGACCCATCTGTATAACTATGCTATCTTTAAATCTTTCAAGATCATTTTAACTATAACCTATTCTGGAATCTTTCCCTTTTTAAGAAATTCCCCTAATTGCAAATCAACTACTGGCGTGATGAATAACCATGGTGGAACTGATGATTGTGGAACCATAAAACTATACTGGAACTGTGTCAAACCTAAATTTTGAGCTTCTATGTCCCCAATCCATCCAAAGCTATTATATTTATGTCCCCAGTCCTGTAGCACAGTCTTTGATGGATGACCATAATTATGTCCCTGGAGGTTTACCCAATACATACATTAGCTTCATTCTTCTTAACCTTAAAGCAGTGTTTCTCAATTATTTTCTGTCATGCATTAACATTAAAAAGATAGGTTTTGTCTATTTCCTGACCTTTCTCTGTGAACTACAGTTACTTGCTTATGAAGCAGGAGGGCCATACTAAGATTTTTTTATTTTGTGTTTTAAATATGAGTAAAGTTGGACACGAATCATAATTTTATGACAACTTTTCACACTGTGCTAAAATGAGGAATACTGAGGGTGTTGTAAAGTTACAGTTGGTATTGGTTTAACAAATAAGGAAATATTTAGTGTTTTAACACATCAGAATCAAGTTATCAGCCAGAGGATTTTGAAATGGTTGTTTAAACAACTTTTTATTTCAAAGAAAGAACCAGACTTATTCTGGACTATTCAGAATTAATTACTGATAACAGCTTCATACTTTTTAGACTTTTTAGGGCATATAATTCCATTGATCACAACTTTATCTTTAGCTGTCTTCATAAATTTGGATTTGGTCTTTTTTTTTCCTGCAATACAATGAAAACATTATATAGTAATGCTAATTGCTCTGTCAAATAAAAAAAATGGCATTTCACCTAGATTTAACCTATATCAAGGAATTAGGCAGGGCTGCCCAATTTCCCCTCATCTCTTCCTTTTAGCTGCTCTGATTCTTTCTGACCACATTTCTATAAATCAACTGAAAGGTATTTCTGTTTTTGGTAAAGAAATACAAATTAGTCAGTTGGCTGTTGATTCGACTCTGTTTTAAGAGATAGCAGTCAAGTTTCTCCTGCTTTAAATTTAATCCAAACTTTCTCTGATGTTTCAGGGCTTCACTTGAATATGAACAAATGTGAACTTCTACCGGTTAGATTGTGATTTAGAGTCTGTTTGTAATATTCCTGTCAAAGAAAGTGTTACTTATTAGGCATAATTATCTCTAAGAATTATTTTAAAAGGTGTTAATCAAATATTGGTTGATAAAACCAAAAAACGCCTTAATTTATGGCATCAAATGCCCCTTTTCCACCAGCTCTACGTCAGCAGCCCGGCTCGGCTCGGCTCGGCTCGGCTCGGCTCCTCGGAGTGACCGCGTTTCCACCGGCCCGGCTCAGCGATGTAGCAGGGTGCCGCCTCCTGGCGGTGGGGGGAGGGTATTGCCTCCAGGCGCTATGTGCTGTGCTTCATTACTATGCGACATAACGCAAGTTGTTGTTTTCTGATACAAAAGAAGAAGAGAGAGCAGAGCTATTTTTTATAGCCTGTGATTTTGATTTTTCTGACACTTCAAGACAATGTGCGGTGGGAGGAATGCCACACATACAGGAATACAGCTGATCTCCACCTTGCAGCGGGAGGAAAGCAGGTGACTGTGACGGTGCAGGTGAGCTAACGATGATTTTTGTATTAAACTACTATAAACCTTGTAATACATTGCTGAATATACATGCGCTAATGTTAGTCGGGGTGTCAGAAATAACTTAATAGTGTCAGAATTGTGTGTTGGCGCCGCACATTCATAATATATTCCAATGTGTTTTCAGATGTTGGTAAACTGTCGCTGCAGACCATCGTGGTTCTTCCTGCAGCCTCTGAGTTGTAGGGTCTCATCAGTGTCCGTCTTCCTGCCTGTGGTCGGTGTTTACCTTCGGGATGTCCAGAGACCTTCACCTTTCCGAAGCAGGAATCACATGAGCTCAGTGTGCTGATGAAACATTTCTAATTTAAAAAATGTGGCTGATGTTCTTACACTGTTAAAAGTCATCCCCTCCATTAGTTAACATAACGTTTTTCTATAAGTTACTTCCAATTAACATAATGAGTTATGTAATTTCAACATAATTTCAATTGTTTTTGGCATTTCAACTCAAGAATGTGAGTCAGTTCAATTAAACATAAATGTAAATGTGTGAACATAAAATGGTAGCCAGATCTTGTAAAAACTGATCACCACTGGCAATATTAATGCGAGATCCAAATAGTGCCGGAAATTCGCTCTTTATCTGATAAGGGACTAAATATGATGTAAGATTTAGTAAGACTTTATAAAGTTCTTCATCCCAGTTAGAAGTGCTTATTAAATGGAGAAGAGGAACACCACCTGATCAGATTAGGGACGTCGAAAGCAAAGTCGCGGATGAATACTATTTTTTCTAAGACCTGGATCCGTCCAAAGGCTGTTTAAATTTGGCGGGGTATTTTTTCTAAATACGAAGCGAGCTGGAGCCCTAGAGGTAAGGTAAGCTGCATTTGTCGTTTTTTGGTAATACCATCCTCTTTTAAATTATGTTATTAAGAGCTAAAAGTTCGTGTCTCTGTTACATGTTTAAACACGGGACATAAAACAACATCTTGCTAACTGTCGAGGGCAGGAGTTAGTTAATGCAGCTAGCTAAACGCAGTATGCTACTCGGTTGCGCTTATAGGACTTTTCTTAAGAGAAAATACAAGCAGCTACCACAATTTTTGTATTGTACCCTTTCTCAGAAGCACATATGTGGAGCTTGGTCAAAGTTTTGCATCGACATGCTGACTCCAGGTCAGCAGCTTCGGGAAAGGCTGTGCGTCAGTAATTAGCCGTGTCCTTTGTTTCATGTATCCTTGCCCCACACTGGTGTTACTGATTATCTTAAATGTTAAAATACTTTTTTGTTTTGAGATCGTAGGAGATCAACCACACATCACAGAGCTCATTTCCCGATGGCCAGCTCTGTTCCATGAGAGACAGGTAATCGCACAACTGAATTGGTTCCACCAAGAGATTTAGTGATTTAAGACTGAGTTAACTGTGTCCTATTGAGACAAGTTTTATATTCTGTCACCTCAGATTAGGGCTGAATTTACAAGAATCGTCACCAAAGACCTTCTGGAATCTTTTCTTGACGGACTTGATGGCCTGGTTCCGAGACTGCTGGAGGTCTACAAAGCAGCAACCAAATCTGGAAAGAAGCAGCCACTCAAAGACATTTTGGACTGCCTTGCAAAAGATGTAAGCAGAACTGAAGATGGCTAGAAAACAAGGCATATTTGTTATTTTTGTTAAAATATATTCATCTTACTGAATGTCTCATCTCTTGCAGGACACAAATGAAAGGAGAAGAGCTGCTGGCGAAGATCCATCAACTGTCATCAGGATGTGTGATGTAAGTCTAACAAATATTACAAAAACTCTTTACATATTTGCCTATTCCTCTTTCTTGTTATCATTTTTTAAAAGTTTTTGTAGCATTTGTATTTGCAAAAACTTATTTTTAGTCCTTGTAAAGACATTACTTCCTGTTTACTACAGCCATACATAACATCAAATTCTGATGTAATTACTTTGTGTATCCTAATTGATTTTGCTCAAAGCCAGTTGATGGAAACATGCCTGATTTGCATTTTCTTTTTAAATTTCTTTTGACATGTTAAAAATTTGATTAAAAAAATTCATTAAAATGGAAACACTGCTAGTGTTCTACATTTTTAGAATAATTTCAGTGCTTCACCATAGTGGTTTTTAATCTGCCACACACTGTGTTCATGTGCATGAAAATACAAGTTCTGTGGATGAAAAACATTTGTCAAAAAGAAGGACTAGCTGACAAAGTGCTGAAAATACTTTGAATATGGTGTACACAAAACTGGCTTATTTTCAATGTCTAATGCTTCTTGATGTTGGCCTCATCCACAACAGTGGCCTGTTTCATTGCCATTATGCTCTATGCTTTGACAAACTGGGAGTGTGTGTCAGGTTATTCACTGACTGAACAGAAGTGCATCATACAAACCCACAAGTGTCAAAACGTGCAGATTGTTAAACCTCACAATAGCATAAAAACTTGCAGTATAAAGATACCACAGTGTTTGCATTCTTTACTTGCACACAAATGTCAATTATTTCTTCTTTTAAGGCCCATGCTGATTTTCTGGATGATGCCATGAAGGGGATGCAGGTTGGTCTCCTGATTGCCTGTGAAGCTGGTGAACAGGGAGCCCATCCCACACGAGGTCTTCGATATGGCAGTTGTGGTGGAGGAGACCATTGTGCTTCACAACATTAAAGATGTGACACTTGGATTTGCTACGCTTATGGGTGTCATCTACTGTGTCAATCTCAAGTATCCAGATGACATGAAGTACTCGTTTGAGTTTCTTCAGAGAGTGGTGATGAAGATCAAACCAGACCAGGCCTCAGCTCCACTACATGGTTTGAGAAACAAATCCTGAGGTACAAACTGTAACATCTGGTATGTTTTCAGTTTTATTTTCTTGCATAAGAGTTCCTGTTTGGTTTATTCTATACACTAAGTGTTAATACTAATGGTTATGTACTAAAACATTTAGCATTGTGCTGAATTGTGGAAAACCTCTCAGGGTTGTCCTGAGTTTAAAACACTGATTGATCGTTTAGCACTTTTTGGACTGTTTTTGAGAGATGGTAGCTGGTTGTATCACTGCCACTGTTGAACGTGGTTAGAATATTTTTACAATAATGGTCTAATTTCTATGGAGGACTAAAACTGACCAATAAATAAGTACACTTTAAAGGCACCAATTAATTAAATATAAGAACTTCAACCTCTTTTTATAATTTACCTTCATATTTTTCCAGCTTACAAACTATATTTTTTAGCACATAATTTAATATATATGTGTGTTTGTCCTTTACTTGTAGATGCATTCGTGTCTTAAGTGCGTGTGTGTGTGTGTGTGTGTGTGTGTGTGTGTGTGTGTGTGTGTGTGTGTGTGTGTGTGTGTGTGTCCCCTTGCCCCAAGTCTTTTTAGTTTCATTTTATTTTTACATATCTGTCTTGTGTTATGTCTCATTTTGCAAATAAAGTGTGCTGTCTTTCTTGGGTCAGCTCCTCCACTATTGGTCAACAGACAGGAAGGAGCAGAATCCATGTGCAGATCTGTTGACCAATAGTTGGACTTAACCATGAAGGACAGCCCCCACAGCCAGCGGACGTTAGAATAATGTCACCTCCCACCTTATTTGCACAATAAAGCAGAAATGCATAAGGTAAAGTAAAAACATGAGAAAAAGCAACACCTGGAAAAAAGTTTGGGGGGAAAAATTATAAAAAATAAATATTTAAGAGTCATAAATGAATCTACAAGTAAAGGGGAAAACAAAATTTTTAAAACAAACTAAATTGTGCTGAAATCTATAATTTGTTGAAACCAAGGTGGGAAAATGAATATGGTAAATTAAATTCATAAAACATTAGGTAAGGATATTAATTGGTGCCTTTTAAGTTCATTTATTTATTGAGATGTATATCAAAAATTATTTCTGTTATTTGTCAAAAAAAGTATTTCTGTTTTTATTAGTCAGTCCTCCAATAAATGTCAACACTTTTGCTTCTTGGACAAATGTTTTCTTTTACACTTGATTTAAGGCTTGTCTCATCTGTATTTGATAGAGAAAGATAAAAATAAATGTTTGATATTTGAAATGGAAGCATATTTGGTGTAATTATATATATATATATATATTTTTTTTAAACTTTATTTTTATTTGTTTTTATATAACACATACACTTAGAACATGAGGGCTAGGACAGGTAGCAGCCAGTCATACTGATGACCATCACAATGCAGACATTTCACAGTATAAAATTACACAGAATAAATACAAAGAGAGCTCCAGGTGTCTGTCTGAGTGATGTAGAATCACAACCATCAACTGTTACACACTTTTGGTTATAAAATAATCCCATTTTTCCCAAAGTCTCTCTCCTTTCTCCTTCTGGAGACGTATTGTAAATGTCAACATTTCCATATTGTATATCAAGTTTATGATATTCACAAGAAGCTTCAGAGTAGGAGGTCTAGGCTGGAGCCAGCATTTAGTAATCGCCTTCTTGCTTGCAATCAAAAATATCTTCAACATGTAAGTGTCCTTATTATCTAGTCCTTCAGGGGGTATTCCAAGGTACATAGCAGAAAATGAGAGGGCTAAAGATATACCCAGAATTTCATAGATTACTCGATTAACATCCTTCCAGAATGTTTTCAACTATGGACAGTCCCAAAAGATATGAAAACAGTCTGCAGAAGCCACACCACACTCCCTCCAGCAAGAGGACTGAGAATCACCCAGCTTCGATTTCTGCTTTGGTGTAATAAAAAATCTGATTAGATTCTTCCAACAGAAATCGCGCCATGTTAAAGAATTTGTGGTGGACAGAATATTCCTCCAAATCCGCAACCAGACCTCCGGTAAAATTATTACATTTGCTTCCTTTTCCCATCGTTGTCTGACATAATCAGTTGATTTCTTATTCATAGATGATAAATTTCTATAAAGTTTGCCTATAGTGCCTTTTGTATTTTTACCAGTGTATGAATCCATAAATATTTGCACTATCCAAGTCATAAGTTTTGATTTCTTTCCTGAAGAAACTCCGGGCCTGCAAATAACGGTAGAAATCTCCTCTGCCCACGTCATAAGTCCGGCACAAATCCTCAAATTTGACCAACTCCCCGTTTTTAATTATATTACAGAATGCAGTGATTCCCTGTTTCGCCCATCTTCTATATTTGTGGTCTATCAATGCTGGGAGGAAACGTGGGTGGTACGCCGGCCAACTCAATACTCCTATCTGTTTATGGAGGTTGAACTTTTTAACTACCTCTGCCCACCTTTTCAAAGAGAAACTCAAACACAGATTTTGTAATTGGTATACCTGGGGCAGCCCATCCAGGCACCCCAGAACAGACTGTATAGGGACGTCCAACAAGGAAAGCTCTATATCCTTCCATTTAGCCTCATAGACACCAGCACACCAGAGGTCTAATCTGGGCAGACAAGTAATAATCCACCAGGCAAGGTAGACCCATACACCCCCCGACCCCCAATCCCCAGGCAGCTGCAGGGTCAAGTATCTTACTCTTGGCCTTTTATTGCTCCATATAAACCTTGAAAAATGCATATCCCACTCCCTAAATTGTTTTGCTGGAACCTCTACTGGAAGAGCTGTAAATATGTACAATAGTCTTGGAAGAACATTTATCTTTATTGTTCGGATTCTGCTGCCAAGGTCAAGGGGAAGCAGGCTCCACCTCTCCGGGTCCTCATATATTTTCTTATTTGTTTGTAATTAACCTCATATAATTGAGCCAAGTTTTTTGTTAGTATAACCCCCAAGTATTCTATTTGTAATTGGTGCCAATTAAATTGATAACTATTTATTAACTTTTGACGGAACAAAATGAAGGGTCAGAATTTGGGTTTTTTGTATGTTGAGTTTATAGCCTGAGAGTCTGCCATATGTTTCCAGGATGCTCATAAGCAATGGAATACCAGATTCAGGGTTTTTAATTACTACTAAAACATCATCTGCGTACAAGCATATTTTGTTTTCCACATTCCCTATAGTCACCCCTCCAACTCAGCCTCCTCCCTAAGAACCTGAGCCAGTGGTTCGATAAAAAGATTAAAGAGTAGTGGGCTTAAAGGGCAGCCCTGCCCACATCCTCGTTGTAATGTTTGATTCGAGAGGCTTCCATTGATTTTAATTCTTGCTTTTGGTGAAGAATACACATTTTTTATACATTGGATAAATCTATCACAGAACCCAAATCTCTTCATTACTTGAAACAAAAACTCCCACCCTACAGTATCATATGCCTTCTCGGCATTAAGCTGAGAAGGACTGTGCTTGATTTTTCTTTAGTTATATGAACGGCCCTTCTTATACTATCATGCGTTTGTCTATTACCAATGAAACCTGTCTGGTCCTCATCTATCAGGAAAGGCATCAGGGTACTTAATCTCTTGGCTAATATTGCTGCATATAGTTTGTAGTCTATATTTAATACACTAATTGGTCTATACCCTTTAGGATCCGCTTTGTCCTTCCCCACCTTTAGTATGACCGATATAAACGCCTCTCGCCATGATGGTGGAAGAGCGCCCCCTCCCAGGGTGTAGTTGAAGGAGGCCTTCAGTAGTGGGAGAACAGATTCCCTCATGGCCTTATACCACTCCGGAGGGAAACCATCACAGCCTGGTGATTTATTGGTCTTAAGATTGGATTTCCCTCGGTCAACTTCCTCAGCTGATATTTCTGCCATTAACTTGTCATTTTGGTTTTTTCCTATAGATGGAAGATCCAAGGAGTTAAGAAATTTTTGAATTGTTTGATTATCCATTTTGTCTGGCTGTGTGTACAGAGCTGCATAATATCCTTCAAATGATCTCTGAATTTCTTCAAGTTTATTAATCATCTTGTTAGTTTTTGGATTCCGATTTTTATAGATTGTGTTTTCCACCTGTTGTTTCCCGAGCCTCCATGAAAGCACCTTAGAAGTTTTTTTTCAATTTCCTCATTTAAATTTTTGTGACTCTCCTGCTTAACCGGCCTCATTTGTTCCAGTAAGGAAGGGCTTTTGTTAATCGAATGCAGCTGCTCCAATCTTTTTAAATTTTCTTGTAAGTCTGTTAGTTTTTTCGCTCTGACCTTCTTTAAGTTAGCACATTTTGCAATTATTTTACCCCTAATATATGCCTTGGCTGCATCCCACAGAATTGTAGGGCTAACTGTACCATTATCGTTAAATTCTAAGTAAGTTTTAAGCTCTTTTGCCATTTCTGTTGTGAATTTCATACTATTTAATAAACTTGTGTTAAGCCTCCATAACGTGTTTTTAGTGCTTCTAGCTGAATTAATTTTCATAGTTAAACCAGAGTGGTCGGAGATGTCTCTTTGTCCTATTTTACAATCTTTTACTCTGTGAAGATCCTTATTGAACATAAAAAAATAATCAATTCTAGTATGTATGTTATGTCTCGTTGAGTAAAAAGTAAATTCACGGTCATATTTATGGAAAGATCTCTATACATCCACAAGACCCAGTTCTTGCAGGATTTTTTTGAATTGCTTTTCTAAGCGAGTCCTTCCTCCTTCACTGCTAGTCGTGTCCATTTTTGGGTTTAAGAGTAAATTCAAATCACCTGCACATATACATGTGCCACTTGCTTCTGCGGCCACAAGAAAGTCAATGCTACTACCAGGGGGAGCATAGATATTGCATAGGGTGACCTCTTCCTGTTCCAGCTTCCCCATTAATAACACATATCTGCATTCTTTATCTTTATGTTCTGCAATTAAATCAAACCTGATACTGTTTGGTATAAGAATGGCTACCCCTCTTTTTTTCCCAGATCTGTGAGAAACATAATATGTTTTTTTCTATAACCCATTTTCTTAATTTTCTCGTTCTTCATTCGACAAATGTGTTTCCTGCAAGAAACCAATGCCAACCTGATCTCGTTTAAACTTTGAAATGTTCTTGCTCCTTTTAATTGGATTTTTTATACCATTCACATTCAAAATCTGTATATTATAATACTGCATATCCTCTAAACACGAACATGTTTTTTCCTACCTGCATAACAACACTCCTAGCCCTCAGAACACACAAAAAACAGAAATACATAACAGACCTTGACATAACAATTAACAGGTCTTCCAAATAAGAGGATCCTTTATTCCTCTTAATGTAGGGGGTAACTGCCACTAGTGGGGCCCCTGCTTAGTTGCCTACTTGAAGAAAGGAAACTGAAAAGGTTAATTTAAGAGTCACCTGCATCGGTTCTTCATCACTCCCGATATGAAGGGGAGTCACAGTCCTCACCATACTCCTGTGCAGAGACGGCCACCCCTTGACGCTCTGAATGGTACCTGACCTGAACTCTCGCTGTGAGGTGCTCAAACGTGTCTTCGGTGGAGTTGAGGAAGGTTATTCATCCATAACGACGTCCTCTCTGCCTGGTCGCTGAAACGCCTTCAGCTTTTCCCGTACGCTCTCTCGCAGGCCAGGTGTGCTCCCAGCGCGTCGCCATCCCACTATATCCATTTGCAGAAGATTGTTGATTGTCCCCGCTGTGATGGCTTTGGATCTGTTTGCAGACACCGGCCCCACCGTGAATCTCAGGTCCAACGCAGCCTCCTCCGCACTGTTGTAGGTGATCACGCCGGAGTCAAAGTGCACACACATTTTGGCCAGCGGGGTTTGGAACCGAATAGCTTTCTCTTTGAGCACTTTCTTAACCGGAGCGTACTCTTTCCTCTTCTGTTGTATTATTTCAGCATAGTCGTGGTCGAAGAATATGCGTTTTTCTTGTGTATATATAGGCTTCTTCCACGCCGCGCGGAGGATTTGTTTTTTAACGTTATATTTCAGGAAGCGTACCACCGTGGACCGAGGTGGAGCACCTGCTGGAGGCTGCGCACCCAGCGCTCTGTGGGCTCTCTCTATCCCCAGATTCTTCTCACTGTCTAAGTCCAAACTGTCACTGAGTTCAGTTTTAAGCATGTTTTCCACGTACCTCTGCATTGAGGTACCTTCCGCATTTTCAGGGATGCCATATATCCGCAAGTTATTCCGGCGTGAGCGTCCTTCCAAATCCGTGATTTTCCCCCAAATAATTTCTGGTCATTTAGCAGCTGGACGATAGCCTCTCTCACTCCAATGTCCCATCTCTCTTTCTCTGCCATGCTCTTCTCCATTTCTCCAAGGCGCTTACCCATCTCCTCGGTCCTGTTGATAGCGGCGTTAACCTGTTGATTTATTTCGGTTGTCAGCTCGTTCAATAGGACTTTAATTTCCTCCTTTAAGCTCATTCTCACTTGCGCTAACTCCTTCATCTCTGATTTGAGGTCCCGGGTGCCCTCCGCCATTACTTCACCGACCACCTTTCTCAGTGAGCTAGTTGTAGCAGGCAAGGCCTCATCCGCCATCTTCTCTCCTTCCTCGACCGGGTGTGCTCCGCGAGCTTTGCTTTCGTGTCGCATTTCTGAGCTCCGAGACTGGACTCGAACCTTCTTATTTTTATCCCCACTCATTCTTATTGAGAAAAATAAACTTTTAGCGCGTTGATACTTTGAATTAGGTGGGTTTTATATCTAGCGATGCAGGACCTCTTTTCTATGCTGCCATACTAATCGCCATGACACCAGAAGTCCGGTGTAATTATTTTTTAGGAAACTGAACTTGGCATTATTAGTGGAGAAATTGAACTCAAGTATTTAAGTTTAACCACCCTAATAATTTTTACAGTGTACAGAGTTGAAGTGCATTAACAATCTGTTGTTTTTAACTTCTCAATACGTTTAAATATGATTCATCTGATGTTCAAGTTATACTGAGTACAAATAAAGCTTTATTCCTTCTAATCTGACTAGTTCTAGTTTTAATCAAACCTTCCATGTTTTCACATTTTGGTCACTAATTGATCGGCGTTTAAAACTTTAAATTCAGTCTTTTTTATCACTAATTAAGGTTACAAGTTTTGGACATGTTTTCTCACTTTCTTACACTGAAGATTCCCCAGGAAGACAGATAAACAGTGAGTGGATAGAATGATGATGTATAAATTAGAAATTAACATAAATGATTTGTATTTTGGGTTCTTGTTAATAGCAACCCTAATAATTAATGTCAAAATGTTTGGTTTGCTGAATAATGTATTCACTTTTGGATACCTTCATTGCTAATCTATAATGTTAAGCAGGGGTCCCCAAACTTTTTCCTGTGAGGGCCACATAACTTTTCCCTTCTCTGTTGGGGGCCGAGTCAGTTTGTAACAGAACATGTGTTACAAGTTTATCACCTGGGCTGCCGGAGATTGTTGAGGGAGGGGAGGGGGGTTGAAGGTTGAAACTGTTCAGGGGGGGAGCAGCGCGTTTCTCGATTGATTTTTACCCAGAAAGCACATGGGCAAAAACTGTTAGTGAAACGGTCACTGGGACTGACTAGTATATATTCCATTGAGGGAAAGTAACTTTAACATATTAATTCCTCATATGTTAACATAAAGGCTCGTTTTGAAGTATAAGCTGCTACTTACAGGCATTGCTTCGAAGAATTCGACTGTTCATAACAAACACGTGTGTTCATCTGCTCTACTGCTAGCAAACAACCGTACTGATTAAATAACATAAAAGTCAAGCAGTTCCCTAAAAGTCCAACAGATGGCAGCAATGCGCCATGCAAAACACCCACAGTTTACAGGACACACTTCCTGCTAAAGAGCCCCCTGGTGGTTGAAGAAAAATCCGGAAAATACAACATATGAAAAAAAATCTGAATGCTGTCTGGTATTGTTCAGGGGGCCGGACCAAATGTGGAGGCGGGCCGGATCCGGCCCGCGGGCCGTAGTTTGGGGAGCACTGATGTTAAGTGTCAATGAAATATTTATATAATATGTTATTTTCACTCTGTCTAAAGCTCCTCACATTTTGGGAGGTTTGTATTAGGACTAGGGCTGTATATTTATATAGATTCTACAATATTTATAGATTTTTTTTCCCCGTCGGAAGATACACAGTAAAAAATGCTGGGTTATTTTCATAACCCAATTTCTGGGTGGAAGCTGTTGGGTCATACGGAAGTCTGTCTCGATGGCCTCTCCAAACTCCTCCCACGCCTGAGTTTTTGCCTCAGCGACCACCTGAGCCGCATGCCGCTTCGCCCGCCGATACCCATCAACTGCTTCTGGAGTCCCACAGGCCAAAAAGGCCCGACAGGACTCCTTCTTCAGCTTGACAGCATCCCTCACCGAAGGTGTCCACCAACGGGTTTGAGGGTTGCCGCCGTGACAGGCACCAACAACCTTGCGGCTGCAGCTCCAATAAGCCGCCTCGGCAATGGAGGCATGGAACATGGTCCACTCAGACTCAATGTCCCCCACCCCTCCGAAACGTGTTTGAAGTTCTGCCGGAGATGGGAGTTAAAGCTCCGTCTCACAGGGGACTCCGCCAGACGTTCCCAGCAGACCCTCACTACACGTTTGGGCCTGCCTGGTCTGATCGGCTTCCTCCCCCACCACCGGAGTCAACTCACCACCAGGTAGTGGTCAGTGGACAGCTCTGCATCTCTCATCACCCGAGTGTCCAAGACAAACGGCAACAGATCCGATGAAACGACGACAAAATCGATCATCGATCTGCGGCCTACGGTGTCCTGGTGCCAAGTGCCCATATGGACACCCTTATGCTTGAACATGGTGTTCATGATGGACAATCCGTGACGAGCACAGAAGTCCAACAACAGAACACCACTCGAGTTCAGATCGGGGGGCCGTTCCTCCCAACCACGCCTCTCCAGGTCTCACTGTCATTGCCCACGTGAGCGTTGAAGTCCCCCAGTAGAACAAGGGAGTCCCCAGGAGGGGCACTCTCCAGTACCCCCTCTAAGGACTCCAAGAAGGGTGGGTAATCTGAACTGCTGTTCGGCCCGTAAGCACAGACAACAGTCAGAACCCATCCCCCACCTGTAGGCGGAGGGAGGCTACCCTCTCGTTCACCGGGGTGAACCCCAACGTGCAGGTGCCGAAATGGGGGGCAACAAGTATGCCCACTCCAGCCCGGCGCCTCTCACCGTGGGCAAGTCCAGAGTGGAAGTACGTCCAGTCCCTCTCAAGGAGACTGGTTCCAGAACCAGAGCCATGCATCGAGGTGAGGCTGACTATTTCTAGCCAGAACCTCTCAGCCTCGCACACTGGCTCCGGTTCCTTCCCCACCAGAGAGGTGTGCAGAATGTTGGTAAATACTTCTGTTAAAATTCATAGTTCTGAAAATAGTAGTGAAGGAGGAAAAAAAGGAAAAGACAATTTTACAAAACAAGGATTTATTACAGCAAATGGGAGATACAAATTATCCATTGAAAATTTCATTTACAATAACAGAACTGAATAGGGCACTTAAAAATTTAAGCTATCAGCTCCAGGAAAAGACCAAATTTGTTATGTTATGCTTAGTAATTTAAGTGAATCTTCTAAAAAATATTTTATTAGACATGTGTAACCAGATATGGGAGGATGGGGAACTACCAAAAAGTTGGAGGAAGCAGTGATTATTCCAATCACTGCTTGGATTGATGAGTCAAAACCAGAAAATTATCGGCCGATAGCGTTAACATCCAACTTATGTAAGATAATGGAGAGAATGATAAATGAAAGATTAATATATTATAAAGAAGGGACTTATGTCGTCTTATCAGAGTGGTTTCAGGAGAGGGAGAAGTACAATGGATCCAGTTTTATGTTTAGAGCATGAAATTAGAAAGGCTCAAGTGAACAAAGAGTGTTGTGGCAATATTTTTTTATATTGAGAGAGAGCGTATGATATGATGTGGAGGGAAGGGTTATTAATTAATTATTAATTAATTAATTTAGAAAGAGTTAAACAATTAAAATTTCTTGGGATGTGGTTTGATGAAAGAATGACATGGGGAGTGGCTATTAAGAAAATAATAGATAAATGGAGGAAAGTATTAAATGTAATGAGGTGTTTAGTTGGAACAGAGCGGGGAGCTGATAGAAAGTCATTAAAATATACTGGCACTTTTAAAACCTCAACAGCAGCATTACAGGTTGAAATGGGAGAAATGCCTCTTAAAGTTAGAATGAATCAATTATCTTTAAACTATTGGTCAAATTTATAGGGACAAAGAAATGGTCATCCAACATTAGAGGTGCTTAAACCTGACTGGGAAAAGGAAAGGAAACAATCAAAGAGCTTTGGATGGATAATAAACTCTGAACGGGGGGCCCCCAAACTTTTTCCTGTGAGGGCCACATAACTTTTCCCTTCTCTGCTGGGGGCCGAGTCAGTTTGTAACAGAAAAAGTGAGACGATTGCAGAAGTGCCTAAATGTAAAAATGTATTCTTTTCCAGAAAGCACAATCAAATAAACCTCTCTGGGTTCTTCACAGAATAAATCCAGGAAGTATTATAGTCCGTATTTTCCAAACTATGAGCCGTACTGGACTATAAACCACAACCCCAAAGTAAAAAAAAAAAAAAAACCCAGTAAACATACACATATAAGCCGCAGATAACTCTTCCGCTCCAGGTTTTCCACAGCGATGCAGCAGCAGCAGAGGGGGGCAGACACCCAACATCTGAGTCATAACAGGTCAATTGAATGTCACATTTATTATGTTGAAAAAGAAAAAGTTTCCGAATGTGGTATGTTGGTGCAGATTCACCTTTAAGGTGAGTGGTGGGCGGCACCAATGTAGCCTTTAAAGCCAGGTGTGTCTCACATGCAATTGTTCTGGGCTGTGGAGATGGCGTTGTGTGAGCTCCCGTGATCCTGTCCTTCCACAAGCATCAAATAATGGTCTCCAGGTTAGTTTTGTGATTTTCCTTCTGTTGGATTTTAGATTACTTTGTGGTGATTGTGCTTCCTTTGGGTTTAGGATTGTGGTTGTGTTGATGGTCCCGTTTTGCTCTCTGGGAGTGCGTGTGGTCAGGCACGCGTCGTGGGCGTGGAGTTCTTAACCGAGGTAGGTGGGTTCATTGTCAGCTTGTTGGGCTCGGTGCCATAGTTCACCTTAAATTTTATTTTTAGATCCTGAGGTGTTCGGGACTTGGCGGTGGATTGTGTGGTTTCCCCGCTTCCTCCTCCTGCCGCTTCCTGGCGCGCACCTGGCCTAATTGTCCGTGGCGCAAGGGGAGCGCAGCCACGCCAACGCCGTTGTTTTGTCCATGCTTTTGTTTCGTCTTTTCAGCTGGGTGTCATTAACCCAATTGATTTATTCTTTATTTTGGCCAGGGTTCAACCGTTTCTGGTGAGTCCCTCTATTATTTTCAGTACGTTTATTTATAATTGTATTTTTTGTTTGTTTTGTTTGCATGTAGGTTTAATTTGTCAATTGTTTGCATGAGTTGTGTTGTTGTTTAGCCTGTTCGTTGCTTTGCTCGTTTTGTTTTGCTGTTCATCTGCTTTGCATGTTTTTCTTTGTTTTCTGGATTAATTTCTTGTTTAGTTATTAATTGGGTTGGAAAACAACTTGCCGCTGAAGAGCTAACGTACAATAGGTTTTTTGTGAAGTTTGTAAACTGTCTCTTTTAAAGTATCTATTCCATTGGAGGCCTATTTTAAATTTTTGGTAGAAAATAAATCATTCATTTTTTAAAAAACATTATGATCCACCTCTCTTTGTTGTCCCGACCTGGCGTGGCCTTTTTGTAGATATTTGAAGCTGATTAGTCCTGGTTCTAAGACATCAGGTGGCGTTGTTGGTTGCAATATTTAAAAATTTAATAGCAGACACCGCTATCGCCACACAAGTTTAGATTTAACTGAACTGATTAGTTTCCGGACGGTAACAGTAACAGTAAAAGTTCTGATCCTTCGTGTTGCTACTAGCATGTGCTAAAAGAAAATGGGCACCTTCTTCTTCTTCTTCTTCTTTAGATTTCAACAGCAGCTTGCATCCATTATTGTTGCTCTACTGCCATCTACTGGATCCTAATATCTACACCTCAAATTCTCATAATGATCCCAGTATTATAAAAAAATTTAAAAAAAACGAAAAATCTTCTTTTTCCCCTCAATGCTATTTAACTGATCAACAACATTCTCAGATTTCAATTCCCTATTAAAATCTAATTCCGTTTTAATGGGCGCTTTCTTCTTTTATTTCCAATTTTGACTTCCAATGATTCACTTCCTGCTAAAGAGCCCCTAGTGGTTGAAGAAAAATCCACATATAAACAGCTTATGGTCCGGAAAATACGGTATATGAAAAAATCTGAATGCTCTCTGGTATTGTTCAGGGGCCGGACCAAATGTGGAGGAGGGCTGTAGTTTGGGAACCACTGGTCTAAAGTTAATGAAATTCATTTAAATCAACTAGATATATGTCAGGCAGTTCCATTACCTGCAGTACCACCTTGGATAGTTCCTGATGCTGAAGTTGATTTTCATTTTTAGAAAAGAATAAAGATACATTTCACATTATGAATAGGACAAGGAATAGTTAAATAAATATTATAACTAAATACAAATATACACAGATGCATCAAAAAATACAGCTAATAGGGTAGTAACAGTTTCAAATTAAAGTAGGGAAAAGGATTAGTGATGGAGTCTCTGTGTATACAGGGAAAATGCTTGCTTTGTTTTTAGCAGTTCAATGGGTGGAAGAGGTCAGACCATTAAAATCAATCATTTATATCATAAAAAAACAAACAATTCCCTTCTCACCCTCCGCGGGTGGTCTGTTTCATCCTCTGAGCTCAGGTCCTCTACCAGAGGCCTGGGAGCTTGAGGTTCTCCTCCAGTATCTTGGCTGTGCCTAGAACTGCACATTTATGGACTGAGATGTCTGATGTTGTTCCTGGGATCTGTTTGAGCCACTGCTCCAGTTTGGGGGTGACTGCCCGAGGGCCCCGATGACCACAGGCACCACTGTGGTCTTCACCTTCCAGGTCTTTTCCAGTTCCTCCCTGAGGCCCTGGTATTTCTCCAATTTCTCATGCTCCTTTTTCCTGATGTCATCACTTGGTATTGCTACATCCACAACGGCTTTCCTCTGTTCTTTATCCACCACCACAATGTCCTGTTGGTTCGCCATTACCATCTTCTCTGTCTGGATCTGGAAGTCCCACAGGATCTTAGCTCGGTCATTCTCCACCACTTTTGGGGTTTTTCCCCACTTTGATCTCGGGGCTTCCAGTCCATATTCTGCACAGATGTTCCTGTACACTATGCCCGCCACTTGGTTATGTCGTTCCATGTACGCTTTCCCTATATATATATATATATCAGTGACGTGCAGTGAGGTTCATTGCTGGTGAGGCACCGACTTAATTATAATCGGATTTACAAATCTAGACCCCTGCATGTTTGCATAAGGAAATTTCGCGCATGCGTACAATGCTGGAGGGTAAAAGGCTATTCCTTTACATGACATCCATAGCCTCGCCGCCGCCGCAGAATAATTCCGTTATCTCAATCAAACTTAGACATGTAGATATTAATTTCGTGCTGTACTTAACAGCAAAGGGAGAAACCGTTAAAGTACAACTCAAAACCACGTCCTTCTCGCTCTCTGCATCAGCGCAGCTACTGTGTGGCTATATGGCTTTACTGTCTCTTACTCTGTAGTTGTGGAGTCACAATGTCTGGGATCATGAGCGCCCCTGCCATTAGGCAGAGAACTGCCTGCCTCACCTCGAATCTGTTCTCTGCCGTTTCTGATCGCTCCTCAGCACACGACACATGTTACACCAGGCACGTGCAGAGGGGGGGGGCTTGAGCACCTGCCCTTTTTGCTCCTTGCCCCCAAGTGCCCTTTTGGTCAATTTTTATTTATTTTTATTTTTTGTATTATTTTCTAAGCCCTCTTGTGACACATAACATGTACTAAAATTATTGTTATTATCATTATTATTATTTTATTTTTATTTTTTTGTACAACATAATAAGCCCCCCGGTCACCTTGTTACCTTTGACCTTTAGGCTGTGATGCATGATGCAGTTGCCTCTCACACAGTGAGATGAGGCGGCTAACTGGAGATCTACGTAGCGAACGTTCCAGATTACAGATCAGTGTTTGGTGAATAAATAAAAACGTTTTTGGTGAATAAAGTGGAGACTTGCTGCTTGTCAGATTATGGAAAACGTTGAAGTATCGTTTCTGCTTCAGCTCGGAGTCGCGGTTTAAGCAGAGAGGTAATGAAATACAACAGACACTGACAGGCCTCTGCGTCTGCCTTTCTCTGAAGAACTACTGAGGGGAGGAGACAGCCAGGTGAGGAGAAACTGTTCTTATCTATCGATTCACTATTTTTATCATACAGACATTAGGCTGTTGTTGTGCTATTAGCTAGCTGATAGCTAACGACTTTGCTAGCAAACCAAGATAACTAAAAGCTTCTTCTCTGTATCGTTAATGATATCAGTCATTCTTTAGTATTTATTATGCAATAAGGGCACATCGCCTGTCCAAATCCGATCATCTCCATAATGAATATATGTCCAATCTTCTAATTTCCTTTGCTGCATAATGTACATTTCATTTATTCTGGCGTTAGGTAAATGTATCTTGAAGGACAATAACACTTAAATAAAAGTCCAACAAGGATATTCATTTAGAATTAAAAATAACTCACCCTGAATTACCATGATAGATATAATGAATGTAATAAAAGTGACATTAATGAAGGGGAAAAAACTCAACCCAGACTTTAAGTTTAGTTTCTGGTTCACAGAGTATGAAGTTAATTTTTTTTTCCCAATTATTCATCCATCCATCCATCCATCCATTTTCTTGCACCCTTGTCCCTTAATGGGGTCAAGAGGGGTGCTGGTGCCAATCTCCAGCTAACGTTTCGGGCGAGAGGCGGGGTACACCCTGGACAGGTCGCCAGTCTGTCGTAGGGCAACCCCAATTATTCAATGGGGGAAAAAAACTAACCTCAGTTAAGTAAAATAAAATTGCAATCAAACTTTTGGAATTGTAATGATTCCTTTTTAAAAAAAAAAACCAAATCGTTTTGTTTAAAAAAATTTTAATTAAATAAGTAATTTTTGTCTTGTGAACATAAAAAGTTATTTGCCAAACATAAACTTATATTTGCACACATCAAAATCTTTTATTGTGATTTTAGGTCCTGCCCACGACTCATGTGAGAATCACAAGCAAAACTTTGAGTCACAAACAAAAACTTAGAATATTAAAAGATTTCTGACATGAACAAATAAGTTTATTTTGCAAAAAAAATCACTTCATGAGACAAATGTGTGATTTAAATGTTTAAAAAAGTTTCTTAAGCAAAACTCATTCATTAACAATAAAATATTTGCTTTTGTTTTTTTCGTTTTTCTGCAGTTCCACCTTAAAGTTTGATGCAGCTCTGCTGTCCTGAATGGACCGTCTTCATCTCCACTGCAGCAAACAGGCAGATCTTTTATAGATTACAGTCACTAAAAGGTTGCATTGTGCCCTTGTTTATATTTTAATAGTGTAATTCAGTAAAGACAAATATGTCTGGTGGTCCAGCTCTGATTTACATATCTTACTAAATTGCGGGTTTGAATATTGCAAAACTTTCCTATAACAAAATAGACCTGCAGAAATAAATTACTAATAAAATATCTTACATATGCATAGTGTTATGCTCTATATGGAGATGTTTGTTAGCTTTGATTGTATATGTCACAATTTTGTAATTTATCATTGTTTATTAAACTTTGAAAGCTGTTAATATTCTGTCTTAAAATACTGTTGGATGTGCCCTTTTTTTAGTGCTCTCTGCACGGCCATGCGTTACACACACAGTTGGTGACAATAAAACACAGTACATTAAATACATAAGCTAAATTATGGAAAATCAGTTCATACATTAAATATTTTTAACAATTTTATTGGCGACGTACAGACAGGATGAACATGCTCTCATATAATGGCAGCCAGTGCAGTAAGCGAGAGGTTGCGCAATCCCAGGTGAGGCTGAGCTCGCTGCTGCCTCACCGGCTTCACTTCTGAGCTTTTGAATTGGAAAATGCGAAAATTCAGCGATTTTGAAAAAAAATCTGATTTGGTTAAATTAAATAGGTACTTTATAGTATAAACCACAGAGTGAAAATATCTTTATAAAAAAAAACAAATATATAGTTAGTTAGTTAGTTAAATTTGGTGAAGGTTAGTCACAACACTATATAAAATATATATATATATATATATATATATATATATATATATGATATCGTTTTTTTGTCTTGTGGTCCACACTCCTTCCTTACCAGTTGGTGGCGGTAATGCTCACCTAACGTTTCTTGCCAACCGCCAATAAATTTCAAGAAGAAGAAGAAGAAGAAGAAGAAGAAGAAGACAGCACGCATTCAAGCTAAAGACGCAGAAGAACAATAAAACGGAAGTAAAGTCCAGGAAATATGGAGAATCCGGAGTTATCTTTCACTTTGGCTTATACCGTGTTTGCTGTTTGTCTTATCTTTACACCGAATGAATTCCGCGCAGCAGGTTTAACCATCCAAAATGCGTTTTCTCCCTGGCTGGGCAGTGAGGATATTGACTTCATCGGGCACCATTTGAGGAGGACCAGCCTCACTGTACTGATCCACAGTTGTCTTCCTCTAGGTTAGCTGTTAGCTGTTAGCTGTTAGCTGACTCTTGGTCACAGACTTTCAGATTACAGAGCGTTGATCCGGTAATCTTGTTAATTTAAAATCTAAATTGCCAAGAGCTGGTATGCTTTCATGCATACAGCATGGGTATTCTTTCCAGTATATATTATCTAAATATTATATAATATATTATATTATATAATATTTACTGGAATATTAGATATTTACTGGAAAGCATACCCACGCTGTTGTTCTCCTCAGGTTACTTCATGGGAATGTGTGTTGCTGCCCCAGAAAAGAACCTGATATATGTTCACCAGGTAGGTGCCGTTCTAATCAATATTTGGGATTCAAATCAGACACAGTATATGATCATATTCATCCTCTAATATTCATAGTTGGTCGACCTGTCATGCAAGAATTATAAGAGCTACAACTGCTTGGAAACAAGTGGAGCGATATGTTCCAGACTGACACCCTAAGCTTTCAACAATCAAGTGACTGGAGGGTCACCAGACACATCAGAGTACATTAGATTAGTTTTAAATAGTTGTTTTTGCATAATCTTGGGTCATTTCAGATCACTTAAATTAAAGTGCTCTGAAATGAACAGCTAAGATTTAACTGCTCTGAACGAGTGTTAAAGTGGGCCAATAAATATTTAGATAAATGAATAGTCAGAACACTAAACCTCCAAGATATATAAATATGTACTTAAATGGGCACCTTGTGGATCCTTGGATATTTATGCTGTTGGTCGATATTCAAGTGTAGAAGGATTAGTAATGTATAAGTTACAGATTTGAAGTAATTCGTATTAAAATATAAAATTTTTAATTTGTGGGTTTAATTCATAAATTGAACCCACAAATTAACACATTTTGAAAAATTCCACCCAACTAAGCTGCATAAGGAAAACGAGGAGGCGTTGCAGATTTTGGATTGGAGAACTACCACATTCCATCATGATTCCTTTGTCATTTAAATTCACTCCATATCATACTTGTCATAAGTATTCAGAACAACAGTAATATTTATGCTTCCGCTGGTGAGCCATAAGAACCTTTCAAATTAAAAAGGGGTTTTGGGCCAACTTAAAGTCTCACAATTCGTCAGTTTTCTCCCATTTCTCTGAGATACTATTCAAATGTGGATGATCACTGAGGTCATATGTACCACAGATTAACACATAAATGTGACGAGGTCTGAGGCAAACGGACTGTAAACATGTTGATAGAGTGGTGACACTAGTGCATAATTCTGCACAATCAAACAAGTAGCACAAGAAAGAAATTTGAATTATTTGGGCCTGATGTACTTGAGGGATATAACCAGCAGGTGACGGTGACTACAATATCAGGTGCTGACCCATAACCCCCTTTCCAAGCCTCCAGAGTGCAGAAGAGGAGCATTCAGTACTGCTCACTCCTATCTGCACTCAAATATGGAGCGTTCCGTCGTCTCCTGAACTGACCGTGGTGGTGTGTTCCTTTTATTTTTCACGCCACTACTGTGGCTATCAAAAATAAGATAAACATCAAGCTCAGTTTATTTATTCAAGTTGATAAGTTTTCTATCTAATCTGAGCCCTATTGTATTGTTTTTCACCAGATTAGTGACAGCTGGAGAGTTTTTCTCTTTCTCTCTGTGAGCCTTCAATTGACCAGCTGGCTGCTTGTCATTTACTGGTACTGCTGCCACTGGCACAACCATCCCATCAGCAGGACACTTAAAGCTCACGCACAGCTTCCTTATTCCACATCTGGCCATGTGGCAGCCAGCATCAACAGAGAGTTCAGACGAATAGACAAAGTTGTGACAGGAGTGCCTGGAGCCCGAGTTATTGTTACAGACAGCTGGATACTGAAGGTGAGTGTAACAGTGATCTCTTCAAAACTAGGTAGACAATTTCTGCAAGGAAAAAACTGCCTTGTTCCTCAAACAAATGTGTTTCTGACAACTTGCACATTAACAGTTCATTGAATTCACTAAAGGTCTGTCAAAACTCCTTTGTCTTCAACCTTTAGCACAGTTAATTTCATTCCTTTATATGACCCTTTTCAGAGTATTTTTTTTGCTTTTGTCTGAGTGGGTTTTGTTTATAAGGCCTTGCTGTGATCAAAGCTAGAGGCAATCTAATGAAATATTTGTATGTGACCTTTATTTTGGTGACAACCTTTTTTTGGCGAGACATAAATAATAAGGTGTGAATAATTGATATCTGGATATAATAAATACTACTACAAACCTTGATTTAACCAGGTAGTCACCATTAAGATTAACAATCTAATTTTAAGGGAGACCAAGTAATGATGAACAGGAACATAAAACAACAAACATTACATACAAGTAACATCCACAAAATCTACCTAGAAAAAAAGTTTTAACTCATACAGGCTGTCAAACATTTACATGTTATACATGCAATTAATCTGAAAATGTAACACATTACTTGAACATAATGTGTTAAATTCTAACTAACGCAGATTAATCCAACTACTGTTTTCCTAAAAGCCTCTCTTCTGTGAAGGATCTCCTAATTCTAGGGGCGCCTGTCATGTTGCCAACAGTCGAGAAAATGCATGTTGACGGTTGGATTTGTTGTAAATTTGATGAGAATATGACTGCTTAAATCTAATTTAACTAATTATTGAATCATATTTATCTATATAGCCATTAATTATTTAATGGCTATATAGATAGCGCATAGGCAGCGCACACCTATGCAATGGACGGAACAGTTTTTAGCTCTCTTAACAACTAGACAAGCTATACATTATTATAGAAAGTTGGTGAAAATAGGACACAGATGTCATGTTGACATGGTGAATGACTCACACCAGACTTATTCTGTCCGGAGGAGATATCAAGACAAACAGGATCTCCATGGATTGTGGTTGGGCACAGAAAGAAACACCGGCGGTGTGCCCGACCGGCGGTGTGCCCGACCGGCCCGACCGGCGGTGTGCCCGACCGGCGGTGTGCCCGACCGGCCCGACCGGCGGTGTGCCCGACCAGCGGTGTGCCCGACCGGCGGTGTGCCCGACCGGCCCGACTGGCGGTGCAACATTTGTGTCACTGGGCTTCCTGAGGGCTGCAAAGATACTAACAAGGTTGCCTTCTTCAAGGCCTGGCTGCTGGAGCTACTGCAGATTAGCTTCAAAGGAGGACGAGTGTAGCTGGACTGCTGTCACCGCTTGCATGATGTCTGGGCCCCAACCAGAAACCCCGTCAGTGTTGAAGCTCCATGACTTTCAAGTCAAAGCTTAGATTATGCAGGAGGTGAGGAGGGCTCAGTCTCTGGTCTACAAAAGTGCCCAGATCATGATGTTTGAGAATTTTTCTGCTGCTGTTGAAATGAATCAGCAGGCGTTTTACTAGGTGAAGCAACAGCTTAAGGAAAGAGGGATTGTGTTTGCAATGCAGCCGGATGGCTGTGTTCAGGATCAAACATAACGGACAGGAAAAAAGTCTTTAAACATCCCAAAGATGCAGCTGCCTTTTTGGATGCAGCCCTTCTGAGTTGTATCCATCTGATCGAGATGAACATTCTCCCCGCCTTTTGTATTGCTTTCAGATGTTGCCAATATAGTTGTCAAGGAAGATTAGTGTAATTTTAAATAGTTCCAATTTATCTTTTATTTGGCATCAGAGAAAGAACAGGTTAATATATAGTTTAGTTTTCTCTGTTTAAAGGGGAGGATTAGCTGCACCTTCATTTCCTGTTTACCTATGGGCTGCACAGTGTAGGTTTCTTTTGGAATGGGGTAAACACGACCTTGACTCAATGTGGCTCAGTGGCGAATCAGCTGCTTTAGGGCGTCTTTACAAAATCTGTTATACGTCTCTTATGCTGGAGCTGTGGTGCTGGTAAACATGCTTTTAAAGAATATGTTAAACATCTGGTGTAAATTCAGGAAAATGCAAAGGATATGATAGTTGTCTCTCCTTGCTAACTCCTATTTATGAGAATTCCAACTTTCAACCTGGATTTTGATCTGGTCTCGCTGACTGAGAGCACAGAAGTATAAAAATTGTGGGAGACATGATTCAAGGGAGGCCCAATTCTCACATTTCAACAAACAAAGTAAATATGACTTTGTTTTATTCAATTTCTGTAAGTGAGAAATTGTATTTAGTGTCAGCTGAAAGAGTTTTCTGGTGGTATGCCCATCTTCCCAAGAGAATAATACTCAGCCTAAATCTTTCACTCAGAAAGTGTATAAAGCCCTCAATGATCTCAATGTAGATCTAGATGATCTACATTGCATCTTTTACTCTACAATTCTGATAGAGTAAAAGGCAAATTAGAAACTGATGTGGGTATAATAGAGATTAAGGACTGAGAGGCCTTGAGCAACCACCCCTCAAAGGTTCTGGTGTCAAACTCCTTTTGGAGAGAGGAAAAGTGTTAGGAGTAATCTATAGCGTATCTTGTATAGGCTCCAGAGGCCAGACATTGGATGAATCCAACGTTGTCAGAACTCGGTATCAAACGTCAATTTGCTGTTGATTCATTTAACTCACTGCTTGTGGACTTGCCCTATATTCCACAGTTTTTGGGCATAATAGCTCAACAGTTTATCATTTTAAGCGCAATATGCTTCTGAGTATAAGAACGTTTGTTGGGACTGACTGAGCACAATGATGTTCTTCTGACATCATTGTGCCTGGAAATGCATCCTGTCCATATGAATCAGTAATAAAGCCTCAACCAGTGGAAGCAGACTAGCTGATATTATCCTATATGAAGTGTTCTCTACACTGTTGAAGGATAAGCCCTTTTTATTTTATCTGACCTGGAGTGAGAGTCTGATATTAAAATGATCTTAACCCTTACTATATTTGATGTATACTGTACTTCCTTAGCCCCCCTAGACTATTAATAAACATGTTCTTGTACTACAGGTTTTCCTAAAAAAAATTTGCATATTGTGATAAAGTTCATTATTTTCCATAATGTAATGATAAAATATATTTTAGATTCATTGCACACCAACTGAAACATTTCAGGTCTTTTATTGTTTTAATACTGATGATTTTGGCATACAGCTCATGAAAACCCAAAATTAATATCTCAAAAAATTAGCATATTTCATCCGACCACTAAAAGAAAAGTGTTTTAATACCAAAAAAGTCAACCTTAAAATAATTATGTTCAGTTATGCATCAATAATTGGTCAGGAATCCTTTTGCAGCCTTCAATGCAGCATGGAGGCCATCAGCCTGTGGCTCTGCTGAGGTGTCATGGAGCCCAGGATGCTTCGATGGCCTTAAGCTCATCCAGAGTTTTGGGTCTTGGTCTCTCAACTTTCTCTTCACAATATCCCACAGATTCTCTATGGGCTTCAGGTCAGGAGAGTTGGCAGGCCAACTGAGCTCAGTAATACCATGGTCAGTAAACCAGTGGTTTTGGAACTGTGAGCAGGTTCCAGGTGGTGCTGAAAAATGAAATCTTCATCTCCATAAAGCTTTTCAGCAGATGGAAGCATGAAGTGCTCCAAAACCTCCTGATAGCTGCTGCATTGACCTGCCCTTGATAAAACCCAGTGGACCAACACCAGCAGCTCCCAGACCATCTCTGACTGTGGGTACTTGACACTGGACTTCTGGCCTTTCGGCATTTCCTTCTCTCCAGTCTTCCTCCAGACTCTGGCACCTTGATTTCTGAATGACATGCAAAATTTGCTTTCATCCGAAAAAAGTACTTTGGGCCACTGAGCAACAGTCCAGTGCTGCTTCTCTGTAGCCCAGGTCAGGCGCTTCTGCCGCTGTTTCTGGTTCAACAGTGGCTTGACCTTTGACCTGGGGAATGCAGCACCTGTAGCCCATTTCCTGCACACGCCTGTGCACGGTGGCTCTGGATGTTTCTACTCCAGATTCAGTCCACTGCTTCCTCAGGTCCCTCAAGGTCTGGAATCGGTCCTTCTCCACCATCTTCCTCAGGGTCCGGTCACCTCTTCTTGTTGTGCAGCGTTTCCTGACACTTTTTCCTTCCCACTGAGGTGCCTTGATGCAGCACTCTGGGAACAGCCTATTGGTTCAGAAATGTCTTTCTGTGTCTTACCCTCTTGCATGAGGGCGTCAATGATGGCCTTCTGGACAGCAGTCTGGTCAGCAGTCTGACCCATGATTGAGGTTTTGAGTAATGAACCAGGCTGGGAGTTTTTAAAAGCCTCAGGAATCTTTTGCAGGTGTTTAGAGTTACTTTGTTGATTCAGATGATGATGTTAATCAGGTCAAAATGTCAAAAGTAGCAAAAAAACACACTGATTTAAACACGGGTCCAAAAAGACCCACTCACAGAAGACTGTATAGTCACTCACGCATCAGAGGGTTAATGAACTCCTAGATATTTTGAGCTGTCGGCTTGACTTTTGGTCAGTATGCAAATAACGGGTGGGGAATTAAAGCATGCCTCTAATCTGACAACCACATTGGACTGTCAAAATAAGAGCATCACATACCCTACAAAATAAAAACCTTCATATTTTTTACATCAAGTAATTGCTGTTTTGGACTTTATATGACTGGTTTAAATGAAACAATGTTACTTATGGGATTAGTGTGGTCTTTTAAAATTTAGCTTACTGAAAATTTCAAAATAGAAGCCTCATCATACATACTCTATACATATTAACCTGAAAATTGACTATAATGGGATATTGCTTATAACAAAGACTTCCATGATGGTGACAGAACACATTCTCATGGCAGCGTCAACATGCTAGCCCAGTGTTTCTCAACTTTTTTTGGCCCAGCGCCCCCACAGCCTTCATCCAGGTCCCTCACCCCCCCACCAAAGAGTTTGCAGGCTACTTTGCACTGACTATTATTTTATTATTAATATTACTATCACTATTGTAGATGTTTTGATTTTTATGCTTGTTTCTGTATTTATCATCAAAAATAATTTCCCAGAGAACAAAAAAGTCACGGGAATAGAAATTATTTTCACAGGCGTAAAAATAATTTAAAATTATGTAAATTATAATTTAAAAATGCAATGAATGAACATTCAACTTAAAATTACTAGGCCTAGAGTGGAAAAACAATATTCTTATTCTTTGCCATTTTCTAGTTGTTAAATATTCCACAAATGACCAGATAAAAGATGTTCAACATGCCAGTTTAAACTTTGAACTATTTGCAAAACGACTGAGCTGCAGCATTAAAACATGGATAGAACTGTAACTACATTAATCATAACTCTTCTTCTCTTCAGTGTTTCTGTCGGTTTCTGGTGGTGCAGCTCTGTGCTGCCTTCAGGAGAATGGGACATCAGAGTTTCACCCACAACATTTCACCGACATGGCATTACAATGCAAACCAGAGCTTTCAGTGGAAAAACTAAAGTTCCAGATCCTTCTAATGCCATACAAATATGAGTCGGAAACATGGATTATATCTTTATAAAGATCTGTCTGTTGATTTATAGATTAATAGCTTTACTGCACAGCAAATTTGGAAGTGTTCCATCAACTCCTACAGAGTTGTATTCAACACTTTGAAAGTGTCTATATTTGTCCACTCTGGATGGTGTAGAAATTACACTTTTGAAAGTGTTATTTGTGATATAGTTAATCAACACTCACAGTAGTTGAAATTAAACACACATCAATGTTGACTTACTCAACACTATTGTATTTTGTCAAAAGTTAACACTATGAACGTGTTAATCTAACACAGAACGGTGTAAAGTATATATTAAGATAGAAATCTGAGTTTTAAAATACTATTGGTATGGGGTGCTGTGGTGGCGCAGGGGTTAAGCACAACCCACATATGGAGGCTCTAGTTTTCAATACGGCTGTCGTGAGTTTGCTTCCCGGTCTTCCCCTTCTCTCATTACCCACTTTTTTTGTCAATTTACTACCAAATAAAAGCCACTAGAGCAATTAAAAAAATTTTTTTCCAGAAACTACTGGTCATCAATAATCCCCAAATGCATTTTAAGATGCCACATTAGATGCTACAAAAACACCAGCACCAGTTGCAGTATGTAATCTACTTTTATTTCAAAACATCAAACAGCACTGACATGGTCTGTAAAATATATTTCTTCTCAGTATTAGATATGCCTCTCCTTGGGCTGCCACCTTATCGTGGTGGAGGGGTTTGACTGTCCCAATGATCCTAGGAGCTATGCTGTCTGGGGCTTTATGCCCCTGGTAGGGTCACCCAAGGCAGACAGGTCCTAGGTGAGGAACCAGACAAAGCGCAGCCTGAAGACCCCTATGATGAACACAAACTTTGGACTTCGTTTTCCCACGCCCGGACGCAGGTCACCGGGGCCCCACTCTGGAGCCAGGCCTGGAGGTGGGGCACGATGGCGAGTGCCTGGTGGCCGGGCTTTTACCCACGGAGCCCCGCCGGGCTCAGCCCGAAGAGGAGACGTGGGTTCCCCTTCCGATGGGCTGACCACCTGTCGGAGGGGCCAAAGAGGTCGGGTGCATTGTGCTATGGGCGGCAGCCGAGGGAGGGAACCCTGGCGGTCTGATCCTCGGCTGCAGAAGCTCTTGGGACGTGGAACGTCACCTCTCTGGTGGGGAAGGAACCGGAGCTAGTGTGCGAGGCTGAGAGGTTCCGGCTAGAAATAGTCAGCCTCACCTCGACACATGGCTCTGGTTCTGGAACCAGTCTCCTTGAGAGGGACTGGACGTACTTCCACTCTGGACTTGCCCACGGTGAGAGGCGCCGGGCTGGAGTGGGCATACTTGTTGCCCCCCACCTGGGCGCCTGTACATTGGGGTTCACCCCTGTGAACGAGAGGGTAGCCTCCCTCCGCCTACGGGTGGGGGGACGGGTTCTGACTGTTGTTTGTGCTTACGGGCCAAACAGCAGTTCGGATTACCCACCCTTCTTGGAGTCCTTAGAGGGGGTAATGGAGAGTGCCCCTCCTGGGGACTCCCTTGTTTTACTGGGGGACTTCAACGCTCACGTGGGCAATGACAGTGAGACCTGGAGAGGCGTGGTTGGGAGGAACGGCCTCCCCGATCTGAACTCGAGTGGTGTTCTGTTGTTGGACTTCTGTACTCGTCACGGATTGTCCATCACCAACACCATGTTCAAGCATAAGGGTGTCCATATGTGCACTTGGCACCAGGACGCCCTAGGCCGCAGTTTGATGATTGACTTTGTCATCGTCTCATCGGATTTGCGACCATATGTCTTGGACACTCGGGTGAAGAGAGGTGACGAGCTGTCCACTGACCACTACCTGGTGGTGAGTTGGCTCCGGTGGTGGGGGAGGAAGCCGGTCAGACCTGGCAGGCCCAAACGTGTAGTGAGGGTCTGCTGGGAACATCTAGCGGAGTCCCCTGTGAGACGGAGTTTCAACTCTCATCTCCGGTTCGAACACGTTCCGGGGGTGGTGGGGGACATTGAGTCTGAGTGGACCATGTTCCGTACCTCCATTGCCGAGGCGGCCTATCAGAGCTGCGGCCGCAAGGTTGTTGGTGCCTGTTGCGGTGGCAACCCTCGAACCCGTTGGTGGACACCTTCAGTGAGGGATGCTGTCAAGCTGAAGAAGGAGTCCTATCGTGCCTTTTTGGGCTTTGGGACTCCAGAAGCAGTTGATGGGTACCGCCGGACGAAGCGGCATGCGGCTCGGGTTGTCGCTGAGGCAAAAACTCGGGCGTGGGAGGAGTTTGGAGAGGCCATCGAGACAGACTTCCGTACGGCTTCGAGGCGATTCTGGTCCACCATCCGGTGTCTCAGGTGGGGGAAGCAGTGCAGCACCAACACTGTTTATAGTGGGGATGGTGTGCTGCTGACCTCAACTCGGGACGTTGTGGGCCGGTGGGCAGAATACTTCGAAGACCTCTTCAATCCCACCAACATGCCTTCTGTTGAGGAAGCTGAGCCTGGGGACTCTGGGTTGGGCTCTCCAATCTCTGGGGACGAGGTCGCCAAGGTGGTCAAAAAGCTCCTCGGTGGCAGGGCCCCGGGGGTGGATGAGATCCGCCCGGAGTTCCTTAAGGCTCTGGATGTTGTAGGGTTGTGTTGGCTTACACGACTCTGCAATATCGCATGGACATCGGGGGCAGTTGCCCTGGATTGGCAGACTGGGGTGGTGGTCCCCCTGTTGAGAAAGGGGGACCGGAGGGTGTGCTCCAATTACAGGGGGGTCACACTCTTAAGCCTCCCTGGTAAGGTCTATTTAGGGGTCCTGGAGAGGAGGGTCCGTCGGATAGTTGAACCTCGGATTCAGGAAGAGCAGTGTGGTTTTCGTCCTGGTCGTGGAACACTGGACCAGCTCTACACCCTCAGCAGGGTCCTGGAGGGTTCTGGGAGTTCGCCCAACCAGTCTACATGTGTTTTGTGGACTTGGAGAAGGCGTTCGACCGTGTCCCTCGGGAGGCCCTGTGGGGGGTACTTCGGGAGTATGGGGTACCGGGCCCTTTGATACGGGCTGTCAGGTCCCTGTATGACCGGTGTCAGAGTCTGGTCCGCATTGCCGGCAGTAAGTCGGGCTCGTTTCCGGTGAGAGTTGGACTCCTCCAAGGCTGCCCTTTGTCACCGATTCTGTTCATTACTTTTATGGACAGAATTTCTTACCAGCCGAGGTGTTGAGTGGATCCGTTTTGGTGGCCTTAGGATCACATCTCTGCTTTTTGCAGAGGATGTGGTTCTGTTGGCTTCATCGGAACGTGATCTGCAGCTCTTACTGGAGCGGTTCGCAGCCGAGTGTGAAGCAGCCGGGATGAGGCTCAGTGCCTCCAAATCTGAGGCCATGGTCTTGAGCCGGAAAAGGATAGAGTGCCTTCTCCCGGTCAGGGGGGTCGTCCTGCCTCAAGTGGAGGAGTTTACGTATCTGGGGATCTTGTTCACGAATGAGGGAAGAAGGGAGCGGGAGATCGACAGGCGGATTGGGGCAGCGTCTGCCGTGAAGCGGGCGCTGTACCGGTCCGTCGTGGTGAAGAGAGAGTCGAGTCAAAAAGCGAAGCTCTCGATTTACCGGTCGATCTACGTTCCCACCCTCATCTATGGTCATGAGCTTTGGGTCATGACCGAAAGAACGAGATCACGGGTACAAGCGGCCGAAATGGGTTTCCTCCGCAGGGTGGCTGGGCTCTCCCTTAGAGATAGGGTGAGAAGCTCGGTCATCCGGGAGGGACTCAGAGTAGAGCCACTGCTCCTCCACGTCGAGAGGAGCCAGTTGAGGCTCGGGCATCTGGTCAGGATGCCTCCTGGACGCCTCCCTGGTGAGGTGTTCCGGGCACGTCCCACCGGGAGGAGGCCTCGGGGAAGACCCAGGACACGCTGGAGGGACTATGTCTCTCGGCTGGCCTGGGAACGCCTTGGGATTCCCCTGGAGGAGCTGGAAGAAGTGGCTGGGGAGAGGAAAGTCTGGGCCTCCCTTCTGAAACTGCTGCCCCCGCGACCTGACCCCGGATAAGCGGAAGAAAATGGATGGATGGATCGAGTATTAGATATGGTCTCAACAAACTCACAGCACTTCAACAATATTATTTTACATTTTACCTCAAAACCGTGTCTGTTTGTTATTGCCATACAGTCTCTGTATTAATTATTGCTCGAAATGTCTTGCCATACCAGCTTATTCCTCTGTATTTACTTTAGTTTCTTAGTTTATTCTTGCATTTTGTTCTTCATTCATTTCCATTTAGTTTCATTTGATTAGTTTTATCCTCTCTTGGTTTATTGCGATGTCCACTTTAGTTTTTCTTTCCTGTTGCTAGATTTATTTGATTGTTTATTGACCATCAGTAATCTTCACTCATCACCTGCTGCGTCGCCTAATCAGGCACGTGCAGAGGGGGGGTCTAGGGAGGCTTGAGCACCTGCCCCTTTTGGTCTTTGCCCCCAAGTGCCCTTTTTAGCCAATTTTTTTTTTGTGTGTTATTTCCTAAGCCCTCTTCTGACACATAGTAATATGCAATGGCGTAGGAACGAGTCTGTCATTGGGGGGGACGCATATTGGAAACCTGACAGATCAGTAAATAGCTTCAGCAGAAATGTCATAAACTATTAAACCATCAACACATCAGTAATGCGTTACTCTAATCTGACCTTTGTTTCAATAATTTCTAACATGTTACTATTTACAATCCAATAATCAGGTTAAAGTTATGCACAGTACAGACAGGCTACCAGATTCTGATATATCTTATTGGTCAAAATGCATTGATATAAATTGACTGGTAATTGAACTGGTTCTACCCGTTTCTAAAACCGAAGTAGAAAGCAGCTCATAAAATAGGACTCAGCAGTTTTAAACTCAATACAGCAGTTTGACCAACAAAACTAAAATCTAAAAAACAAGTTTTGTTCTTCTTGAACATCTCTCTACATCAGTGCAACAGTTTGATCTACAAAATAAATAAAAATGATACTTTTCACGTCTAACAGACCTTTAGCTCCTCACTGTTAACTCAGTCTCACTTCCAGCTCTGCATTCAGTAACTTACCAAACATGAGCCATAAAAACACTGAAGCAAAAAGACTAAATGTTTTATTCCTGTCATTTTCAGCCTCAAACATTTAACTAGAATATCTACAGATATGTGTTTCTGTCTCTGCCTCCCTCTGACTCTCTGCAGCCTGATGTTCCTGCAGGGATTCATGGATTTACAACAGACACTACAGTGATGTACAGTAATGTCAGAATGTGAACTAAAGATAAAAACTATGTTTTCATCATACAGAATGAGAATTTAAACAACTTAATTTTCAGATGTATACATTATTATACATCTCAACTTTATTTTCTGTGTAGCAAAAATTTTCACTCATTTATTTTTAAACCTCTCCTCCAGCACTTTTCTTATTGCCTCCTAACCATTAACCTTATAGTGTGGAAATAATGAAAAAAATATTGAAACGTTGAAATAAATCAACCTGACATCAGTCTTCACCTGTTCTCCTTTCTGGTTTTATTGAAATTAATATAATTTTTATATCTTCACACTCTGAAACTCCCTCTGACTCTCCTATGTCTTCCCTGACCTGCTCCTCTCATAATAAAATAGTTTAGTTTATTTAAAAATTAAAAACAGTTAATACATATTTCAATAAACTAAATGAAGATCTCACCAGAGCTTCTTCACCTTTCAACATCATTCTAGCACTGCTAGTTCTAGTTCTACATGTAAAAGACAACAAGATGTTATAACTGAGTGATATTCATGGCAACATTCATGACAGACAGTTCAGTTCTAACAGTTTCTCTGAATCCGTCTGCTGCTGCCTTTACTCTGAGCCGTTCAGAAGGGGCAGGGGGACGAAGCGCTCTGCTGAATGCGCTGTTGTGCGCCTTCAAAATAAAAGCATGCGAGTGGAAGATTTTAAAATTCTTCGCAAATGCTGTTAAATTATTGGGGGGGGACGAATGTGACTGTCTCCAATATTGGGGGGGACATGTCCCCCCCGCTTCCTACGACTATGATAATATGTATTAAAATTGTTTTTTTGTTGTTGTTTTTTTGTACAACATAATAAAGGGGTTGGGGGTTTCACATTTTAACGCTATAAAATGAACGCTCTCTATCGTGGTATCACCCATGGAGGTTTTTATTTATTTAAATGGGTTCATTTTTCAGAGGGATACACAGTGAGGGTATCGTGATTTTAGTAATTACATGTTTATAAGAGCGATTTTCTGTTGTCCTTCCATGGAAGCGGGCAGCATCCAGACGGAAATAAAACACTTTTTAATATAAGTTGCTGCTTTGACATGATCACAGAACTGCCAAAACATATACAAATCCTCAATAAAACATAAAATATTTGAAAATCAGACACCTGACAAAGTGAGTCACAGCAACATCATCAGACGGTGTAACACTGAACTGATGCGGTGAAGCTACCAGAAGCAGGACCGCGGAGCTGCGCCAAGAAGCTAACAAACACTGAGGGGAAGGAGAGCTGCCATCTTTGTAGCCAAGCATGATTTAATGTTACACAATACAGTTTTACCAAGTTGCTCAAAGTCTAATCTGGTATTGTTGTGCATTTAAGGTGTAAAGTTTACCTTCGACCAAACGCCCCCCAAAGAAATCCCAGCGCCCCCCTTTTTTAAAGATTTACGCCAGCGCCCCCTGCCGTCCTCTGAACGCCCCACAGTGGGCGGTATCTTCCTTGTTGAGAACTGCTATGCTAACCTCTCTGGTGGGAAGCTAGCGTGTTGTTAGTGCTAACATTAGTACTAACATTAGCTGTGCAACGCGTCTCACTATTGCACTGCTTTGCAAGGGCATTAGGCTTTTCCCATAAATAAGCATTTAAGCATTTAACATTATTTATTAGCTGTGTTTAGTATACTGATTGGAGCATGTTAAAGTAAAACAACATGCCATTCATACCCCTCATGCCAGTGACAGCCCCTAGGATAAAATTAGCATTATGGATAATTTTAGCTTACACACTTATGTTTGCATACTGAAGGTATTCAGGTCAACATACGAATGATACTTCACATGCTATTTCTTACATGCTAGCTAAGCTAAGCATTGATGCTAATTTTTAGCATCAGAATGCTGGGTTCCAACAGATGGACACACTTTGGCAGGACCCGTTTAAATTTCTTCAGAAATGTTCTAGTTTTCCTGTTATTCCTCTGTTTCTCTCATCGATCCTCTGTAGTGTGTCCATCCGCTACTTTTTTCTTTGCTTTGCTTATTAATCCGTAAGAAACGAAGACCTGGATCTCCATGATTATGTTTGAAACTTCTATCTCTACAACAAATGCTGATGATGCTTTTACCTCAAATGCATAGGTTCTTTTGTCTTATAGAGGAATTTTAATTGCATTTTAAGATCATTTGACTCTTGTCTGTTAGAAAGAGCAGTTATTCAAAAACGCTGGCACTCTTTTTCTGTTTATAGGTGACCACATATCACATTGACATGGCCTTACAAAGCGATTGTCATGTGACCGTGACAGATTCCAGGCAGCATCAGTTGAGCCCAGATTCACCTTCCCCCATAGAGATCCTGAGCTTGAGGGTGGAGAGCATTAACCCTAAAGTCAGACCATTCAATATTAGGTGTGTGTATGTGCTTGTACACAACTCATTCAATAATTCTGTATAAATGGTTAAGTGACTAATTGGTTATTTTTTTGCTTCTGTTTTTAGTCTTAACTCGACAGATTATACAGATTTGAGGGGAAAGCTCAGAGCTCCCATCAGAACTTCGCCCAATGTTGTGATCCACCAAACAATGAGTGAACTCTTTCTGGAAACCTTCAGAGCTCAGGTGGAGCTCAATCAACGATACACATGCCCCAGTGGGCAGGTAGTACTCTGAATCTCTTGCAAATCAGAGATTTTGTTCAACAACCACAAAGAAATGTAAGCAAATGCATTTTGCTTAATCTTCCTATGTCTACAGGAAGTGGAACCCTGTATCGGCTGCATGCAAGTTCCAGCAAGTACCAAGTTGGTTAGACTCTGCCAATCAGCAGGTGAGAGCTTACATAAGTGAGCTTCTGACATTGTTTATGCTTATGTCAGAAACAATGACATGTTTTTTTTTCCTTAGAAAGACATAAGAAATCACTTTTTAAATTAAGGCTTATTAGTTTATAGTATATCTTCAATGCAAGACACAAAAAAATTGTGACATTTTGGCAAAGTAATGAGAAGACTGTGTTCATATTTGGATCTGTAATAACCAACATCGCTGTTTGTATCTTGAATACAGGAATAGACAATGAATCAGAGTGCCAGCAGTGTTTCTGCAGACCCATGTGGTGCCTCTTTTGTTTGGGTCGATGGTTTGCCAGTCGCCAGGACCAACAAAGACCTCAGACTTGGTTATCCAGCAAGGTTCCCTGCCCTACATGCAGAGCCAAATTCTGCATACTAGATGTTTGTATGGTCCACTGACCCACAATATTAAAATGACATATACTCAGATAAACCCACATCTGTGTCAAGCAAAGAAGCCATATAGCAGCACCGAACGGGACACTGCCTTGATTATGTGGCCTTACTCATGAACTACAAATGTATTCCACTGTCTCAGTCACATAATCTACAAAATAAAAACCTTCATATTTTTTTTTCACATAAGGTAATTGCTGTTGACTGGTTTATAACCTGTCATATAAACAGTCGGAAGTATGTATACACACACACACACATATATATATATTGGAAACAGAAAACATTGGAGTTTCTGTGCTAATTAATTTTTTGTGCAAACTGCTACAAAATAAAGCTGTATTTCCTCCTACAGCCCACTGGCTGCAATGTTGACACCTTGAGATGCCATGAGACCTAAATCCTGAACATCATGGCATGGAGTGCATCCCAGTTTTCCATGTCTGGCATATAACCATTCATTTTAGCTTTTAAACTGGTTCTATTGATCCTGTGTCCAGACAGAGGGATAATCAGTAGCCCAGCATCATGACCTGTTTGTTCTGAAGATCCTGCAGCTTCCACTTCTCTTCCTAACATGGCGCCTCCTCACCCTGACTCCCATACTGAGGAACCACAGAGCTATGTTAGGTTAAAGCTCATCTTCTGAAGTTGGGATATTTTTCCTCCAACAGGTTCTAGAGGAATCAAACCAGATGTTGGACTGGATTTTATATCAATGTAATTTGTGAATGTTAGCTTCTCATTTTCAACAGTGGAGCTATAAAGGTTATCATTTTGGAGAAAGTCTCATCAACATCAATATTTCCACTAAATAAGGGGCAAAAATCAAAATTGTTTGATAAAGGAAAAGCCTCTCAGACTCTGAGCCCGACAGCACCAAACTATTTTTTTATATTAGACTAGCGATTCTCAACGTGGGCGGTACCGCCCCCCGGGGGGTCGAAGGTAAACTTTACACCTTAAATCCACAACATCAGTTTAGACTTTGAGCAACTTGGTAAAACTGTATTGTGTAACATTAAATCATGCTTGGCTGCAACGATATAGATGGCAGCTCTTCTTCTATTCAGTGTTTGTAGCTTATTAGCGCAGCTCTGCTCCTGCTAGTAGCTTCACCGGCGCATCAGTTCAACGTTACACCGACTGATGACGTTGCTGAGATTCACTTTGTCTGGTATTTTTGCCAGTTCTGTGATCATGTTAAGCAGCAACTTATATTAAAAAGTGTTTTATTTCTGTTTGAAAGCTGCACGCTTCCATGGAAGAACAGAAAATCTCTCTTGTAAACATGTGATTACTAAAATCACAATACCCTCACTTTGATTCCCTCTGAAAAAATTAACCTATTTAAATAAAGAAATCCCTCCATGGGTGATACCTCGATAGAGAGCGTTCATTTTATAGCGTTAACACGGTGCTGTAAGTGGTCCGGTATGAAACGAGGTGATGGAACAATGGTACCACAAATTTAAATTTCAATAATCAGAATACCGAAATTGTTTCCGTTGTTTTAAAAGGTTTATGTCAGTCTGCCTTTTCCCCATCGATACGCTTCCCGACCGCCCTGCACCTTAGGGGGTTCAAAAAAAGACGCAAAACTCTGAAACAGGAGAAGCGGAACATAAAACGGAGCAACGAACTAGATGTGAATTATGGCATAAAAACAGAGAATCCGACGCTAAACAGTGAAAAATCAACACATGATGTGAAACATGACGATTAGGCGGCGCAGCAGGTGATGAATGAAGATTACTGATGGTTAATAAATTATAAAATAAATGTAGCAACAGGAAGAAACTAAAGTGGACATAGCAATAAACCAAGAGAGGATAAAACGAATCAAATGAAACTAAATGGAAATGAATGAAGAACAAAATGCAAGAATAAACTAAAAAACTAAAGTAAACAGAGAAATAAGCTGGTATGGCAAGACCTTTAGAGCAATAATTAATACAGAGACTGTATGGCAAGAATAAACAGACACTATTTCCAGATAAAAGGTCAAATAATATTGTTGAAGTGTCATGGGTTTGTTGAGACCACATCTAGTACTGAGAATAAATATATCTTACAGACCATAACAGTAAAGAACTGATCACTTATTTATGTTTTTAATTAGATTTGATATATTTATTTCTTCAATATTATTTTTCATGTCAGTGTTAATGTCATGAGGCTGATGACTCCATGACACTTTCAATTTGACTCATTAGGATTTGATTAAGAACCAGATTTGTTCTTTGTCATTTCTGTCCAGTAAAACTATTAATCTATAATCAATAGACAGATCTATATAAAGATATAATCCATGTTTCTGTCTCATATTTGTATGGCATTAAAAGGACCTGGAACTTTAGTTTTTCCACTGAAAGCTCTGGTTTGCACAATAAATGCCATGTGGGTGAAGTTTTATGGATGATACTCTGATGTCCCATTCTCCTGAAGGCAACACAGAGCTGCACCACCAGAAACTGACAAACACTGAAGAGAAGAAGAGTTATGATTAATGTAGTTACAGTTCTATCCATGTTTTAATGCTGCAGCTCAGTCATTTTGCAAATAGTTCAAAGTTTAAACTGGCATGTTGAACATCTTTTATCTGCTCATTTTGTGGAATATTTAACAACTAGAAAATGGCAAAAATAATATTTTTTCCACTCTGACTGGCTGCTGTTAGACCTACAGATTTTAACTTGAATCTTCATTACATTTTTCATAGACGCCTGTGAAAATAATTTCTATTCCCGTGACTTTTTTGTTCTCTGGGAAATTATTTTTGATAATAAATACGGAAACAAGCATAAAAATCAAAACATCTACAATAGTGATAGTAATATTAGTGATAAAATAATAGTCAGTGCAAAGTAGCCTGCAAACTCTTTGGTGGGGGGGTGAGGGACCTGGATGAAGGCTGTGGGGGCGCTGGGCCAAAAAAGGTTGAGAAACACTATTAGACAATTTAATTTCACATAATTATCGCGGTAGAAGCCATTTGTTTGTTAAATACTTAATGAAACATATTTAACGTGTTTGATGTTTGTTGTAAATGACTTGTTCTCACACAGATCGAGGTAATTTGTCCAAGTTTGTCGTTTATTGAACGGTCAGAAATTACAGCGGCTGTGAAGAGCCACAGAAAGGTAAACTAAGGTGAAACAACCTGAACAGGTGATCAACTCTAAACCAGTCGCACCTTTTTACTCTCCGTCTCTCTTTGTCATTTAAGCACACACGTTGCCATAGCAACATCCTGCGCTCTCCAAGCCAACCAGAGATTACGTTAAAAACAACATTCAGTCCGTTACGATATTAGGTTTTCAGGCTTGATATTTATTTTGCGATCATTAATAAGCTCCCTGAACACATCGGTGGTTGATGAGTTAATTTTAAACTGCTCTGCTAGTTATTTTGGTTATGGAACCGAAACGCACAGAATTGCGCAACACCTTGTTGAAACAATAAATACTGAGACTATTATTGTTGTTGGGTCATTAATTTGAACATGTCGTGTTTATTTGTTGTTGTTCTTTAATAAAGTTCTGAACGTTTTAAGCCAATCAGAGGAGGTCGTGCTGCTCTCAGCCTCCTGGCTGCGTTCAGTTTGTCACCTGATGCTGAGATCGACTCAAAACCTTCCGAGATCGTCGTGTTGCACCGCTGCTCTAGCAAAGCACGAACAGTTCAGAAACAATATGAAATGGGAAAAAAGTTATTTATTAACTGATTAAGTCGTGTTTTAGATCGTTCTTGAAAAACTAATCAGTCACGACTGCAGAGTGAACCCGTTGATTTTTTACAGCAGACAGTCGCTGCTCTCTCTTGCAGGTACTGATACCTCCACTAAATCTTTTAGGGGTACGCAGTGCCCTGCCGATCACACAAACTGATCACCTGCTTCTCATTCCTCAGCCTGCCTGTGCAGCTGGTCTCCTCTTTCCTTCACACTGCCAACGCGCAGCAACAAATCCTAAGCGATGTGGAACTATAACACAGTGTTTTTCAACCTTTTTTGAGCCAAGGTACATCGTTTTAATTGAAAAAATCACGAGGCACACCACCAACCAAAAATGCAATATAGTCATTCTTATCAAAGTGTCTTGAATAGGAATAAAATAAACACAAACATTTATTTTTATCATATTTTACATTTCTTATTTCAAATTGCACTTAACATGTCCACTTCAAAAATACACCTGAACAGCCACAACACTGTGGTGTTAAATTTAAAGAAGTTGTAGAAAACTTCAAAGTGTTTTACAGACTAATCCACAAGCATCTTATAGCCAGAATACAGAAAATAATTCTTATTCTGAATGAAGCAATAATATTTGGGAAACATTTCACTTCATATTCACTGTTACAATATGAAGAGTTGCATGTACAAAATGTCAATATCTGTATATTTTACCCACCTGGTGTGAAACCTGAGCATGTTTGGATGAAAACAGCTGATTTCCTGGCAGAAATGGAAGAAAGACAAAGCTCTTCCTCAACATCTCAGGCTCTCTCTGGTTTTAGTTTTTATAGTAACCAGGCTTCAGAAGCTCACTTCACACAGACATGTTGTGGGAAATGGACTCATGTTCTTTCCAACTACTGCTGAGCTTCACTGTCTTTTCCATCACTGTCGTCAGTCTTGCTAGATTCAATGCTCTCACCGCTACCTGTAGCATTCATGCATCACTAATTCTCTTGTTTTAATGTAAAATGCTCTGTACCTACTGCCATCTAGTGGTAAGAACATTACATAATTACACAGCTAGTCTCTACCACAGCAGACACTAGAGGAGATGGCATTATTTGCAGATAATTCATTTTCAAAAAATCTTTTAAAACCAATTACCGTATTTTTCGGACTATAGAGCGCACCATACTAGCGCCTTCAAAAAGAAATTTGAAAAAAAAACAACAAAAAAACTGGAAGCTGCTGTCGGTTTTCCATAAGGACCCAGCAGAGGGATGCGTCCTAATAAATCTGCTGGATACATTAAGGACGCAGCCCTCCGTCTTCAAAGCCAAACCATGGTTTCGTTCACACCGAGCTTAAGTGCAGCGGCTCTATTTCCCTCCTGTAGTGCCAGATCGACAGGCCTCAACCTGAAAGCTGCATGATACGAGTTTGAAAACATTTCTCTGTCGTGCCTGCTGCTAGCATGTGGTTGAAAATTAGCACGTTCTTCTTTTGATTTACAATTTTGACTTCTAATGATTCACTTCCTGCTAAAGAGCCCCCTGGTGGTTGAAGAAAAATACACAGAAAAGCCACATTGGGCTACAATCCGCATGGTTCAAAGTTTTAAAAAAAAAGTAGCAGCTTATAGTCCGGAAAATACGTACCGTAGTGAAATTGAATAATTTCCACGGCACACCTGACGATCACTCACAGCACACTAGTGTGCCGCGGAACAGTGGTTGAAAAACACTGGTGTAACGCACTGAGTGAATGGGGACGTTTGTGTGTTGCTGCGGAAAATTGAAGCTCGTCAAAATGCATCAACACAACGAATCTGATATGGCATAAAAACAATGCTATACTTGACGAAGTTTGGCTACATGGAGGCTCACTGCAGTAAAAAAGACATACGGAGGATCAGATAGCAGGTAAAGCAGCACAGCTACAAACACCCGGATTAGCATGACGGTCAGAAAGCTAAACAAATAACCCGCTAAGTAATTTAAGTCTTGGAGCTGCAATGTAAGACGCTGGTTCTGTTCTCGCTGTTGAACCGCTGCTACGCTACAGGTAGTAATATTTCACAGACGGAGCGCCGCTTCTGCTCCATCTGGTAGTGACTCTCACACCGAACCTCTGTTTGAAGCTGCAGCGTATAATTAAAAAAAAAATACATTTTACATACGTATTAAAACTTTCGCTGTCCTAACATGAGACAGATGATCTCTAAAAAAATAATCGGTCTCCTCCCTGTTCTGCATAATTACTCCGCTCAGTCAGAAACAGCCAATCAGAACTAGCAGTAATCAGCTAGCCGCCATGCTATCAGGAAGTTTTCATTTAGTAACTCTGGATTGTTTATTGTAATGGAACCTGTATTTCCCTTTGAATGTTAAGTTTTATACTTGAATTTTTTGGCAATGTTGAGGTTTTATTTTGGCTCTTTGCATTATTTAGCCTCTTCAGAGCCTCCATATGTTATCAGTCTGTTAAAGATAGTATTATTGATTGTAGTACAATTTACACAATGCCTGTTTTGTTTTTTTCTTGGAAACAGTTATTAAAAACACGTTTTTGTCTAAATTAAGGTGAATTTATGTTTCCTTTTTTCATATAATGTAACCGGTAGTGTTTATGATAAAAAATAAAATAAAATTATGTGATCGGTATCGGCAGGAGAAAACCTGATCGGCACATCTCAAGTCTTTTTTGTTCTCTGTCATCTTGACCGACAGGATTTAAAAAATTGGTCATGTTCTATTTTTACCCGTCAAATTATAATCACATTAACATCGTCTATTTAGCCGCATTTTTATGCGGTTTAGTTAATATTCAACCAGTTGAACTGTGAATCCAGATCCCATCACACATAAAGCAGATAAATGAATCCAACTTTTCTGCGTAGTGACAAAAACCAGTGGCTGGGGTTTAAACGACTCCACTTAAATTACCAGCACTTAACCTGCTGGTCTGAACACACAGCTTCACAAATTCCTCCTGGTTCGCATCTGCAGAGAAATCTGCGCTGGTTCATCGGACAGTTGGATCTGCCTGAACCAAACCGATCCATTGTACTTTTTTTTGTTTTACCCTGTGCGGCGCTTTTATGAGGATTGTTTTTTTTTGTTGTTTTTTTTTGCTTGGTTTCTCTTCCCCGAAACGGACAGATGTTACTCTGCCGCGCTTCTGAGCGCTGCTCTCGTTCTGGGCTCGGGACAGTAACGTCTTCAGCTCCATTTGTTAAAACCACAGGGTGAGTTAAGTTTAATTCTTCGCAGCGGCGGAGCCGCGTCCGCATTGGTTGTGCAGCCGCAGTGCACTGCGCATGTTACGATCTAATTAACTTCTGCACCTTTATTTATTATATAAGATAAACTGCAGGCTCCTCTGTTTAGACTCTAAATGTTTTCAACATTGCATTCTCTTTAGTTTTCTCTGTTCTGTATGTAATGGAGACTGAAATTAAACACGCCATTTATACCAAAGTTTTTGAATGGGCTTCCTAACCAGACGATCCAAAGTCTCCGGTCCATATTCAACATGCTGTCAGCTCCCGGTCAGAAAGACGCATTTAGTTCAGAGTCCATGAGATGATATTCAGAAAGGATTTTTTTATTGATTGATTTTAGTTGCCTCTGCGATGAACTCTTTGCATAAAGTCTGTCAAGTCCTCACATGAGGGTGTTAATTATAAACTGTCAAATGACGGACGGGCTTTAATTTTTCCTGTCGTTTAAAAAAATAACCGGTCAAATACGGAAAATATTCTGTTAACGCGACCTCTGATACATACACAGTTGGGTTCAAAATAATAGCAGTCCCACATCACTAGCAAGATAAACTAAAACATTCCTGCAGAAATTTTACAGGGCCTGCCAAAGTGTGACTGTCGGCTTTAATTAAACATTTTAGCTGTAGTTTGCACAAACGGACTGCTCTTTACACCTGAAATGAAGACGGAGCACAAACATACAATACTTATAGAATTTACTTTGTTCAACAATGTCCAAAGATTGATACCCTTACCAGATTCATCACCTTATTTCTGTGGCTGATCTGGTTCTGCTGCTACAGAAACCAGTAGAACTGTAGACTGACGACTATAAGCTTCGCACATGTGGTTCTCACTCACGGTACAAAATAATAAAAAATAAAGACAGTCGATAATTGTTTACTTCTCAAAATCTTTCAGCCTTCATACTAAGGATTTTAATTCACACTCAAAAATTCAGAGAATAATATTTTTATCTAAACAAAATATGAATAGTCACAGGAAATATGTATTCTTCCCACAATGCATTGTGAGATCTTTCTCTGCGACTGTGAGACTACTCACTGCCTCTGGCTGGGACCCGTTGCTATGGTAATTAATTATCTGCACCTGGGCTGGCTCTGGAGACAGAGTTTCTATACTTGGGAGACACCCAGCGTCAGTCTCAAGGACCCTGACAAAAAACCATAAGCCCTAGCAAATTTTTGAAAACATTTCACGGGAACAGGCATGTGTATCTATGTCATGACCGACTTTTAGACCAATAAGGTGATATTTGTGCCTGTGAGGGGGAGTTAAAAAGAGTTTTGGAGTCAGAAATCCACAGTCCTGTGTGTGTGTTTCAGAGAGAAAGATTACTGATTCTGTGAGACACTCAGCCTCAAATTTTCTAGTTTTTTGTAATTTATGTCGTAATTTTAACTCAGAATCCCACTAAAAATAATAGCTCCCTTCTCGGCATCAAGCTGAACGATTTGATACCACATTTGTGGGGTTGCATGCAGCAGTTCAGGCCGCATTAATGGTGACGGAAGAAAAATAAAGAATAAAGAGACATTCTATTGGGTGTAGAACAATAGGTGCAAAGCATAGGGACAGCAAGTCAGTCACTGCAGGCCCCAATCACTGTTTTTGTTTAATTACAACTTCTACACTGCAAGTAAGTCTCTAGGAAGTTAAGGTATAGAAAACAAACAGACCCAACAGGCATGATATGCAAGTTGCTGATTCTGTGAAACTGAATCATTTACTGAAAGGGGCGTGTTCAAAAAGTAGCAGTGCTGAGTTCAATTAGTGAGGTCATTGATTATGTGAAAACAAACAGGTGTTAAAACAAGGGGCCCTTAAGGGTCAAGGATCGAGGCAACATTCATCCATTTTCTAACACCCTTGTCCCTCAGTGGGGTCGGTAGGGGTGCTGGTTCCTCTCCAGCTACCGTTCTGGGTGAGAGGCGGGGTCACCCTGGACAGGTCACCAGTCTGTCGCAGGGCAACACAGAGACACACAGGACAAACAACCATGCACACACACTCACACTCACACCTAGGGGCAATTTGGAGAGGCCAATTAACCTGACAGTCATGTTTTTGGACTGTGGGAGGAAACCAGAGTACCAGAGAGAACCCACCATGCACAGGGAGAACATGGAGACTCCATGCAGAAAGACCGGGACCGGGAATCGAACCCAGAACCTTCTTGCTGCAAGGCAACAGCTCTACCAACTGTGAAGCCCGGATCAAGGCAACAGACGCTACATAAGCTGGATATGTATTTGTTCTTGGAAAAACAGAGTAACATGGGTCGTTCAAGACATTGTTCAGAAGAAAAGCGTTCTTTGATCAAAAATTAATAAAAGAAGGGAAAACCTATAAAGAAGTGTAGAAAATGATAAGCTGTTCAGCTACAATGGTATCAAATGCTTTAAAATGGCAGTCAAACCCAGAAAGTTGAGGAAGAAAAAGAAAAACTATTCAAATGGGTTGCAAAATAATCAAAATGGCAAAGCCTCAGCCAGTGATCAGCTCCAGGAAAATCAAACAAGATCTGCGATTGCATGTGAGTACTGCAACAATCAGACGATATTTATGTGAAGCCAAGCTCCCAGCAAAAAGCCCCACAACGTCCCATTGTTAAAAAAAGACGTGCTGAAGCGATTCTGCAATTAACGGTAAATAACGTTCAACTATGAACACTGTCCAACGGCGCAACAAGTAACTAAGCAGAATGAGCACCGTGACTGTTTTCATCCTCCCTCCCACTGCGATGTTTGCCACCATGACAGGTGACGAAATCAATCAAACAATGAGCATGCTCTGCGTTCATACGTTCAACTTTTACTTATTCAGCGATTAAATATATATATATATACTTATATATATACTTATATATATATATATATATATATATATATATAGCTACTGCAGTGTACACAAGAACAAAGAACGGCTCTAAGTGAAGCTTCAGTCCTTAGGACTTAGTAAAGATCCGTCCAGAAGAATCAGATCGTTCCTGAATGTCATATCACTATATTGCAGACTTTGGCCACAGCGTTGTCCCATATATGCGACACCTCAGTCAACACAATAATTCAGCGCATGAGTGACAACTTATTTTCATCGCAGATGCAACATATGACTCTGTGGACGTGATGCTTTGCTAGCATCACGTCCACGTATCTTACCTTTCTTTAAGCTTTCCTTCCAAGTGACGCTAAAAGTTGGATGAAGTCCCACCGTCTGAAAGCGAAGCGCTGCTGATTTTACATGTCGCCATATATTATGATTTATGCAGCTATTATCGATTAAACAGACATCTTCTCCCGCTCAGAGGAAACCACTGCGCATGTCTGGAGCTCCGAGTGCGAGTAAAGGTGGAGCCGATGGGTGACAACAGACACTAAGTCACGTTATTGCTGGGATTTTACGGCGCCACCTTAAATCCCTGAACTTCACATTTTAACGGACAAAAAGAGCAACGAGACGTGGATGTAACGAGTAACGAGACACTTTTGTAGAAATGTAGTGAAGTAGAAAGTACAGATACTTACTGTAAAATGTAGTGGAGTAAAAGTAGAAAGTATCCATTATTAAATCTACTTAAGTAAAGTACAGATACACTGAAACTGTACTTAAGTACAGTAACGAAGTACTTGTACTTCGTTACTTCCCACCACTGAAAACAATACATTTTTACATTTAGGCACTCCTGCAATCGTCTCACTTTTTCTGTTACAAACTGACTCGGCCCCCAGCAGAGAAGGGAAAAGTTATGTGGCCCTCACAGGAAAAAGTTTGGGGACCCCAGAGAATAAACACAATGAGAACATGTTTTATCTGTGGCATTGTTCATTAAAATGGCACATTTCTGATGTATTAAAATTAAATACGATCAGCACACTTAATGATATTAGCGATTAGGTTATATATTCAGCAAGTACTTTTACTTTTAATACTTAAGTATTTTAAAAAACTTTTAATAGCTTCCAGGTCATGTGACCTGTTGACTCAGAATCACTTTGAAATAATTCTACTAGTCTTGATAGATGAGGCACAGACATTTGTTTTCAATTTTAAGTCATTTTCCTTTTTTTAACAATTTTTTTTGGTAAAAATGTAGTCTTTCTCTTCAATAGCTTCCAGGTCATGTGACCTATTGATTCAAAATCAGTGTGAAGTTGTTCTACCAGTCTGTTTAAATGAGGCATACTCATTTCTATTCGATTTGAGTCCTTTTTGTAATTTGTAGGTATTTTTATATTAGCTTCTAGGTCATCAATCAATCAGTCCAATTTTGTTTGTACAGCACATTTCAGCAGCAAGGCATTTCAAAGTGCTTTACATAATAAAAACACAAAAACACAGAGTCATGCAACATAGACTCAACAATCAAAACATTACATTAAGTCAAGAACTATCATTAAATTCGTAATTGATTACGTTTCAAATACTCTAACCAGGTGGTTTTTAGTCGAGATTTAAAAGACATCAGTGTTTCAGCTGTTTTACAGTTTTCTGGAAGTTTGTTCCAAATTTGTGGTGCATAGAAACTGAATGCTGCTTCTCCTCGTTTGGTTCTGGTTCTGGATGCAGAGCAGAACTAGAAGACTTGAGGGGTCTGGAAGGTTGATAGAACAGCAGAACCTCTTCGGAACATGGCCTCCTTTTGAGCAATATGGCTGAAAATAACATGCCCAAAATGAATTGAATGCATCTCAAGAACTACAGAGTTTATTTTAATTGTTTTGGTATCAAAACAAAGGCAAGACCCTAGAGAACATGTTACAGCTCTAAAAACCACCCTGCCTGTTACTGAGGAAAGTGTATTAATATGATAAACAGCAGAAATTAAGAAAAAAATCAATTTCTGCCTAAAAAAAACCACTTCAATCTATGAATGCTCCTTTCAAAACATGCAGTGAAAACCAAAAAAGTAGTAACAACAGTACACAATCTGACCTTTACTGTGCCAAGTTTCATGAAAAAAGTTAATCATATGAGTTTTAGAGAGGTGCTTCTAGATAAAAATCTAGGCGGCCCTTCCAAATGAGCCATTTTGGCACAATTTGTGCCATTTGAACTTTCTTAGTTTTTATTTCTGTAGGTTCTGTTTTAATCATTTATTCTTTTCATATAATAAATTATTATATATCATAAATAAGTAATTACATCTAATAATTGTTTTGGGGGTTCTTTTGAAAAATCCACATTGCATTCATTCATAAAAAGAGAAAAAAAATAGACAAATTGTAATAGACTGAAAATGGACCAGATTAACTCACAATAACACTTCAAATAGAATTATACAACAATGAAAATGCAAATAGCAATGAAAACTAAGTTGTCAAAATGATATGATCAAAGGAAAAACTAATATATCTCATAATTACATTACAATAACTGCGCTCTGAGCGTAAAATCATCCAATTCTCCATTCAGGTTTTCAAAACTACGCGGGGCAGTTTCTCGGGAACCCATTGGTCAATTTTGACGATTGACATGTCGTTCGAACCGTCAGAGCCAATAGAATCTGAGGGCGTTGACATTAATACGGAAACTAAAGTCATTCACCAATTACAGCGAAAAAAAGGCATGTGACGTAAATTGACCAAATTTGACCCGGCATAATGTGAATGCACATAAAACACGGAAATGCCTCTGTGCCGAACCAAAAACCATGTGAGATGTACTCAGGGAACAGGGATTATCGGACCAAGTGGAAATATTTACTCTAATATGGATTATGACCACGAAACGGCAAAGGTAGGACTGGATTTTTGATTTTAGCTTCGTGAAATGAGCCATTTCTGTTTTTCTTCTTTAGCTGCTGGTTCAGTGAGTTTTGCATGTAGCCTGGTGACTCTAGTATTGTTGGAAACCGCAGAGCTTCGGCTTTACTCTGATTAACAGTTTTTGTGTGTCGGGCCTCGTTTCTCTTTACTATTGCGTTTTTTACCGGGTGTGCCTCGTTAGCCTCGTTAGCGTCTAATTGCGTTTCTTTTTATTAATCTGCTTAGTGTTCAATCTGGGTGTTGTTGAGGAAGAAAATATTGTTCCTATCATTTCGAAGACCTTTTTGCCTTTACGTGGATATGCAATATGCCTATATTGATAAATGTATAGCATGTGTTTTTAATTGATCTTGTTGCGGCGCCGAGGACCCAAATTTGGGTCCTCTAGCGACAGAGACGTATTGTGGTGCTAAACTGTTCAGTGATTTATAAACTAACATCAGTATTTTTCTATTCTATTCTTTGAGCTACAGGGACTTTAAAACTGGTGTTATGTCTCTACGTTCCTGGTTTTAGTGAGAACAGCAGCAGCAGCAGTTCTCACTAAACTGTGACCCAATTACTCAAAATCAGTGTAAGATTGTTTAAGTAGACAGGAGAAATGAGGTACGCTCATTTTTAATTCATTTTGACCCATTTTTTTATTTTTTGGCAATTTTATATTTAAAAAATATATTTCCTATTTTCTCTTCACCTCTCCATAGGCTGCCACCTTATCGTGATGAAAGGGTTTGAGTGTGGAAGTGACTCTAGGAGTTATGCTGTCAGGGGCTTCATACCCCCTGTAGGGTCACCCAATGCTAGAGGTGATGAACCAGACAGAGCAAAGACCCTTTATGAAGAGCACAATCAATGGATACAGTGTCCCTTCACCTGGACGCACGTCACCAGGGCACCACCCTGGAGCCGGGCCTGGAGTTGAGGCTCCTTGGCATCTGGTGCCAAAACACATGGAGTCAGGCCAGCCGTGCGTTAATTAATGGAACATTAATTAATAATCTGATATGTAGTGAGAAAATGTCACGTTTCAGTTGTTGGCTGTTTCTATGACTTTGTATTTTCATGTTTTTATGGTGTAAAGCTCTTTGAAATGCCTTGTTGTTGAAATGTGATATATAAATACAATTTGATTAGATTTTTTGATTGGGGGTTTTCTGTCTGAGGTCACGTTCTGCACAACCAGGGTTTTGAAGGGATCCATTTTGGTGGCCTTGGGATCACGGCTCTGCGTTTGGCAGATGATGTGGCCCTACTGGCTTCATCAGGTCGTGATCTACAGCTTTACTGGAGCAGTAGGCAGATGAGTGTGAAGCGGCCTGGAGGAGGATCAGTACCTCCAGATCCAAAGCCATGGTCTTGAGCTGAAAACGGATCGAGTGCCTTATTTGGGTCAGGGAAGATTGTCCTGACCCAGGTGGAGGAGTTTAAGTATCTTAGGATCTTGTTCATTGTTGGAGTTCATTCATTTCTGTCTCTGTTCACCACCCATGTTTGTTAACCAGTTTCAGGACCCGACCAGAACCACTCATTGTAAATGACCTTGAGAAATAATGAGATTTGGTTATATATAAAAACAAGCTTTAATGCTAAAAAATTATCAAATTTCACAATCTATACAATCCAAATGGAACATCATGCTTCTTAGGTTACATTCACCGTCCAGCTCTGGGGCCAAGTGACAAGAAGCCAAGTGAGGCAAAGATTGTAGCAAGTTTAGCTTTTTATTCATCTCTGCAATCTGGACCCTCCCTAAACGGTACTCTAATCAGTTTCAGTCTGTTCACATATGACTGCCAGCAGTCACATATAAACATGGTTATGTATGCTGCAGCATGTTAAGCAGATGAAAGAGGCTAAAGTGATGGAGGAAAATACAGAATCCATAACATTAAGAATGAGGGCAAAATGGAACAGGAGATCAATAGACGGATTGGCGCAGCGTCTGCAGTAAAGTGGGAGCTGGACCAGTCTGTCATGGTGAAGAGACAGCTGGATCAAAAAGCAAAGGTCTCGATCTGCTAGTCGATCTACGTCCCTACCTTCATCTATGGCATAGGTTTAAGGGTCTTCACTGAAAGAACAAAATCACAAACACAAGCGGCCAAAATTATTTTTTTTTATAAGGTGTCTGGGCTCTCCCTTAGTGATAGGATGAGAAGCTCAGTCATCCAGGAGGGACTCAGAGTAAAGCCGCTGATTTTTCACTTTGAGAGGAGCCAGCTGAGGTGGGTCAGGCATCAGATTAGGATGCCTCCCTAGTGAGGTCTTTTGGGCACGTCCTACCTGGAGGAGGCCCACAGGAAGACCCAGGACACGCTGGAGGGACTATGTTTCTCAGCTGGCCTGGGAAAAAAAATCATTAAAATGGAAAACAAATGACCGTGCCTCATCTATACAGGATACTAGAACAATTTCACACTGGTTCTGGGTCAATGGGTCATAAGTACTGGAAGCTATTGAAGAAAAATACTAAATATTGACAAAACAAATTGCTAAAAATTAAAAAATTAGTTAAAATGGAAAACAAATGACTGTGCCTAGTCTCTACTGATTTGCAGAACTATTTCAGACTGGTTCAGAGTCAATAGGTCACATGACCTGGAAGCTATTGAAGAAAACATATTTTTTAATATTAAAATTATTGAAAATATTGTATATGACTTTAAAATTTAATAGACTATATTTTGTCTCATGTAAAAGCATGAATTAGCACTGACAATTAGTTAGTTGGTTACAATTCAAGGCATTTATTAACATTTGTTTGACAGGAATGTTTAGTTTGGTAATTTGTTGACAGTCCCTCAGTGAACTGCATGGTTTTGGTATTGGCAGATATTAGCTGTAAAATTTAATATCAGACATCAGCCATTGGACATAAAAGGCGTTTTTTTTAATGTAAATTTCTGATTTTGAGCAGCAAGATATGGGGGTTGGTTTAAGTTAAAGAATAGGGGATTCCAGCTTGAATTGTTTATTTCTGTTGATACTTCTTCAGCGGATCTTCTATTATTTCCACGGGAGTCTCCGGACTCTTCGTCATCATCTGTACCTCGTGAATACATCTTTGCAGAAGTATTAACTTACTTATGAAAATAAATAGGAGACAGGAGACATTATCAATTTAACTGGTAGCCACGCTGCTCTGCTCTGCGGCCGAACACAGAGAACGAAAAGAAGCAGGGAGGCTCCGCCTTTATTGTCTTTATAAGCACGTAACCTTCCGCTTCACAAAGTAGTGCCAATACAAGTACAATAGTGGCAAGCATCGTATTCAACAATTTCAGATGCACTTATGTAGGAATTTGTCAAGTAGGTAGTCTGAAACAACAACATACAAATAATAATCAGTATAGTACTATAAACGAAACATAACACAAAAGTTACACGCAAAATATTGATTCAGTCAAACTGTCCCAAAAGCCGAACAACAAATCAGCATAGCGAACTAGACGGAGCATTCAGAATTAAACCAATACGCTCGGCTGTACCAAACCCAGTCGACAAAGTAATCAAGCTGACCTTCTGGGGTTCACACACCGGCAGAACCAAGACATAAAGGCAAAATCTCCTCTCTACCGCCGCACCCAGGAAAAAATGCAGAAAAGTGTCGCTGCTGCTGAACTTCGCATATCTGTGGTGTATTCAAAGGGTGTCTGTACAACTGCGATGAGTTCAATAACATAGGAAATTAGAACTTGCAATGATAGAACGGCAAAACATAATGCTATAATACACAGACTAAGTATAAACATTGTGGGCTTTCTAACAATATGACGTAGTGGTGACTGATGCCTACTGCACATCACAATGTCAAATTTGCACTGTTTGAGTGTTGTCATTGTCTTAGAGAGCAAATGTTATGAATACATTTGACATTAAACATAATGCAAGTGGAAAGAGTTAAATCATTTTTCAACCTCCTTTTTTATGGAAGACCAAAACCGACATAATAAGAAATAAAAGCATAAATATATATTTAGTTTTTCCTTTTCCTTACACAAGTTTTCGTCAATATAATATAAACATGTGTTTTTGTCAACAAAAATAGATATTTTTCTTAGTCTTTTTTTGCTTCTCCCTTTTCTGTCCGCTGTATTTCTGCTTGCTGTTTTTCCCTTTGCTGATTTTCTGCTGCATCGTTATGTTAATGAGGAGCTGCCTTCTATGTCTGCTATTGGCCAATAGAGCTTTGGAACCAACGTCACTGCGTCAGACGTTGTGGGGCGTTTACGTGTCACGCAGTCGCTCGGTGCCATCTTTGCAGGCCACAGTCCAAAACAAACTTTATCCCTGTGGTTTTATTGTGTTACTGACTGCAGGCGAGCAAACATATGTAAGATGGGGGGCAGAGGGGAGGAAATAGACCAGGGGACAGACAAACATAAGTCCGGGTACCGGTAGACCACGGGACCAACGTAAGAACGGGGGACCAATACGGGATATTTACAGCACCTTCGTTCGTCCCACTCAGAAACTCATCTACCAGCCATGCACCACTAATATGATTTCCGCCACCACTCGTTTGTTAAGGGGTGATATGAAATTTATTGTGCGGTTCGTCCGTAAAGCTACACTTATACTGTAACCATCAACTACTCAGTCGCCCGCCGTGTTCAGTCTAGCCGCTCACCTGTAGAAATACTCCCGCAGCTCTCTTCCCGCAGTTTGCTTTCAACCAGCAGCTCCCGGAGGAGGAAGGCCGCAGTACTCAGACATTGCGCCAGTCATTTTAAAGATGCTTATTGGTCCCCCAAAAACAATGAAAACCCGGTAATTATCATCAATCAATAAAATCCCCACGGGGCAAACTTGAAAATTGGACGTTATGCCGCCAACACTTAGCTTTCATCAACAGCTCAGAGGCGGAAGTCAGAGCTCCGCGCAACGCAAATAATGTTCCGGCCGGAACACGGTGAGCTAAATACTAAAACAAATTAAGGCAGGTACATTTTCCTCAAGAAATTTTAATAATGAAGGTACTCGAATCATTTGAGGAATCATTTCAGCCCTACTTATTATAACCTATTTATGTCATGTTAATGATGAACAGCCGAAAAGTTACCGGTACCAATTTCGCTCCAACTCCTCTCCTTGTAATTACTGTGGATATTCTTAGCACGAAATGTTGAATAAGCACTAATGTTGTTTCCACATATCATCTCCGATGTCTGCTGGACTTTAGGTTGCGCCATGTCAGCTGTTAGGGATTCCCCTTCGTGCTTTCCCCTCAGAAAGCACGAAGGGGAATCCGTGCGTTCTGATTGGCTACCAGTCACATTTGACAGGGTTCAGGGTCACATTTGCGTTGTCGCGTGTGAGGTTTTCTATCCAAAACAACTCAACATGTTGAATATGGCTGATTTAGACCGGAGCGGTCACGACGTTCTACCGACTGGAGCCAATCAGGCGGAACACACCACACACTACAGGATGATCGGTTACGATCATTGGACGTTCTAAGGTTGTCGTAAGGGGAAAAATCGGGGCAAAAAATTGTGTAGTGTGAACTGGATCAGGTAGTGGGATATGCCCATCTACTCTATCTAAATCTAATGATTATTGAGGGGCAATATAGTTTACAGATTTCATAATCTGTACTCTTTTGGTTCAATGTAGTTTTTATTTCCACTTTGGTCCAGAGAGTTCATTTTAGTTTATTTTTTTGGTTGTTTTGTTAATTTTGTTTACCAGTTCCAGTGTTTAGTGTTCTTTAAAAAAAAGTGTATCTATTTTTGGCAGGATGTTGCTTGCATTATTATGTCATTACCAATTCGATCAGTTTATAATGGTCTTCAAACAATATTATCGTTTATCACAATTATTTTTTTATGTAATTAATTGCTCAGCAAAATTGGTCATAGTGACAGGCCTAGCTGGCTTTAGAGGAATTTCAGCCCACTCTCCTTTTCATAAATATTAGACTATGTTTCATACTGTTGGCACAAAACTGCAGTTGTTCTTCAGAGATACCAGCTGCTAAATCTGTCATTCCACTGCAAAACTTACCGCGTGTGTTTCTGGCACTGCCGGTGATTAAACTCATAATTACATTCTTCTGAGCAGCTCTCCACAGCTAAATTATAATATTATTTTGGAGTTTTCAGTGACATAAATCACAAGCAAATCAACAAATGCTGGCAGCTGTCAACAGTGATGGGGGCTTTAAAATCATTCTTAGAGTTTTCCAGACAATAGTGGAACACACAAAAATTACTAACGTCTGTTTTGCACTGTTGTAACCATTAAATAATCTCTCCTTCAGTTCAACCTTATAAGTGGGGACACATTGTTGATGTTATAAAATAACTTGCAATTAAGTTTTGGCAAAGCTCAATATCATTTTCACAGGTGGCAGAGCGTTGTTGTTAGCAGCTGCTGAAAGTAACTCAAAAAGTTACTTTTAATGTAACTTACTTTCCAAATCAAGTAGTTAGTAATCTAACTAAGTTACTTTTTCAGGGAGTAGTCAGTAATCCAATTAAAGTGACTTTTTCAAAGTAATTATGCCATCACTGGCTGTCAATCAAATCGTTCTGGTGCCGTATCTGGTTCGGTGCGCCTGGTACTACCCCTGATGTAGGTACAAAAATTTGAGAACAGCCAGGCAGAACAGCACCAAATCTGCCAATGGAAAATGAATCTTGCTGGGGCGGACCGGTTAGAGAAGGTATAGTGGAAAAGCACCTGATCTTTTAATATGCTTTGGTATGCTAGATCACATGTCTGACAATATGCCAGACATTTTATTTGACTGATTTCCTGATGGTGCAGGTTTCACAATTATCAAACTTGGTAATATCCAAACTCAAATCAGCTTTCTAAAAATTGAGGTAAATCAGCTATTTCATGAAGAAATCTCCAAGTGGGTGAATACATTTTTATTGTGTACATTAATGTGCTGGTCAGAAGTTTGGTCATTATTTGTTGTGTGTCTTTAAATTTCTCATTTGGGAAAAAAAGACAAATTAATATATTACAATAGTCAAAATCTACAATAATCATTACCAATACTATAGCTGTTTGATTCTATTGGTACTTCCCATGGTTAACGTTGTACCCTAAACTATGTGACACAGACTCAGTTTCACATTTGGGTGTAAACAGACAATTTATGAAATGCATAAGTCAAACTTTTCTGTATTCATCCACTTCTTCCACTTCAGACTCAATGGTTGTTCTTCAACTTGCCTTCAAGGTCATCACTCCTAAAATAAAAAATACAAAACAGTACAAATGAAAAAATTGCAAATTACCTTTTAAGAGTTGTCAGAAGATTTTCTACTACATTTGTGTAATACGTGGGGGACCAGTTACTGGGGATTTTAGATCAAGTGACCACCCCCCTCCCCTTTTAAAATATCTGGTCCTCTTTCCTTTAAATATTTTGTATTTCTGATCATGTGGCTGATGGCTCTTCAGATCCAGGGATGAGCTCGAGTGAGCGGACTTCCTGACCAAAGTTCACCACAAACACACACAATGTCTTTACATATATACTACATGACTTTACACATGCACCTCCTGTATTTCAGGACACCCTTGTGTTCATTCATGCACAACATTCACATGTGGTCAAAGGTGTTGGTACCACCTGTTAATGACTGAAAAACCCACAGTGGTCACTGAAACAATTGGAAATTGATAAATGTAATAAACGAAAATTTATTGAAAATTAACCTGTAAAACTCAGTCAATGTTTTGAATTGCGTTACAACACAATAAGAAAATGACAGACCAGGATGTTGAAGCAGCTTGATTCACCTTCAACTACAGTTGCACAGATTATTCTGAAACTTAAGGTCCACAGCACTGGACCCAATCTCCCTGGCTGTGGCCGCAGGAAGAAAATTGATGACAAATTCAAGAGAACTATGATCTGAATGGTTACCAAAAAGTCTAGAACAACCTCCACGGAAAGTAAAGGTGAACTCCATCGTCAAGGAGGACCTCATTTGAGATGACCAAGGAGGAAAGAAAGTCATAAAAAAGTGAGGCTGGAATTTATCACAAAGGTTCTGGGGGAAATGACCTTGGAACAGATGAGACAAAAGGTACATCAGCTCTATGATCACAGACACAAAAATGCTAATAAGTTTTCAGGTATCATCATTTTAATTGAACCACAATTTAAAAGCAGTCTGACTTTCATCAATTTGTCAGTAAACAATTTTTGTCAGTTTTAAGTTACTTCAATTTCCATTGTGGGCTTTTTGTTCATTAACAGAGGCACCAACTATGTTATTTGTATGTATATATGCTCACTTACAGAGTATGTACACAATTCCCCCCCCCATATTTCCAATTTTAGTTCTCTATTTCTAACAGCTATTATTATTACTGTTGGAAAACAACAGTGTGGAGAGACACATTCTTGCTTTTATACTGGATTTTGAAAGTTTAAATATTAATAAATATGTAAACTGTAACTGTCCCAGTTTCTTCATTTGATTTTTATAAATTTACTTCTTTTATCGCTGAGCAAGAAATGTCCCCAGATTTAGTCTTGGAAATCTGGTCACCTTATCTTAGACATAAAACTCTCAGTCTAAAAATGAGTCCCACTCTGGCCCCTTATAAGACAATAATAAAAACCTGGTAATTCAGAGATGAAACAAAAGTTTGATTATATGATCCTTTTTAATGATGGATGGTTAGCTGGAAATGAGAGCTGCCTCACCTTCCGTTTTTTGCTCCTCCCTTCAGCCTGTAGGGTCCTGGTACACTGTTCCACACACTGAGAGAAGCTCACACTGCTGTGATCTGGACTGTAGTCAAGCTCAGCTAAGTGAGCCAAAGACAGAATGTAGTTGCAAGCAATACGTAATATAGCAAGCTTGGAAAGTTTCTGTCCATAGGAGTAGCATGGCACCTACAGAAAACCAGAGACAAGAGTTAATGTTGAGTAGTTTCTGTAAGCAGATGACCATAAACATACCTCAAATCCCTATAATAAATAAATAAATATATATATATATATATATATATATATATATATATATATATATATATATATATATATATAATTATTTTATTTTTTTAAGTTCTTTTAAAGAAAAATAAATATGCATAAAGTCTCTGCGTCTGTAATCAGACAAAAACACCATCCATTTCAAGTGTATTATTTATTTTAATGTATTCAGATGTTTCTTAAGCCCCTCAAGTTTCGACCAGCAGCGGCAGAGAGGACCAACCCAGTCAGGTTCTGGTATCACTTGTCTGTACACAAAGTTTTAATTCTTTACTGCTTGGATGGTAACAGAAATCATTTAAGTTGACCTTACCTCTGTGTAATAATCCTTATCAGGGTGTCAAAATGTATTGTGTGCTTTGTTGTGTTTAACAGCAAATTTGTTGTTGAACACCTTCAAGCCTTCATTAATTTTGCTGCTCAATATAATTCTTAGATTGACGAGGACCATGTCTAGAGATGGGGCTCTTTTGTTTTTTATTTGAGTTAATTGCAATTAACTACATTTTAACCAATGGCTATATATTGACAAAGTGAGCAGCATTCTCAATTTAAAATTATTTTTGCTTCTAAATTTATAGATACGTGAGATCAACAACAATGATATTTATTGTTTTTAATCTGTTATTTATTATATTTAACAATCAGACAAGTGAAAAGTGCTATTGCAGCCACCCTGATCATCCATGTAACTTCTTTGAATTTTTTTTTTTTATGTGGACTGTATATAGGGGACATCTGTGCCTGATGCTGTTTATTTGATTGCTAGTTGTATTGAGATGTTATTTCAGGCCTGAATAGCTTCAGTAGTAGACTAACTCATGTTTGCACAACTTGCAAAACTTCCAGTACAGCATCTGATCATTTCTATGAAGCAATAATGAATCCTTAGAGGGACAAGAGCGCTTTTGTCGTCCATCGAAGTTGTTTTGTTTGCGGGTGTCAGCTTTACGGGCGTACCAGAAACACGCAAATATATAGATCACGATATGTAATAATCGTATATTGTTTCATGTTTTTATTAAAATAGACAACGTACACAAAAAAGATTAACATGCAAAAATATGTATAATTATCAAATCTTATACAACTTACAGTATATCCACATGTGTTTCCATATTTGGGCATGCACTTTGAAACCAGATAAATATATTTCTGTTATTTTACATTAAATTTATTTAAATGAGATATAGGTATAAATGGGTATAATTTGTGCATATTTTTAAATTAAATAAAAATAGAGTCTAACCTGTTTCCTTAGTGCCTCAAATGCAGCACTGATGGTGTGAACACGAGTCCTCTCCCTGGCATTGGCCAGTAGCCTTCTAGTTTGTTGTATAGCTTTGACCTCTGGAAGACGTGCCCGTGTATCAGCATCAACTCCAACCCTCTTCCTTGGAGATTCCTAAGGACAGATGATCATAAAGGGTGATATAACCAAGGACAGAACTTTCACTCAGGTCAGAAGTCTGTTTTTAAACCATCATAATAATTTTAGTGTCCATTTCCAAACCAGAAAACTAAAACTCTCTGTAGGTTGCAAACAAATCAAACAGTAAAAACACACATCAAAAATGAAAACAATGTTTATATAGTCTATCAGATTTTTTATGTGAAAGATCAACACAAAGTAGCACTTATTTGTGAAGAAAAACCTTAAAACTTCTGAAGCCATAACAAAACAGCTGGATTTGTACTGGAATCAAATTACAGGCAGGCAGGGGTGAAAGTAGTTTTAAATTCTTGGGGGTACTATAACAAAAGTATATATATATTGCTTCTTTGTGTGTTTTGGAGTTTCTGTGATTTTTTTTTTTTGCGAAGCGATAAAAGCTGGTAGCTCTTGAACTGTTACAAAATAAAGCTGTATTTCCCTCAGCCCACTGGCTGCAATGTTGACACCTTGAGATGCCATGAGACCTAAATTCTGAACATCACGGCATGGAGTGCATCCCAGTTTTCCATGTCTGGCATATAACCATTCATTTTAGCTTTTAAACTGGTTCTATTGATCCTGTGTCCAGACAGAGGGATAATCAGTACCCCAGCATCATGACCTGTTTGTTCTGAAGATCCTGCAGCTTCCACTTCTCTTCCTAACATGGCGCCTCCTCACCCTGACTCTCATACTGACAGGAGGAACCACAGAGCTCTGTTAGGTTAAAGCTCATCTTCTGAAGTTGGGATATTTTTCCTCCAACAGGTTCCAGAGGAATCAAACCAGATGTTGGACTGGATTTTATTTCAATGTCATTTGTGAATGTTAGAGCCTCATTTTCAACAGTGGAGCTATAAAGGTTGAAAAAGGTTATTATTTTGGAGGAAGTCTCATCAACATCAATATTTCCACTAAATAAGAGGCAAAAAAAATAGTTTGATAGAGGAAACTCCTCTCAGCTCAAAGCAAGATGCCCAAACTACCCATCCATCCATTTTCTATAGAGCTTTGGAGCTGACGTCACAGCGCATGACGTTTACGTCACTCGCCGCCATTTTTGGTGTCCACAGACCAAAACAAGCTAGTCAGAACTCCGGTGTTTTCATTGTGTTACCGACCTCAGTGAAGTTGTTTTCAAGTTGGATACTGGATGTTCGCGCTCCGAGGAGTAAGGGACGTTCAGCTCAAGGTTGATCCGATTTATAAACGTTAATTTCGGCCAGCTGTTCTTTACTGGTCCCTCCTCAAGCGCTCGGAGTTTCACATCGGGACCGGCAATTTCTGAACACTCCTGTAAATAAATGCCTTGTCTTGTGACCAACTGATACAAAAAAGTGGTAATTCATGCTATTACACGAGACACACTATCCTCTATTAAAATTTTAAGTCATATTCAATCATTTAAATAATTTTAATATTAAATGTTTTCTTCAGTAGCTTCCAAATCGTGTCCCATTAACTCAAAATGTGTGAAATTGTTCTACTAGACTAGCGGTTCTCAACGTGGGCGGTACCGCCCCCCAGGGGGCGTTCAGAGGACGGCATGGGGCGCTGGCGGACATTTTTACAAAAGGGGGGCGCTGAGATTCCTCTGGGGCTGTTTGGTCGAAGGTAAACTTTACACCTTAAATCCACAACAACATCAGTTTAGACTTTGAGCAACTTGGTAAAACTGTATTGTGTAACATTAAATCATGCTTGGCTGCAACGATATAGATGGCAGCTCTTCTATTCAGTGTTTGTAGCTTATTAGCACCACAGATTTGGAACAAACTTCCAGAAAACTGTAAAACAGCTGAAACACTGGGTGCCTTTAAATCTCAACTTAAAACCCACCTGTTTAGAGTTGCTTATGGCTAAATTTAGGGTTAGAGTGCGGGTTTTGATGTCTTCCATGTTTTATGTCTTTAATGTTTTTAATTTTTTTTTTTTTCTTTATGTATGGGAAGAAAGTGAAAATGAGGTGGAAACGATGAAATTAAAGTTGAATGGAAATGGAATGGAACCAGTTAAAGTCCGCGGAGGGCAGACTCCTCTAACTATAAGTTAGTTAAATTCTGTGTGGACGGCGGCGTCCTCTGGTAAGGGAGTTTGTTTTTTTTTAATTTTTATTTATTTTTTAATTTTCTCTCTTTCTCACTGTTTATTTCTGTTTTTATTTTAATTATGTAAAGCACTTTGAAATGCCTTGCTGCTGAAATGTGCTATACAAATAAAATTTGATTGATTGATTGATTGATTAGCGCAGCTCTGCTCCTGCTAGTAGCTTCACCGGCGCATCAGTTCAACGTTACACCGACTGATGACGTTGCTGAGATTCACTTTGTCTGGTATTTTTGCCAGTTCTGTGATCATGTTAAGCAGCAACTTATATTAAAAAGTGTTTTATTTCTGTTTGAAAGCTGCACGCTTCCATGGAAGAACAGAAAATCTCTCTTGTAAACATGTGATTACTAAAATCACAATACCCTCACTTTGATTCCCTCTGAAAAAATTAACCTATTTAAATAAAGAAATCCCTCCATGGGTGATACCTCGATAGAGAGCGTTCATTTTATAGCGTTAACACGGTGCTGTAAGTGGTCCGGTATGAAACGAGGTGATAGAACAACGGTACCACAAATTTAAATAATCAGAATACCGAAATTGTTTCCGTTGTTTTAAAAGGTTTATGTCAGTCTGCCTTTTCCCCATTGATACGCTTCCCGACCGCCCTGCACCTTAGGGGGTTAAAAAAAATAAAGACGCAAAACTCTGAAACAGGAGAAGCGGAACATAAAACGGAGCAACGAAATAGATGTGAATTATGGCAGAAAAACAGAGAATCTGACGCTAAACAGTGAAAAATCAACACATGATGTGAAACATGACGATTAGGCGGCGCAGCAGGTGATGAATGAAGATTACTGATGGTTAATAAATTATAAAATAAATGTAGCAACAGGAAGAAACTAAAGTGGACATAGCAATAAACCAAGAGAGGATAAAACGAATCAAATGAAACTAAATGGAAATGAATGAAGAACCAAATGCAAGAATAAATTAAGAAACTAAAGTAAATACAGAGGAATAAGCTGGTATGGCAAGACCTTTAGAGCAATAATTAATACAGAGACTGTATGGCAAGAATAAACAGACACTATTTCCAGATAAAAGGTAAAATAATATTGTTGAAGTGTCATGGGTTTGTTGAGACCACATCTAGTACTGAGGATAAATATATCTTACAGACCATAACAGTAAAGAACTGATCACTTATTTATGTTGTAAATTAGATTTGATATATTTATTTCTTCAATATCATTTTTCATGTCAGTGTTAATGTCATGAGGCTGATGACTCCATGACACTTTCAATTTGACTCATTAGGATTTGATTAAGAACCAGATTTGTTCTTTGTCATTTCTGTCCAGTAAAACTATTAATCTATAAATCAATAGATCTATATAAAGATATAATCCATGTTTCTGTCTCATATTTGTGTGGCATTAAAAGGACCTGGAACATTTGTTTTTCCACTGAAAGCTCTGGTTTGCACAATAAATGCCATGTGGGTGAAGTTTTATGGATGATACTCTGATGTCCCATTCTCCTGAAGGCAGCACAGAGCTGCACCACCAGAAACTGACAGAAACACTGAAGAGAAGAAGAGTTATGATTAATGTAGTTACAGTTCTATCCATGTTTTAATGCTGCAGCTCAGTCGTTTTGCAAATAGTTCAAAGTCTAAACTGGCATGTTGAACATCTTTTATCTGGTCATTTTGTGGAATATTTAACAACTAGAAAATGGCAAAAAATATTTTTTCCACTCTGATTGGCTGCTGTTAGACCTACAGATTTTAACTTGAATCTTCATTGCATTTTTCATAGACGCCTGTGAAAATAATTTCTATTCCCGTGACTTTTTTGTTCTCTGGGAAATTATTTTTGATGATAAATACAGAAACAAGCATAAAAATCAAAACATCTACAATAGTGATAGTAATATTAGTGATACAATAATAGTCAGTGCAAAGTAGCCTGCAAACTCTTTGGTGGGGGGGTGAGGGACCTGGATGAAGGCTGTGGGGGCGCTGGGCCAAAAAAGGTTGAGAAACACTGATCTAGACTGTATATGTAAATGAGGCACACTCACCTTTATTACATTTTAACAGTTTTTATATTTTTTAGCTCTTTCTGTAGTCAAAACTTTGTATTTTTCTTAAATAGCTTGTTGGTCATGTGACCTATTAACTCAAATCTGTGTGAAATTATTCTACTAAACTATATAGATTAGGCATATTTTTATTCCATTTTGACCCCTTTTTTATTTTTTAACCAAAATTATATTTTTAAAAATTTATAAAATGTATTACCTTAGATCAGGGGTGGGCAATCCTCGTCCTCGAGGGCCGGTGTCCTGCAACTCTTAGATGTCTCCCTGGTAGAACACACCTGGATCCAATAGCTGAATCATCTCCTCTGTTCAGGCAGGTTCTCCAGAGTCCTGCTAACGACCGTATTATTTGACTCAGGTGTGTTGAAGTAGAGACACATCTAAAAGTTGCAGGAGACCGGCCCTCCAGGCCTGGAGTTGCCCACCCCTGCCTTAGATGATCATCACTTGTTACCCATAATGTCCAATTGCATAAAATTCTAGGACAGGATCTATTTCATTACATGTTCACTTACCTGAAACTAAGATCTGCTGGGAACAGAAACAGGAGGAAACAGGGAACTGAAAAATACTTGTAATACAAAAGACACTAAGAGTAAAGAAAACCTGATGAACTAGGAGAGAAAGATATGAGGGAAACCAGAACAGAACCCAGAAACAAGGCTGATCTAACAATAAGAACGAAGGAACACAGAGCTAGAGAAGCTAGATGATCTAAACAAAGAAATAACCCAACTAGAATTACTAAAGAAAGACACAGACTCAGACATGGAAGAATAACTGAACCTATGATCAAATTAAGAAATAAACATTACTAGAAACCCTGCAGGGAGGCTGAAATATTAACTAGAAGGATAAAATAGAATTAAATTATAGTCATTAAAATGGCTTGACATGGACTCAGACAAACAAGGAAAAGCAATAATATAATTCTAATAACTACACTAAATACCTCTAATAATATCAAAAGGACCATGAAGGGCTAAACTAAAGTGAATTAAAACATGAAGCTAAATAAAATGAAAAGCAAAACAAACCCAAAAACCCAGTGACCTGACAGATGTCTGATTATATAATGGTTTATTTTAATCACATAGAATATTTATTTAAAAATATAATCTTTCATTACATGTATGTTTATTACCTGAAACATTTAAATATCAAATTTTGAATTAAAATGTGATTCATTTCTTCACCTGTTTACATGCAACTTGAAGTGCTTGAATCAAACGATTCATGAATGTTTAATACATTAAATTATTAAATGAGAGAAAACAGCCACTTCCTACTGTATTTCAACACAAATGGTTCCTGTTCAGAGTCTGCAGCCTTGCTGACCTCCTCTCCTGGGTTTCTTCCTCCTCAGCCTCTCCAACTTGCTCCTCTTCTGTTGCCTCTACTGTGTTTTCATTATTTAGTCAGTAACTTGTTGATCCATCATGGTTTTGCTGTATCGCCTCTTTAATTGACGCCAATGTCTGTCCGATGTTGTGGGGTTGACCTAGCAGTGACCCATATTCAGCGCTGGACCCCAGTCAGGATTGAGACGTCGGTTTGCCTTTAAGAGGACATATCAGAACACATCAGTATTAAAGCTGTAAATTTGATAACACTAGTAAAATAGTTTACTTCACAATAATGTAATAACCTCAATGTCCACTGACAAAACTCGGACTATGCTACATAAACAATATTAGCCCGACCTAAATGAACTCAACAGAAAGTGAACATGCGTACACCCTGACAAAATCATAGCAAAATAAATTATGACACACTAACAAAGCAAATGTAGACACTCACCAGAATGAAATGTCTGGAGCAAACCTGTAGGTATCTGGGGATGTTGGAGAACGTAACACCAGCGTCTCACCGCTGATACCAGGACATTCGTCTTCTTCTCGTTAGCTCCGTTAGCTTAGCCTCCTCGCGTTGTTTCCAGGCAGGAAAATAGTTTTCCATCTTTTTACTTTTTTCATCTTTTATTTTGTCCAAGTTTTGTCGTTTATTGAACGGTCAGAAATTACAGCGGCTGTGAAGAGCCACAGAAAGGTAAACTAAGGTGAAACAACCTGAACAGGTGATCAACTCTAAACCAGTCGCACCTTTTTACTCTCCGTCTCTCTTTGTCATTTAAGCACAGCCGTTGCCATGGCAACCTCCTGCGCTCCACAAGCCGACCAGTCGGTTATGATATTAGGTTTGCAGGCATTATATTTATTTTGCGATTATTAATAAGCCTCTCATGAACACAGCGGTGGTAGATGAGTTAATTTTAAACTCCTCTGCTAGTTATTTTGGTTATGGAACCGAAACGCACAGAATTGCGCAACACCTTGTTGAAACAATAATTACTGAGATTATTATTTTTGTTGGGTCATTAATATGTACGGAGGCCTCCAGGGGACATGGAAATGTTTTTTTTTCCCCTCGCAATAATCTACTGATCAGTTCATGCGGCCTAATTGATACTGTAAAGCCTTTCTTACGGTGGCCGCCGTACTTTCTGCTTTAATACAAGGTTATGTAAAGTTTTTCCATAAATGTATCTTGTTGTGAAATATCTGACGTTTTATATCTTTTTCTTTAATATAGAAAGGCACCACAAACCTATAATATAAACAGAAACTTTCCGTAAAAAAATACAAATATTTGGACTATTGAGTTATTATTGTGGGGTAATCAGTCATCTGATTGTATCTGTTGTTCGTCTGGATGGTTTAAATGGCTGCTTTCAGCACCGTTCCATCTTAACCTTAACAGACATAAACATGCAGTAAATAAGTCAATTTTCAATCAGTGTTTTTGCACCCTAACCCTTTTTTAATTTTCTTTATTTAACCAGGTGAACCCGTTGAGATCCAGATCTCATTTTCAAGAGGGACCTGGACAGAAAGTCTGCATCACGCAGAGACCTGGTTACAAAATAAAACTAATTGATACAAATGCAGAAGTATGTCTTTTAGGCATCTATAAAGTATGTCTTTTTAGGTGCCTTAATAATCTTTTACTATTTTTGTTAAAATTGCAAGATAAACAAATGATATCATGATGTAATGTTTAGAAAGTACCAATCCATTTCAGATATGGTAAGATCTATAACTGTATTAGTTCCAGTTCATACTCCAGACCAGATGTGCGGTATTGCACACTTTCATTTATTTAAAAACGCATAAGAGAAAAAACTTGAAGCAGGGAGATAACAGACGCTGTTCAATTCGCATTTTACTCGCATAATTGCCTTCAAAGTAGAGAGGCCTTGACATAGTTAGTATTTGGTTAATTCAAGCTGGTGACGTCTAGTCCAAGTTAGACACAACAACGGACAAAACGATGGAAATGAAATGTGTGTCACAAAAGGAGCCTGAAGGGACGAAGGCTGCTAAGTGTTGCTACCTGGTGGTAAGTTTGCTTATTAATTATCTTCATTTAATTATAAACAGTTGCGTAAAGATATATAACTTACGTTGGTTTCTTAAATAATTATTTCATCAATTTTATTGTGACTTGTATGATTACAATAGGAATAATTCAGCTTCATGTTATAACTGCATGGAGGTTGTTTGTTGCGATAATTCATAAACTAACCTGGTTTTAATTAAGCTCCATAAGACAGAGAGACTTTGATATTGTGAGGTTGTTGTTCTAACTCGTTCATCAATGTTTTTATCTTCAACATATGTTTGCAGTCTAAGCAAATGAAGATGAAAGAGGAAGCCAGAGAAATCAGGTGTTAGAAAACCTAAAGACTTTCTGTCTCAGAAGAAGCTCTGACTCCACCAGATCACCAACCAGCTCTGAGGATGAACCTTCACATCGTCTTCATGATGTAAGTTTGTTTTTTACTGAGCAGCTAGCTACATTTTCAACAACAAAAACTGCTGTGTTACCAACACCAAGTGCTTAATAAACATGATTTGATTTAAAGGTAACTGGACAGAATTTGTTCTCCTTGTTAATCTAACATTTATCTTTCATTTTTAAAATTTGTTGTTGGCCTTCAGGGCCCTGTGATGGACTGGTGACCTGTCCAGGGTGAACCCTGCCTCTCAACTGATGGCTGCTGGAGATGGGCACCACCAGCCCCCCTCACCACCCTGCAAGGATCAGTGTGTTCAGATCATGGATGGAAAGATTTTAAGGTAGTTTGTCTCCTTAAGTCCACACTTAAAACAGCTTCATAGTTAATGCCAACATCAACTGATTCTATCATATTGCTGACTATTTTTTGCTTCTTCTAACATAAACAGGCAAAGAAGAAACCCAGAAATGTTTTTCCACCCCAGGCATCTGGTCCCAATCATCATCAGTTCTGATGATGCCACATACATGGCGAGTCCACAACGTCTTAAAATTGCAAGTATTTTTTTATTTGCCATTTTTCTGTTCTCTTTAAATACAAATGCTTTCACATTTAATTGCTCTATTGTTCTTTTTGGTAGGTTTCTGTAAGGTGCAGTGGTACAGTGAATGGGAATGTTCTGTCGTTGATCCTCATTCATGTTAGGAACATACCAACAGTGTCATGAAGAGTCATTCAGTAAATAATGACAATTTTAATGAGAATTTGCTTTAAAAGTTGGATGAAATGTTTTATGTTATGTTTATGACAGTGTCATGTCAGTCTTATGCACACCCCATCAAATAAAGTGTTACCAAAATGGTAATATATTGAAAGCACAATGTAATTATAATTTTTGTTCTTTAAAATAATAACATTCAAGTTTTTTGTCACACTTACATTTTCATGTTCATGGTGTTCAATTTTGATGTTAAAGTTCAGAAAGTTGAGTAAAATTGGACAATTTTAAAATGTCGGTAATAAAACAAAATATTTGAATTACCTTGAACATCTTGTGTAATTAATCTTTCTGTGTCATTGTAGCCTAGAACAATGTAAGTACTGTAGTGTAGTTATAAATGTCATTTACAAGTAGTAAAAAGTAGGAATAAAGACTTTTATTAAAATTGTACTTTATTAGCAGTAAATCAAAAATAAAAATTAAGTGTAATTTAAACACATTACTAATATCCATCCATCCATCCATTTTTCTGCACCCTTGTCCCTCAGTGGGGTTGGGGAGGGTTGCTGGTGCCTCTCCAGCTGGTGTTCTGGGCGAGAGGCGGGGTCACCCTGGACAGGTCGCAAGTCTGTCGCAGGGCAACACAGAGACACACAGGACACACAACCATGCACACACACACACACACTCACACCTAGGGGCAATTTGGAGAGGCCAATTAACCTGACAGTCATGTTTTTGGACTGTGGGAGGAAACCAGAGTACCTGGAGAAAACCCACCATGCACAGGGAGAACATGGAGACTCCATGCAGAAAGACCGGGGCTGGGAATCGAACCCAGAACCTTCTTGCTGCAAGGCAACAGCTCTACCAACTGCGCCACTGTGCAGCCCCATTACTAATATATTAGTAGGATATTTAACATATATTTGAAGTATATTAAAATATATATTTTTAATATAATTCTATGACAGAATTAGTACACTCAAAATATAATAATCAAGCTCTTAAATATTACATTTAAAAAGTACACTTTAAATACACTAAGTATTACTTGAAGTTGTTCCAAAAAAGCACGTTTAAGTATACTAAAGTTGTAATTTAATACTATTCAAATACTACTAAAGTATACTAAGCACAAAATTAGTTCTTCCAAAATAGAACAGTTAAATACATCAATCAAAGTATGCTGAAGTATGTTAAATTTTAACACACTAAAGTATACTTTTTTTTACTTTGGAAGATATTAACATTCATGGAAAAACTTGACATAACCTTGTATTAAAGCAGAAAGTACGGCGGCCACCGTAAGAAAGGCTTTACAGTATCAATTATGCCGCATGAACTGATCAGTAGATTATTGCGAGGGAAAAAAAAAACATTTCCATGTCCCCTGGAGGCCTCCGTACATATGAACACCTGGTTGATTTTTTTTTTAAAATAAAGTTATGAACGTTTTGAGAAGGAGCCAGAGGAGGACGTGTTGGTCTCAGCCTCCTGGCGACGTTCAGTTTGTCACGTACTGCTGAGATCGACATGTTGCACCGCTGCCCTAGTAAAACACGAACAGTTCAGAAACAATATGAAATGGGGAAAAAAGATATTTATGAACTGATTAAGTCGTGTTTTAGATTGTTCTTAAAAAACTAATGCACAGTGAACCCGTTGATTTTTTACAGCAGACAGCCGCTCCCCTCTCTTGCAGGTACTGCGTACCCCGACTGTACCCGCCTACTTTCACTCCTGCAGGCAGCCGTCGAGAAGTTGCTGAATAAGTAACTAATAAAAGCAATAAGAGGCACTAAGGTTTTGCCACCTCTTTTAGATTTGCTATGTAAAAATTTCAAAACCAAAGTAACTCGCTGGATCAAATGGCCAAATGATCAAAGTCATTTCCTCAGTCAAGTTCTTCAGCGTCTAATGCTAATGACATTATTTGACTCAGGTGTGTTGAAGTAAAGGGATATCTAAAAGGCACCCTTGACTGGAGTTGAATACCTTGTTCTGCCCTCTGTATTGGTTATTTTTTAAAATTTTTATTACATTTTTATATTTTTTATTACATAAAATTCCATTAAAATACAAAGGAGTTGTAAGGTGACAAAACGTGAAAATTCAAGGGGTATTATTGCCTTTGCAAATCATTAAATAATATAAAATAATTTTCACACCCAACAACATAATAACATGTTTGTTTGATTCAGTAATTATTTTGTCTAAAAGACAACAGAATATTCTTAGGAATATGGTATTAAAAAAACAGTGCATCATTGCAATCTAAACATCACACAAAGTAAGCATTTCTTATGGACTATTGTGTTTAGAGGACTGGGTATAATTACCTTCTGTTCAGAGACTTGAGATTTCACATGGTCGAAGCACTGGGAGACTCTGGGTGCTGTTGCAGGCTGGCCAGGCAGTGAGGACTCCCAACAGAACGCCTGATGGCTAGGAGAAATGGTGCCACTGGTTGGTGCTGGCACAGGTAAGGTGGAGTGTAGACCAAGCTTCAGTCTGTTGTTCAAGGGCTGAGAGATGGAAATTGGCCAGTGGGATATTTCATGATAGGACAGGGGAGAGGCAGGTGACTGGGACACTTTAGTAGACACTGATGGTATGTTAATGCCAACTCTCATATCTATGGCACCACTCTGGCCTGGTGCTGTACTGTCTTCTTGTCTTGCTGACAGAATGTCACTGCTATTGGCTATAATATCATGTGACCTCATCAGTGGTCTCTGGAGAGGAGCCAGTTTGCTGAAGTTAACCATTTGGTCATCTACAAAGTCTATTTCTGACATGTCCATTGGGAATCTGTTCATGTTTTCAGTTTCAATACCAGTACAAAGTCTTTTAGGCTCACGGGACTTTCTCTTGAATTTCTTGTTCGTACCTGGGACAGAGATCACAACTGACTCTTTGTTGTCTGTGTTGTTCAAATAATTATTCAGTAAAAGAGATTTTTTCATTTTGCAACAATTTGTATATCTAACAAGTTAAAGCAAAGTTAATTTCGGACACAATTCCATTAAAACAATAAACTTGCAAATTTAAATTAAAATAAAAGACATTTAATTTCTAGACAAGTTTCACCATAGAAGGGTTGGCATTCAATACATTTTCTCATTAAAGCATGTGCTTCTTTAGTTTAGGAAATATGGATGGTAATGTTGGTGTACACTTAATTTAAGTAGTCGACAGCACATAGCAATCTACAACCAGAAGATTCAAAAGTTGTCTCACACATTCTGTTTAGCAACATAACAGGATGTCATGGCTGTTACCAGCAGGTTTTATATGGCTCCTCTCTGTCTGCATAACAGCATCCTGAAAAATCAACACTAATGCACCAAGCTGTGTAACATATGCTATTCCACGCAACTTGGACTAGAACATGCAGAGGTTTTCCTGTGCTTCAAAGATTTCTTTCACTGTGAGCAGCCCAGGCCTAACCCTCAGACTGGGGTTCAAGTAAAGCTGTCTAAGTGTGGCTCCAGTCTGTCTGCATAGCAACACTGTGAATAACCCACACACACACACACACACACACACACACACACACACACACTGAGAATGAAGATATGCAGTACTGCAACTGTTGGACAAAACATACCAGAACAGCTGAAAAAGCTTCTACCACGGATTTTACAACACAATCATATAAGCCAACATCTGTTAGTTGTATATTTATAGATTGTCCAGAAACATTACTTCTCATTAAAAAGAAAATGTTTTCAAGCAGCCAAACGAAAACTGGGTTTTAACCTGCGAGTTGTAGAAATGAACGCGTTTTCTAAAAGGGAACAATCACCGTCATGTCTCACGCACACGGTTATAGGAGGGAAATATAAAAATCTACGAGGTTTCTTTGAGACGTATCAACAGTTCCGAGCGATGAAGTTCTGTTCGCCTCGCTACAAACTAGTTCACCACAAGCCACGCACTCTGATCGGACCTAAATTAGGTTTCCACACTGACTTGATTAAGCGATGTCCTTAAAGCATCAGTCCATCCGGAACTTGATTCGTTGTGGATCCAGGAATTGAACGCGCATAGTGTCCACCAAATGAGCCCTGGAGGAGAATCCCACCGCTAATGTTGGAAAGCTGCCTCCTCTCTCCTCCCACTGCAGCTCCTCTGGCGTCTGACTGGCTGGATTCGCTCCCAGACAGGAAAACACATCGAGAGTTGAACGGAAGAGAAAATAACCTACAGAAGTTGAAATAATGAAGACCGGCCAGAGGAACAGGGCTGGACATCCTGATTGTCTGCTTTTTAAAATGAGTATTTGGGTCATTGACGTGTAAGGATTTCCACCAGGCTAAATAAAAAAGATATGTATATCCATTGCAATTAGTAGAACACTCTTAAACCAAATGTGTCAAAAATAACACGTTTTGTCGTTTGAACACAATTATTGTGTCATTTAAATCAACACAAACGTGTTAAAATGTGTCATTTTGACACACACGTGTAAAATGTGTTTTTATAGATTAAGTCAAATAAAAATGGACATTTTCATATGAGAATATAAAGATGCATACTTTTATTCAAATTAAATATATGTTACAACAATACATTTTGCGACAGATGCAATATCATAGTATTAATTTGATTTGAATTTCATAGTAAAATTCAAATCACCAATTAATTCACCAGTCAACATGTTTTTTTCTTCAAAGTCAAGCTAACAAAATATACCAATTTTCTAAAGTTATTCACAGATTTTCAAATCCATACTGAATGTATAATAAAATATATTTTGTAACATTCCGTGAACAGGTACGAAAAACACATGGCTGCAAAAATCATAAAAGATAATGAAAAATAACATCCATCTGTTCTGCAGTCAAATGGCAACATGCATTCACAGTCCAGTAGTCGTCAACCAAAGTACAAGATATTGTAACTTGATGCCCCACACCTCTATGAAAGCAGTCCCTCTTGGACAATTGATCATTTTACTTGCCAGCTTCAAGTTGTCCAATCAGTTCCAGTAGGTGTGATTTTCTTTGTATGGAGAACAGCTGATGGTAAATATGTAACGTAAAGACTGGGGTAGTTGTGGTGGACAGGACACACCAAGTAGAGTCTGAAAAGCTTGTCCACAGCATTCATGACACCAGATGTAGAGGATGGTGACTTCATTGTTCTTGGTATTGATGTCATACTGTGTCAATGAACTCAGGTCACAGATGTACTTCACGTGGGGATGACGACTTCTTGATCTTGAACTAGGCTTAGAGGCAAAAGACCAGAAAATAACCAAACAAATTTGTTAGTGAAATGATCAACCACTCTGTAAAATTTCTGATAAAAATACAATTTGTCAAAGATAACACCACAAAATCCAGAAGGTATGTTATTGTAGTGTTAATGCAACAACAATAAGATGACCTGCACCAACAGGAGGCAACACGCTTGTGTTACAAGTCTCAAAAAATAGCAAAACTCTAAAAATCTGTACTTCATGGTGTGAGTCATTGTAAACACAAATCATTCACCTTTTTATATAATAATAATTTTACATTCCTTTCAATGGCTGACATTATATTAAAGACTTTCCATTATAAAAAACTTTCCTCTAAGGTAGGTAAACATTTTATTTTATAATTAATTTTATTTTCCAACAAAAGTATCTTTGTAAACTTTTCTCCTGTTTTATTATTAAGACCTGAATTTAGTTTTATATTTTTAAGATTTTATTTACAAAGTCCCCTCCTTGGGCTGCCACCTTATCGTGGTGGAGGGGTTTGACTGTCCCAATGATCCTAGGAGCTATGCTGTCTGGGGCTTTATGCCCCTGGTAGGGTCACCCAAGGCAGACAGGTCCTAGGTGAGGAACCAGACAAAGTGAAGCCTGAAGACCCCTATGATGAGTAATAACATTGGACTTGGTTTTCTCTCGCCCAGATGCGGGTCACCGGGGCCCCACTCTGGAGCCAGGCCTGGAGGTGGGGCATGATGGCGAGCGCTTGGTGGGCTTTTACCCCGGCTGGGCTCAGCCCGAAGAGGAGACATGGGTCCCCCTTCCAATGGGCTCACCACCTGTATGAGGGGTGAAAGGGGTCGGGTGCATTGTGTTACAGGCGGCAGCCGAGGGAGGGGACCCTGGCGGTCTGATCCTCGGCTGCAGAAGCTCTTGGGACGTGGAACGTCACCTCTCTGGTGGGGAAGGAACCGGAGCTAGTGTGCGAGGCTGAGAGGTTCTGGCTAGAAATAGTTGGCCTCACCTCAACACATGGCTCTGGTTCTGGAACCAGTCTCCTTGAGAGGGGCTGGACGTACTTCCACTCTGGAGTTGCCCACGGTGAGAGGCGCCGGGCGGGAGTGGGCAATGACAGTGAGACCTGGAGGGGCGTGGTTGGGAGGCATGCGGCAAGGGGCTCGGGTTGTCGCTGAGGCAAAAACTCGGGCGTGGGAGGAGTTTGGAGAGGCCATGGAGAAAGACTTCCGTACGTCTTTGAGGCGATTCTGGTCCACCATCCGGAGTCTCAGGAGCGGGAAGCAGAGCAGCACCAACACTGTTTATAGTGGGGATGGAGTGCTGCTGACCTCGACTCGGGACGTTGTGGGCCGGTGGGCAGAATATTTCGAAGACCTCTTCAATCCCACCAACATGCCTTCTATTGAGGAAGCTGAGCCTGGGGACTCTGGGTTGGGCTCTCCAATTTCTGGGGACGAGGTCGCCGAGGTGGTCAAAAAGCTCCTTGGTGGCAGGGCCCCGGGGGTGGATGAGATCCGCCCGGAGTTCCTTAGGGCTCTGGATGTTGTAGGGTTGTGTTGGCTTACGCGACTCTGCAATATCGCATGGACATCAGGGGCAGTTCCCCTGGATTGGCAGACTGGGGTGGTGGTCCACCTGTTCAAAAAGGGGGACCGGAGGGTGTGCTCCAATTACAGGGGGGTCACAATCTTAAGCCTCCCTAGTAAGGACTATTCAGGGGTCCTGGAGAGGAGGGTCCGTCGGATAGTCGAACCTCGGATTCAGGAAGAGCAGTGTGGTTTTCGTCCTGGTTGTGGAACACTGGACCAGCTCTACACCCTCAGCAGGGTCCTGGAGGGTGCATGGGAGTTCGCCCAACCAGTCTACATGTGTTTTGTGGACTTGGAGAGGGCATTCGACCGTGTACCTAGGGGGGCCTTGTGGGGGGCTTTCCGGGAGTATGGGGTACCGGGCCCTTTGATACGGGCTGTCAGGTCCCTGTATGACCGGTGTCAGAGTCTGGTCCGCATTGCCGGCAGTAAGTCAGGCTCGTTTCCGGTGAGAGTTGGACTCCGCCAAGGCTGCCCTTTGTCACCGATTCTGTTCATTACTTTTATGGACAGAATTTCTAGGCGCAGCCGAGGTGTTGAGGGGATCCGTTTTGGTGGCCTTAGGATCACATCTCTGCTTTTTGCGGATGATGTGGTCCTGTTGGCTTAGAGAAATAGAGAAAACAAAAAAGATACTTAAAATGCACCACTTTCATCTTGAAAATGGATTGACAAAAGCAATTTTAGCTTTTCAAAGCTGTTTTTAAGTTCGTCGGAAATGAATAAAAAGGAAATTCTTTGCAGATATCAGAAGCAGTCTTATAGTTTATGAAGTTTTGCTATCTCTGCATTTCCAACATTGTCGAGCTCTTTCTAATTTGTAGCATTTACTGACAGTTTTGTGCAGGAAACATACAATTCTGCAGGCAACTGTCTGGACACCTCAAAGGGGCTTCCACGTCATTCTTAATTCAAATATCTAAAATTGTAATTTTGACTAGTCATAATTGTGTTGAAGATATCTTAAATCGTAATTATGGATGTGTCCCGTCAAATGACAGATCCAGTGACGTAATTTGAGATATCTTGAAAGGAATTTTGACAAGTCAAAATGTAATTGAAGATATCTTGAATTATTATTATTCTTGTCAGAATGTAAATGCAGATATCTTAAATTACCATTCCGGATAGTCAAAATGTAGTTTTGTCTAGTCAAAATGCATTTTTAGATATCTGGAATGTAATTATGGATAGTCACAAAACCGAATTTGTTAAAATGGCCTGCCATAAGCGGTCAACTATTATGAGATGCTGGCTTTTCTTTGCATCGGATTTCAGTATTCAGCGGCAGCTTGATGGAGGAATGAATCGTTTTTGTCAAAGTAGGAGAGAATGGAAAGCTTTGCTTGGCCGCTTAGGAGCATCAGATGAATCATAATTAAACGTATTGAAGTTAAAAACGGATAGATTGATCGTGCACTTCTGTCAGAACAAAAGCCACGTTTTCTATTTTTTAATTAGCAAATGTTTTACCAGCACATTGGGCACAAGTGATCCCTGCTCCATAATGTCTACCTTCAGCATGTCTATGGACATCCTGAGGGCAGACACCGACTGCAGTCAGGAAGACGGACACTGATTAATATCCAGACTGGTTTCTTTTGATTCTTGTCAAAATAATGCTATTCTTTTGATGAGAGAATAGCATTATAACATGTGCCTTTTAAATAAATCAACCAAATCTCCAGTCAGTTCTATGTTGGTCACTTTTTTGCCTTTCTAGCTTAAAGTAAACTAAAAATGACTTTAAAATTGTAGTACATACAGAACTGAGATTTTTGTGTTTATCACACCCCTAGCTGTTCGTGTACAATGTCTCTTTATTGTCCTATTGGCCCCATGGACAGCCACTCTAAACATGGCACAATAAGCTCCTTGGTCTGGAAATCACCACCAGCCCCTCTACAAACCCACAAGTACTAAGTAGGTATGTAAGAAAAAAAGGACTGCAGTCAATTCTATTGACCAATTTCATCTGGAAGATTATTTTCCTTTATTTTAGCCAGAAGCAGATTTCTTTATAAATATACAGAACATACATTGAAATCTTAAACAGATACACCAATGTCTTTCCACTTTTCCTCTCTTTGTGATGCAGAATAGACCCTTTATACATAAAACACTGTCCCTGGGTCTTGCTTGTATCGACTATTATGATTGTTGCACTGTATAATACTAGGAATGAAACCAACCAAGATTATGGACTGTTAATGCATTTTCATTGCTTCACCAGTCTACCTTGAATCTGATTAATTGTGACCATAAAACATGGCAATTGTCAAATAAGCTTCAAAGAAGATGCAGAGTTTAATTATAACAATAATGAATCAGTTCTGCAATGTGTTTTCAGTGATGGTGCTTAGTGCAACTATAATGTTTTTCTTCTTGTAGCTGGGCCAGCGACATAGTGGGCACCAGTGCTTTCCTCCTGCTAACCATACCACAATGCACTGCTGGTGGAAGGCATGGCCACAGGGCAGGCCCATGAGCAGCTCCTCATTCACAAAGTCCTCAAGACACACCACACACTCTGAACAAGGAAGCATGTCATTGGGCCACCCAGACCAATTTACCTGAGTAACAGGAACTCCTACAGGAATGATGCTACCATCCTCAAGAAATCTGTCAACTTTTTGGAAGGTTTTATTTCTGTAGCAACAGCAAGATGGACCAAGAGAAACAGTCTTTACAAACTGACTACTGCTGGTATCTTGATCCCTGCACAAAATATTGAGCCTGTTGTCCTGATTACACAAAGATCCCATTGGCCTTAAACTACTGTATGGAAGTCTGTTGAGGCTTGGAGGAGAGGAATCTGTCAGCTCTTGGCAGTTTATGTTTGATGGCAGTCTATCCTGTTCATCTTGATGTACACAAGACACAGACTGGCATTGCTGGAGAACAGTTTTAACCTTCCAGGTTGGAAGAGATTTTAAGTAGTCTACATTTACTAATGGGTGAAGCCAGAGATCTGGGAAAGCTAAACGTTCAAATAAAAAGCTGGGATCATCTTCCCATTCTGAAAGATCAGATGGGAACTGTTGCACTAATGTAATAGGGTGAAGCAGATAGGAGGTGTACCAGTCCCACAGATTGGCTAGCCACTGGAGGTTGGTTGTTGAGTTCTCTTGGTTCCTTGTACCACAATGGCGTTTCCTCTCAAAGTAGTCAATCAACAGGCCATGAGCCAGATAGGTGGACAGAAAGAGAGCTGGATGGGATGAGTAAAAGGTCCAGTCAGCCCTAACTAAACTTGCGAATGTGGTGGTGTCTACATAACGAATCAACTTCAGACTGTAACCATACAGTGTGTCCAGATAGGGGAGCTGAATGAGAGCCTGTGGGGAGATACAAAAACAACAGTTATCAGGAGAGTTTTTAAATGTACCCGTCTGTTTAGCAAAAATTACCGTATTTTCCGGACTATAGAGCCCACCTTACTATAAGCTGCACCTACAAAGTTTTTTTTTAACTGAAAACGTACATATATAAGCTGCACCGGGCTATAAGCTGCTGATTTCTCCGCTGCTCTCGGTTTTTCAAAGGACGCAAATCTGCTGGATCTATTAACCTCTTCGGAACATGGCCTCCTTTTGAGCAATATGGCTGAAAATAACATGCCCAAAATGAATTGAATGCATCTCAAGAACTACAGAGTTTATTTTAATTGTTTTGGTATCAAAACAAAGGCAAGACCCTAGAGAACATGTTACAGCTCTAAAAACCACCCTGCCTGTTACTGAGGAAAGTGTATTAATATGATAAACAGCAGAAATTAAGAAAAAAATCAATTTCCGCCTAAAAAAAAACACTTCAATCTATGAATGCTCCTTTCAAAACATGCAGTGAAAGCCAAAAAAAGTAGCAACAACAGTACACAATCTGACCTTTTACTGTGCCAAGTTTCATGAAAAAAAAGTTAATCATATGAGATTTAGAGAGATGCTACTAGATAAAAATCTAGGCGGACCTCCCAAATGAGCCATTTTGGCACAATTTGTGCCATTTGAACTTTCTTAGTTTTTATTTCTGTAGGGTCTGTTTTAATCATTTATTCTTTTCATATAATAAATTATTATTTGTCATAAATAAGTAATTACATCTAATAATTGTTTTTGGGGGTTCTTTTGAAAAATCCACATTGCATTCATTCATAAAAAGAGAAAAAAAATAGACAAATTGTAATAGACTGAAAATGGAACAGATTAACTCACAATAACACTTCAAATAGAATTATATAACAATGAAAATGCAAATAGCAATGAAAACTAAGTTGTCAAAATGATATGATCAAAGGAAAAACTAATATATCTCATAATTACATTACAATAGCTGCGCTCTGCGCTCTCTGCGTAAAACCTCCCAATTCCCCATTCATTTTTTCAAAACTACGCGGGGCAGTTTCTCGGGAACCCATTGGTCAATTTTGACGATTGACATGTCGTTCGAACCGTCAGAGCCAATAGAATCTGAGGGCGTTGACATTAATACGGAAACTAAAGTCATTCACCAATTACAGCGAAAAAAAGGCATGTGACGTAAATTGACCAAATTTGACCCGGCATAATGTGAATCCACATAAAACACGGAAATGCGTCTGTGCCGAACCAAAAACCATGAGAGATGTACTCAGGGAAAAGGGATTATCGGACCAAGTGGAAATATTTACTCTAATATGGATTATGACCACGAAACGGCAAAGGTAGGACTGGATTTTTGATTTTAGCTTCGTGAAATGAGCCATTTCTGTTTTTCTTCTTTAGCTGCTGGTTCACTGAGTTTTGCACGTAGCGTGGTGACTCTAGTATTGTTGGAAACCGCAGAGCTTCGGCTTTACTCTGATTAATAGTTTTTGTATATCGGGCCTCCTTGCTCTTTTACTATTGCGTTTTTTACCGGGTGTGCCTCGTTAGCGTCTAATTGCGTTTCTTTTTATTAATCTGCTTAGTGTTCAATCTGGGTGTTGTTGAGGAAGAAAATATCGAACCTATCATTTAGAAGAGCTTTTTCCCTTTACGTGGATATGCAATATGCCTATATTGATAAATGTATAGCATGTGTTTTTAATTGATCTTGTTGCTGCGCCGAGGACCCAACTTTGGGTCCTCTAGCGACGGAGACGAACGCAGCCCTGCGTCTTCAATGCCGAACCACGGATCTGTTCACGCCAAGCTTATGTGCAGTGGCTCCATTTCCCTCCTATACTGCCAGATCAATGCTCCTCAACTTAAAAGCTGCATACTATGAACTTCTTTGTGTGGTTTCCATGATGAAGGGATATGAGTTTGAATAAATTTCTCTTCGTGCCTGCTGCTAGCATGTGTTTGTTCTGAAAATCAGCACTTTCTTCTTTGATTTCCAATTTTGACTTCCAATGATTCACTTCCTGCTAAAGAGCCCCCTGGTGGTTGAAGAAAAATCCACAGAAAAGCCGCACCGGGCTATAAGCCTCATGGTTCAAGGCGTGGGGAAAAAGTAGCGGCTTATAGTCCGAAAAATATGGTACCTAAGTAGCCAGTCTGTAACTGAATTCACTGTATTAGGTGCAGTAAATGCAAGCCACTTTAGTGGGAATGTAGTTCATATTACCCACCATTAACCTGCGCTTATGTGCTATGGAAATTAGAAGCAGTTTTATTGCATTTGCATATTTATAACTTCCTAGTATTGTGTATACAATATCTGTTGGAACAGTGTTTTATTTTCCTATCAACTATATTTTACTATCTTTTGTTTGTCACCACATTGAATGTTTACTTTTCTCATCAACAGAATAAACAGCCTCCTTATTCTCTGAAGCCATGTCAACAATAAACTAAACAGTTTTCTGATAATGTGGTAATTTCACTTATCACTTCAATTTAAGGTTTATGACATTAAAATGTAATACAATTGCATATACCAGGATGTGTATTTCTGCTGCAAAAACCACAGACTTTTACTGGCCAAAATTTGTGGCACAGCCTTTTTCCTGAAATAAGAGCCTTTTGTACAGAAGTACTAAGTATAGTACTTAGTCTTTTGGTGGCATGCCAAGGGGTTGCTCTGGACTGTGGGTGCGCAGCATCACTTCAGGCAGGACGCGGTGATTGGGCATTAGTACTGCCCCTTTCAATCAATGTGAGAAAAAAATACTCAACTGCCGTAATGTTTTTTCTTTAATGTAGTAGTGTTATTTTACTTGAAGTAATGATGAATAATTAGTAACTTAAATGAATAGTGAACTAGTTGTTAGTGTGGTTTGGCCTATTTTTAAAAGTAATTTCTAACTCTTTATTTCCCCTTTATATCAAACTGGTTGGATCAGTCAGTATTTAATTTCCTTCTATCTTGTAACATAGGTCTGTTTTTTTTCCTTTAAACCAGTTGTGTTAAATTGTCACTGAAGCTGAACCTTGGGTGATTTTGACCTTTTTTAAAAGGCCTTGTGACTTCACTTAACTGTTGTTTTGTTGTTTTTTTTATTTTGGGGTGAATATTCCTAACTTTTTAAAAAAAACCATGGTACTGTGAGCTAATGCCTTACTTGGTCATTAGTAAGGCATTAGCCTGCTAATGCCTTACTACATCATCATCAGAAATGATGATGTTCCACATCATTTCTGCCATGATGTGGAACATGGACTGTTGGCACAGTTAGCACATACATGATGCTAATGTATGACAAATGAGAGAAAATGAATTTTCTTTCTATAATATTGTGGGTGTACCCTAAAGCAGTGTTTTTCAACCACTGTTCCGTGGCACACTAGTGTGCTGTGAGTGATCATCAAGTGTGCCTTGGAAATTATCCAATTTCACCTACGGTACCGTATTTTCCGGACTATAAGCTGCTACTTTTTTCCTAAGCTTTGAACCATGCGGATTGTAGCCCGATGCGGCTTTTCTGTGGATTTTCCTTCAACCACCAGGGGGCTCTTTAGCAGGAAGTGAATCATTCGAAGTCAAAATTGGAAATAAAAGAAGAAAGCGGTTTTAATAGGGAAAGTGCTGTACAGTAAAACACAACATAACAATAAAAAAGAACTAAAAAAAACTCTTACAGTTTAAAAACAAAAACATACAATTTAAAACTAGATCCCACTGGTGTTGAAAGCCAAGTAAAATAAATAGGTTTTAAGACAAACTTTAAAAGTGGACAGTGGAGGGGCCTCTCTGACCTGCAAAGGCAAGTCGTTCCATAATTTAGGGCCCATGACAGAGAAGCCCTGTCCCCTCTGAGCTTCCTTCTGGATCTCGGTACCTCCAAGAGCAGCTGATCTGAGTGACCGATACGGTACGTAGGGGTGAAGAAGCTCAGAGAGGTCAGCCGGGACAAGACTATGCAGTGATTTAAAAACAAACATAAGAATTTTAAAATGAATCCTAAAATATACAGGCAGCCAGTGAAGTGAGGCCAGGACAGGGGTCACATGCTCCCTCTTTCCAGTTCCTGTCAAAAGTCGTGCAGCAGCATCTGAACCAGCTGCAGACGTGAGAGCAGTGACTGACTGACTCCCAGGTAAATTGAGTTACAGTAATCCAATCGAGTTGAAATAAAAGCATGGATCACTGTTTCAAAATGCTGCCTGGAAAGAAAAGATTTCTCTGACGCCAATCGCCTTAAATGATAAAACCTGGACTTAACCACGGCTCTGATTTGGCTGTCCAATTTGAAATCACTGTCCACCTTGTTACGGCCCTGGGCCTTAAGGGCTGGGCTGCAGGTGTTGCTTTTGTCTGTCCTTGTGCTCCTCCCCTTTACAGGTGCTGCTGATCAGGTTGATTGGGAACGTAGAGTACTTAAACCTGGCTGTCTCCATCTTCTGGGTCGCCTTTGGCGTCCACTCTGCCGCTTGTCGCTTGTGGTGTTTTGTTGCCAGGCCTCAGCGTCCCTCCTTTTTGCACATTTGCGTTTGTCTTTGTTTTGGCACTTCAACACTTCCATATGTACTCATACAACACATCCAAGCATTACACCACCCACTGATACTGATATCCACAATCCATTGTTGTTTTTGTTAATAAATATCCATTTTTCTACACTTTAACCCCTGTATGGTCTCCTGTTTTGTTATGACCTTGAGTCAGTCGTAACAACCTTAAAACCAAGATCTGTAATAACAGGTTTAAAATGTATCTCCAAAGGTCCCAGGTCAACAGAGGAGGACTCACAGGAGCCACTGGGTCCAAACACCATCACCTCTGTTTTCATTAAAATTAAAAAAGTTCAAGGCCAACCAAGCTTTAATATCACCAAGACATGCCAGGAGATGTTTAATGGAATGGACATCCTTCTGCTTCACGGGCAAATAAATCTGACAATCATCAGCGTAACAATGAAATTATGGTTATGGAATACCGAGAGCAACAGAGATACCAGCGGCTTATAGTATGGTGCGCTCTATAGTCCGGAAAATACGGTAATTGGTCTTAAAAGATTTTTTTTGAAAATGAATGAATTATCTGCAAATCATGCCATCTTCGAGTGTCTGCTGTGGTAGAGACTAGCTGTGTAATCATGTAGTTTTCTTACCACTAGATGGCAGTAGGTACAGAGCATTTGACATTAAAACAAGAGAATTAGTGATGCATGAATGCTACAGGTAGCGGTGAGAGCATTGAATCTAGCAAGACTGACGACAGTGATGGAAAAGACAGTGAAGCTCAGCAGTAGTTGGAAAGAACATGAGTCCATTTCCCACAACATGTCTGTGTGAAGTGAGCTTCTGAAGCCTGGTTACTATAAAAACTAAAACCAGAGAGAGACTGAGATGTTGAGGAAGAGCTTTGTCTTTCTTCCATTTCTGCCAGGAAATCAGCTGTTTTCATCCAAACATGCACAGGTTTCACACCAGGTGGGTAAAATATACAGATATTGACATTTTGTACATGCAACTCTTCATATTGTAACAGTGAATATGAAGTGAAATGTTTCCCAAATATTATTGCTTCATTCAGAATAAGAATTATTTTCTGTATTCCGGCTATAAGATGCTTGTGGATTAGTCTGTAAAACACTTTGAAGTTTTCTACAACTTCTTTAAATTTAACACCACAGTGTTGTGGCTGTTCAGGTGTATTTTTGAAGTGAATATGTTAAGTGCAATTTGAAAAAAGAAATGTAAAATATGATAAAAATACATTTTTGTGTTTATTTTATTCCTATTCAAGACACTTTGATAAGAATGACTATATATATAATATAGGCGGCTACAGCGTATCTTTGCTTCCATTGGTGGTGTGCCTCGTGATTTTTTAAATTAAAACAATGTACCTTGGCTCAAACAAGTTTAAAGAACACTGCCCTAAAGAAGCATGGGAGGACCTTTTTGTGCAATAAAAATTGCATGGCTTGAGTAATAATCAGTACCCTCATGATGATTTTTTTTAATTAATGTTCTAGTTCATGTACTCTCAGTTGTCTTTTAAGTTTATTTCTGGCATCTGGTTTCAAATTAAAATCCTTCAGATGTTTCTAAAATGTAACAGAATCCACCTAAGATAAATCTGATTGGTTAAATGTGATATGATGTGAAACACTGGTCTATATAAAGTATCACCTATTTTAGAGTAAGAACCAAACAAAATCAAAGAAATTGTCTTTAGAGAATCTCTATTTTGAGATTGCTAATTCAAAATACAAAAGTTGGCGAAGGTTAAAAAAAGACATTTGGTGGCACCAAATCTCCAAAAGTACTCTGGTGTCTTTTTTTTTAAACAAACAAACCACAACATTTCCAAGATCTGGTCACTGATCAAGCTGAGTAATAAAGGAAGAAGGGTTGTGCACAGAAAGGTGATGAAGAAGCCATTGCATAAACCCAGAAAGGTTTCCCCTGTTCTGAAAATCTCTACAGTGTATGTGTGCTAAATTAAAAAAAGCCAGATGAAAGTTCTTGCTTATTGAAAATGAATAATAACTTAAGAACTTCCTTTCTGGATTAATGAAAACATTCTTGGCAAAAGCTTTTTGCAGAACTCCAATTTTCCCCTGTAACATTTTGGGTGGAAGGACTACCCAAAATGTCAACATTTGTTGATAGGACATTTCAGCCTATCTGAATTTTGCAGATATGCACTGTAGACATTCTTATAACAGGACTTTTCCAGGGTGCTGAACCTAAAATTAAATTTTTTAGCTGGATTTGAAAACGTCATGTAAGGGGAAAATGGCAACTGATCATGATCTGGTTAAAACCGTCCCTACAGTGAAGCATGTTTAGCCTGTTTAGAGTTGCTTATGGCTAAATTGCGAGTTTTGATGTCTTCACTTTACTTTTCATCTAGTTATTAACTTCTTTTTATTTCTCTTTCACACTGTCTATGTAAAGACCCCCGGAAAACGTCCCAGTTAAACGAATCTATATCTATGGTTGTGAGAATCCTTGTTAAATGACATCTTAACTAAAACTCTGAGGTGTGATAATCCTTGTTAAATGGCGTTTTAACTAAAACTCTGAGGTAGTGCACAAAAATCCGTGTAGGACAACAAAAGTCCTAGCGCAAAAAATTTCGTGTAATAGGTAGACGGAGCCTGGAGACCTTGTCCTGTTAGGCGACGGGGCCTGGATAATACCCGTGTTAAACGGACTGTGGAGTCCGGTGAGGACAGGCGCTTAAATTCCGTGAAAAGCTCTGAGGTGTAAGACTGAAGTCCTACAAGGGATACGGGTTTTAATGTTTTTATCTTTTTAACCTTTTTTCTTTTTTTTTTAAAAAAAATTCTCTTCGTCTTTCTGTTTATTCACTGTCACATGCTGTTTTTATTTTAATTATGTAAAGCACTTTTAAATGCCTTGCTGCTGAAATGTGCTATACAAATAAAATTTGATTGATGTCAAGGGAAGAATCTTGGTGTTGGAATGTTTTTCTGTAGAAGGAACCAGGCAACTAGTCAACATAGAGGTTAGGCAGTAATCAAACAATGACGTGCGGTCAGGGGAGGCAAGTGAGGCAGGCTCTCACCTGTCATAATGGAAAAATATGATGAAATAATTTATATTGCTATTTTCACCCTGTGGCTTGTACGGTAACGTTTTTTTTTTTTTATTTAGCCTAACCAATTTTGATCATTTTTTCTCCTAAATCGCTGAATTAGCTGAATCGCTGAATGACTGGACTCGGGCCCACCGAGTCCGGTCGCTGCTAGTGGGAGATGCTAACTACGCTGAGCGGGAATCGGATGATTCCACCGGCAGAGAGGACGAAAGTGACGAGGACGACAGCAGTAGCTGCAGCGGTTCAGATGTTGCTTCCCAGTTGGGAAGCACCGCAATGGGAGAGAAGTGGCTGAGCGGATACTCTGTCAACCCCAGGCTCCGTATATCTAACTCAACCCCACTCCTAGCTGTGGGTCGCTCCTCCTCGAGCTACCTAGTGTGATCGAGGAGGCGGCTAGCATTAAGGTGCTTCCCACCCCCAAACCTCCCCCGCCACATTTGAATGATCTGGCGGGATGGTTTAGCTCCGCCCCGAGTCCCCATCCGGACCCCATCTGGCCTCATTTTCCCACGGTAATGGCTTGCATAACTGAGGCAGGGGCTGAGCCCGCAAAGCTGAGGGCGCCTGTCTCTGTGAACCCCTAAAACAGGGTGGAGGGGTTCACAGAGCAGAGTTTTCCCTGTTACCCCTCTGGATCCGAGAACTCGCTGACGTGTTTGGGGCCAGGACATCAGGATTAGTCCAGCGGCCTGTACCCCGTTCTAAGCATAATCAGCTGATTACAAGGTTTTCTGACTGGGCCCACAGTGCACCTATAAGACATTGGCTGCCACCAATAATGCCGCTATGTTGGCATATGGCAGCTCCAAGAGGGAGGAGGAAGCTGCCTTACCAGAGGACCTGAAGGGTGCTCTCTGAAAGGCGGCTGATGCCATACTCAATATGTGTGCCACCTCAGCGGTTTGTTCCTTTCAGATAGCTGCCTGGGCTGCACTGATCCAGAGGACCACCTGGCTCCTCCTCTCACCATCTATGTCCCAGAAGCTCCAGAAGGACCTGTTGGATGGCCCCATCACCCCTGATGCGCAGTTAGGTGCCAATTTCAGTCTCTTGGCCTGACATGAACGCGGCTGCATCATACGGCATGGCGGCAACAACCAGCCCTATCTGGCCTCCCATGGGTTCCTCCCCGGACAATCTCTGAGGCAGGGGTTGGCGGTAGGGGCTCTGACTGGGCTGGAGTTCAGGTGAACCACAGCACCTCACATGAATGCACGCCCGCTTTCAGAACATTATGCAGAGTGGCAGCACACATGCTCCTTGGACAGGTGGATGGATCGACTAATCAGCAGGGGTTACATGTTGCAGTTTGGAGGCAGGCCTCTGCCTTTCAAGGGGATCGTGGAGAGGCTTCTACCACCTCCGGAGCAGAACGCCGCTCTCATGTCAGAGCTGCAGGAACTGGTGGCAGAAGATACCATTTCCACGGTTCCCCACGGAGAAGAAAATGCTGAGTTTTTTTCCCGCTATTTTCTGGTTCCCAGAAACTGGAGGAATGAGACTCATTCTCAATCTGTCCCTGTTCAACAGCTCGATCATGGAGAGGTGCCACATATTAACAATCAGACAAGTACTGGAAAGCGTTCACCATGATGACTGGTTCACCTCCATAGATTTTAAAGACGCATACTTCCACGTCTCCATCATCCTGAAACACCGGAAGTATCTGCGTTTCTTCTTCCAGGGGACCCAGTATCAGTACAACCGTCTGCCGTTCGGTTATTCTCTTGCCCTGCGCACGTTTTCCAAATGTGTGGAAACAGCGCTGCAGCCACTGCACATGGCAGGGATGAGAGTTCTCTTCTATCTGGATGACCTGCTTTTACTGGCTCGGTCCAGAGAGGAAGCTGACATTCAGACCCAGAAGCTGGCAACACATCTGCTGATGTGGGATTTTCCATCAACTGGGAAAAGAGTTTGGCTATTCCATCTCAGATTATCGTATATCTGGGAGTGGAGCTGAACTCAGTCACGATGAGAGCCCGATTGGCACAGCCGAGAATCGAGGCTCTGTCAGCACAGCTCCGCCATGTCAGGCCTCACACCGTAGCGGCAGCTCTGTCAGTCACGTGGCTGCTGGGGATGATGTCAGCGTCTCACGTGATTCCGCTGGGTTTGTTGCACATAAGACGCCTTTAGGGATGGTTCGCTCGCCTGCGCATAGATCCTGTGCCCCAGAAGAGGTGCATGATCTCTGTTCCTCCTTCAGTGGGAGCCGATCTGACTCAATGGGGAAGCCCCAGCATTCTGGCAGAGGGAGTTCCCCTCAGCAGAACCGAACCACGTCACACCTATTGGTGTTCATCCCTGTTGGGATGAGGAGGAACGTGTCTGTCTCAGGTGGTTGGAGCACAGTGGCCAGACGACATGACTCTTCATATAAACATGCTGGAGCTCCTCACGGTGCTGGATTGACTCAGCACTTTGCTCATCTGCTGAAGGGTCGACATGTTCTGATCTACACAGACAACAGCGTGGTGGCAACCTACGTAAATCGCCAGGGAGGCGTGCGCTCCGCTCTGCTGTTGAACAGCGCCAGACAGCTGCTGTACTGGGCGCATGTAAACCTGATCAGGAGCCATCCGGAAATAGGCCAGCGTCTCTGGGTCTGGCGGCTGAACGGGTGCACCTAGGGGAGGCTTGGTTTCCCTCAGGGTGTGGTGCGCAGCATTCAGTGCGCACGAGCCACTTCTACCACAGCGTTATATGCTTCGAAATGGTCAGCCTTTCAACGCGGGTGCGAGGGAGAGAGCGTGGAGCCCAATTCATGTCCTTTGGACTGCGTGCTGTCAATTCTCCAGCAGCTGATGGACAAACAGCTTTCAGCACCATTAAAACGCATGCTGCAGCTATTTCCTCCTGCCATGAGGGTTTTTGGTGACAGAACGGTCTTCAACCACCCGCTGATGAAGCGGTTTCTGAGAGGTGTGCGCAGAAGCAGACAGGTATCACGTCCACTTGCTCCTCCGTGGGATTTAACCCTGGTCCTGCATGCTCTGGTTGAAGCTCCATTTGAGCCTTTAGCCCAGGCTCCTCTTAAGTTTCTGTCTTTTAAAACTGCTCTGCTGTTGGCCCTTACGTCTGCAAAGAGAGTGAGTAATTTATCTGTTCTTTCTGTTGCTTCTTCTTGTTTCAGAATACGAGCCGACAACAGCTAAGCTGTGCTGTGTCCCAAACCTGCTTTTACTCCTCAAAGCATCACAAGCTCGTTCAGATCAAGGGAGATATCGTTGGAGGGTTCTTATCCCCCTCGTCATAAATCTGAGACAGAAGCTGCTTCTCATCTTCTCTGCTCTCGTTTTGTAGCACGCACGTCTGTGCTGAGTCACTCTCAGCATCTGTTCATGCACTACAGAGATAACTCAGTGGGGGGTCCTCTGTCTGCCCAGCTTCTTTCTCACTGGTTGTATGAGGCCATCTCAGAGGCTTACACTTCTTCTGGATTGGGTCCTCCAGAGCAGTGTTTCCCAACCCTGGTCCTCAAGGCACACTGTCCTACGTGTTTTAGAGGTCTCCCTGCTTTAACGTGCCTAATTCAACTGATTGCAGTTCAGCAAACGCCTGTTAATCAGTCATCGATTGAAATTAGCTGGACTGAAGCAAGAAAATACCTAAAACATGCAGGGCAGTGTGCCTTGAGGACCAGGGTTGGGAAACACTGCTCCAGAGAATCTTAGAGCTCACTCCACCAGAGGGATTTCATCCTCCACAACTATGCGTGGAGGAATGTCTGTGGAGGACATTTCCACAGCAGCTTCCTGGTCATCTCCATGCTCATCTATTTGGTTTTACCTGTGTGATGTTTCCACGTTCTCTATGACCCATTCTGTCCTCAGAGTTCTGACAGAATAATTATTTTTGTTACTTTTAATCACAAAGCATTTGAGAACAACATGGTTGTCCAAAGTGCTGTATAATAAGTTACCTGTTCTGTTCATCATTACACTGTTACAGTTTGTAACGTTCGTTGTTCCTATTCACAGCAGCAGGTCTGTTTGTCTCAACCTTTCTGATCAGAGCCTATTCTCCTCTCTGGTCTTCTGCTGTATGGGAGTGCGTAATTACGCACTCTAGGCTGAGACTGTTTTTGTTATATGCGAGCAGATGCTTCGTGGTAGTGGTCTGGATAGACCCAGTGAGGCATAGACTACATCCTGCTTCGCCGTTAACCCACTAGCGATAGCCTTAAAAGGCGAAGCCTATACGAAATAGAATGTTGGTTACATATTGTAACCCCAGATTCTATGAGTATAGGCGCAGCCCTTTAAGTTGCGCCTATGAATGGCTGAACAAAAAGGCTGTTAGGGGGCCGTTTGTCCGATCTGACATTATTTATACAGACCGGGGTGAGGCCCACCCAGTAGGTGGGCGTGGACTAAACTTTTTTCAGTGCTGTTGTGAGGAATAAACCCACTAGCAATAGCCTTAAAGGCTGTGCCTATACTAATCGAATCTATGGTTACAATACGTAACCAACATTTTGAGTTGCACTTAAATGGGTTTTCCCTTTGCTGTGGAGCATAGCATGAAATTAATAAATACCTAAATTTCCAAGTTTCATTGAGTTAACGGAATTATACCGCGTCAGTGGATGGCATGCATTTATTAGCATAATACATTTTATTTTAGTATTTATTTCTATTTGCCCTCCAGCGTTGTCCGCATGTGTAACATTTCTTTATGTAAACAATAACATGCAGGTGGTCTATATTTGTATATCTGATTATGATTAAGTCAGTGCCTCACGAGCTTTGCACCTCACCACACATCACTGTAATCAAATATAGAGAAACTACAAGAAAACCTAATTCAAAGTACTCTGGAATTCAGTTTAGGTTGGCTACTCATTTCACAGCAAAACAATGAGCAGCATTTTACTAAGCAGAAAAAACAAACACTAATAAATAAAATAAGAGAAGAAGTAGCTTCAGGAGAAGACTACAAATGTCTGAGACATTTGGGTGCTCAGACATCAAATACACACTATGTTTAGAAATACATAAACACTGTCCACTGATTTTGATTGTGGATTATTCAAAGAATGGGTAAAAATACCCAAAAATGTGCCAAAAATAGACTCTTGTTATTCCAGCCAAAGTTTATAGAGCAAAAATGTGAAGTTACTTATGCATATGTGATTCATTGTACTATTTATTTTCAGTACAGTTGGGAAAAAAAATTCAACAAACTTTTTCTCTATGTCAATATGGGTTTCACTGTTTTCTGAAATAAAAAAAAATGGTTTTGAAAAGGGCTGTAACATAAATAAATGTGGAAAAAGTTAGCTGGGCCATTGCCTTCCTATGCAGTTCTGCATAGGACAATTTTCTCATTAAGCTCGATGTCTCCGGCCGAATTTCAACTGGGCCAATCAGTGAACAGCAGGAGTTGTAAATAATGACATTGAGATTGTTTGCTAAGATATTTGATCTGCCCTTTGTCTGTGTGTAAAGAATCAGTAGAAGTTCCAGCTTCACACTGATCTGTGAAAAGCCATAAAACATCCTGAGTTCAGGCCAGTGGAGGAGAAGCTCTGCTTCCACTTTGTTTAGATGAAGGAGAAAACTGGTGTTTGATCTTGAAAACAAATTGCAGGGAGTTTCTAACTTTAAAGAGGGTCAGAGACAGCTGCTGGTTGGATGATCAAAGATATGCCTTATTTGAATAAATTAAAGACAAGAATACGCCTTTACTATAAAAGTTTGTACACAGGAGTAACAAATCAGATTTGCTGTTGCAACTCTCCAAAGATGTCTTTGCTTTTCTTTCTTTCTTCTTTTCTATTTGTCTCAGGTAAATGAATGTTTTAGTGTGTTTGAAGTGTCTGTGTTGTCAATGTGATTTTATACTTTTAAATGTTAGAATAAACTCTGAAAATGTATGACGTTGAGCATTGACTGTCATCTCTGTGTGGCTTTTGTTTCCACGCATGGAATCATTGAATCCGGGAGCACAAGAGAATATAACGAGCCAGAAGATAATGATATTATTCACTTAACGCCTGTCATGAACATGAAGGAGTCTTTAGGAATATTTATGACAGTTGTCATGAAGTGTCATTCGGTAAATAATTACACTTTTAATGCAAAGTTGCTCTAAAAGTTGCATTAAAAGTCTATTAAAAGTGCCAATCTTGCATTAAATTGTCAGAATTTACAAAATCATGCAAAGTTGGCACTTTTAATGCAACTTTTAAGGCAACTTTGCATTAAAAGTGTCATTATTTACTGAATGACACTTCATGACAACCGTCATAGACATTCATAAAGACTTCTTTATGTTCATGACAGGTGTTATGTCATGTTTATGACAGTGTTAGTCTTATGCACACCCTTCAAATAAAGTGTTACCAATTTTATTAAGCTGGTGCATTAAATATAGGCTAAAAGTAGTGATTGGGTAAAATCAGATTGTTTAAAACTTCAACAGAGTCCATGCCTTCAGCAAGCAATCGTTTCTCATAGCCAAGGGTCCAGACCCTCTGTAAGAAGAGTAGAACAGGGGGCTGATTTTTACCAAGCTAGGAATTAGTGAAACACTGGGAATATATTATGAATGTACAGTGGCTTGCAATTTTATTCATACCCCTTGTATTCATATTTTGTCACATTACAACCACAGATTCATATATTTTATTAAAATTTTATGTGAAAGGTCGACACAGCGTGGTATACAAATTTGAAGTAGAGAAAATTAGAGATGCTTCAAAAAAAATTTTACAAATAAAAACTGAAAATGCAGTGTGCAAAAGTATTCAGTCCCCTTTTTTCTGAGTGCAAGCAATTCCTTTCAGAAGTTGCCTGATGACTGCTAATAACTAAAAACATAAGATTTTGTCGTTGTTTCAGGAACATATCAAAATTGCAGTGGTACTCTCAATGATAAATAAAATAATAAAGCATATAAATATCTGTTGCTAAAGTCTCAATCTTGGTCAATGCTCAGTCCAGCCCTTTTAAGTTTTCTGAGATGAAGAGTCTTTGTTGGGCATTCCTTGCCAGAAAATAGATGTTCAGCAACCAGGTCAGGTCTGAGGTGATGTGGATGCCCAGGAATTTTATGTTGTCCACCAGTGTTGTAGTACTCGAGATCGGTCTTGGTCTTGAGACCATTTTTTGATGGTCTCAGTCTCGTCTCGGACTCGACCGCATTTGGTCTCGGTCTTGTTTCGGGCGCTGAGGACTCAGCATTTTATTTCAAGACCGGTCAAGACCAAAGTATCACTAATACTGTCCAGTTTATTTGTTAACATCTTTGTTTTCAGTGGATGCAAAACGTACCGATTAAAATCCAACCAATTATGTGACTTGTGTTTCTGTTCCTCATCCCCCTCCTTCCCACCTTTCACTTGCACACGGCACTCTGAGAGATGCGCAGTGGTTTCCTCTCAGCGGCAGAAGATCTGTCTAATAGTCAGTAATAGAATAGCGCTGCATAAATCTTAAGAAATCTGATGGCTACAGCTAACTCAGCACCGCTTCACTTTCACAGACGGTGGGGACTACATCTAACTTTTTTCATCACTTAGAAAAGAATCTCAAAGAAAGGTAAGCTCCGTTGATGTGATGTTAGCAGAGCTAGCTGTACTGAGACACATAAGCATTTGTGTCTGAGCTGAATAATCATCATCTTTTTAGGGGTGGCACGAGACCACCTCGGATCATAGCACAGAGATGGAAGCAAAGCAGATCAAAGAATTTGTTTTGCTTTTAATATTGGTTAAATTTATTAAGTATTTAATATCTAGGTGTTTTTATGGGAATATGGATCTTTCAGATCAATTTGAGAAGTAATTTTGATTATTTTCACATTTTATTGTAGCATGGGGCGCAGGTCTTGGTCTTGACTTGGTCTCGGTCCCTAAAAGTCTTGGTCTTGTCTCGGCCTTGATACGCTCTGGTCTTGGTCTTGGTTTAGGTGGTCTTGACCACAACACTGTTGTCCACACTCACTCCACCACCTTTTCCCTTGAATTGTAATAGGTGGATGCAGTCCTCCTGGACCTCCTGTAATCCAATATGACCTACTTGGTCTTGCAGGTGTTAAGCACCAAGTTGTTCAGTGAACACTACTGAAACAGGTGCTGGATCTCCTCTGTACAGGGTCTCATCATTATTATCAGACTCACTACGGTGGTGGTATCTGCAAACTCTAAAACCCTGTTAGAGGAGTGAATAGCTACACATTCATGGGTGAACAGAGGAAAAAGAACCAGACTAAGCACACAGCCCTGTGGTGTGCCAGTATTGACTGGGATGGATGATGTTCGGTCTCCTAGTCTCACCACCGGAGGCCAGTTGGTGAGAAAGTCACTGTTCCAAAGACACATTGATGTTGAAAGTCCCAGGTCATGGAGCTTCACTATCAGTTTCTCTCGGCTGAATCATTGACTTTAGCTAAATGCTGAACTAAAGTCATTCTAACATAAGTGTCAGGATGCAAAAGGTGTGTCAGGGCTGTGTGCTGTGTAACTTGTCCATTCCTGCAGCTTTGTTGGGGTTAATTATCTTCAGAGAAGAAGTCCACTGGTTGAGCTGGAGGATTAACAAAAAGATATATTAGCGAGAAACTTCGGTCGACATCGGAAGCAACGGCGTCCTGAAGAATCAACTGCCTCTGCCCGCGATTCCCGCTGCGTGAGGTTCGCTTCGGATTAATACGTCTGAGTTCTGACCTCCGTTTGGCGGAGCCCACCAGAGCGGAGGAGGAGACGGAAGGACCGGGAGAAACCAGGATTTTCCTGCATGGCCAGTCAGCTAGCTACTGAGCTAGCCATAGTGGATCCCGGAAGTTACGGGAAAACGGTGGAGGCCTATACACGACCCTCGCACTTCATCCAGGATTCATCAGATCCCGCTACGTTCGGCGTATCAACTGCATCAACCTGAGGGCCTACAGTCCATTGCAAAATTTGGTATATTTGCGGTGGTGTGGAGGATTGTTGGTGGTGGAGAACATCGTGAGCAGAGCCCCGCGGCGTTGTGTTTGGAGGCCGCGAACCCGGCTGGGACAGCTGCCGCTGAGACGGCTCAGGAGTGCGTGAGTTATGCCGGGGCCAGGTAGACGCGGACAAAGAAAAGACTCATGTAATGAGAACCCAGACAGTCTTGAGGAAATTAAAAGATCACTGAATTTTATGGGGAGTGAAATGACAAAAGTATCTAAACAGCAGGAACTCCTCATTAGTCTGATTGAGGAGGTGAAACAGTTAAGAGTTCTTTTAAGTGACAGAGATAAACAAATAGCTAAGTTGGAACAAAGAGTGGATGATCTGGAACAATATTCTAGACGTGATGATTTAGTAATCACAGGACTGGAAATAAAACCCAGATCCTATGCAAAAGCAGTGGCAAATGTACATACTACAGAGGACTCCCCACATGAAGACCTGAGGACTCTGGAACAACAGGTTGTAACATTTCTGCAGGACAAGGACATTGAAATCAAACATGAGGATATTTCATTCTGCCACACTTTACCCACCAAATCAGATAAATTTAAACCGGTAACAGTTATTAGATTCATTAGTAGGAAAGCAAGAAACAACTTAATTATGCAGGCAAGGAAACTGAAGGGTACAAACGTCTATATAAATGAACATTTAACCAAAAAAAATGGAGCTATTGCACGGGAGGCAAGGTTGTTGAAAAACAAAAAAAATAGTTGCAACATGGACACGAAATGGAAACATCTGGATCAAGAAAAATGAGGGAACACAGGCTAAAATGGTCCAAGAACTCAAAGACTTGGACACATTCAAATGATTTATAGAGGACAAACTTACAAAAATTGAAATAGTACTAATAATTTAATAATATATCGGAAATGTGACATATACTTATATATGGCATTATACGAAGATGTAGAGACAAATGTTTACAGTTTGGACGATGTAATTAATCCAGATTTCTTTCCTGTTGTTAAAGATTCTGAATATTATGATATTGACAAATTCCAGAATATAAATACAACATATGGTTTCTCTATTATCCACTTTAATTGTAGAAGTGTAAATGCAAATTTATCAAAATAACAGATTATTTACAACAGTTAAACAAAACTTTCTCAATAATAGCACTTTCAGAGACATGGCTTAATGATTCAAATATAGATAATATTCATATTGATGGGTATGAGTTATATTATAAAAACAGGAGCAATAAAAGGGGAGGAGGAGTTGCTCTATTAGTTAATAATGACATAAATGTAAAGTCATCAATAATATGTCATGGACTATAGATAATATTATGGAAATAATAACAATTGAGATAATAAATAAGACTTCTAAAAACATTACTATAAGTTGTGTATATAGATCACCTGAATCAAATATAGATTTTTTCACAGATATAATTATAAACGTTTTGAAGGGAGTTGTAATAAAAAATCGTTTTGTGTGGTGACTTTAACATTGACCTGGCCAATAAAACTGACTCAAAACATATTGCTACATTTATAAACTTAATGCACAGTATAAATCTTTATCCAATGATATCAAGACCCACGAGAATAACATCCCACAATGCTACAGTAATTGATAATATTTTTACAAATATAACAAATACAGAGATAATGGCTGGTATTTTGATTACTGATGTAAGTGATCACTTACCGATCTTTACACTATATAAGATGTTCAAAGTAGTTCAAAAAATATTATAATTAAGGATAAAAAATAGTAGATACATCCAGAAAAGCTTTGGATAAATTAAAAGACGATTTACAAAAACAGAACTGGAAGAACGTATATGTTGATGATGTGAACAAAGCTTATGATGTGTTTATGAGTATTGTAGAAGATTTGTATGGAAGACATTGTGTAAAAAACAATTATACACAAAACAATACTGTAAACAAACCATGGATGACAAAAGGCTTAAAAATGCTTGTAAAAAAATTACTTATATTCATGTTTCTTGAAATTAAGAACAAAAGAATCGGAGGATAAATATAAGAAATATAAAAATAAATTAGTTCTTATTATAAGGCAGCATAAAAAGAAATTTTATAGTGATTCTTTAAAAAGAAGTACTGGTGATATGAGGGCAACATGGAAATTAATGAATGGTGTTCTGAAAAATCATAAAGGATATGCAGGCATTCCACAGCACTTTGTAAAGGAAGATAATGAAATATATGATCTGAACAACATTGTAAATGAATTTAATCATTATTTTGTGAATGTTGGTCCTAGCCTTGCAGCTACAATACCAAAAGTAGATATAAATTTGAGTCATACAATCACGGATTGTACTAACAGTATTTCTCTTGGTGGAACTGACAAAAATGAAATAAAGAATATTGTAAACAACCTTGCAAGCAAAAGATCAAAAGACTGGGTGAACATGGATATGAGGGTTGTGAAGGATATAATGGATTATGTCATTGAGCCATTTACATATATCTGTAATTTATCATTTCAAAATGGTGTATTTCCAGACGGTATGAAGATAGCCAAGGTAATCCCTATCTACAAAAATGGAGAAAAAAGTTTGTTTGCAAATTATCGACCAATTTCTTTGTTACCACAGTTTTCAAAGATTTTGGAAAAATTATTTGTAAATAGATTAAATTTATTTATTGATAAACACAATTTATTAAGTAGAAGTCAATATGGCTTTCAGTCTGGAAATTCTACATCAATGGCTATTATGGACTTCATTGAACAAATAACAGAAGCTGTTGATCAAAAACAGTATTGTGTTAGTGTTTTTGTTGATTTAAAGAAGGCCTTCGACACCATAAACCACACCATTCTTCTGGAAAAGTTAAATAGATATGGCATAAGAGGTACAGCTTTACAGTGGGTATCTAGTTATTTGGAAAATAGGAAGCAGTTCGTGCAGGTGAATGATGCAAGATCTGAACTCTGTAACATTACATGTGGGGTTCCTCAGGGTTCTGTACTTGGGCCAAAGTTGTTTCTTTTATATCTGAATGATTTAGTAAATGTATCAGGGCTTCTTAAATGTGTGTTATTTGCAGATGATACTACCTTTTTCTGTTTAGGAAAAGACATAGAACAACTGATGGAGATGATACAAACAGAATTCATTAAGATACAAACTTGGTTTAAATTAAATAAATTAACATTAAATTTGAATAAGACGAATTACATGATATTAGTAAAAAAAAAAAAAAAAAGTTATCGATCTTCCTTTTGAAGTCGATGATGTTGAGATCTGTAGGGTCAATGAGGTTAAGTTCTTGGGTGTTATCATTGATGAAAAGTTGACATGGAAACCCCATGTAAATTACTTAAAAACAAAAATAGCCAAATCTATGGCAGTATTGTACAAAGTAAGGGATTTATTTCATGACAAAGCTTTATTTATGTTATATAATGCACTAATTGCTCCACACCTGACTTACTGTATTGAAGTCTGGGGGAAAGCATGTAAAACAATTACAAATCCCATCTATATTTTACAGAAACGAGCAATAAGATGTATCACCAGGAAACATTATAATCACCCGTCAAATGCTTTATTTTGTCAGTTGAAATTCTTGAAATTTTATGAGTTGGTTGATTACAATATTTTGCAGGTTATGTATAAAGCTCATAAAAGTTTATTACCTCTTAATATGCAATTATACTTCGTTAAGAGAGCAAGTAACTACAATCTTAAGGGTATAGAAATGTTTGTAAAGCCTAAGATTCGGACAAATTTGAAGGACCGATGTACATCAGTACAAGGTATAAGATTGTGGAATAATCTGGAAAGTGATTATAAAAATGCTGGTTCGATAGATATATTTAAGAGAATGATAAAAGTTAAGTTGTTGAAAGTATATTCAAATGTATAATGTGCAATCATAAAAGTTGTTGTACAAGAAGGAGCTGATGTTTATTTTTTTTCTTTCTTCACTTTTTGTAATGCTTTATTAATGGAAAACTATTATTGTTAGAATGTGTTTATTGGAAAACAGGGGCAGATATTAATAAGAATTTTATTCTTCTACTGCTACCTTTCATTTTATTTTTATTTTTGATTTGTGTTTTGTATATTCTTTTTGTATGTATAGCATCTGTTTTGTTTTAAAATGAAATGAATAAATTTACTAAAAAATAAAAAAAAAAAAAAAAAATAAGGCATTAGCCTGCTATCAGAAATGATGATGTTCCACATCATTTCTGCCATGATGTGGAACATGGACTGTTGGCACAGTTAGCACATACATGATGCTAATGTATGACAAATGAGAGAAAATGAATTTTCTTTCTATAATATTGTGGGTGTACCCTAAAGCAGTGTTTTTCAACCACTGTTCCGCGGCACACTAGTGTGCTGTGAGTGATCATCAAGTGTGCCTTGGAAATTCACCTACGGTACCGTATTTTCCGGACTATAAGCTGCTACTTTTTTCCTAAGCTTTGAACCATGCGGATTGTAGCCCAATGTGGCTTTTCTGTGGATTTTCCTTCAACCACCAGGGGGCTCTTTAGCAGGAAGTGAATCATTCGAAGTCAAAATTGGAAATAAAAGAAGAAAGCGCCCATTAAAATGGAATTAGGTTTTAATAGGGAAAGTGCTGTACAGTAAAACACAACATAACAATAAAAAAGAACTAAAAACTCTTACAGTTTAAAAACAAAAACATACAATTTAAAACTAGATCCCACTGGTGTTGAAAGCCAAGTAAAATAAATAGGTTTTAAGACAAACTTTAAAAGTGGACAGTGAAGGGGCCTCTCTGACCTGCAAAGGCAAGTCGTTCCATAATTTAGGGCCAATGACAGAGAAGCCCTGTCCCCTCTGAGTTTCCTTCTGGATCTCGGTACCTCCAAGAGCTGCTGATCTGAGTGACCGATAGGGTACGTAGGGGTGAAGAAGCTCAGAGAGGTAAGCCGGGACAAGATTATGCAGTGATTTAAAACAAACATAAGATTTAAAATGAATCCTAAAATATACAGGCAGCCAGTGGAAGTGAGCCAGGACAGGGGTCACATGCTCCCTCTTCCAGTTCCGGTCAAAATTCGTGCAGCAGCATCTGAACCAGCTGCAGACGTGAGAGCAGCGACTGACTGACTCCCAGGTAAAGTGAGTTACAGTAATCCAACCGAGTCAAAATAAAAGCATGGATCACTGTTTCAAAATGCTGCCTGGAAAAAAAAGATTTCTCTGACGCCAATCGCCTTAAATGATAAAACCTGGACTTAACCACGGCTCTGATTTGGCTGTCCAATTTGAAATCACTGTCCACCTTGGGCCACCCTGGGCCTTAAGGGCTGGGCTGCAGGTGTTGCTTTTGTCTGTCCTTGTGCTCCTCCCCTTTACAGGTGCTGCTGATCAGGTTGATTGGGAGTGCAGAGTACTTAAACCTGGCTGTCTCCATCTTCTGGGTCGCCTTCGGCGTCCACTCTGCCGCTTGTCGCTTGTGGTGTTTTGTTGCCAGGCCTCAGCGTCCCTCCTTTTTGCACATTTGCGTTTGTCTTTGTTTTGGCACTTCAACACTTCCATATGCACTCATACAACACATCCAAGCATTACACCACTGATACTGATATCCACAATCCATTGTTGTTTTTGTTAATAAATATCCATTTTTCTACACTTTAACCCCTGCATGGTCTCCCGTTTTGTTATGACCTTGAGTCAGTCGTAACAACCTTAAAACCAAGATCTGTAATAACAGGTTTAAAATGTATCTCCAAAGGTCCCAGGTCAACAGAGGAGGACTCACAGGAGCCACTGGGTCCAAACACCATCACCTCTGTTTTCATTAAAATTTAAAAAGTTCAAGGCCAACCAAGCTTTAATATCACCAGACATGCCAGGAGATGTTGAATGGAATGGACATCCTTCTGCTTCAGGGGCAAATAAATCTGACAATCATCAGCGTAACAATGAAATTATGGTTATGGAAAACCGAGAGCAACAGAGATACCAGCGGCTTATAGTATGGTTGGCTCTATAGTCCGGAAAATACGGTAATTGGTTTTAAAAGATTTTTTGAAAATAAATTATTTGCAAATAATGCCATCTCCTCTAGTGTCTGCTATAGTAGAGACTAACTGTGTAATTATGTAATTTTCTTACCACTAGATGGCAGTAGGTACAGAGCATTTTACATTAAAACAAGAGAATTAGTGATGCATGAATGCTACAGGTAGCAGTGAGAGCATTGAATCTAGCAAGACTGACGACAGTGATGGAAAAGACAGTGAAGCTCAGCAGTAGTTGGAAAGAACATGAGTCCATTTCCCACAACATGTCTGTGAGAAGTGAGCTTCTGAAGCCTGGTTACTATAAAAACTAAAACCAGAGAGAGACTGAGATGTTGAGGAAGAGCTTTGTCTTTCTTCCATTTCTGCCAGGAAATCAGCTGTTTTCATCCAAACATGCTCAGGTTTCACACCAGGTGGGTAAAATAAACAGATGTTGACATTTTGTACAGGCAACTCTTCATATTGTAACAGTGAATATGAAGTGAAATGTTTCTCATATATTATTGCTTCATTCAGAATAAGAATTATTTTCTGTATTCTGGCTATAAGATGCTTGTGGATTAGTCTGTAAAACACTTTGAAGTTTTCTACAACTTCTTTAAATTTAACACCACAGTGTTGTGGCTGTTCAGGTGTATTTTTGAAGTGGATATGTTAAGTGCAATTTGAAATAAGAAATGTAAAATATGATAAAAATGTTTGTGTTTATTTGATTCCTATTCAAGACACTTTGATAAGAATGACTATATATGTAATATAGGCGGCTACAGCGTATCTTTGCTTCCATTGGTGGTGTGCCTCGTGATTTTTTAAATTAAAACAATGTACCTTGGCTCAAACAAGTTTAAAAAACACTGCCCTAAAGAAGCATGAGGGAGGACCTTTTTGTGCAATAAAAATTGCATGGCTTGAGTAATAATCAGTACCCTCATGATAATTTTTTAAATTAATGTTCTAGTTCATGTACTCTCAGTTGTCTTTTAAGTTTATTTCTGGCATCTGGTTTCAAATTAAAATCCTTCAGATGTTTCTAAAATGTAACAGAATCCACCTAAGATAAATCTGATTGGTTAAATGTGATATGATGTGAAACACTGGTCTATATAAAGTATCAATTATTTTAGAGGAAGAACCAAACAAAGAAATTGTCTTTAGAGAATCTCTATTTTGAGATTGCTAATTCAAAATACAAAAGTTGGCGAAGGTTAAAAAAAGACATTTGGTGGCACCAAATCTCCAAAAGTACTCTGGTGTCTTTTTTTTTAAACAAATAAACCACAACATTTCCAAGATCTGGTCACTGATCAAGCTGAGTAATAAAGGAAGAAGGGTTGTGCACAGAAAGGTGATGAAGAAGCCATTGCCTAAACCCAGAAAGGTTCCCTGTTCTGAAAATCTCTACAGTGTATGTGTGCTAATTAAAAAAGCCAGATGAAAGTTCTTGCTTATTGAAAATGAATAATAACTTAAGAACTTCCTTTCTGGATTAATGAAAACATTCTTGGCAAAAGCTTTTTGCAGAACTCCAATTTTCCCCTGTAACATTTTGGGTGGAAGGACTACCCAAAATGTCAACATTTGTTGATAGGACATTTCAGCCTATCTGAATTTTGCAGATACGCACTGTAGACATTCTTATAACAGGACTTTTCCAGGGTGCTGAAACTAAAATAAAACTTTCTAGCTGGATTTGAAAACGTCATGTAAGGGGAAAATGGCAACTGATCATGACCTGGTTAAAACCGTCCCTACAGTGAAGCATGTTTAGCCTGTTTAGAGTTGCTTATGGCTAAATTGCGAGTTTTAATGTCTTCACTTTACTTTTCATCTAGTTATTAACTTCTTTTTATTTCTCTTTCACACTGTCTATGTAAAGACCCCCGGAAAACGTCCCAGTTAAACGAATCTATATCTATGGGTGTGAGAATCCTTGTTAAATGACATCTTAACTAAAACTCTGAGGTGTGATAATCCTTGTTAAATGGCATTTTAACTAAAACTCTGAGGTAGTGCACAAAAATCCGTGTAGGACAACGAAAGTCCTAGCGCAAAAAATTTCGTGTAATAAGTAGACGGAGCCTGGAGACCTTGTCCTGTTAGGCGACGGGGCCTGGATAATACCCGTGTTAAACGGACTGTGGAGTCCGGTGAGGACAGGCGCTTAAATTCCGTGAAAAGCTCTGAGGTGTAAGACTGAAGTCCTACAAGGGATACGGGTTTTAATGTTTTTATCTTTTTAACCTTTTTCTTTTTTTAAAAAAAATTCTCTTCGTCTTTCTGTTTATTCACTGTCACATGCTGTTTTTATTTTAATTATGTAAAGCACTTTTAAATGCCTTGCTGCTGAAATGTGCTATACAAATAAAATTTGATTGATGTCAAGGGAAGAATCTTGGTGTTGGAATGTTTTTCTGTAGAAGGAACCAGGCAACTAGTCAACATAGAGGTTAGGCAGTAATCAAACAATGACGTGCGGTCAGGGGAGGCAAGTGAGGCAGGCTCTCACCTGTCATAATGGAAAAATATGATGAAATAATTTATATAGCTATTTTCACCCTGTGGTTTGTACGGTAACGTATTTATTTTTTATTTAGCCTAACCAATTTTGATCATTTTTTCTCCAAAATCGCTGAATTAGCTGAATCGCTGAATGACCGGACTCGGGCCCACCGAGTCCGGTCGCTGCTAGTGGGAGATGCTAACTACGCTGAGCGGGAATCGGATGATTCCACCGGCAGAGAGGACGAAAGTGACGAGGACGACAGCAGTAGCTGCAGCGGTTCAGATGTTGCTTCCCAGTTGGGAAGCACCGCGATGGAAGAGAAGTGGCTGAGCGGATACTCTGTCAACCCCAGGCTCCGTATATCTGACTCAACCCCACTCCTAGCTGTGGGTCGCTCCTCCTCGAGCTACCTAGCGTGATCGAGGAGGCGGCTAGCATTAAGGTGCTTCCCACCCCCAAACCTCCCCCGCCACATTTGAATGATCTGGCGGGATGGTTTAGCTCCGCCCCGAGTCCCCATCCGGACCCCATCTGGCCTCAGTTTCCCACTGTAATGGCTTACATAACTGAGGCAGGGGCTGAGCCCGCAAAGCTGAGGGCGCCTGTCTCTGTGAACCCCTAAAACAGGGTGGAGGGGCTCACAGAGCAGAGTTTTCCCTGTTACCCCTCTGGATCCGAGAACTCGCTGACGTGTTTGGGGTCAGGACATCAGGATTAGTCCAGCGGCCAGTACCCCGTTCTAAGCATGACCAGCTGATTACAAGGTTTTCTGACTGGGCCCACAGTGCACCTATAAGACATTGGCTGCCACCAATAATGCCGCTATATTGGCATATGGCAGCTCCAAGAGGGTGGAGGAAGCTGCCTTACCAGAGGACCTGAAGGGTGCTCTCTGCAAGGCGGCTGATGCCATACTCAATATGTGTGCCACCTCAGCGGTTTGTTCCTTTCAGATAGCTGCCTGGGCTGCACTGATCCAGAGGACCACCTGGCTCCTCCTCTCACCATCCATGTCCGAGAAGCTCCAGAAGGACCTGTTGGATGGCCCCATCACCCCTGATGCGCAGTTAGGTGCCAATTTCAGTCTCTCGGCCTGACATGAACGCGGCTGCGTCATACGGCATGGCGGCAACAACCAGCCCTATCTGGCCTCCCATGGGTTCCTCCCCGGACAATCTCTGAGGCAGGGGTTGGCGGTAGGGGCTCTGACTGGGCTGGAGTTCATGTGAACCACAGCACCTCACATGAATGCACGCCCCTTTCAGAACATTACGCAGAGTGGCAGCACACATGCTCCTTGGACAGGTGGATGGATCGACTAATCAGCAGGGGTTACATGCTGCAGTTTGGAGGCTGGCCTCTGCCTTTCAAGGGGATCGTTTAGAGGCTTCTACCACCTCCGGAGCAGAACGCCGCTCTCATGTCAGAGCTGCAGGAACTGGTGGCAGAAGATACCATTTCCACGGTTCCCCACGGAGAAGAAAATGCTGAGTTTTTTTCCCGCTATTTTCTGGTTCCCAGAAACTGGAGGAATGAGACTCATTCTCAATCTGTCCCTGTTCAACAGCTCGATCATGGAGAGGTGCCACATATTAACAATCAGACAAGTACTGGAAAGCGTTCACCATGATGACTGGTTCACCTCCATAGATTTTAAAGACGCATACTTCCACGTCTCCATCATCCTGAAACACCGGAAGTATCTGCGTTTCTTCTTCCAGGGGACCCAGTATCAGTACAACCGTCTGCCGTTCAGTTATTCTCTTGCCCTGCGCACGTTTTCCAAATGTGTGGAAACAGCGCTGCAGCCACTGCACATGGCAGGGATGAGAGTTCTCTTCTATCTGGATGACCTGCTTTTACTGGCTCGGTCCAGAGAGGAAGCTGACATTCAGACCCAGAAGCTGGCAACACATCTGCTGATGTGGGATTTTCCATCAACTGGGAAAAGAGTTTGGCTATTCCATCTCAGATTATCGTATATCTGGGAGTGGAGCTGAACTCAGTCACGATGAGAGCCCGATTGGCACAGCCGAGAATCGAGGCTCTGTCAGCGCAGCTCCGCCATGTCAGGCCTCACAGCGTAGCGGCAGCTCTGTCAGTCACGTGGCTGCTGGGGATGATGTCAGCGTCTCACGTGATTCCGCTGGGTTTGTTGCACATAAGACGCCTTTAGGGATGGTTCGCTCGCCTGCGCATAGATCCTGTGCGCCAGAAGAGGTGCATGATCTCTGTTCCTCCTTCAGTGGGAGCCGATCTGACTCAATGAGGAAGCCCCAGCATTCTGGCAGAGGGAGTTCCCCTCAGCAGAACCGAACCACGTCACACCTATTGGTGTTCACAGACGCATCCCTGTTGGGATGAGGAGGAACGTGTCTGTCTCAGGTGGTTGGAGCACAGTGGCCAGACGACATGACTCTTCATATAAACATGCTGGAGCTCCTCACGGTGCTGGATTGACTCAGCACTTTGCTCGTCTGCTGAAGAGTCAACATGTTCTGATCTACACGGACAACAGCGTGGTGGCAGCCTACGTAAATCGCCAGGGAGGCATGCGCTCCGCTCTGCTGTTGAACAGCACCAGACAGCTGCTGTGCTGGGCGCATGTAAACCTGATCAGGAGCCATCCGGAAATAGGCCAGCGTCTCTGGGTCTGGTGGCTGAACGGGTGCACCTAGGGGAGGCTTGGTTTCCCTCAGGGTGTGGTGCGCAGCATTCAGTGCGCACGAGCCACTTCTACCACAGCGTTATATGCTTCAAAATGGTCAGCCTTTCAACGCGGGTGCGAGGGAGAGAGCGTGGAGCCCATTTCATGTCCTTTGGGCTGCGTGCTGTCAATTCTCCAGCAGCTGATGGACAAACAGCTTTCAGCACCATTAAAACGCATGCTGCAGCTATTTCCTCCTGCCATGAGGGTTTTTGGTGACAGAACGGTCTTCAACCACCCGCTGATGAAGCGGTTTCTGAGAGGTGTGCGAAGAAGCAGACAGGTATCACGTCCACTTGCTCCTCCGTGGGATTTAACCCTGGTCCTGCATGCTCTGGTTGAAGCTCCATTTGAGCCTTTAGCCCAGGCTCCTCTTAAGTTTCTGTCTTTTAAAACTGCTCTGCTGTTGGCCCTTACGTCTGCAAAGAGAGTGAGTAATTTATCTGTTCTTTCTGTTGCTTCTTCTTGTTTCAGAATACGAGCCGACAACAGCTAAGCTGTGCTGTGTCCCAAACCTACTTTTACTCCTCAAAGCATCACAAGCTCGTTCAGATCAAGGGAGATATCTTTGGAGGGTTCTTATCCCCCTCGTCATAAATCTGAGACAGAAGCTGCTTCTCATCTTCTCTGCCCCGTGCTCACGCTCTCGTTTTGTAGCGCGCACGTCTGCGCTGAGTCACTCTCAGCATCTGTTCATGCACTACAGAGATAACTCAGTGGGGGGTCCTCTGTCTGCCCAGCTTCTTTCTCACTGGTTGTATGAGGCCATCTCAGAGGCTTACACTTCTTCTGGATTGGGTCCTCCAGGGCAGTGTTTCCCAACCCTGGTCCTCAAGGCACACTGTCCTACGTGTTTTAGAGGTCTCCCTGCTTTAACGTGCCTAATTCAACTGATTGCAGTTCAGCAAACGCCTGTTAATCAGTCATCGATTGAAATCAGCTGGACTGAAGCAAGGAAATACCTAAAACATGCAGGGCAGTGTGCCTTGAGGACCAGGGTTGGGAAACACTGCTCCAGAGAATCTTAGAGCTCACTCCACCAGAGGGATTTCATCCTCCACAACTATGCGTGGAGGAATGTCTGTGGAGGACATTTTCACGGCAGCTTCCTGGTCATCTCCATGCTCATCTATTCGGTTTTACCTGTGTGATGTTTCCACGTTCTCTATGACCCATTCTGTCCTCAGAGTTCTGACAGAATAATTATTTTTGTTACTTTTAATCACAAAGCATTTGAGAACAACATGGTTGTCCAAAGTGCTGTATAATAAGTTACCTGTTCTGTTCATCTTTACACTGTTACAGTTTGTAACGTTCGTTGTTCCTATTCACAGCAGCAGGTCTGTTTGTCTCAACCTTTCTGGCCAGAGCCTATTCTCCTCTCTGGTCTCCTGCTGTATGGAGTGCGTAATTACGCACTCTAGGCTGAGACTGTTTTTGTTATATGCGAGCAGATGCTTCGTGGTAGTGGTCTGGATAGACCCAGTGAGGCATAGACTACATCCTGCTTCGCCGTTAACCCACTAGCGATAGCCTTAAAGGGCGAAGCCTATACGAAACAGAACGTTGGTTACATATTGTAACCCCAGATTCTATGAGTATAGGCGCAGCCCTTTAAGTTGCGCCTATGAATGGCTGAACAAAAAGGCTGTTAGGGAGCCATTTGTCCGATCTGACATTATTTATACAGACCGGGGTGAGGCCCACCCAGTAGGTGGGCGTGGACTAAACTTTTTTCAGTTCTGCTGTGAGGAATAAACCCACTAGCAATAGCCTTAAAGGCTGTGCCTATACTAATCGAATCTATGGTTACAATACGTAACCAACATTTGAGTTGCACTTAAATGGTTTTCCCTTTGCTGTGGACCATAGCATGAAATTAATAAATACCTAAATTTCCAGTTTCATTGAGTTAACGGATTATACCGCGTCAGTGGATGGCATGCATTTATTAGCATAATACATTTTATTTTAGTATTTATTTCTATTTGCCCTCCAGCGTTGTCCGCATGTGTAACATTTCTTTATGTAAACAATAACATGCAGGTGGTCTATATTTGTATATCTGATTATGATTAAGTCAGTGCCTCACGAGCTTTGCACCTCACCACACATCACTGTAATCAAATATAGAGAAACTCTACAAGAAAACCTAATTCAAAGTACTCTGGAATTCAGTTTAGGTTGGCTACTCATTTCACAGCAAAACAATGAGCAGCATTTTACTAAGCAGAAAAAACAAACACTAATAAATAAAATAAGAGAAGAAGTAGCTTCAGGAGAAGACTACAAATGTCTGAGACATTTGGGTGCTCAGACATCAAATACACACTATATTTAGAAATACATAAATATTTATGGAATATTTATGACAGTTGTCATGAAGTGTCATTCGGTAAATAATTACACTTTTAATGCAAAGTTGCTCTAAAAGTTGCATTAAAAGTCTATTAAAAGTGCCAATGTTGCATTAAATTGTCAGAATTTACAAAATCATGCAAAGTTGGCACTTTTAATGCAACTTTTAAGGCAACTTTGCATTAAAAGTGTCATTATTTATTGAATGACACTTCATGACAACCGTCATAGACATTCATAAAGACTTCTTTATGTTCATGACAGGTGTTATGTCATGTTTATGACAGTGTTAGTCTTATGCACACCCTTCAAATAAAGTGTTACCAATTTTATTAAGCTGGTGCATTAAATATAGGCCAAAAGTAGTGATTGGGTAAATCAGATTGTTTAAACTTCAACAGAGTCCATGCCTTCAGCAAGCATCGTTTCTCATAGCCAAGGGTCCAGACCCTCTGTAAGAGAGTAGAACAGGGGGCTGATTTTTACCAAGCTAGGAATTAGTGAAACACTGGGAATATATTATGAATGTACAGTGGCTTGCAATTTTATTCATACCCTTGTATTCATATTTTGTCACATTACAACCACAGATTCATATATTTTATTAAATTTTATGTGAAAGGTCGACACAGCGTGGTATACAATTTGAAGTAGAGAAAATTAGAGATGTTTCAAAAAAATTTTACAAATAAAACTGAAATGCAGTGTGCAAAAGTATTCAGTCCCTTTTTTCTGAGTGCAAGCAATTCTTTCAGAAGTTGCCTGATGACTGCTAATAACTAAAAACATAAGATTTTGTCGTTGTTTCAGGAACATATCAAAATTGCAGTGGTACTCTCAATGATAATAAATAATAAAGCATATAAATATCTGTTGCTAAAGTCTCAATCTTGGTCAATGCTCAGTCCAGCCCTTTTAAGTTTTCTGAGATGAAGAGTCTTTGTTGGGCATTCCTTGCCAGAAAATAGATGTTCAGCAACCAGGTCAGGTCTGAGGTGATGTGGATGCCCAGGAATTTTATGTTGTCCACCAGTGTTGTAGTACTCGAGATCGGTCTTGGTCTCGAGACCATTTTTTGATGGTCTCGGTCTCGTCTCGGACTCGACCGCATTTGGTCTCGGTCTTGTCTCGGGCGCTGAGGACTCAGCATTTTATTTCAAGACCGGTCAAGACCAAAGTATCACTAATACTGTCCAGTTTATTTGTTAACATCTTTGTTTTCAGTGGATGCAAAACGTACCGATTAAAATCCAACCAATAACGTGACTTGCCAATTACGTGACTTGTGTTTCTGTTCCTCATCCCCCTCCTTCCCACCTTTCACTCGCACACGGCACTCTGAGAGATGCGTAGTGGTTTCCTCTCAGCGGCAGAAGATCTGTCTAATCGTCAGTAATAGAATAGCGCTGCATAAATCTTAAGAAATCTGATGGCCACAGCTAACTCAGCAGCGCTTCACTTTCACCGACGGTGGGGACTACATCTAACTTTTTTCATCACTTAGAAAAGAATCTCAAAGAAAGGCAAGCTCCGTTGATGTGATGTTAGCAGAGCTAGCTGTACAGAGACACATAAGCATTTGTGATGAAAAAAAGTTGTCACTCTCTGAGCTGAATTATCATCATCTTTTTAGGGGTGGCACGAGACCACCTCGGATCATAGCACAGAGATGGAAGCAAAGCAGATCAAAGAATTTGTTTTGCTTTTAATATTGTTTAAATTTATTAAGTATTTAATATCTAGGTGTTTTTATGGGAATATGGATCTTTCAGATCAATTTGAGAAGTAATTTTGATCATTTTCACATTTTATCGTATCATGTAGCATGGGGCGCTGGTCTTGGTCTTGACTTGGTCTCGGTCCCTAAAAGTCTTGGTCTTGTCTCGGCCTTGATACGCTCTGGTCTTGGTCTTGGTTTAGGTGGTCTTGACCACAACACTGTTGTCCACACACACTCCACCACCTTTTCCCTTGAATTGTAATAGGTGGATGCAGTCCTCCTGGACCTCCTGTAATCCAATATGACCTACTTGGTCTTGCAGGTGTTAAGCACCAAGTTGTTCAGTGAACACTACTGAAACAGGTGCTGGATCTCCTCTGTACAGGGTCTCATCATTATTATCAGACTCACTACGGTGGTGGTATCTGCAAACTCTAAAACCCTGTTAGAGGAGTGAATAGCTACACATTCATGGGTGAACAGAGGAAAAAGAACCAGACTAAGCACACAGCCCTGTGGTGTGCCAGTATGGAGGCCAGTTGGTGAGAAAGTCACTGTTCCAAAGACATATTGATGTTGAAAGTCCCAGGTCATGGAGCTTCACTATCAGTTTCTCTCGGCTGAATCATTGACTTTAGCTAAATGCTGAACTAAAGTCATTCTAACATAAGTGTCAGGATGCAAAAGGTGTGTCAGGGCTGTGTGCTGTGTAACTTGTCCATTCCTGCAGCTTTGTTGGGGTTAATCATCTTCAGAGAAGAAGTCCCCTGGTTGAGCTGGAGGATTAGGGGCTGATATTGGTCCTCTGAATGGATGTGGGCTTTGCTTCTTCTGCTGCTTGTGGTGTCAAATCTAGAGAAAAAACTGTTCAATGTATCAGGAAGAGAGGGCTCCCCTGGTGCTCTTGCAGCCTTGCCCCAATCCTGAGTCCTCTATGAAGTTAGATTTGTTTCACAATTATTCAATCAAAAAAAAAAAAAAAATCATGTCAAACAAAAAAAAGTAGTATTCAATCAAAAAAAAAATCTTAAAAACTTTTTAATCATAAAAATATTTCTTTACGAAACAAAAAATGTTTTGAAGAGTTTTTTTTAAATTTTTTTATTGAAATCACTAATTTTTGTTTGAAACTTTTATTTTTGCATATCAGAATTTTTTGATTGACAGCCTAAGTTTTTGGTTGAGTCTAATTTTTTTTTTTTTTTTGAAGCTCCTGATTTTTGGTTGAACTCAATGATTCTTGATTAAACAACTTTATTTGCTTGCGAATCTTAGATGAACATTCTGGGCGGGGCTTAAGGACGAGTAATGCAAGACGTGTTCCGATTGGTTAGCGCTGACGAAGCGGAGACTCCGACTCCCTGAGATCTCAGAACTGTGTCCCGAACTGCAGGGCTTCAGTGACGGGACACAGAATGTGAATAGTAAGTAATCTTCACAAAATTACACCGTTTAGCAGCTACTAAAGTGTCCGCCCTGTTTCAAAGAAGAAATCTTACACAACTTATGATGACAGTCACATATTTTGTCTGCCGCCATCCCCGGTAGCATATTGTGCTAGCTAATGTTAGCACTGGGTAAAGTTCATAAACTAGGCTTGTGTGATATTCGCCTGTCTTTATGTTGAATTCGTTAACCAGCGAACCTCTGTCGAGTGGCATTAAGCGTGAAAAATACCAAATATATCTGGAGGAAATGTGTTAAAAACTGTTGTGTAATCCTCCGTGTGTGTGCGTGTGTGTGTGTGTGTGTGTGTGTGTGTGTGTGTGTGTAACAGCGGATCGTTGCACCAATGTTATTATGTCCACGTTAATCTGCACCACATGCCAAGTGACTGCAGATGATTTATTTACCAAGCACATAATCAGTGTTGTCGATAAGGGGAGACATTGTAACTCTTAAATATATATATTTTCTTCCAGATGTAAAATGTAAAACTAAGCTGGTAGGTCACAGGCCGAAGGAGGATATTCACATAATTTCTCTGTTTATTATTTGGTGTGTATGTGTCTTGTACTTAGTTTTATTCCGAATTAGATGTAACATGCCTTTTGCTGTGTTATGATATTAAATTGGTGAACTCCTAATTCCCAATTCTAGTACAACCAGCACAGTGCAGCTGAAGCAGGACAGGCTTGTAGGTCTGACTGATTCCTCCAGCTGTTAGAGACGATCAGAACATGAGGATGGAGAGACCAGCAAGTGTTGAGTCAGAGAAGGTCAGGTAGGCAAGGAAGTGTTGCTAATGTGTAGTTGCGCCACTGGTTACAGGAACAACTCTAATGTTATTCACAAAGTGTGACTTAACTATACTGATTATAAACTGTATCAGCCCAGCCGCCGAGCTCACATATCCTTTTTTCTCTCTGGAAGGCTGAGTTATAGTCGCGGTTTGAGCCGAACAGTTCGGGTTGAGCGCGTTTTTGAGCCCAGACAGCGGAATGGCGTTTATAGTTACATTGGAGCCGCCTGGGAGAGCGGCGCGCGCGACACGCACCGAGTTGCAAAGATCCAGAGGTGCACGAGGCGCTGCGACACGCTGCGTGTCCGCTTTAACGCGCACAATGAACCGAGCTCCGTGCTCATGAATTAAAACAAATTCAATATTTCCATTGGCATGATTTATTGTTTCTCTTTTTATTTCTCTCTCTTTCTTCCAAAAACTGTACGATAAAAGCTTTCAGGTTGGTGCTTTGGTCTCAACTAAACCTTTTTTTGGAGGACAATTTTTTTTATAAAGACTTCAAAATTCATTTTATTTGTCGTTTTGTTTCTTCAGTTAAACTGCTCCAAAACTGAGGCCATGTTGATCGGAACACCTCACCAGGTTCAGTCTTCAACTTTGACGACCATTTTCTTCTCTGGACAAGACATCCCTCTTTCCACCACAGTTACAAATCTTGGAGTTAGAATGGATTCTCATCTTACATTTGAAAATCACATTAAGCATCTGTTTAAAATCTGTTTCATTTTCATAATATCTCCAAAATTCGTCCATTTTTCTCTTTCTCTGATGCCGAGACTCTCGTCATGCCTTTGTCTCTTCCAGGCTCGACTACTGCAACTCTCTGTTCATTGGAATCCATAAAAAGCATCTTCAGAAGCTTCAATACATTCAAAACAGCACAGCCAGGAGTTTATTGAGAGCCCATAAATCTACCATATTACACCTATTCTGCATGACCTTCACTGGCTTCCTGTCACCTACAGAATTCAGTATAAAATTGCTCTCATTACCCATCAATGTTTAAACAGAACTTCTCCGGATTATCTGAAGGACCTTCTCATTCCACATTCATCCACCAGATCTCTACGATCACAAGACTGTAACATCCTCCACCTTGTTCCATCCAGATTAAGGACCATGGGAGATCGGGCATTCGCTGTGGCTGCCCCCCGTCTCTGGAACTCTCCCGGACTATTTGAGAGCTCCACAACCACTGGATGACTTCAAAAGATGCTTAAAGACTTTAAGCAAACCTATTCTGCCTCCACATGATTTTTATGATGTTGATTTTATCTACGATTTTAGTTGCACTGTGTAGCACTTTGAGATTTTTGTTAATGAAAAGTGCGGTACAAATTAAATTGATTATTATTTATTAATTGATTATTTATTGTGGATATTTGAAATATCTTCCAGTTGCACTGTTCATTATAATTTAAAGTTTACTGATCTTTCAGATTGTGCTCTTGCATTAATATTTTGCCATTAACATTTTATTACTTAAAAATGGTCTCAAAACAACAATAATATTGTTTATCAAAAATCTAAATTTGTTATTGTGACAGGTCTACACACATATGATATATAGTGTAGTTAATTACCAGGGATTGCATAGTTACCTTGAAAGAGTAATTTGATTACCGAATGAAAAATGTATCAGCTAGAAAATGTGCATCTTTTCTCTCCATCGTTTACGCTTGTGTCGCTGGTGTTACACATGAAACGTATCTCCCCAAGGAAAAAGCAACAATATGTGTTTGCAAAAAAAAAATTACAAATATAGTAACACAAAGTGACTTGGATACGTAACTTTAATCTGATTATTGGATTGTAAATAGTAACACATTAGATTACTCGTTACAAGGGGTCAGATTAGAGTAACGCGTTGATGACACCATTGTTTGACATTTTGCTCAAGCTATATTTTCAGAACTGTCAGGTTTCCAATATGTCTCCCCCAATGATAAACTTGTTCCTACGCCCTTGTTTCCTACTTTCTAGAGATGTCCCAGATGAAAATATTATGCAAAACTGAAGTTGGTTTCTGATTGCAGCTTCGATTCGGGAAATGGCTAGATTCCACCTATTTTTTTCACCTGCTTCATATCTTTCATCTACTCTAGTTAAAAAACTACAATTACTTTGTTCTAATAGAATATTTAAAACCAAAATTGTGATTTGTGAAACCTTTATCTGATTTTTGAAATTTCAATAAAGCGTGATTTCATCCTGTTGTATGCATTTGGATCACACTACAACTGCTGTAGCTCTAAAAATACAACACCTAGACCACAAGTGTCAAACTCAAGGCCCATGGGCCAAATCTGGCCCGCCATAGCTTTTTATGTGGCCCTCTAAATCAGGGGTGCCCAAAGTCGGTCCTCAAAACCAGAGTTCTCTCCCTGGTTTAACATACCTGGATCAAATGATGGCTCATTAGAAGGCCAAAGAAGAACATTGACCTGATGTAAAGGTTACCAGCAAGGAGAGACCTAAAACATGCAGGACGCTGGCCCTCGAGAACTGACTTTAGGCACCACTGCTCTAGATAAGTGTGCTTAATGTTATCAATCAAATCGATGCAGTTTTTATCTGTTTACTGCCAGATTATATCAATCAGTCCCTCCAGTTTCTTGAGAATTATCATGAAAATTCACGCAAAAATCAACAAATTGCGCCAAGTGCAAATATTTCCAAATTAGTACCACAAACACTATGATTTTTATTGCAAAAAATCACAAAAAGAATCATCAAATCCAGGAGGGACTGAAAATACGCTCAATAATATTTAATTTTAAGAATTCAATGATATTTTAACAGTTTGTGAACAGGTTTTATCAATACATTTTGGCATCACCGGCCCTTTAAGAACATCCATGATCTTGATTTAGCCCAAAACAAAAATGAGTTTGACACCCCTGACCTAGACACTTCAAAGATGGACAAGATTATTCTATCGCACTGGCAAAATAATTTGAGCAAAATCAAGGATTCCCCCAGTGTATCATAAGCCTGGGGCTTGTTGCGCTTTCAGAGGTACGCGTTGAGCGAGCGGTGAGAATGATTTATCTTTTTGAACAAAGATTTATGTGCAGTGCTTACATCTCAACACGCTGCCCAGTGAGAGGCTGTCTGCTGATAAAAGTTTATGTATGTGGTCCCGGCTGGCCGGAGTGTTAATCGGCTCAGCCTCTGGAGGAGCTTTCGCACTCGCCTCGTAGTCATGCATCACGCTGGTTTTATTTTATTTTATTATTAATTGTATTATTATTCTGGCTACACAATACATCAAACCATATCAAATACTTTGACCACTTAGTCAGCCAGAGTTAATTTGAGCAGCCACACGTACATCAGAAAAACATGTCCCCTGTCCCTGTTTGGTTGCTTAAGCAACCAAACAGTTTCTGTGGCGCTTATTAAAAACTCAGTCAGAAAATTGAAGAGCTACTAAAGCCACATAAATTAAATTAGCCTTTTTTCGCTCTGTATCCAGAGGAGAGATGCGTAGTGCAGCGGATTTAGCTCAGCATGCAGGGCTGGTTGTATGAGGCCTTGAGCGGAATTTGATTTAGGGGTCTCTGTTCTTGCTAAGCACATTAGCACCACTAACAGCATTTCAACATGGGTTTAGTAAATTCTGGGAGAAGAGGGTAGTTTAATTGGCAATGAGTGATAATTGTGGTGTACTGAGATAACAGAGCTCAAACTCAGACTAAACTCACAACATCAGGTTGTAGCTGTGATAACAAAACAATCTAACTATGAATATTGTTCTTTGAACTTTTATAAAGTGAACTTACCAGCTCCTTAAAATATTACATTTAAATGTTAAACAATTTCAAATCTTTTAATTTATGTATGCTGAAACCATTAAATCAAACTTAGCAGCATTGGCAAATAAAGGGAACACTCAAATAACACATCCTAGATCTGAATGAATGAAATATTCTCATTGAATACTTTGTTCTGTACAAAGTTGAATGTGCTGACAACAAAATCACACAAAAATCATCAATGGAAATCAAATTTATTAACCAATGGAGGCCTGGATTTGGAGCCACACACAAAATTAAAGTGAAAAAACACACTACAGGCTGATCCAACTTTAATGTAATGTCCTTAAAACAAGTCAAAATGAGGCTCAGTATTGTGTGTGGCCTCCACGTGCCTGTATGACCTCCCTACAACTCCTGGGCATGCTCCTGATGAGGTGGCGGATGGTCTCCTGAGGGATCTCCTCCCAGACCTGGACTAAAGCATCCGCCAACTCCTGGACAGTCTGTGGTGCAACGTGACGTTGGTGGATGGAGCGAGACATGATGTCCCAGATGTGCTCAATCGGATTCAGGTCTGGGGAACGGGCGGGCCAGTCCATAGCTTCAATGCCTTCATCTTGCAGGAACTGCTGACACACTCCAGCCACATGAGGTCTAGCATTGTCCTGCATTAGGAGGAACCCAGGGCCAACCGCACCAGCATATGGTCTCACCAGGGGTCTGAGGATCTCATCTCGGTACCAAATGGCAGTCAGGCTACCTCTGGTGAGCACATGGAGGGCTGTGTGGCCTTCCAAAGAAATGCCACCCCACACCATTACTGACCCACTGCCAAACCGCTCATGCTGAAGGATGTTGCAGGCAGCAGACCGCTCTCCACGGCGTCTCCAGACTCTGTCACGTCTGTCACATGTGCTCAGTGTGAACCTGCTTTCATCTGTGAAGAGCACAAGGTGCCAGTGGCGAATTTGCCAATCCTGGTGTTCTCTGGCAAATGCCAAGCGTCCTGCATGGTGTTGGGCTGTGAGCACAACCCCCATCTGTGGACGTCGGGCCCTCATACCATCCTCATGGAGTCGGTTTCTAACCGTTTGTGCAGACACATGCACATTTGTGGCCTGCTGGAGGTCATTTTGCAGGGCTCTGGCAGTGCTCCTCCTGTTCCTTCTTGCACAAAGGCGGAGGTAGCGGTCCTGCTGCTGGGTTGTTGCCCTCCTATGACCTCCTCCACGTCTCCTGGTGTACTGGCCTGTCTCCTGGTAGCGCCTCCAGCCTCTGGACACTACGCTGACAGACACAGCAAACCTTCTTGCCACAGCTCGCATTGATGTGCCATCCTGGATGAGCTGCACTACCTGAGCCACTTGTGTGGGTTGTAGAGTCCGTCTCATGCTACCACGAGTGTGAAAGCACCACCAACATTCAAAACATCAGCCAGACAGCATAGGTACTGAGAAGTGGTCTGTGGTCCCCACCTGCAGAACCACTCCTTTATTGAGTGTGTCTTGCTAATTGCCAATAATTTCCATCTGTTGTCTATTCCATTTGCACAACAGCAGGGGAAATTGATTGTCAATCAGTGTTGCTTCCTAAGTGGACAGTTTGATTTCACAGAAGTTTGATTTACTTGGAGTTATATTGTGTTGTTTAAGTGTTCCCTTTATTTTTTTGAGCAGTGTATTTATGGTCTGTGGTAAAATGTTAGCATTTATGGGCCCCTAAAGGCCAGCAGGGCCTTGTGGAGCTGCTGGCTTAATTTGGATTAAAGAGAAGTGCAAATATTAATTTAATGGTATTTTTTGATTTGTTGTTTTTTTAAGACTCTATAGTTGTGGGTTTAAATAGAATTTTACTGGCAATGTCTTCCCGTAACATACAATTAACCTGTAACATTTTTACATTTCCTGTCAACTTAACATCTTTTAATACAAAAACACGGCGGACCACCAGTGGATGGCCTCAGCACCCCACCCACCAGGCTTAGCAAGTTTTCTGGGGGAAATCCTGAGGATGGAAAGAAAAGTCAAAATAGGCAAGTTTGTGTTAGTATGAATAGTCCTAGTTAAAACCATAAACATTTCTGACAACTTTTCTTTTAGAGATTTGAATGTCCATATATTTCTGCTCATAGTTGCATGAGAAGCTTTTCTCTCTCACTGCAAAAAGACAGTTATGAATCACTTGAATTATTTTTCTGTTTTTTATACATCAGTTAATCAAGTTTATTTGTATAGCACATTAAACACAAGGCAGTTCAAAGTGCTTCATCATAAAACACAAAAATACAAAGTCAGAACGCACAAACAACAATTGAAACATTACATTTTGTCTTGTGGCATTATTGCACATCAATGTTTCATTTGTAATGTTTCAAAAGCAACTCTAAATAGGTTTGTTTTAAGTCTGAATTTAAAGAAGCTCGGTGTTTCAGCTGTTTTGCAGTTTTCAGGAACTTTGTTCCAGATTTGTGGTGCGTAGAAGCTGAATGCTGCTTCTCCATGTTTGGTTCTGGTTCTGGGGATGCAGAGCCAGAAGACCTGAGGGGTCTGGAAGGTTGATACAACAACAGCAGATCTTTAATGTATTGTGGTGCTAAACTGTTCAGTGATTCATAAACTAACAGTGTTTTATACATAATTATTTTTGGATGCTCATATTACTTCAGTCACAATCTTACCTCTCCCATTTGATCCATCGCCTCAGCCTGGGTTAGTGCTTTATGTTTTCCAGTACATTTATGGATGCCTACATTTTATCCAAAACTGACTGACTGTAAACTTCTCATATAGTGCACATACTTTACCGCTAAGCTGCCTTTTTGAATATTTGTTCTGACTTTACTCCAACTGTCCCTGAAAACAAGCCATTTTCTACTGTCACTACCTGCTTGTCCAAGAGGAAATTGAATTCTGCAAGTCAATGACTGGATGCAATCTGCTGGGTTTCCTTAGAAATAAACATTTTAAACTACTTCAAATGAGTAACTGAGCTTACTACACTGCTTCATAAGTAGGATCAAGTCTCACTACACTGAATATAAAAAAAGAGAGAAAATAAAAAGCTAAAAGTGCCAAACAGCAATTTGGAAAAGGAGGAGTTCAGTTCTCATGTGGATGCAAATAAAGTACCGTATTTTCCTCACTATAAGGCGCACCGGATTATAAGGCGCACCTTCAGTGAATGGCCTTTTTTTAAAACTTTTTTCATGTATAAGGCGCACCGCATAATAAGGTGCATGGAATAGACGCTTCAGTTTAGGTTGCCAATTTGTTCCGTACTCTATTATTACACATCCACTGTGAAGTCAAATCAGAAAACAAGGGTGAAGGAGAGAAAAAAAAAAGTCATGCGCTTCCACACGGACCTAAAAGAGGGACGGACAATGAAAAAAAAAAAAAAAAAAAGACGGAAGAGAAATCCGCCAAACAAAGAGGACAGGAGTTTGCGGACTTTTTGAATCACAGATCTTAGTCAACTTGTGTAAAACTGGATGATCTTGTGGATGAACAGAGATGCAGCCGGTAAGACATTCAGACAGGAGCTGCATTATTATGAGATCGGACCGTAAGGTTGTCTACGTTCCTCCAGCCAGACTTCCGGTTTGGCCGACCGGATCATTGACACCTAATAGTGAAGCTGAACTGAAGTGGCGGTGACGCTTGTCTGTCATTGATTGATGGACTTTTATGATCGTATTGATTATTGTATTGATGAAATGGATTTGGGTACCAAGTTCAATTGTTAATTAATTTATCATCAACTTGAAAGAATAATTTAAAGCTAAATGTATAATAAATATTTATTATTAATGTTGAGAAGCAGATGTTTGTATGTTAAGAAATGTAAATATAAATAAATTTGAAATGCACTTTAAAGTTTAAAGTTAACATAAGTTTAGTTACTTGTGTATTTAATTTTGATTACTTTGTGGGTTTAATTCGTAATGGGTTGGTTGGTTTTATCTTTATAATTTACCATTTCCTTTGTAATTGAGTGAAATTAATTTATACAGATTAGTAATTATTATTTTTTGGGTTTGTTTAAAGGTTTTTACCTGCATCTTCTGGATCAACAGTGAACGTGTCCATACACTGAAATAAATGGAAATAAAAGCAAGAAAAACTGTTTGTTCCTTTGAGTAAAATCCTTATCATTAAGAGTCTGCATGGGGTCGTCCATCCCTTCTCAAGTGGGGAAGTTGCACAGTTTAAAAAGAACTTGACATCCACATTTGTAAAGAAGTGTTCCCCGAGTTCTTTATAGAGTAGCTGTCCCAGTCACTGTTTCACTCACGGTGTTGGTGTTACGATATTGTGCCCAACTGCTTTCTGGGTAACAGACCAACCGACACGCTCCCCCCGCCCCTCCTGGCTTTAAATGTGTTATCAAACCAGCGTTCTGACAACTATCCCAGCATGCACCGCGCGCTTCTTCTTCTACGGGGAAAATGAAGTCAGCGGCTGCTTACTGTAGTTGCTAGACTTGTTGTGGCTCAATATTGGTCCATATATAAGGAGCACCGGTTTATAAGGCGCACTGTCGGCTTTTGAGGAAATTGAAGGTTTTTAGGTGCCTTATAGTGCGGAAAATACGGTGCTGAAATCGGCCTTTATTGAAGTTTCACAAATCACAAACTTGGTTTTAAATATTCTATTAGATCAGAATAATCTAGCCCTGGTTTGAAAAGTCTAGATGTTATAGTATGTTAACTATAGTAAATGAAAGATAATGAAGCTGGTGCTTTGTGACACTCTGCATGACATCCTCATCGGGGACATCTCTAGACATTAGAAAGCTTTGTAAATTGTCCTCTATGTCTCTTGTTTAGACTCTACCACCACTACCCGCATTGCGAAAACTGCATAACAACCTTTTCACTCAAACAAAGAAATGCACAATTTTTAAAAAGGTTTCTCGGGATCGCAAGAAAATAAGTTGCGATTTTTCCCCCCCTCCATGTCCCCTTACAGGCTCTGTACAATAACAATTTGGCTGCAGACGCCTTTTAAAATGGGAAAAGCTCAGAGGGGTTAAATCAACAGAATCTTTTGATGTTACAATTCTATTTCTCTCAGAGGTGCTAAGACGGAGATATCAAGGCAAACGGTAAGGTTAGGTCAGCAGCTGCTAGAGCAACAGAGGGCGTTTTGGTTGCTGGGTTTTTCACATTTAAAATCTTTAAAATGTCTTTGTTGTGACAACTCGACATTAAATAAGAATCATTTGTCATGAATAGGTCATAACAGATATAAATTATCAAACATTAAAAAGTTATGCGTATGTGTATTATTACATTACCCTGTCATTTCTTGTTAGCCCTCACTGAGAGTCATGAGACCATTATAATTGTGACATTAATATTTTCCCTTACAGTGGAATAGTTATAGATGTCATTAAGTGTTATTCACAGTCAAAAGCTTTAACAACAGTCATTAATATTTCCCCTTACCTCAAGTGGCACAAGTAGACGCAATAATAAATACATCAATATGCTTTATTACATTGTCAAATACTTAAAGAAAAACAGTCATTAATATTAAAATCTTACCTCAAGTAAAGTGGAACACTCTGGACTATTTATAACTAGCAGGATAGTTTTGGAACAAACCCTGTGTACTTTGGAATAAAACTAAAAATTACTTGTTCTTCCTCAGAGGGTTCAACTTCCAATTCCGCATATTGTAATTTTGAATTTTTGATTAAAAAACTACAACAGAATGTTTTATTCTTTAACTTAAAAAAAGTTTGTTTCAACAGTCCTAACTTTCTTTAGCTCTGACCGTGTCAGCCATCCCTTTGCTATAGCCTTCCTGTAGCTCTCTACAAACTGGAAGATCTTCTTGTTGTCTTCATTTCTTTGAAACAGTCTTGAGACTGGGTTGGACTTGAGACCCAGTCTCTGCAGTCGCAAAACTGTCATAGTTCTGCCCTGCCCTCCTTCCAGCAGGACAACGACCCTAAACATAAAGCCCGGGCTACAATGGAATGGTTTAAAGCAAAAAATATTTGTGTGTTAGAATGGTCCAGTCAAAGAACAAACCTAAACCCAATCAAGAATCTGTGGCAAGCTCTGAAAACTGCTGTTCACAAACTCTCTCCATCTAATCTTACTGAGCTTGAGCTGTTTGGCAAAGAAAACTTCAGTCTTGATGTGTAAAGCTGGTACCATAAAATACTTGCAACTGTAATTGCAGGAAAAAGTGGTTCCACAAAGGATAGTAGTCCAAGTGGTGTGAAACTTTTTGTACACCACACTTTGTATTGAATTAAGCATAATTTTCTTTCTACTTCACAATTCTATATTTCTCTATGTTGGTCTTTCACGTTAAATTCCAATATAATATATTGATGTTTGTGGTTGTAATGACAAAATATGGAAAAGTTCAAGGGGTATGAATACTTTTGCAAGCCAGTATATTTACTTACTTATTTTTTAGTTTAGTGTTTCAACCCATTAATTGATTAACATAATATTGAATAGAAGACAGCTGTAAAAATATGATTCAGATGGTTTCCTACCAAAACAGGAAGCCAAGACACCAGCAATATGGAGTTGTAGGTTCCAAGTGTTCTGATCAGAACAACAAATCGCTTGACTGTTGCTCCCTGTGAATGAAAATAAATAAGAAAAACAAATAAAAATTAATGGCAGGAAGAAAAAAAGGTAACATTCCATTTTATGAATATATGAATATAGTTTCAGCAAAACAAGGTGACCTTTGTATAAAGAACAATAGCTTGACGTGAACTCACTACGTAGAGTAATATTTCTTTAAAATATAGGTAAGCCCCATATAAACTTTGTGCAGATAAGCTATATAAATTTGGTCTTAAGGGTGCCATCTCTTGTTACTGAGCAAATTGTGACATTTCCATGTAAGCTTGTTTATTTTGCATTATTTGGCCTAAAACTGTTTTAATCCTGCCCTCTTTGGGTTAAAGGATGGCTGCTGCAGTTGAATTTTTGTGTTGATTATAAACTGTACAGCTTGGTCGATGTCACCCCTGCATTCTGGTGTAAAACCATCTGACTCAAACACGTAAGTTCAGTCAGGAGTTGGATTTGTGTGCATTGACTGAGTCGCCAAGTTGGAAACCATGTGTTGTCCTCGTCCTGACCACCCCCTTTAACCACTTCCACTTATTCCCACACTTGGCCATACTCATCAAGCAAGGTTATGCTTTTACATTGGGTTTAGTTCCACTTTAAGTATTAAATCATTTTCATTTTTACAGCAAGCTTCAAACGTTTTTTGTTGGGGTTTTTTTCACAACCCGAAGGCAATGGCCTAAGCAGAGAGGCCCAAACTTTTGTGGAGGAGCAACTTGGGTCAGCTACTCCAGGAGACTCCTAAAGCAGACCCATCCCAGCCAAGTCGAGCGTGTTTATTTGGATCATCTCAACAATCAGGCATCCAGGTGGCGTCCTCGAGCCCGTTCAGGTGGCCTAAGTCACCTGAACGGGCTCCTCTCAAAGTGAAGGAGCAGCAGACCTCCCAGTTGAAAGAACGTCTTACTCTCTCTCTAATGTAGCCCCCAGACACCCACTTGAGACATCTTCACACCAAATGCCTTCTAATACCTGATGGATTTTATGTATACTGTTGCATATCTTAATATTTATCATTATTATTTATCTACAGTAATAACAGGGGAGGCCAAGTGTGGCGATGCACTGCAGTGCACAAGAATGTAGAGTATCTGTACATCACCTGGGCTGTGGGCAGGTGCTGCCTCAGGTTGACAAACTGTACATACAGAGGAACAGCTATTGAATCCTTCCCACAGCCCAAGACCAAAACAGAGGTGAGTAGATCCATGTGCTGGCAAGATACAACAAAAGGTTTATGCCAAACCTGCCAATTCTCACAAAATACACAGATCAATATGACCTAATGATGTTCCACATACAATGGGGCTCCTGTTGGTTGGTTCCTGTCTAGTGGCATCTGAGACCATAAAACAGACTCTCTTGGTTGGGAGCCACTGCTTCACTCTTGATTTATCATGCAGACATTAATGATGAATTAATTTTTGAGTTTTAAGATTATCCTAAAAAGAGCAAATCAGGAAAATTCTAAGATTAAAGTTACGTTCACAAAAAGTCTTGATACAATTTTTTTTTTTTTTTTTACCGAAATCATTTTTGTCTTTTTGTCTGGTTGTTCATACTACTAATTAAACCTGACTGACAGTGAATGTTTTATATCTTCAAAGTGACCCGCATGAGCACAAGAACATCTATGTCACACAGCAGGGCCCTGTTTACAGAAGTAATAATAGATAGAGCCGTTTATGGTTTGATTTTAAAGTTTATTCAGCAATGGGAGCCGACAGGATTGTCACAAGATCATAATACAAAGGAAGTTAATAAATAGAAAGCAAAACTAATAGCAATAGTCTTTTGTGGAGCGTTGACTACAAATTCTGTAAAGAAGCCTTTTTGGATATGTAGCCAGAGCCAGAAGTGGTGGGATTGGTATGTGATGCGCTGAAGTGACAAAGACAACTTTCATAATTTCACAATAATACATTTCACCCATTGTTTATGTCTGGATTTACTGTGTCTGGCTTTTAGTTCAGAATTATGATGCATATCTCACATCACAGACATTTACTGAACAAAAATATTAATGCCCATGTCAAATATTCCTGCCATGTGGAGTTAACTATAAATGAGCATTTGCTGACATTTTATTGTACAAAAGTAATATTTCTCTTGATTTGTGTATAATTTTTAATCCAACTTGCTGTTAGTGAGCATTACTCATCGAGTTGTTTTTTAGTCAGTGGGTGGGGCATGTCCACTGGGTGATCAGAGAAAATGAGCAAACGCTGGACACACTGGGGACTATAAAAGGCCACTCCAAAATGTCAAATTTTGTCACAAGTCATAAAGCCTCAGCTGTTGCAAGTTATGTGGGAGCGTGGCATTGGCATGTTGAATGCAGGGATGTCCACCAGAGCAGTAGTTGCACGGCTCAATGTTTATTGTTGGACAATAGGCCATTTAAGAGTTTGTTTCCAACAGACTGGCACTACTGTGACGTGTGACCACTCCAGCACGAGCTCACCACATCCAGCTCATCCATCTGCGGGATCGGCTCAGAGCAGCGACACTCACAGCTGATGAGACTATTGGTCTGCACAACAGACGCATCACACGTCAGACTGTCCTTAACCGCCTACGAGAAGCCAACTTGGTCAAAATCAAATTCCTGAACCTGACCGCTATCATCAAATGGCCATACCACGATGTTATCAATGTCGATATGAAGGTCAGTAATTACTGAAAGAGTTTCTCTATATATTGCATAACCCAAAGATTCATAAAACTTTGTACTTTGAGGCATTTGTATTTTGTACAGCTTTTACACTGAACAAAAATATAGACATTTTGAAAAAAACTGGATATGTATCCAAATTAGTACCTCATATAGAAGTGGCAAAGATAGTTTTTTTTTTCAGGTACTGAGGGGGTGAAAAAATTTTAAATGGGTCATTCAGGTATCTGGCGTGAAAAAGGTGGATATGTGTGACAAGGGGCACGGTATAGGGGGGAAAAATGATGACAATTTTAGGGGCCCTCCACAATTTATTTATTTTTTGTTCATAGAAATAAAAAATTACAAATTGCAGCCCTGTCAATTACAAAATTAATTATATTGTTAATTTATTATTATTTTCAAAAATTGTTTTTAGCAGTAAAAATTTAATATTCCCACTCCCAGATAAAAAAAAACCCATCCATATGTTATATGCCCTGAACACCTCCCCCCCCCCATCTGCGTTCGTTCCTGCTTGAAGCGCCTGAGAGTGACGTCAGTGGAAGACACGAACGATTGTGGCAGTTACTATGCTGCTAAGTATAAAATCAGATTTTTAAAAAAAGAGAGAGAGAAAGAGAGAAAAAGGCAAGAGTGTTAATTTATAACCCAGTTTTTCTCCAAGAGAGGTGGGTAGACTGTGTGAGATTACCAACCATTTAGCATAATTAGCTTAGCTACAAATTACTGTTTGCCTCCTTTTCATTAGCATTTAATGAATTAAGGAAAAAAATTATCAACATATTCATATATTCAACTTGTCCCTTGTACTTTTTACCACTTAACAGATGAGTCAGTCAGCAGCAGCTCTAACCCACGTCCCTCCTGACCCGTCCACTCCCGAGTGAAGTTAAAGCTGCAGTATGTCACTTTTATATAAATATTTTTTTCACCTATTTTTAAAAATGGAGTCTTGACAAAAGTTCTGTCTGGAAGACTCTCTAGTCGCACCTGACTCTCCAATCAGCGCCTCCCTCTCCGCAACCTGGACCTATCAGCGCCGGTCCAAGCCTCGCTCCAGCCAATCATTGTCCGGGCTCCAGTTCAAAAGTACCTTCACCCATGGCCTCCTCTGCTCACCAGCTGCGATCAACCCACCTCCGCCCCATCTCCACCTTCTGCTCCCGGCTCTCAGGCCTCATCTTCCTTTGACCGCCTCCACCAGTACAGGACCCGGGGGTCTACATTCCTATGCTGCATCAGGAATGTTCATCAAGCTTATCGAAGTCCAGCTCGATGTCCCCGGCCGGGACCTGAATGCCAAATGACTGTGTTTATTTTTATGTTCATTTTGTCAAACTCTTTTAATCGCTTTTCTTTCTCCGTCTGAGTCTCTCCGGATTGAACTGTCATTATGTTGTGACATTATGGTATGAGAGGTAATCTGTGAAAAATCTATTTCCTCTACTTTCTCCCAGTGCTAGAAACAACCAGTCAGTGGCAGGAGAGTTTTAGTGCTGTTAATCACCATCTCATGTGGTGCTGCTCATCCTTCCTCCCCCTTCTTTTGTTCTATGCTGCAGCTAGCATAGCACAGAGCTGTGCAGATTCAAACTGTGAATGCTCAGTCTAGTTAGCATAGCTACCAATGATGGCAGATAAACAGTTTCTTGTAATGATGAGTTGTTTCTCCCCCATTAGCACATTTAGCAGTGAGTGAATGAGGATGATTGACAGCACTAAGACCCTCCTCCTGGTTCTGATTGGTTGTTTTGGTCAGAACGGTGCATTACTTTAACCAGTAATAGTAATTCAGGAAGGAGGTGGAGGAGATTGATTGTTTCCAGATTATCTGTCTCATAAACTGCTATGACATCGTGACAGCTTTAACAAATATGGAGAAAACATATTTTATTAAAGTTATGTACTGCAGCTTGAATAAAATGCAACTACATAAGTTCTTAGAAGTCTGGATTGCTTTATGTGTAGCTGCATGTTGCTTTTGACTGTTGCTTGTGGGGAGACATTTCAGTATCTAAAACTACGAAAAAATGTAAGCAGCCTACTTGTATACTGGATGTGGACAGTTGGATGTTAAATTCATGAGCAGTAAATATTGTGCTAATTATCAGTATACATCAGTGTGGTAGCACACATTATTTCAATTTATGTCTGATTAACAGGGTTTTGCTGAATTGCAATCATCTGAATGGGGTGTGTTGAAGCAGAGGAACATGTAGAACATACAGGTCAGTGTGTCTTGAGGACCAGGGTTGGGAAACACTGATCTAAATAAACAAATGTTACATTTATATATCTGTGGTCTGTGTTTAAACATTAGCATTTATGGGCCCCTGGAGGCCTGGGGCCTGATGGAGGAGCTGGCATAATTTGGATTAAACAGCAAATAACTGATATTCATTTTAATTGTATTTTTTGATTTGTTGTTTTTAAGACTAGCTGTGGGTTTAGACAGGTTTTACTGGCGATGTTTTCTCATAACATATAGTTACCCAGTAATATTTTTTCTTTTCCTGCCTGCTTAACATCTTTTAATACAAAAACACGGTGGACCGCCTCGGCGCCCCCATCACCGAGCTTAGCAAGTTTTCTGGGGGAAACCCTGCATTATTATGTGATCAGACCATAGCGCATCCAGCTGTACAGTCATGGCCAAAAGTTTTGAGAATGACAAATATTATATTTTCACATGATCTGCTGCCCTCTGGTTTTCATGTGTGCATGTCAGATGTTTTCATCACATACAGAAATGCAATTGCAAACATATTATGACTAATAAAAGCTTTTATTGACAGTTAGAATGAGTTAATGCAGCAAGTCAATATTTGCAGTGTTGACCCCTCTTCTTCAGGACCTCTGCAATTCTCCCTGGCATGCTGTCAATCAACTTCTGGACCAAATCCTGACTGATACCAGTCCATTCTTGCACAATCAATGCTTGCATTTTGTCAGAATTCCTAGGTTTTTGTTTGTCCACCCGTCTCTTGATGATTGACCACAAGTTTTCAATGGGATTAAGATCTGGGGAGTTTCCAGGCCATGGACCCAAAATCTCTGTTTTGTTCCCTGAGCCAGTTGGTTATCACCTTTGCTTTATGGCCAGGTGCTCCATCATGCTGGAAAAGGCTTTGTTCATCACCAAACTGCTCTGGGACAGTTGGGAGAAGTTGCTCTCTGAGGACATTCTGGTACCATTCTTTATTCATGGCTGCGTTTTTAGGCCAGACTGTGAGAGAGCCGACTCCCTGGGCTGAGAAGCAACATGAATGGTTTCAGGATGTTTTACAGCTGGCATGAGACCAGACTGGTGGTAGCGCTCACCTCGTCTTCTCCCAACAAGCTGTTTTTTAGATGTCCCAAACAATCGGAAAGAGGATCCATCAGAGAAAATGACTTTACCCCAGTCCTCAGCAGTCCACTCCCTGTACCTTTTGCAGAGTATCAGTCTGTCCCTGATGTTTTTCCTGGAGAGAAGTGGCTTCTTTGCTGCCCTCCTTGAGACCAGGCCTTGCTCCAAGAGTCTCCGCCTCACAGTGCGTGTAGATGCACTCACACCTGCCTGCTGCCATTCCTGAGCAAGCTCTGCACTGCTGGTAGCCTGATCCCGCAACTGAAACACTTTTAAGAGACGGTCCTGGCGCTTGCTGGTCTTTGTTGGGCGCCTTGGAGCCTTTTGGGCAACAATGGAGCCTCTCTCCTTGAAGTTCTTGATGATGTGATAGATTGTTGACTGAGGTGAATCTTTCTAGCTGCTCTTCCCTGTTAGGCCATTTTTGTGCAGTGCAATGATGATGTTTCTTTAGAGATAACCATGGTTCACAGAAGAGAAACAATGAAGCCAAGCACCAGCCTCTTTTTAAAGTGTCCAGTGGTGTCATTCTTACTTAATCATGACAGATTGATCTCCAGCCGTCCTCATCAACACCCACACATGTGTTAATGGAGCAATCACTGAAACCATGTCAGCTGGTCCTTTTAAGGCTGCAATGAAGTTGAAATGTGTTTTGGGGGATAAAGTTCATTTGCAAAGTCAATATTTGCCTAGAAATTAATTGCCGTTAAGCTGATCACTCTTTATAACATTCTGGAGTTTATTAAAATTGCCATTATAAAAACTGAAGCAGTAGACTTTGTAAATATTAACATTTGAATCATTCTCAAAACTTTTGGCCATGACTGTATGTACTGTGCATACCTTGGGATTTTTCTCTAAAAAAAGAAAATATGTTTTTATTATCTAACCCTCTTTACTAGCAACAAAATTGTTGAGGAAAAATAGATCTTTTGCGTTAAAAAATCTTTTAGCCCACATCTGTGTGAGTCTGTGGGGGTGGGCACATGTCCATCCTGAGCCTAAATGTTATTGGTCAGTTTACTGCTTGACTCTTCTTCTGTAAGCTAAAAATGAACGATGAGTTTGAACCCTTCCATAGTTCTAAGAGCGGTCGTTTGGATCACGCCTGAGCTCTTTACCGTGTGTGCGGTTCTGGCCGGTTTATGAGCTTTTTTGAGTTTTCACATACTGAAGAGCTGATGGGTCACCCGTTTGGACAACCATGACATCTACTATGTTCTTCCTGAGCGTCACATTAAGACTTCAGGAAGGTTAAACAGTTAAATCTAATCGAAAATCTAGCCATCTTAGACACCTGAACCTGGGAATCCCCATCCTCTTCTTCCCATGGATCACAGGTAGGCTTTGCTTTCATGTCTTCAATATTCAGCGTAGTTTGTAAAAAAAAAAGACTGTCTTAGTGGGCCATCCACATTACACAAGACCACGACCACATCTCCATCACGCATCGTGTGTGTCGTACAAAACCCGCACAAACACAGGCCACGTGCATCAATAGAATATGTGTAATTGAATTGAAACTATCTTTTTTTGTGAAGTGCCTTGAGACGACACCTGCTATGATCTGGGCTACATCAATACATTGGATTAAATTTTTGTGTTTTAGCACTTGTAGAGAACATTTTAACTGGATTATGCTGTGAATAAGAACTGGTTCTTGTTTACAACATAGCCTGGTAAAATAAACATTTTTAAACCAGCTTAAAAAAAGAACCACACAACTTCAGGATTTGCTCTTTGCCCCAAAGTGTCTGATTAAAACATAATAAGTGACCTGTGTAATGAAGAAGTCCATCCAGGCCAGCAAATTTATGAGTACCAGGCTGAGGACAAACAGGTCATTGACTTCAGGCTGGACCGAACGCAGGAATGTATCCATGGCAGCAAGAGACAGAAACTCCCCAGTGCTTCAGGAAGAAAGAAGAGAAAAAAGTTTAAAATTAGTATAGTTCCAACATTAAAGGAAGAAGCATAAAAAAAGTAGCATGAAAGACAAAAGACAATTTACAGTTGTCTCTTTAACAAAATATAGTAAATTTTGTCCATGCTTACTGTTACCTGTTACCATAGTGATAGATACCCTCTGGCATCTTAAGTATGTAAGAAGGGGTCTGTGTCACACCGATATTTAAGAGGGTGCTCCGGTTGTCCCAGTGACGTACATCCACTAAAATAAACTCAATTCTGCCAGTGAACTTAACAGACAGTGAGGAGAAGAAGGCAGGAGGTTGGGACAGATGGGTGAACAGAAACATCTTGATTGGATGAGCTGGATCGGAGTGCCACTCCTCAAGCAGTTGTGCAGACTGATGTACAGTTTTGATTCGACGAGCCAGGTGGGAGGTCATCCACCGAAAGATGTGTTCAGTTTCAATGTTCTGTCCAACATATTCTTTTAGCATCACTTGACCCTTTGAAGCTGAAGTTTGAGGAGCAGACATGATGACCATTGAGCGTTGCCAACCACGTTTGATACATGACCTAGTGGAAAGAAGACAACAAAGATGTCAAATACATTTTTACAGAGATCCATTTTCCTGACAGTGAATGCTTTTTGGAGATGAACATAATCAGAATCACTTTTATTGCCACTGCCAGTAAACAAGTTCACAGGCTAGAAAATTGTTTTGATGTAAAAAATAAATAATAAAATAAAATATGAATATTAGAAACAAAAATATGTATGCATGTGCTGAGTAGCAGGTTGATAAAGTGACTGTGTTCTGCCAGACTGTTCAACAGTCTAATAGCTAAGGGAAAGAAACTGTTCTGGTGGCGGGAAGTTCTGGTCCGGATGAACCGTAGTCTTCTGCCATAGGGGAACTTAAACAGGCTGTGTTTCAGGATCAAGTTTTGGAAGCAACAGCATTTTCCTTCAAAGTAAGCAGGCCGACTCCCAAGTGTTACTGTGTGAAGGTGCAGAAAGTGAAGATGAAGTCCATCTGTTGCACAGCTGCTTTGTTTTTTCTTTGCCTTGCTTTAAATGTGACTGTGGCACCTCTTGTGCCATAACCTTAAATTAAAAAAGTGTCAGCTGTATTGAATACTTACTGAATAAACATGAAAAATATTATTGAACTTAAATATTTATAACATATAACTATATAATAGTAATCTATTAGGTTGCTGAATACAAAAAGGTACAAAGAATTAAAAAGTAAAACACCTTCCTCCATGTTCCCTCGTGAACAAAGAAATGTAAAACTATAATTTAAAGACACCATAACATTTAGGTTAAAGATTTTAGGCGCTGCTGTCAGGTCAGGTCAGTCTACAATCAGTGTTGAGAGTGATAGTAGCTGCACCAACTTTGTGCTGTTAGTCATGCTATCAGTTCAGCTACCTTCTTGTTGTAGTGCCCCTCTATACGGGCAGCTGGTTGTTTCAGAGGACTTGGCTCCAGGAAATGCATTCATTTGTGAAAGCCCTCACCATCCACATTGTTTATTCATACCTCGTCTTTTTCAATCATGTTACAAGTTTTTTTGCATAATGCCCTCTGCTTTCCAGGAATTACACTCATCTATATAGCTTAGCAGTAATTTCTGTTATTTCTGCTCAGATCACAAGTATTAAGGTGAAATTTAAGGACCTTGTTAAGTATTTATATTTCAAAATAGAACTGCATAAAGTGCACTTTGCATCACATACTGGACTCTGGACCCTGTTCTGGTATGCCTCCATTAAGATTATTTGTCTCATCAACTGGCTCTGCTTAAGGATGGCCAGTGACGCCCTCTTCTGGATGGCAGCTGTATTACAATGCTACAAGAAGGTCCATCCATCCATCTGTACATGCAATCAGCAAGATGCTATACATATGTACAGACAGATACCTACATACATATTTACACACATACATAGTATAACCTCTTCACCTGACTTCTGGAGATAATCAAGTATAATTGGTGGGCAAAGGGAGTAGCAACCTTATTTGGTTGAAGATAAATTTATAAAAGATTCCACGACTGAGGTGGAACATAAAATATTTGAGGTATGACAGAAAAGAAAAAGAGTCAAAGAAGGCTGGGATATCTGTGTGGCTTGAGGCAGGAGAGGAAGCTCAGTTTGTTCCAGAGCTGAGCCTATTGAAGAATGTGTTCAGTCCAGACTCACATCTATCTAAACCTTTTAAAGCCTGTGATCTTCACCCATGATCACACAGCTCTGATCTGCTGGAGCTTGATTTCCAGATCAAAATGTGGTAAATTCCATCCATCCATCCATTTTCTAACACCCTTGTCCCTCAGTGGGGTCAGGAGGTGCTGGTGCCTCTCCAGCTAACGTTCCGGGCGAGAGGCGGGGTCACCCTGGACAGGTCACCAGTCTGTCGCAGGGCAACAGAGACACACAGGACACACAACCATGCACACACACTCTCACACCTAGGGGCAATTTGGAGAGGCCAATTAACCTGACAGTCATGTTTTTGGACTGTGGGAGGAAACCAGAGTACCTGGAGAAAACCCACCATGCACAGGGAGAACATGGAGACTCCATGCAGAAAGACCGGGGCCGGGAATCGAACCCAGGACCTTCTTGCTGCAAGGCAACAGCTCTACCAACTGCGCCACTGTGCAGCCCCAAATTCCTAAATCTATCATTTTTATTGTACATCATGCCCACTGCTTTTTCCTCCTTTTTTAAGAAAATTACATCAAACAATGGAGGTTTAATCATTCAGTCTTGGGTGATAACATAGTTATTAATTTAATAAAGGGAAAAATGTAAAAATATTTTTATTTAAATATGATCAATCCAATAATATGGTAAGCTTTTAAGGCCACATGCAGGGGGGATGGATAATCATTTGCACAACAGCTAAAAACCAACATAATGAAAAAAAATGAACATAAGCTTCAGAAGGGACATACGAGGAAATTAAAGGATGTCTGCCCCTGTGTAGAGCACAACTAAAAGAAATACTGGACCAAGAAACATCATTTGTTCTACTTAAGTTAAGAAGGAAATATTCTGAGATAGAAGGACTAGAAAAACATTTATTTATGCTCTAAAAATTACAATAAGAAACTACAAATCTGAAGTGTACCCTGAATAAAAAACCCTCAACACCTTCACACAACATTCAGTCATTCATGCTGATGGTAGCAAGCTACTGGACGGTAGCCACAGCTGACCTGGGGTAACCTGTCAGAGGTCAGGCTGTCATGCACTGGCATATAGTGGAACATTTTGTAATGTGTTCCTCACCCCTCTTCTACTTTAGGTTATGTACATAGTCTTATCATAAAATTGGTCAACGCTGCTTTGGTCACAGTTCAGGTAGTGAGATTTTCCTTTTATATTGTCTGTTCCTCGTTGTTGTGGGCAGCAGCTGTGTTCAATATTCCCCTGACATCTGCAGCACTCACCAAAGGAGAACCTCGAGGTTGTAGTTCTGGACTCAAATAAACCCAGATATTTCATTTTGTCTTATATAAATTCATTGCTGGCCCAAACATAATGATAAGAACTCAGATCAGTTGATGGCTATTTTCTATATGCCTCCATAGGCCATTCAACCCTACGCTATACATCAGTGTTTCTCCACCCTGGTCCTCACCGCCCTCCTGCTCTGCATGTTCTAGATGAGCCTCTTTTCCAGAGCAGCTGATTCAAATGATTGCATGACCATCAAGTACTGCAGAAGCCTGTTAACCACCCAGAGATACAGTTCAGGTGTGTGGCAGAAGGGAAACACCTAAAACATGCAGGACAGGAGGGCGGTGAGGACCAGGGTGGAGAAACACTGGTATATAGGGTTGAATGGCCTATTACCACCATACTCCTATGGTGGTAGAAGTTTGACCCGCAATCAGTGGGTTGTTGGTTTGACCACCTCTGTCATTGTGTCCTTGGGCAAGACATTTCATCCACCAGTGCATGACAGTCACCTCTGTCAAACTGTGCATGAAGGACTGAATGCAGTGTGACATGCTTTGGGGTCCTCTGGACTTGATAAATCCAGTGGACCAGGAGTACAGGCCAAATACCATTTATTTATTCTATACATCCAATAAATCCTACTGCGCCGACTCATTTTAGTTGCTTTGCATCATTTCCATGACAAGAAACTTTTCAAAAACACTTCAAAGCTATAACCACTTTAACAGTGCAGCAATCCATATAACTAGGTTCTGTACTAGTTAGTTTAAAAAGCACATTTTGGGATGAACTAGCCAATTCCTACCTAAAGTCAGTGGAGCAGTTGAAGATTCCAGTTCTGATTCCAAACTGAGACAGCTTCAGCACCATTTTCCCCCAGTTCGTTTGACTGAGCACAGCTTCCTGGTCCTGGGCTACAACCTGCAGGTGAAAATTAACATATGTACAGACAGACAGTTGTTTTGTGGGGAAAAAACAAACAGTGTCCTTATGTATTTAAAGTAATACTAGTTTGAATACATATTTTTCTCCACTTTTATGGTAAGTACAGTAAACCAAACTTTGAATAAACATTTTATATATATATAAGATGTGTTTTATTTATATATTATTTTGTGAAGAATCAACAAGTGGGACACAACCGTGAGGAGGAACAAAGTTAATTGGATATTTTAAACTTTTTTAACAAATAAAACTGCAAAGTGGGGCGTGCAATATTATTGGGCCCCTTTACTTTCAGTGCAGCAAACTGACTCCAGAAGTTAGTGAATGATCCAATGTTGTCCTAAATGACTGATGATGATAAGTAGAATCCACCTGTGTGTAATCAAGTCCCCTATAAATGCACCTGCTCTGTGATGGTCTCAGAGTTGTGTTTAAAGTGCAGAGAGCATCATGATACTGGTCCAAGATACTGTTGTGGAGAAGTTTAAAGTCGGATTTGGATACAAAAAGATTTCCCAAGCTCTCAAGGAGCACTGAGCAAGCGATCATATTGAAATGGGAGGAGTATCAGACCACTGTAGTGATGGGTAGATGAGGCGTCATGAGACGTTTCGGCTCATAGCAACACTGTATTGATACTGTGTCACTCAATACTGACACCTGCTGGACATTAAAAATTCCTACAGGCAACGTAGTGATTTGATGACCAAGTCTGTACAATAAGATTTAAGTCTTTGTATTTTATTGAATATTATATGTTGTATTATGTCATATCTTCAGTTACATTTAAAATATATTTGATATACAGTCAATAAAGAATGTGAACATGAACCATAAAGTGAAAATTTAAGTGAATGTGTTTGGAATGAGGATGCTTGGACTGTTTTTTCTCACACATTTTTATTTAAAAAAAGTTTTTACAACCTTTTAAAATTAAGCCTGTTATGCTTTTTTGACAAAACTTCTGCTGTAGAAAAAAATAAAGTAAACTCTACATTTACAGCGAACCTTAAGGGTTGCGTTCCGAAAATAACCCGTGAGGCGAAATCCGTGAAGTAGTTACCTTTATTTTTTACAGTTATTACACAGCATAATTAAATACATTGAAACCAAAGAACAAAACCTGTTTTCAGGTCAGTGGATGTGCGTGAGCATCAATCGGGCATTAATGTGATCCGGAGTCATGTCATCTCATCAACGAGCCTCCGGTCGGGTTCTGCTGCCTCTGGACACAGTTTTTGTTTTCCAGCAGACATTCAAAGTTTCAGTTTCCATCTCCTGAGTGACCAATCTGTATTCAACACCGTAACGTTATTGGCACTCAGGTAGAGAAGAAGCGCGGAGACTGTTTTTACCAATCATATGGTCAATCAGGACGAAGAACACTGTGGGAAAAAACTGCACAAAAAAATCTGCGAAGCAGCGAAACCGTGAAAGATGAACCGCGTTACAGCGAGGGTTCACTGTATATGAAACAATTTATAAAAAGCAACTGAGTCATTTATAGAATGGCTGCATATCTGAGTTTATCTTGGTGAATCTGGGACTTTATTCTCATGCCTCATAATGCCTCAGCATCGAAAAGGTGGATTTATTTAAATAAGACAGTTTAGTTAAACATATGCGACACTTAACCTGCAGAACATAATATGAAAGTAAACTAAAAGTCAGTTTCAGCTGAATTTGGGTTCAGATAGATTAAATAGAAACTGATGAGAACCAGATGAAATGACAAAAATGAAAACAAATGTATTTTCCAATATAAGATCAAAATGGTCCCACAGAGGAAACATTTCATTTGAAGCTGCTCCATAGATGACAATGTAAAAGATCAAGAATTTGTTTGGCAAATGCTTTTGACAGATTCGCTTCCTTATAAACACAGTTTGGCATCCAGTGTCATTTCGAAACAGTTCCTGTATCGGTCACGTGATTTGCTGAAACCAATGTTGGTCTATGGGCCCTTTGCTATTTTTAAAAAAACTAAATTGTTCCGCTTTTCCAAGCTAAAAGGACAGTAATAATGTTCTGCATTTTCTATCCATAGCTACATACAAATTTCCAGTTTTACCTGAACCAGCCAAATTCCATCTTTAGTGTCCTCCACCAGTTCATAGAAGTGCATCTCCCCACTGAAGGCCGTAGTAGTGCTGGAATTTCCAGCCTCTGTCTGCTCTCTTGCTTTCTTGATGGCTGAGTACAGCTCCCCTTGCGTTAATTCTCCTGTGCGCAGAATAAAAAATAATTCAGAGGACCTGAAAGCCACTATCAGAGCCTTTTTAAAAAGGATACTTAAAAAATTCATCCATGGATTTATTTTTGGTCGAACTGATTACTGTATTGTCTTCATAGGTCTGCAGCTGGTCCAGGACCAGCTGACAGTTTATTTATAAAGTACTTTTCACAAACATAAAATCACAAAGCGCTGTACAATAGAAATCAACCTTAAAACCATACAAAACATAAAACCAACATAAACACACACACATAAACACCCGGTCCACTTTAGTTTTTAACCATGTTGGTGGGACAACCACAAGATTCAGACTGAGAACAAAGACCATGTGCAGCAGAATGTTTAGTTAAAAGCTGACAAAGATAATCAGGAGTCTGGCCATGTAATGCTGGGTACACCAGCACAAGAACTTTACAACAAATTCTAAAATTATTTGGGAACCAGAGTAATGAATATGGAACAGGCGCGATATGACAGAATCTACTAGATTTGGAGATAAGTCCAGTTCTGTACTGACTGCAAACGTGAAATTGAGGATTTATCCAGGCGGTTAAAAAGGGCATCACTGTAGTCCAGACAAGATGACACAAAAGCATGAATGATTTTCTCCAGGTGATCTCTGGAGAGCATTTGTCTAATTTTAGAAATGTTTCTCAAATGAAAGAAACAAGAACGGGAAACAGCCTTAATGTGAGAGTCGGAGCCTAATGATGAATCAAATGTGACCTAGATTTGTTACCTTTGATTTTACTAACAGGCAGGAGGAGGCAGTTGTCTGGCTTAGATTTTGGCACAAGTGACTGGGAGCAATAATCATAGTTTCTGTCTTACTGGTGCTTAAAACCAGAGTGTTACTGGAGGGCCAGTCACTGATACGGGACAAACATTGGACGAGGATGGCCAACCTGTCCAGTTGATGAGGTCTGTGATAGGAGATATCTAAAAACGATTGAATAATGCCAGCAAGTGGCATAATATAAAAAGAATACAAAAGTGGACGTGTGGCACCCCACATGTTAAGGGGGCGGAGTCAGAGGAAAACCTGTACATCTTAATGCAGAATGTCCTGTGAGAGGTTAGCCAGTCCAAAGCTGAATCAGAAATATCAAAGGCAGCATCCATCCATCCATCCATCCATCCATCTTCTTACACCCTTGTCCTTTAGTGGTATCAGGAGGGTTACTGGTGTCCATCTTCAGCTAACGTTCCAGGAGAAAGGCGGGGTCACCTGGACAGGTCGCCAGTCTGTCGCAGGGCAACACACATCCATGCACACACACTCACACCTAGACCAATTAACCTGACAGTCATGTTTTTGGACTGTGGGAGGAAACCAGAGTACCTGGAGAAAACCCACCATGCACATACAAACTCCCAGGCCGGGAATCGAACCCAGGACCTTCTTGCTGCAAGGCAACAGCTCTACCAACTGCGCCACTGTGCAGGTCAAAGGCAGCACTAAGATCTAATAAAACCCAACACTTAGGATTTTCCCTCAATGACATGAACAGATCATTGTGGATCTATTTGCTGGAAAACCAAAGTTATTTTAAAATCAAGGCTAAAACCCCATTTTAGAGTTTTTTACTGTTCTATTTATATTTACTGAAGTATTGTTAATTATAGTGTCTAGTGAAATTATTACTTTTCTTTATTCCTTTTTTATGTTTTACTATATTTATTGTTACAATTCTGACCTTTTCCCTCTCTGAATGCTGCCCGTCTTAGCCAGGTCTTTCTTGTAAAATATATTTTGTTCTCATGGGACAAACCTGGTTAAATAAAAGTTATTAAATTATTATTACTAGAGGTGTGCCGATCGATCGGCCACCGATCATAATCTGCCGATTTCTGTGAAAAAGTGTATGATCGATGATCAATCAATAAAATTTTATTTGTATAGCACATTTCAGCACCAAGGCATTTCAAATGCTTTACATAATTAAAATAAAAACAGCATGTGACATTGAATAAACAGTGAGAAAGAGAAATAGATTTTTTTTAAAAGATAAAAACATTAAAACCTGCACCCCTTTTAGGACTTCAGTTAAACGTCGTTTAACTGGGACGTTTTCCGGGGGGCTTTACATCATTAAAACGTAGAAAAGAAATTAAACATTTAAAACATTAAAGACATAAAAACGTGGAAGACATCAAAACCTGCACTCTAACCTAATTTAGCCATAAGCAACTCTAAACAGGTGGGTTTTAAGTTGAGATTTAAAGGCACTCAGTGTTTCAGCTGTTTTACAGTTTTCTGGTAGTTTGTTCCAAGTCTGTGGTGCATAGAAACTGAATGCTGCTTCTCCTCGTTTGGTTCTGGTTCTGGGGATGCAGAGCAGAACCAGAACCAGAAGATCTGAGGGGTCTAGACGGTTGGTACAGTAATAACAGATCTTTAATGTATTGTGGTGCTAAACCGTTCAGTGATTTATAAACTAACAGTATTTAAAGTCTATTCTCTGAGCTACAGGGAGCCAGAGGAGGGACTTTAAAACCCGGTCAAAAAGAGACTGTGATCGCTGATCACACAAACCGATCACCTGCATCTCATTTCTCAGCCTGCCTGTGCAGCTGGTCTCCTCTTTCCTTCACTCTGCCAACGCGCAGCAACAAATCCTAAGCGATGTGGAACTATAACTATAACGCACTGAGTGAATGGGGACGTTTGCGTGTTGCTGCAGAAAATTGAAGCAGGTCAAAATGCATCAACACAACGAAGCTAATACGACATAAAAACAATGCTATACCTGACGGAGTTTGGCTACATCGAGGCTCACTGCAGTAAAAAAGACATGGAGGATCAGATAGCAGGTAAAGCAGCGCACAGCTACAAACACTCACCAGGATTAGCATGACGGTCAGAAAGCTAAACAAATAACCCGCTAAGTAATTTAAGTCTTGGAGCTGCAATGTAAGACGCTGGTTCTGCTCTCGCTGTTGAACCGCTGCTACGCTACAGGTAGTAATATTTCACAGACGGAGCGCCGCTTCTGCTCCACCTGGTAGTGACTCTCACACCGAACCTCTGTTTGAAGCTGCAGCATCTAACCTAAAAAAAATACATTTTACATACGTATTAAAACTTTCGCTGTCCTAACATGAGACAGATAATCTCTAAAAAATAATCTCCTCTGCCTCCTCCCTGTTCTGCATAATTACTCCGCTCAGTCAGAAACAGCCACTCAGAGCTAGCAGTAATCAGCTAGCCGCCATGCTAACAGGAAGTTTTCATTCAGTAACTCAGGATTGTTTATTGTAATGGATCTCGTATTTCCCTTTGAATGTTAAGTTTTATACTTGAATTTTTTGGCAATGTTGAGGTTTTATTTTGGCTCTTTGCATTATTTAGCCTCTTCAGAGCCTCCATATGTTATCAGTCTGTTAAAGATAGTATTATTGATTGTAGTACAATTTGCACAATGCCTGTTTTGTTTAGTTTTGGTCTAAATTAAGGTGAATTCATGGTTCCTTTTTCCACATAATGTAACCGGTAGTGCTTATGATTAAAAAAAAATAATTACGTGATCGGCCATGATCGGCCCTCACGGGTGATCGGAATCGGAAGGAAAAAATCTGATCGGCACATCTCTAATTATTACTATTATTAATTATGATATCAAACTCGGGATGGACATCAACTTTCTAAAACTCAACAGTAACAAAACTACTCTTTACTGGTCCCAATTAACTCCTATCCTCAGCCAGACCATTTCCCTCATCTATGGCCACACAGCCAGTCTCCCCCATAGTGAAAACTTTGGCGCCATTGCCATCTCCTCCCTCTTTCCAAAACCATATCAATGCCATCACCAGGGCATCAATCTTCCACATACACAACGTTACCCGTGTCTGTCCTTCTTTGTCTCTGATTCCACAGCTCAAATAATTATCTACCCCTTTGTAACTTCAAAACTACAGCAATGGCATCCTGGACTTCCCTCCACACATCTGCAGTATATCCAAAGCTAAACTAAGCTTTGGATATACCTCAGTAACCTCGCCCCATCATATCTCATTGATCTCTTTCACCGTCACTCTCCTACTTGTTATCTTTGTTCCTGTGGCTCCAACCCCCATCAGAACCAAGCAGGTTCTGGGGGATGGAGCCTTTTCTTTGCCACCCCACCTCTCTGGAAGGTGGGGTGAGAGTAACTTTGACTCCCTACCTACCTTCAGATTATTTACCTGTGTAAACTGGTCTATCCACCATAGACTCCTCCTCAATTTTCAGCTGTTTTTTGTAAAGCATCTTTGAAAGTCCTAAAAGGTGTCATGTTACTGCAATATACACATTTTTATGATTTCATCATTTAAGGCCTGGAGTTGAACAACCCTGGTCTATTCACTTAAAGAGGAGGACATTTTTAACTTTATGAAATGTGTCTTCTCTGTGGAGTTAGAATATTTAAACTAACTTCAAGTAGCTTTTAAATGACTTTAAAAACTCCGGAAATAAAGAATAATAGTTTAATTTTATAATACAGAAATGTAATTATTTCTAACAATAATCGTTCAGTTACTAAGTACTATTTAACAAATTACACAAAAAACAATTAAGTATAACAATATAAATATTTTTGGAAAACACCTTCCACCCATACATTCCCAGTGATTTTACCTGATTTTTCCACCAGTTCGCTCACGTCCTTTTTCCCAGCCAGGCCGGTGAATCCCAGTCCTCTGCACTCCAAGATGGTTTTCAACTTATTGTAACTCAGAGTAACGGGGTCTACGAGCTGCGTGGCGAACATGCCGGTCTCATACCAAACCACAGTCTCAAAAAATCTAGCAAGCAAAAACAACATCATGAAATACAGGAGTAAAAAGAAAAGTTTTAACCACATTTTGTAGGTGGAGGAAATCGGAGAGGAGATCCAACATTCAGATTTAATTTGATCAGGCTTCAAACACACATCCTCCAATGAGACGATAAGCTCTGTAGAAAATGTTCATTTGTCCGAGTTCTTGACCCTGTTTGTTTTCTCAGGTGTCGCTAAAATGTTCTTGTGTTGGCAGCCCAGAAATGCAAACGGTACTTAAAACTCAGTTAGCAAACAAAGGCCTCAAACGCATTAAGCAAAACAAAAAGGCCTCCGGACGTCGAACACAATTCAACCAAATGCCCTGACAGAAAGCCGCCAGAGATCCAGTCAATCATGACAGAGAACCGCAGTGATCCCGTCAGGCCTTCCGAGGACACACTGGATGTTGCTACCATACGCTACCAAAAAGCTGGAACGTCTTCGTCTTCTTCTTCTTCTTCTTCTTCTTCTTCTTCTTCTTCTTCTTCTTCGTCTTCTTCTATAGCGTTTTTCTGGCAGTTTACAAACTAGGTGCATTACCGCCATCAACTGGACGGACATGTAATTCAGAAATTCACTTTCTTATATCTTCAAAACCTTAATATAGCTATATCATAGATATACTGATACACACACCCTCTCTCACACACACAAACACACACACACACTCTTATTCTTACAATTAATCAACACATGTGACTCCCAATAAAGTTACCCTAAAAAAAATACAATCGCATAACCTCCGGGTGACACTGCCTTATGGTCAGAGAGACCAAAATGGATTTCTTCTTTGATGACCTTACATCCAGCTCCCTATCCACTCCTAAAAAAGGACATGAAGACTCGCTGATGGTGGAAGATACAGATTGTGATTTGTCAAGAAACAAGTCATCAAGTGTGAGCATGACTGAGATTCAAGAAAAGTGTAGCAGCTCGTACATTGATGACATCAGCAAAAGAGCTCAAAAAATGGTGGAAAAAATAAACCATGAGCAAACCAGAGACCAGGAAATGATGGGCAGCTTTCAGAAGCAGCTAACAGAGAAGGTGACAGAGATGTGTCAGCTGATAAAAGAGGAAATGTTCACCATCTGTGAGCTTAACAGCAATGAAATCCAGGTGAAGCAGCAGGAGCCGTCAGAGGTGCTGGAAAACTGCTCTAAGCTGGAGCCTGGCCTGGGCATGCCTCAAGGATGGTCTCGACATTAATCAGAGAGCAGAACCATAACAAATTCATTTTATGCTCAAATGGGGTTATTAAACTGAAGACATGTTAAATCGTTAAAAAAAAAATCAACCCGTTCCACTCCTGGTTCCCCACAATAAGAACAATCACCTGAGATGACGCCTTGCAAACGTAGAACGTGGAGAGCGTTCTTCTCAGAGCGAGGCAAATTGTGAAACGTCATCAAGGCTGGCCCCGTTTTCATGTCTGTGGGCCCAAGCATGGACCCCAAGCACTTCTTCTTGTTCTTTAGATTTTAACGGCAGCTTGCATCTATTATTGTTGCACTACTTCCATCTGTTGGATCCCAATACTTAAATAAGCCCGGTATTAAAAAACCCGAAAACTCTTCTTTTTCCCCTCAGTACTATTTAACTGATCAACCACATTCTCAAATTTCAATTCCCTATTAAAACCTAATTCCGTTTTTAATAATCTTCTTTGGCTTGCATATTTCCTACAACTAATAAAAACATGATCTATTGTTTCTTCAGCATCACACCAACTACATAAACCAGTAAGATGTTTCCCATCTTAAACAGAGTTCCATTTAGGAAACTATCCCCGGTTCTTATTCTGTTTAATGATAATTATCTCCTCCCTCCTGTTTATTCCTCTGATCCTTACTACATCAACTGTATTTTGTATCCTATATAAATGTCTTCCATTTATTTCATTAACCCACCTAATTTTCCACATCTTCTTGCTTTCTCTCCAAACTATACTTTTGCCTTCATATTTAGATAACTTTATTGCCATATCAATATCTTCTGTTTTAATTGCCTCCTTAGCCAGCCTACCTGCTCTTCCATTCCCCATAATACCTACATGAGCAGGAGTCCAGAATAATATTATATTTTTATTTTCTTCACATATCCTATGATGAACAGCCATAATCTCGTATAAAATATTTTGATGATTTTTTTTGTACGTCCCTTTTCAATATTCAACAATGCAGATAATGAGTCACTACAAAATATTATTTTACTTATTAGTTTCCTCCAGTTTGGGGGAATACATACAAAACAAATTTACAGCCATTATACGTCATACAAAAAAAATAAATCTGAATACTAAGTGGGATATTGGAAACACAAACCTGTTATTTTTTAAATCAAATATACTGAAATTCTGGGACCTTGTAACATTTAAAACTGTACATGTTTAAGGTAAGAAATCATCAACTTCCACCCAATAAACAAAAACGTTTTGTGACAAGGACATTTTAAAAAACAATGTATTAGAACAACCAAGAAGAGTTTGTGTTTATCTGTGTGTGGAGTAGATGTTTGAAATGGATTGAATGATGAGTTAAAAAAAAGTACAAGCCAGCTTAAAAAACTGTTTAAAAAGGAGCTTATTGGAAAAATATGATCTATAAGATGAATGTTTTAAAGTCCATAAATGCTATTGATGATATAAAATGTGTTTAAATAATTGTGCATATAAAGATGTGAGATTTAAATATCATGTAAGGTGGAAATAATTTGTTGTTTTGGTGTTTCGACATTTAACTGATTATAAGTTGATGAGTATGAAAAGGGCAGGACATTATAAGGCATTGTATCTTCTACCTGCTCCTTTTTGAACAGGTAATATAAAATTGCATGTCACTTGGGCATGATAATGTTTTAACTTTAAATTCTTTGATTTTACTTTTGTCTGTTCGAAACAAATAAGAAACACAGCAACAACAGTTTCCTTATTAATCCGAGTTTTCTTAACATCATCTTCTAAACATAAAATAGGATCCATTGCTCCTCTCCCTCTATGAAAGCCTCTCTGATAAGGAGCAATTATATTTCGTGACTCCAAATATTGCATTAATTTGTCATTCACCATCCTTTCCATCAGTTTACATATATTAGATGTTAAAGCAATCGGTCTGTTGTTTTCAGGATTACTATGATACTTCCCAGGTTTCTTTATTGGGATAACAATGGGGCTTCTTTCCATTTCCAAATCTTATTATATAAGATTAATAATGGAAATGGAATTCATATTAATTCCTGTTACATAAGTATTACATGAGCACAGCTATGTTGACGACATATTAACATCCCACAACTCCCGCAAAAGACTTAAGCTCATCACAAAGAATGAAGAGTTGATTCTAAAAGCAGGAGGCTTTGAGCTGAAGCCGTGGGTCTTCTCTGGCCAAAATAAAGAAGAGAAACTAGAGACATCACCACAGATGATTGTTCTGCTGAATCAACTGAAGGAGGAAAACAATAAGGCTCTTGGCCTTGGTTACATCGCAAATGAAGACAAGTTGCACGTCATGGTGAGAATCAACTTCTCCAAGAGAAAGAAAAAATGAGACTGGGCCAAGATTTGCTGCTAGAAGAGGTACGGCTAAAAACACCAGAACCATGGACCTTACCACAGGGTCCGCCTTTCATTGGCTAATGCCCATTTTACGTCACAGCGCAGCTATCACGTGGGTTACCAGCTCACAAACTCATGCTAATGTACATTGTGGACTAGCAGACCGACAGAAAGTTTTTGCGTCAGGACTCGATAAAGAATGGTTCTCCACCGTCAGTGGGGTATCTGTACAGGTGATGTCAGGTATCCTGATCGTGTTTGTGGAACTAAAATTCACAGATTTCCAAAATCTGAAACGGAAAGCCTTGCTTGGATCAAAGCTTGTGCACGACAGCATTTGCAGCTCAACCGTCGTAGGATCAATAAGAACAAAGTGTCTGCTGGTGTAAGTATTATTGCTTTGCTTTCTTTGTGTTTAGTGAATGAAAAAAATAGTCAATAATAAACACATCCATTATGAAAACCTTTTAGCCAAGTACAGCATAATGGCAGTACCGATACAACTTCTACATCCTGAAGCCTGTCTGTTACAGCCTTACGTTAGCTGAACAGATCAATATGCAATGTGTACCGTATCTGACATACATTAAAGATTTTATTTCACCTGAAAAGGCTTTTTACTAAACTGTAATCGTGTTAGCCACACTAGCACCGAGTACCGTGTATAAGTCCTAGACACATTCGAACCCTCAAAGCCATGAATGCCCGACTCACCCAGCCTTGCACGAACAACAGCCATCAGTGATCTTGTCCACAGATATATTTATGCTGAGGGTCTGAGGATCTGCTGTTTTCCTCATCGACTGGTAGCATTTAGCTGCAACTCGCACAATGTTAAAGGCATCGCGTGGCTAAAACACCTTGATGTCGTTCAAAAAAGATGACATGAACTTGTTGGTTCCCTTGTCCATTGTCGTGGCTGATATTTTGTGAAAATCCGGCAGAAATGCTAAACTGCTAAACTAATCGACTCAGATATACTCTGCAGTCAGTCGAAATGAAAAATGCCATAGAGCCTAAGCTCTGCGAGAAGGTTAATGTGAGACATGAAGTCACGTGGGACTTTCGAGGGGCTTTTCTGGGCGGAGCTTGGTAAGGTCCATTGACACGGCGTGAGCTGTTGAATCAAATAGCTGGTTTATATGACCCAATCGGCCTGACAACACCAGCAAAGCAAAAAGGGGCCATTTTGGTCCGAAGAGCATTCCAGGAAGCAAAACCACAGGGTAACATTGTCAAAGACACATGGGACCTTGCCTTACCTGATGAGCTCGGTTGATCTATTTGAAGAGTACGTACAGCTAAGTAAAATTGCATTTCCAAGAGCCCTTACTCCTCCAGATGTCACTACTGAACCCATTGCAATCACCTTTTCAGATGGCAGTGAAAACTCATGTGGTGCTGTTCTCTATCTGTTCCATCTACGGTGGAACTGCTGCAAACAAACAACAGTTCGATTAGTAGAGTCAAAAGCAAAGTTGTCTCTACTACTAGTAAGTTAAAAAGAAAAAAAAAAGATGAAAAATACACTTGGTGTTTATTGCTTAAAGTAGAAAGAAAAAAGGGAAATGTTGGTCAGAATGTTTGTGAAAATATTTAACAAAATGTTGATAAAAATGCTAATTTATTTATTGCTGTTGAATTTTACTATAAAATATTGATTTATTATACTCTTGAAATAACTGGTTTAAAGGGGTAGAAATCCGATTATTCACAATGTATTTATGTTGTTAATTTCAGAATGTAATATATGTGTTTCTGTTTCTTTTGATGTTTTTCACCTATGGACTATGTGCTATGTGGACCATCATACAAAAAATAAAGATGAGTCAATTAAATTAAAGTGAAATCTAGTTCAAACTTCACAGTGGAAAGGATCCCTTTCAAGTGGGGAATAGAACAGCAAACCAAATCTGAAAAACTTGACAATTCCATTTCCATTATTAATCTTATGTAATAAGAGATTAATAATGTATTTAACACTTCATCATTTACATGTCTCAACATAATATAACACATTTCATCTTTACCTGAAGCATGATTCCTAGTTCTACCCAAAGCTCTTTTTGTTCTCCAATAGAGAAGAGATAATTCATCAAATCATCAATATTACTCTCCTTCCTTAAAACTTAGTTCTCCCTCTCTCTCTTGACTCATTCTTTCAATACTCAAATCATTTTGAACTTTTAAAACCGTATGTTCATTTAAGTTATTACATTTTTCCCAATTTGCTTTCCCAAATATCCACTTTCTTCCTAAACATTTCAGGACATCCTTATATTACTGGTCATAATGTAACGATCACTACCAAGACTTATTTTTAACCTGCCAATCACATGATGGAGCTGAAAAACTTTATACTTATTCCTTACCAGAATTAATATCAATTCTTGTCCAGTAGAGAAGGGATAATTCATCCATTATTGAAACATGTAAGATTATCTAAAAAAATCTTCTAAAGCTCATTATATCATTATAATCGACTTTTTCACACCCCCATAATGAACGGTGTGCATTAAAACCTCCACGCCAAATAATATTTCCTTTCATATCTCTCCTCAGGTTTACTTATTTCAATGGTTGCAAAAATTTATAATCAATATTACCTTCTCTTCTACCCATATTTCAGTTGCTACATACTCCAAATCTCATTTCCTTTCAGTTATTTTATATAGAATACCATATCTTTCTGCAATATACCCATGTTCTCTGTGTCAGGGTCTGTGTTTTTCCCTCTTTTATTTTGTTAGTTTGTTTTCTTTGTTTCTGGGTTTGAGTTTTTATTGTTGTTGGAACCGTCATTCCTCATGGCGTCCACCAGATGTCACCAACATGCAGAGCCCCTGGGAAGCTGCTGGGTTCAACCCGTGCTCACACCTGCAGCTCGTTTGGAGGGCGTGGATTGTGGATATAAGCAGCAGCTCCTCTTCTTCTCATCGCCTGAGTGTTTGCTTATGTGACCAGCAGGTGGAGATGTCTCTAAAAAAGTAGTAACAAGACACACCAGAACACAGATTTAACAGTGTACAATACTTTATTAAACAATTATCTAAAAGTTCTTTTTAAAACACTTCTTTTAAAATCCAAGGCATCGGGCTCACTACTTGGTCGCCGGAACCAAAGAAAAAGGGAACACACAAGAAGGGACAGACAAGATGAGGTTGTTCCAAGAAAACAAGCAAACCATGCAAATGCAACAAAGTAAAAGAAAACAAGAACATGCACGCAAAAGAAATAACACAGCACTCAAACGAAACAAAAGAATACTTCAACAAACTAAAAGAAAATGCTTCAAGGATGGAACAAGTTGTCGTCGTCTCTCCAAGTGCCCTTCTATGGGGGCCAGAGGAGTAATGCCCCGCCCACCAGCCTGCCCAATCCACAACAGGCTCAGCGAAGAGCGGCCAGAACAAACAGTGATAAGACAAAGCAGCAAAGCGTCCAAAGCACTGCAACTCCCAACACTCAGTTGCCTGAAACAGAAAACCCATTAATGCTAAGTACAAAATAAAATAATCCAGAACTAAATGGCAGGTAGCTTACCCAGGGATGGAGACACAGCCTACACCAGGAGGGAGCAGATCAGCAGGCGAAGACTAGGCAGAAGCCACACACCACCACAACCTCCAGCCGCGGCCGGCAACGCCAGCAGAGCCGCACTGCGGAAACGCACGACAGGTGTAGCACCCAAAAACCAACCACAATCCCAGCCCCGGATAGCAGAAAAATGGCACTTACAACATCAGACGAGCTCATCAAACACCGCCAACATGTAGCCGCCAATTGTGCAGACAGTGGAGGAAACAAGGGCACACACACACCTCGCAGCGACTTACCCAGCTTTAAAGGCATCTGCCCCGCCCACCAATCAGTGGCGCGCCTCTCGCCACACCCGACGCAAAGCGTGGGGGAGGGTGAAACACCATCCCACCACATTCTACCCCCTGGTGTTGCATCGTCGCCCCGACGATGAACCTGCACACTTCAACCCCAAGGACTATAGACGGCAGACTGTTAAAATGAACATAATTCAGCGCATACGCCAAATGCCAGGAACAGAGAAACCCCCATTGGTGGGATCCTTCAACCACCAGGATCTCACAATGTGGAAACACTGTCACAAAAATTGACACCTCTAGCCGACATATGGGAGGGAAAGACTGCCCCGAGCCGCAACCATTGACATTACTGAAGGCAATCACGGCCCAGTAATGCAGAATATCCCTAAAAAACAGCTCTCGTTGATTGTCGACACTATAGACCCAGTGTCTACCAGACAAATCACAGAGATACCGCCCATAATAACCTCAGACTCTGCGAGATGCCAACAATTTTGACGCGGCTACCAGTTGCGAGCCTGCCATTTCCCCACCTGAGCTGTAACCCAACAGCTCAGTGAGTGCTAATTTTCCCTTGAACACCCACAGAAATTGACACCTCTCGCCAACATATGGGGGGAAAAGACCATTGGCTGCCCCGAGCCGCAACCATTGGCATTACTGAAGGCAATCACGGCCCAGTAATGCAAAATATCCCTAGAAACAGCTCTCGTTGATTGTCGACACTATGGACCCAGTGTCTACCAGACAAATCACAGAGATACCGCCCATAATAACCTCAGACTCTGCGAGATGCCAACAATTTTGACGCGGCTGCTAGTTGCAAGCCTGCTATTTCCCCACCTGAGCTGTAACCCAACAGCTCAGTGAGTACTAGTTTTCCCTTGAACAACATTAGCTTCGTCATTCCTCCCTGTACTAGTGTGGTACCTTATTTCCTCTCTGGCTTCCCCCTCTAAGTGATCGAAGAGAAAGAAAGCCTCGTCTACCACTGACAATTGGCGGGCCCGAACACACAATTGGGCCTCATCAATCCACTCACTGATCCCAGCGCCAGTCCTACCACCGAACACGGGGCTCCGTCGGTCCCTGGGCATAGCCACCAACCGCTCAGCAACCACAGCGCCAGCAGGCATGACACCACCGGCCACAGCCGGGGAAGCAGAGGCGCCCGGCAAACCCCCAGCCGCCGCCTCCTGCTGACCCACTCCATCCACCGGCCGCCGTGTCACCTCCATGCCTGCAGGGGAAGACTACCAAAAAGAAAAAAAAATAAATCTTGAAACCACAGGTAAGTTTTCCTTTGGGTAGCTACTGCTGCTTTGTCTTACCACACATGAATAAAACCACAAAAATTTAAAACCTGAAACACACACATACAAAACCCCCCAAAAAAAATCTGTGTTCAATGGTGAATCCTGCCAACAACGCCAAATGTGACCAGCAGGTGGAGATATTTCTAAAAAAGTAACAAGACACACCAGAACACAGATTTAACAGTGTACAATACTTTATTAAACAATTATCTAAAAGTTCTTTTTAAAACACTTCTTTTAAAATCCGAGGCATCGGGCTCACTACTTGGTCACCGGAACCAAAGAAAAAGGGAACACACAAGAAGGGACAGACAAGATGAGGTTGTTCCAAGAAAACAAGCAAACCATGCAAATGCAACAAAATAAAGCAAGAAAACAAAAGAACATGCAACACAAAAGAAACACAGCACTCAACAGAAACAAATGAATACTTCAACAAACGGTAAAAGAAAATACTTCAAATGATGGAACAAGTTGTCGTCGTCTCTCCAAGTGCCCTTCTATGGGGGCCAGAGGAGTAATGCCCCGCCCACCAGCCTGCCCAATCCACAACAGGCTCAGCGGAGAGCGGCCAGAACAAACAGTGATAAAACAAAGCAGCAGAGCGTCCAAAGCACTGCAGCTCCCAACACTCAGTTGCCTGAAACAGAAAACCCATTAATGCTAAGTACAAAATAAAATAATCCAGAACTAAATGGCAGGTAGCTTACCCAGGGATGGAGACACAGCCTACACCAGGAGGGAGCAGATCAGCAGACGAGGGCTAGACAGAAGCCACACACCACCACAACCTCCAGCCGCGGCCGGCAACGCCAGCAGAGCCGCACTGCGGAAACGCACGACAGGTGTAGCACCCAAAAACCAACCACAATCCCAGCCCCGGATAGCAGAAAAATGGCACTTACAACATCAGACGAGCTCATCAAACACCGCCAACATGTAGCCGCCAATTGTGCAGACAGTGGAGGAAACAAGGGCACACACACACCTCGCAGCGACTTACCCAGCTTTAAAGGCATCTGCCCCGCCCACCAATCAGTGGCGCGCCTCTCGCCACACCCGACGCAAAGCGTGGGGGAGGGTGAAACACCATCCCACCACAGTAGGTTTGTATGATTCTTGGAGAGCGGACAGGTTGTGAACGGTTGCAGGAGCGGCTTGACTTTGCTTCAGTAGTATTCTTTTCTCCGGTTGGGTTTGGGCTTGGGTCTCCAGACCCGGAACGCCCCGAAGGGGAATCCACCGGAGAAGGATCGACGAACGGAGTAGGTGAACACACGAGGAGTGGCGTCTGGCCGGTAACACCGACAGCGTCGAGGGAGGACACAGGAGGTAGGTGATCCACAGCAGCGGGGAAACAGACTCACTCAGAACCCGGGAAGGACTGAACACACAGGAACAACGAGGAGGTAGAGCAGAGCACAGAGGGCCTTTCTCTGGAACGATTAGTTACCGAGGTAAGTGTGGTGGGATGGTGTTTCACCCTCCCCCACGCTTTGCGTCGGGTGTGGCGAGAGGCGCGCCACTGATTGGTGGGCGGGGCAGATGCCTTTAAAGCTGGGTAAGTCGCTGCGAGGTGTGTGTGTGCCCTTGTTTCCTCCACTGTCTGCACAATTGGCGGCTACATGTTGGCGGTGTTTGATGAGCTCGTCTGATGTTGTAAGTGCCATTTTTCTGCTATCCGGGGCTGGGATTGTGGTTGGTTTTTGGGTGCTACACCTGTCGTGCGTTTCCGCAGTGCGGCTCTGCTGGCGTTGCCGGCCGCGGCTGGAGGTTGTGGTGGTGTGTGGCTTCTGTCTAGCCCTCGTCTGCTGATCTGCTCCCTCCTGGTGTAGGCTGTGTCTCCATCCCTGGGTAAGCTACCTGCCATTTAGTTCTGGATTATTTTATTTTGTACTTAGCATTAATGGGTTTTCTGTTTCAGGCAACTGAGTGTTGGGAGCTGCAGTGCTTTGGACGCTCTGCTGCTTTGTCTTATCACTGTTTGTTCTGGCCGCTCTCCGCTGAGCCTGTTGTGGATTGGGCAGGCTGGTGGGCGGGGCATTACTCCTCTGGCCCCCATAGAAGGGCACTTGGAGAGACGACGACAACTTGTTCCATCATTTGAAGTATTTTCTTTTACCGTTTGTTGAAGTATTCATTTGTTTCTGTTGAGTGCTGTGTTTCTTTTGTGTTGCATGTTCTTTTGTTTTCTTGCTTTATTTTGTTGCATTTGCATGGTTTGCTTGTTTTCTTGGAACAACCTCATCTTGTCTGTCCCTTCTTGTGTGTTCCCTTTTTCTTTGGTTCCGGTGACCAAGTAGTGAGCCCGATGCCTCGGATTTAAAAAGAACTTTTAGATAATTGTTTAATAAAGTATTGTACACTGTTAAATCTGTGTTCTGGTGTGTCTTGTTACTTTTTTAGAAATATCTCCACCTGCTGGTCACACTACGCTCTACTCAAGTCTTCCTCACCTTCCTACCAAGTAAGCATTTCCTGCCTTGTTCCTGGAAAACATTCACCTTGCCGTTTCTAATCTTGTCTCCTGTTGGCGGTAAGACGACCCGGTCCTCCGTTCCAGTATTCATTCCCTTTCCTGACTTCAATAAATCATCATTGTACATTTATCCGTCTCTTCTGGTTGTGTTCTTGTTTGTGGGTTTGAAAATTGAGCACCAACATGAGACTCTGAAGTCCAGAAAGTGCAATAAGTCACAATTTTCATTTTTCTTCCATTTTCCTTTCAACCATTTCCATAACCTTTTGGATTACATGTTTTTCTCATGTCAAAGATTTGCCATTTTGTTTCTCTTTTTCAACCATTTTACATGCCTCTGTATAACTTTTGTTTTCTGTTTCATCACTTCAGATCCCCAAAAAGCAACACTGCTCTCCTCCACAACTACAACACTTTGGTTTTACTCCAACTCCACATTTTCCATATTCATGATCTTCTGAGCATTGGGCACATCTCCTTTTTTCTTTACACATTTTTGCAAACATCTCACTGGTTTATGACATTCAGATTTAACCTTCTGACCCACATGTTCCCTAACTGGTTTAATGCACCTGGATTCAATGATGGCTCATTAGAAGGTCTAAGAACATTGACATGCTGAAAAGGTTACTATCACCAGGGTGGTAGTAACAGGACAAACAACCATGCACACACACACACACACACATACACCTAAGGAGAATTTAGAGAGACCATTAACCCAACAGTCATGTTAGGTGAGAGGAAGCCAGAGTACCTGGAGAGAACCCACCAGGCACAGAGGGAGAACATGCAAACTCCATGCAGAAAGACCCCAGGCTGGGAATCGAACCCAGGACCTTCTTGCTGCAAGGCAAAAGCTCTACCAACTGTCCCACTGTGCAGCCCGAATCAATATCTTGGTATGTTTAATTTCTCCATGAGTTTTAAGTGCTTTTGTTAACTTAAGTGACTCAATTTTCTTTACCCCTTTTCCTTCATCAAATCTTACTATTATATTCATATTTGGATTTTTGATTCGGGCTGCACAGTGGTGCAGTTGGTAGAGCTGTTGCCTTGCAGCAAGAAGGTTCTGGGTTCGATTCCCGGCCTCGGTCTTTCTGCATGGAGTTTGCATGTTCTCCCTGTGCATGGTGGGTTTTCTCCAGGTACTCTGGTTTCCTCCCACAGTCCAAAAACATGACTGTCAGGTTAACTGGTCTCTCCAAATTGCCCCTAGGTGTGAGTGTGTGTGTGCATGGTTGTGTGTCTCTGTGTTGCCCTGCGACAGACTGGCGACCTGTCCAGGGTGACCCCGCCTCTCACCCAGAACGGTAGCTGGAGATGGGCACCAGCTAACCCCGCTAGGGAAAAGGGTGTAAAGAAAATGGATGGATGGATTTTTGATTCTTCTGCTGTTTCCTCAATGCCTTCAGTTCCTTCTGTATTTCCCCACTTCTCTTTTTTTCCTCTTTCAGTAGCTCACTGCTTCTTACGACCTTTCCCCACCTTCTCTTCATTCTGACCACCAAGCTCTTCCTCTTCACTCCAATCCACACTATTCTAGTCACTACTTTCTAAATCCATCGTTGTCATATTCTGACTTTAGTCGCTTTTATCATCAAAATTTCAGATGCAAACTTCTCTGTCTTAACAGGTCAGTCGTTGCACGTAAGCTTGGCATAAACGAATCCATGGTTTGGCGTTGGAGACGGCAGTGGGAAGAACTCACTGAATGCCAAAAGACCAGAAAGGCCTTCGGAAGACATAAAAGCAGGTGGTTTGAACTTGAAAATGTTCTGCGACACTGAGAGCAGCACTAACTTAAGCCCCTTTTCCACCGGCTCAGCTCGCCCCGGCTCTACTCCACTTGCTTTCTGAGCGTTTCCACCGGCTTTTTTTCAAGGCTGGCCCTGCATTTTAGGTCCCTACTTCGGAGCAGGGCCAGCCAGCCGGTGGAAACGCCGTCACTCTGAAGTAGAGCCGAGTTGAGCTGGGCCGAGCCGGGCTGCTGAAGTAGAGCTGGTGGAAAAGGGGCAATAGAGACAGAAAAGGTATGTGACGAATCTGTTCAACTCCGACACTGAAGATGACGTCAGTGGTTTCAATACGCAGGAGGAAGATGAATAAACTAAGCAATAAGGAAAAAAAACAACTTTGTGGGTGCGGCTTAGTGATGGGCGCTCTATAGGTCAGAAAATATGGTAATTAGTCTATAATAACAATGCTATTGCCAACTCAAGCCACAGGTAATCCATTTCCCATTTCAAACTCTTATTAAAGTAAGAGTTGGAGAGCTAAATATAATAGAATTATTGGCTACCTTCGACAGAAAAAAGTACTAAGTCTATGAAAGCAATGCAGCCAGTTTTGCTCATTTTGATTTCCAAGACATAACGTGGCAGTTTATTATAATTCAAAGTAATGAAATAATGAACTGCAGTCTGATTTTTATTGTTAATGTGTTTCACTCTATTGAGCAGTGAAAGTCAATAAAATGTGTAACATGTCTGTTGCCTTTACTTAATGGAGGGTTTTGTTATTTGTGCTGCAGAGCCACAGCTAACAGCTAACAGCTAGCTCCTCACCTCAGCGGCTCTAACGGAGACTGTCGTTCAGCGCTGCTGTTGCTCTTCCTACACCTTGGACTGAACCGTTGTTCTAACAATGGTAGAAGTGGACCTAAAAATTCATTTTTATTATTTTTCCTTAGATGTATGGCAGATTGATTTTGTCATTTGTTTTCTATTGTCTTTTCATATTGATATTGTTTAGATACAAAGGTTTCTGTTATGATTTCTTTAGGGAGGGACAATTCTACTTTTCCAAGATTGGGGAGGGGTCTGGACCCCTACAGATCCCCCCGTGATTTCTGCCCATGTACTACAGCCCAGGTTAACAGTAGGGGCCCAGTCTTGGGAATTTACAGCACCTGATGTGCTTAGACAACCTAAAAAATAGTAAAGTAAAATGCCAATGTCAGCACTAAGCTAGCTGCTAACAAAATTAGCATTCAAACCTTTTCTGGGGACAACCAAGCTAGAGCGTAACCTACATACCTTACCTTACACATGAATGCTTGTCTTTCTAAGTAAGTGTCCAATAAAATATTTGAAAATACAATTTAAAAGATGCGATTGTGTTAGAAAGTGGTCGCTGCAAACTGGCATTGTTAGTTTCCGCACTTTCTATTTTTAGCCATAGATTGTTGATCCACCTCTCATCTTTTATCAATATGTTTTTTTAAATCAACTCCCTTGTAACCAATTATCTTTGTAACACAAAAAACGTTTATCGTTCTATTAGAACAGTTGGAGCAACCGTACACAACAGACTTTAGGCATTTTGAAGCTGGATCAACAGAAGTAAATGGGCTGCATTTACTTCCTGACCCACATCTGCGTTGCATGACATCAGTACTACATCATCTGCCACCCAGCATATTCCATGGCTGTACCCAACAAATACATTAATGCTATAAATCAGTTAATTTAATCTGGAAAATTTGAGTCCACTACTTAAAGAAAGCTAACAATGTTAAGTTTAGAGATGGTGGTTTACAAGCCATTGAGTTTGAATGTTTAAATGTGGTCTTAAAGGTAAACTAGTTGAAATCCTTTTTAATGAATGGAATTGTCTTGCCAAAGGTTTGTTAAAAAAACTGGATACATAGATTTTGTTCTTAGATGTGACTTTGGGTTTGACAGACTCCCTGTTAAGCCAACTTCCTTTCACAAGCAGGATTTGTTATGTTGGAAATTTATGTAAACCCACAATTTTCTCCTCACCAAACTCCTGTCTGGAATAATAGATATGTGCTACACAAAAATAAGTCTGTATTCTGATCACTGGATGGAAAAAGGTATTTGGTCCATAAGACACTTCCTAATGACAATGGAGATTGGTTGTTGTCCTATGAAGAATTTTGCTTATAGTATAATCTGGACCACTTACTTATTCAGTTTAACACAGTATTGAACTCTATCCCTATTACAGTCAAATATCTGTCAGGATGGGGTGTGGTGGTGGTGAGGAGTGACGCAGGGACCCAGGTTATAGATGAAATGATTTAATAAAGAATTCTGCTCTTACACGAATCAAAAGACTGGCAGAGCGGGAGGCTAGAGCTCAGTACCGGTAGCAACAGTTCAGCGTAACGCGAGCTAGTCGACTCAGGACTTGACAGTTCTGCCAACCTGACTGACCAGATACAAACAACATAGACAATAGACAAGGATCCAACGAGGAACACAGACAACAGGTGAGACTAAATCCACTGGGAGGGTAATCACAGGAACGAGACACAGCTGGGATCAATCAACAGGGAGGACAGGACAGAGACTCACAGGGAAACGGGACTAAACACAGAAAATCTCAAAATAAACACAGAAACACGGATCATGACAATATCTGGTTCAAAATTTAAGTATTCAATCAGCTAACCTTCAATTACTTGCACTTTAACTGTATGAAGTTAATCTTTTGGACAGAAGTAACTCTAATGCAGTGTTTCCCGACCCTGGTCCTCAAGGATCACTGTCCTACATGTTTTAGGGATTTCCCTGCTTTAATGTTCCTGACTCCACTGATTGCAGTTCAGCAAACGCCTGTTAATCAGTCATTGATTGAAATCAGCTGCTCTGAAGCAAGAAAATACCTAAAACACGCAGGACAGTGAGCCTTGAGGACCAGGGTTGGGAAACACTGCATTTAACTGATTTTACAGTTCCAGCTCGACCACATAGAAACTTAAATATGTTTTCTTTTCAGAGGTTAGTAAGGTGAGAACTCCTTATCTTAAATATCTCTGAAGTTCTAAAGCTAAAGGAGTAAATTTTAAAATTCTCAATACCATTTTTCCATCCAGGGAACTATTATGACAAAGATTTAACTTTGACACTAACAACTGTACCTTTTGTGACGATATTGAAACAGACCATATCTTTTTCTATTGTGTACACACTTGAACATTTTGGGAAAACGTTCAGGATTCAACAAAACCTTTTTCCTACTTCATCCCTTAAAAAGAGAGGATATAATTGTTATAAATTGTGGTAGTTGTTGGTGAGGATGGTCGCAACTGGACCCAGGTTGAGGTGAAAAATTATGGTTTTAATGATAATGAAAGTGTATAGAAGTCCAGGCAGCACAGGTGAGCAATGAGACCAGGAACTCAGACACCGATAGCACTGGAATGGCACAACACCAACCAACACAACCAACGTACGACAGGGAACAACTGGGAGCAATCGGGCAGACAAGACGACCCAGGAACTAAATTAACTATAAAACACAAAACTAAATCCTTACAATAATATTTGGAACCACCCTCAGAGACAGAATAATTGACCTTATACTTAACCTGCTGATCCTTGCCAAATTCTTCATCCACTCCTGTAAATGGGGAAATGGAAAACATGTCTTTCCAGTCTTTAAAAGCCTTAAAATGGACAACCACCTGAGAGTCTTAAAATTAATGAAAAGCAAGCATGGAATACAGCTCTTTAACACCTACAACTTGACCTCAACTTAAGTTATGAGAATTTGTGCCCCTATATCTTTTTCTATTTGGCCATCCATCCATCTTCTTCCAATTATCCAGAGTTGAGTTGTGGGGGTAGCAGCCTAAATAAGGAGGCCCAGACTCCGCTCTCCCCAGCCACTTGGGCCAGCTCCTCTGGGGTTCTCAGGTGTCAAGCCCACAGACCAAACCCCGTGTCGGTCACGTGACTTGCTTTCAGCAAGTCACGTGACCGATACAGGAACTGTTTAAAAATGACACTGAGGCGCCAAACTGTTTTTAGAAGGAAGTCAATTTGTCAAATGCATTTGCAAAATTAATTCTTGATCTTTTACATTACAGCATCAACTAAGGAGCAGCCTCAAGGCAATCGAAACGTTTCTGCAGTGTGGGACCATTTTGATCTGACATCGGAAAATAAAGTATTTGTTTTCATTTCGTTGTTGTTTCATCCGGTTCTTTTCAGTTTCTACTTGATCCATCTGAATCCAAATTCAGCTGAAATTAACTTTTAGTTTGCTTTCATATTATGTTCTGCAGGTTAAGTGTTGCACATGTTTAACTAAACTGTCTTATTGAAATAAATCCACCTTTTCGATGCTGAGGCATTATGAGGCATGAGAATAAAGTCCCAGATTCACCAAGATAAACTCAGATATGCAGCCATTCTATAAATGACTCAGTTGCTTTTTATAAATTATTTCATATAAATGTATTGTTTACTTCATTTTTTTCTACAGCAGGAGAAATTATATCCAAAAAGTGTAACAGACTAAATGTCAAAATGTTGGAAAAACTGTGTTTCTTTTAATTCATTTGTGGAAAACATAAAAAAAATATAAAAAAAAACATCCATAAGCATTCTTATTCCAAGCACGTTCACTTAAATTTTCACTTTATGGTACATGTTCACTTTATTTATTGACTGTATCTAAGAATATCAAATATATTTAAAATTTAACTGAAGATATGACATAATACAATATATAATATACAATAAAATACAATGACAAATCTTATTGTATAGACTAGATCAGGGGCGTCAAACTCAATTTCACCGAGGGCCACTTCAGCATATTGACCCTCAACGGGCCACATTGACGGTACAAATCAGGAGTTCCCAGGTTCAGTCCTCCAGACTGTAACTTTTAGATGCATCCCTGCTAAAACACACCAGACAAAAGGTTGACTTCCCTCATCAGCAGCAACTCAGTTCTGCAGAGGCTTATAATGAGTCAATGATCCAGGTGTGTTAGAGAAGGAACACATCTAAAGTTGCAGATGGTAGCTCTGGAAAACTAGACTTGGGCAGCTCTAGCATGAATGTATGAAAATACAATGTTAAAAATAAACAAAACCTCATATTGTTAAATAACACTTTGGAGCGTCTGGTTAGGAAGCACATTCAAAATCTTTGGTTGAAATGGCGCGTTAAATTCAAGTCTCCATTACAGACCAGAGAAAACTAAAGAGAATGCAACGTTGTGTTAATCCATTTGAGGAGTCGGCAGTTTATCTTGAGGAAATAAATGACGACGCAAAAGTTAATTAGACTGTAACATGCGCAGTCCGCTGCTCAACCACTGCGGACGATGCTAGAATTAAAAACCGCTGGAAGTAACTCATCCAGCGGATTTAACAAATGGAGCCTTAGTGCACGTTACCCAGGAGAGCGGCGCTCTGGAGGAGCTGCAGACGTAACATCTGTCCGTTTCGGAGAAGCCAAACGACGCAAAAAAAAAAAAAAAAATGAATTCTGGTAAAAGCGCACACAGGGTAAAACAATCACAGAGTTCAATTGATCTGTTTGGATCAGACAGATCCAACTGACTGATGAATTAGCGCAGATTTATGATGTTAATATGATTGTAATTTCACGGATAAAATAGTACATGAACGATTTTTTTATGTTGTCGGTCAAGATGACGGATAACAAAAGAAGTCTAGCGCCACCTGACACCAACTCACACATCTTCATTCAGTCTTACTTGTAAATCGATGTTTCTTTTCTTGGACATTTTGATGTTAGCTTGTCGATGTCCGTTTTAATCGCTGGTAAAATCAATAAGCAGCTTGAGGTGACTCTGCTGCTCTCTAGTGGCGACAAGCCATAATGTTGGCTGGTAACAATCGGAATGCATTATGGGAGATGTAGTTTGTAGTCAATTAATGCTCAAAACCTATTTTAAGTCAATCATGGGCCTATAAAACGCTGGGGGGGCCACATGTGGCCCACGGGCCTCGAGTTTGACACATGTGGACTAGATCATCAAATCACTACGTTGCCTGTAGGGATTTTTAATGTCCAGCAGGTGTCAGTATTCAATGACACAGTATCAATACAGTTTTACTATGAGTCGAACGCCTCATGACGCCTCATCTACCCATCACTACCTTCAACTGTGTTTGTCCATTGAATGTAAGTAATACTGTTGTTTTAGTTCGGTTTCTTAAATGCATTTGTTTGTGTTATATTGTGGTCGTTTGGTAATGTTTACTCATATTGTGAAGAGATGAAAGGTTGTCGTTGAGCGTTGTTATTGGGCTCGGTTTCAGGTGTTATCCGTGTTTATCATTTCCAATTGAGGTACTTTGTTTCTCTTGCATGTTTTATTGTGTGCCACTATTATCAGAAGTGTTGATTAATATTTATGTGTAATTATTATTTACATTCTCATAGTCAGATATTAACCAGCTTCTAGTTTATAATAATCTTAAAGCACGCTTATTCCCTTTGTGGACAATTAGGTGTTATTTGTGAAAGTATTTACAGGCAAGTACTTATAATTTGTATTTGTTTATCTTATAGAAAACTGCACACCCATACCACCGCACATACCCTTATTTGTGTGTGTGGAGGAATCTCAAGATTTTATTAAAGACAAGTAAAGTTCAACTCTGGACTTGGATGTTCTCTCATTTCACTAACTCACTTAGACATACACTCCTGATCAAAATCTTAAGACCAGTTAAAAAACTGCAAGAATTTGCATTTTGCACTATTGGATCGTAAGAAGGTTCTAAGTAGAGCTTCACAATGTTAAAAGAAGACATCAGCGTAAGAGACAAAAACTTTTGAGTGGGGAATTCATTGAAAACTGCGTTTATACTCAAACATGATTTTTTCAGCTGATCAAAGTTTAAGACCATAGCTCAAAAAAATCCGAAAACCCCACAAAACAAAACTCAAAGTGTCAAAAAAAGGGACTCAGTAATGAGTAGCTCCACCATCTTGTTGATGACTTCAAACAATCGTTTAGGGTTGATGCCAGTGTTTCCAGGAGGCTAGTGGGAACGTTGCTCCAAATGTTGAAGATGGCTTCACGAAGGGCCATTTTTAAACTTCCCTTGCCATCCATCGTCAAATGTTCTCAATTGGGTTTAGATCCGGGGAACATGCAGGATGGTCCAAAAGAGTGATGTTATTCTCTTGGAATAACATGTGGCGTTGAAGAAGACGTGGCCTTTGAAGACGTTTTTTGTTTCTGAAGCCCTTCTCTCTCTCCAGATGCCGTCTGATGGTTATTGGGTTGCGGTCAGCACCAGTAATGGCCTTCATTTGGGTAGAGGATCATCCCGTGTCTTGACGGACAGCCAATCGGATCCTGCGGCTCAGAGCTGGTAAAATATTTTTGGGTCTACCACTTGACTTTTTTGCTCCATCACCCTCAGGATCATTTAAAAAATGCAAAATGACTGTCTTACTGCGTCCAACCTCAGCAGCAATGGCACGTTGTGAGAGGCTTTGCTTATGCAGCTCAACAATCCTACCACGTTCAAAGTCAGTGAGCTTTTTTGCTTTTGCCATCAGGAGGTCTTGACAGTGTAAAGACTTGACAGAAAATGAGATGGAATCCAGATTTTTGCACAGATTTTGGCTTTTAAAGACTATGGTCTTAAACTTTTGATCAGCTGACAAAATCATGTTTGAGTGTAAATGCAGTTTTCAGAAAATTCCCTGCTCAAAAGTTTTTGTCTTTGCACTGATTTTTTACTTTAACATTGTGAAGATCTACTTGACCTTCTTAAGATCCAATAGAGCAAAATGCAAATTCTTGTAATTTTTTGACTGGTCTGAAGATTTTGATCAGGAGTGTATGTATATACCAGCTGTCCTAACCAGACACCCTGGAGTGATTGTTAATCCATAAACAAACCAGCTTCAGTCTTCATTACAGTTCCACAAATCTAAGAAAATTCTATTTAGGAAATGTATGATGTATAAATGTACAAAAATAAATTCAACATCAAGATAAAAGGGGAAAATATTTATTGTTTCTAAAATGTCATGTTTAAAATGTCAAATTCAATCAATGTCAAAATTAACAAAACAGAAAATGTTGTGGGAACTGTGGGAACCGACATTTCATTACCGGTTACGTCTTCGAATCCAAACCAATACCAAAAACCAATAATGTCTAAACTTAAATTGTGTATAGGGAGGTTATTAGTGCAAGGCATGTTTCTTTAGTAATTTTATCTTGTTTAAATATTGTTAAAGTTGTGATATACACATTTGTTTCAAGATCAAAGGACCCAGCTTAGCTGCTAATTTTGCTTTTTGCTATAACTCAATGATAATGCAATTAGCCATAGCAATTTATACATGTGACATTTTTACAAAATCCAGCAATAAACTATTTGACACATTAGATATTCCTGTCTTCAGTTTCACATTCAGGTATATCCAGAGGACAACTGGGATCTTTAACCCATCAGGAAGCTGCAACAGAGACAAAAATGATTTTTACCATATTTAGAAATGCTTCACCCATTCAATTGCCTTGTTGCAGGGATGTCTACCTGTATGGGTATCCATGGTACTTTGCTCTGAAAATGGACAGCAGCCAGCTGAAGCACAGCATCACGAGACATATACCTGCCACGCACATAACTGAAATACAAATAATTTCATACTCTTGCACATTTGATGGACAGACTCTTCAATAACTAATAACTTAAAAAGTCCTGAACTAATCTATAGTTCCCTTAATGTACTGCTGTCAAGTGAGTCAACGCTTCTAAATATATGGCCATGTTTGCAGACGTTAGCCCCGTATTAAAGATTACCTTCACACATTCATGGAGTATTACGATAATAAACCAGTAGGCATGCCCATGAAGGTGAAAAAAAAATTTGAAGCATAAGCATAACCATCAAATACATATATTTATGACATACTTATTCTATATACATTCTAGAATTGGCTGCTCAGGGTAGCAGCACGTTGGAGTGCAAAGAAGGATTTTTCATAAAATAAAGAAAATTATAGACAACCCTGACCATACTCTTCATCAAACTGTCTGAGGAAAGCAGAATCTTCAGATGTGCTGTAATATAAGAGGTCTATCCTTTGAATTAATGAGTTACAAAATTTAATTTCCCTTGTGGATCAATAAAAGTATTTTTGATTTTGAATTTGCTCAGATACATTTACAATAAAGACAGATCTACTTAGAAATAGATTCAAAGTACCTCATAATGCTCATCTTCAATGTGTGTGTCATTTTCAGAAATGTATTTCCCTATTTGTGATAAGTAACAACTCTCTTTGAATTATGTTAAAAGATCACCTATACTATTACTAGAATAAATATATAATAATAAAAACAATTGTACTGTAGATTAATGGAAAAATACCATGTCAAAGTATTTCATATTCATCTTGGTTCTCCAAGATATGCTTTTGTCTCATTTTCAGGAACTTATTATTTTTACCAAATCTTAAGGTCACAACAAACTTTAATAACATGATGTTCAATGTTTATATATACAAAAACCAGAATATTTCATAATATTACTGTACAGTTTTGTAGATCCAGGCGCAGAGTACAATAATCATCTAGATTATGCTCATTTTGTTTGCTAATCTTACTTCCTGTTTTAACATGAGCAACTGGTAGCATATAGATATTCAATAAGAGGAGTCTTATGATTTAACCTTAGGGTCTATAACTGTTGTCATGAAGTGTAATTTGGTAAATAATGACACTTTTAATGCAAAGCTGCTTTAAAAGTTGTATTAAAAGTGCCCACTTTGCATGATTTTGTAAATAATGACAATTTAATGCCAAGTTAGACTTTTAATGGACTTTCAAATCAACTTTTAGAGCAACATTTACCGAATGGCACTTCATGACTTCAAGACTCCTTGTTCATAACAGACGGTTGCGACAAGCTGATAATCAATTACAACCACACATTCACAGAATGGTCAAATTATCTTATATTTGGTCTGTTTGGGATTATTGATTATACATTGTACAGAGGGCAAAATGATCATAAAAATATGATAATTATTGTACACCTGGCAACATTGAACCGGACTGCAAGATATCAAAGCGGTTGGTTCTCATTAGGAAGCTATTGCTGGGTTGCAGAAAAATGACCCGGATGATGCACAAAATTCAGATGAGGGTCAGGAAGTGGATTTGTCCGGTTCAAAGCAAAGCAAAATGGACCACAGCAAGTAGACTAATGTCCTAAATGGGCTGGGACAGATGAAGTTTCTTGAAAACATATGGGTATGGTCCACATTGTCTCGGTAAAAACAACTTGTCATATAATCTTGAGGATTTACCCAGCATCAAGATGATCGACATAACTAACTATCTGGTGCTACAGACCTCAAATTATATGACCAGCCAGATGAAAGCTTTCAAAAGCTTTGAAGCATACAATTATTTTTTTCAGGTTGGGTCAACCATTTAGGTTGACCAAAATGGTTAACCCAACCTAACTAAGTGCGCTCTCAGAAGGTGAGCAGTGAGTTGTGCTATTTTAAGTAATCAGTCTATGATAGCAATGCTATCGCTAATGAAAACGACAAGCTAACCTATTTTATTTCTATGTGCTTGGATCTACCTGTAAATACTTTATTTAGCTTCTGTAAACCAAAATTCATACTGGAGTTGTATGTTAATGTGTCATACTATATTTCTACAACGTAGGTCAACCATTCGCAGCAATCTACAGCAACCCCATTAAAAACATGATTTGTGGCCAGAGAGAGTGGAGAAATGTTCACAGCCCAGGTTAACAGTAGGTGCCAGTCTTGGGAATCTACATCACCTGTTGCGCTTGGACTACTTAAAAAATAGTAAAGTAAAATGTGAAATGACAATGTCAGCTCTAAGCTGGTATGAGTGCTAACATTAGTGTAAAAATAATTTATCTTACCTTACATATAATTGCTTGTCTTTCTAAGTGTCCAATAAAATATTTGAAAATGCAATTTAAGCGATGTGATCATTATGTGATCATATACATTGCCAGTCAGAATTGATATTGGCCCAAACCAGATAGAGATCCTGCTGGTGTTAGGATTTGGGTTGGTGTTGAGTATTCTTTCCTATAGAGGATCTTCGGGGGAGAGTTCTGATTCCAGTAATCGGCTGTTGGACTTTTAAGAAGCGGAGCAGTCACTCACCGCTCGATGGTCCCACTTGTTGGTCAGAATCTAAACTCCCATCAGCACCTACCTCCATTTGAGAGACAGTAAGCCTATCCCTTAATAATCCTGTCAAGATCTCTCAACCCCGGTCCCTTCTATCCTTTTCCTTCTCCTAACAGAACCTGAGCTGACCTGCCCTTCCCGATTTCCAAAGTACATTCTGATAAATATCATTGAAAGAACTTCTAATAAACTCATCAATGAACAAATCATCCAGTTTTGTGTATGAACTTGCATGTGGGTCAAGAAATTAAAATCCAGCATGTCAGCTGGTCAGTATGCTCTCTAGTCCAGTGGTGAAGATGGAAGGGGGGAGGTTTGCTCTTGTTATCCAATGTAAAAGTGCAAACACTGCTGCACTCTTCTCACCAGTAATGGAGGGACCAGGTCAAATTGTTTGTGATCTCTATCCAAAAGAAGTTAATGCTGCTAATCAGCTCTACTGCGACATAATTGATGAGTAGGGAGGTGTGACTTGGCTGATTCTTCCTGAACTTAATTTCTTTTGCTCTGTATAAATCCAGGATTAGATTGTTTGCATCACACCAGTCCACCAGAGGGGACCTGTCTGAGGAAATTCAGCACCCAGTAAGCACGTGGAGGTGGGGGGGAAAGGTTGAAACCAAGGGGAGATAGTTTGCTAGGAGATGATTGTGTAGAAACCTGAGCTGAAGTTCAGAAACAAAATTTGCACATTGGCATATTTCTCCTCAAGATATTCCAGGCTCAAGTTGAGTGCAGATAAAGCAGAGTCTTTTGTGCAACGGTTAACATAATTAGTACATAACATAATGGTTTCTTGTCACCTTTCAGGATTTGGGAACAAGGTTGTATGATTTATGGGCGACAATTTTCTTAATTTTGGGAGATCTGCGATCGGCCGATACTTACATGTGAAGCTGATTTTATCCCCTGATCTTATCTACCTCTGGAAAGGTCAAAAAAATCAACCACTTCCCTCTTTTGGTCTGCACTGAGAGAAGTTTGGTCAGAAAATTGGTGCGAACCTATTTTGGAGAAAGAAAATCCTAAAAATTCAGACAAACACAAATCCAAATATACGAATATATACTTCAATGAAACCATTCATATAAAGTTTAAAACCAGAACTTTAATTATTTAAACTTTATTAGTATACATTAACTAATTATATTCAATACATTCTAGAATTGATTAGATTATGTAGATAATTAATTTAAAAGAATATGTATACAATATGAGTTTTTGAATAAAATCAAACTGATGTAAATGCATAAAACCTAACTTTGCCATGAATCATTACTGTGAGTGTAAGGTTGCCTGGGATAAACGCAAGGGCACAACTACTGCTGAATTACCATAATGCACCATGTATGTGTGAAGCTAAACTTCACACATACATGTGTGAGAGAGCACCAACGTCAGCTAACTTGACCGTGTGTTTGCTCACTTGACTGCAGTCTTGATGTCAAGCTAAATCTAAAGATAAACATTAAAAAAAAGGACACACACTAGAAACGATCAAGCAAGGCAAACAAAGGCAAAACAACAGACAATGAATTGAAGGTAACACTTTATTTGAAGGGGGGTGAATAAGACTGGCATGACACTCACATGAACATGAATAAACCTTCATGAATATTTATGACTGTTGTCATAAAGTGTCATTCTGTAAATTATGACACTTTTAATACAAAGTTGACATTATTCAAAAGGTCTTTGTTATGACAACTTGACATTAACCAAGAAACCATTACTATTATAAATTTGTTATAAAAGTATTACTGATTGCACTTTAAAAAATTAGGTAACTGTTATTAAAGGTAAAGTTTAAACAGTAATGATTTATTGGTTAATGCCAAGTTGTCATAACAAAGACATTTTGAATAATGTCAACTTTGTATTAAAAGTGTCATATTTTACCGAATGAAGCTTTATGACAACAGTCATAAATATTTATGAAGGCTTATTCATGTTCATGACATGTGTTATGTCATGTTTATGAAAGTGTCATGACAGTCTTATTCACCCCCCTTCAAATAAAGTGTTACCGAATTGAAAAACAAAAAATAACTACAGGATATGGGATGAGGAACTTTTAGGAATTAACTGTGTACAGATTCAGATGCCACGTTTATGCTTTTTTGACAGTACTGTTAACTGAGTGACCGGCATTGGCAAATAATAAAGGAAACTACTTATTTGTGCTAGCACTGGAGAGGCTAGTAACTAGCATGTTCAAGCTGGCCACCCAATGGACTGCCTATTCCCTCTATTGTCTGTACACCTCAGACTTCTGCTATAACTGAAACGTGTCATATTCAGAAGTACGCTGATGACACTGCCATCATGCCATGATGCCATCATGAAGTGCATCAAAGACAACGAAGAGGAGTACAGGAGCCTGGTGAGGGACTTTGTTGTCTGGTGTCATAGAAACGGCCTACATCAAAACACTTCCAAGACAAAGGAACTGGTCATTGACTTCAGGAGGGTCAGAGGCAGTCCACGACCAGTTCGGATAGGAGGGAAGAAGGTTTAAGTCGTGCAGACCTATAAATATCTTGGCTTGTGGCTGGACCAACAAGTTGGACTGGACAAGCAACACCAAGCAGCTTTATAAAAAGGCTCAGACCAGGATGTACAACCTGAGGAGGCTGAGATCCTTTAACATCTGTGGAAGCTGCTGGGGTTGTTTTACCAGTCTGTTGTCGCCAGCGTCCTGTTATATACCCTGTGGTGTGCTGGGGTTTCAGCATCTCTAAGACAGACCTTTCCAAGCTGGAGAAGCAAATCAGGAGGGCTGGCTCAGTGGTTGGCACAAGGCTGGACTCTCTGGCAGCAGTGGCAGAGAGAACATTACAGAAACTCGAGGCTATTATGGACAACACCAGCCACCCTCTGCACACTGTCATCAGCAGCCAGGAAAGCAGATTCAGTGGGAGACTGCTTCTTCCAAAGTGCTGGACCAACAGACTAAGGAACTCCTTTGTCCCTCGTGCAATAAAACTCTTCAACTCCTCACTGGAGGCTGGAAGGAGGGCTAACAGGAGTACAATAGAAACAGAGGAACTATAGAATCAGGCTAAATGTTAATGTTAGAAAACAAAATTGTTTAAGGATTTGATGTATTGGTGCTGTGTGGGAGACTGAACTACAATTTCCCTGAGGGTAAATCCCAAAAGGATTAATAAAGTTTCTATCTATATCTATCTGTACAAATAAACAGGCATTACAAGCGGTTGGCCTGTTAATAGCTTGCATCCTATTTAAACCAACAGCTATTGAGCTGTTAAAATATTACATCTCAAATAGACAAAAAAAGACTATTCTCCACTTTTTGTATAATATTCATAGATAATTGTGGAAATTCATCCATTCAACAATTCTGAATCTTACATACAGTGTAGTATGTAGTAGTTAGCCTTTCCAATGCAAATGCCATCCTATTTGTTCAAATGGACAGCAGAATGTGTAGGCCAGTGGACCCCAAACTACGGCCTGCGGGTCGGATCCGGCCCGCCTCCACATTTGGTCCGGCCCCCTGAACAATACCAGAGAGCATTTAGATTTTTTTTCATATACCGTATTTTCCGGACTATAAGCTGCTACTTTTTTCCTAAACTTTGAGCAATGCGGCTTATAGTCCGGTGCAGCTTATATGTGGATTTTTCTTCAACAACTAGGGGGCTCTTTAGCAGGAAGTGAATCATTGGAAGTCAAAATTGGAAATAAAAGAAGAAAGCGCCCATTAAAACGGAATTAGATTTTAATAGGGAATTGAAATCTGAGAATGTTGTTGATCAGTTAAATAGCATTGAGGGGAAAAAGAAGAGTTTTCGTGTTTTATAAATAATTCTGGGATCATTATGAGAATTTGAGGCACAGATATTAGGATCCAGTAGATGGCAGTAGTGCAACAATAATGGATGCAAGCTGCTGTTGAAATCTAAAGAAGCAGCAGCAGAAGAAGAGGACGACAAAGAAAGTACCTATTTTCATTTAGCACATGCTAGTAGCACACCTGGAGCGGCAGAGATATCTGTGGCTTATAATCCGGTGCGGCTTATATGTGTATGTTTACAGTTTTTTTTTACTTTGGGGTGGCGACTTATTGCCCTGTGTGGCTTATAGTCCAGAAAATACGGTATTTATTTCATAAGTAGCGTTATTTCCTGGATTTTTTTTTTATTGTGCTTTCTGGAAAACAAATTTTTACATTTAGGTGCAATCGTCACACCTTTTCTGTTACAAACTGACTCCGGCCCCCACCAGAGAAGGGGAGAAGTTATGTGGCCCTCACAGGAAAAAGTTTGGGGACCACTGGTGTAGGCAGTTCAGTGGTAACCTGCCCAGGCATGCCAGTCACTAACCTCTCCAAAGGTAACGCAAGTGGGTAGCTACCTGCTCATTTGCCAGCACTGACCACAGAGTTAGAGGTTCCAGGCAATTGCAAAGGATATAGCTTCCAGTAATAAGGACGTAGCAAACTCTGGGTGCACAATAGTCTCAATTTTGGCCCCAATACAGCACCATATTTTTTCATTGAATTTGAGTACTGTCTATAAGACAGAACTGCTTTGAGTTGAAACCAACTCAGAGCATATTAAAAATATTGTTATACATGAAGACTATGAAACCTTTACAAACTGAACTATACTGTGTGTTGCAAAGATGATTAAATTAATGGCATGTACATACTCTTCCTCTTTCCAGTGTCAATGTCCGAAGTGGCAGCCTCACATAGCAGAATTATCCCGGCAGTAACTGCTCCATCTTACAGTGAGGTCAAGGCTAAAACAAGCTTGATTTAGGTTTGCACAGAACTCATCATCTTACAAAGCTGGAGAAAGGTTTGAAAGTATTTTCTAAATTTGCTGAATATGCAGGAATATACAGGATGTCATGTCCTATGTGCTTTTAGGCCTTTATTTTGTGATTCCAACTGCCCCCTTTGGAGGAAAACATCTATACTGCGGTTTTTAGATTACCAACCAGCTCATTATCACCCACATTGCACTTAAAATACAACTTGAATTTAAATAATTTAAAATGTACATTTTAACATGTTGAGTTTTTCTAAGATTCTATACACAGAAAAAAGAAACAGTTGAACCAACTTAACGGAATTGCTTCAATTGGTAACAAATAATTCAATTAAGTGTATCCAACTTATTAAGTTGGTTTAACTTAATAAATAATAGGGGGAAGACATGCAGCTAAAATCATCAGGCTAGAATTGAACCTGCGATGGCCACGTTAAGGACTAAGGTCTCCTCATGTGGATAGTGGTCTACCCCTGCGCCACCGCAGCACCCTGGTTGGTACAGGATCTGACCCTGATGAAGCTTGTGTCATGACATCAGACTTAGACACTAACACGGCATTGAACTTTTTAAAAGTATTCTCTAAAATGTGTATTTTTAGAGTACACACACACACTTATATATAAGAGATTGGCTGTCATCATTGAAAAATAATATATAATGATAAAAATAATTTATATTGCTATTTTCACCCTGTAGTTTGTACTACAAAGTATTTATTTTCCATTTAGCTTAACCAATTTAGCTTATTTTTTCTTCAAAAATCGCTGAATTTTCGCATTTCACTGACTCCTCAATCCATTTCACTGTCCCCTCTGCCCGTTTCACCACCATGGGGAGCAGAGCTTTCAGTCGCTCTGCTCCCCAACTATGGAACTCATTACCACCATACCTTAGAAACATAAAGTCATTATCAAATTTTAAAACCGAACTCAAAACACACCTTTTTAGATCTGCCTTTTCCACATGACACAATTGGTTTGCCTGATTTTACATAGTCTTTATATAGATACATTGTTTTGTTTTATTTATTTTTATCTACTTTTACTTGTTACATTTTATTTGTTTCTGTCACAGTTTTTTTTTACTATTGTACGGTGTCCTTGAGTGCCAGAAAGGCGCCTTTGAAATAAAATGTATTATTATTATTATTATTATTTTCCCATTCAAATACTCAGAAGTGAAGCCGGTGAGGCAGCAGTGAGCTGAGCCTCACCTGGGATTGCGCAACCTCTCGCTAACTGCACTGGCTGCTATTCTATGGGAGCATGTTGGTCCTGTCTGTAAGTCGCCAATAAAATGGTTAAAAAGCATTTAATATATGAACTGATTTTTCATAATGTATTTTATTTATATAATGTACAGTGTTTTTTGTCACCAACTGTGTGTGTAAAGTGTTTCGTGTGCTGAGGAGCGATAAGAAACGGCAGAGAACAGATTCGAGGTGAGGCAGGCAGTTCTCTTGCCTCACCGCTGGGGGCGCTCATGATCCCAGACATTGGTCTTGTGATTCCATATCTGCAGAGTGAGCTAGCCACACAGTAAATAAGTAAAGTACAGCAATATATTTATCGTTTTCTCCTCTGTCCGACGTCAACATGGATGACTGTATTTCTACACTTGAACAGTTTTCTAAAGTGGATTTTCAATTGAAGCAGGAGATGATAACTAAAGGAAGACCAACACCAAAGCTGAAAGGTTTTCTTCGAGACAGTTTGATGATTCTCAAACAAAGTGATATAGCAGAAAAGACATGTCGAGGATAGACTTGGCTTTGGATGAACGGATATGTTTGTGCACAATGAGAGGCAATGGATTTCATCTATAAGTAAAGGTAAGACGGCAATAACTTTTAAGTTTTTTAATGAAATTGTGTTGTGAGCTACAGTTTATATGTGTAAATAATTCAATAAAGAAATGACCCACAAACTACTGATAGATTAGCTAATAGCAGCGGCAGCTATTCTACCGCAGCAATTATTTATTAATAAAACATTAAACATAAAAACATACTACTGCAACGAACAGAATGTTCTATTCTTTGTGCAAAAATATTTGATTGTTTTTTGGTGTTGAACCCTAAAACATAGAACATATAGTGGCATTGTTGTCAATTGCTATGGCAACGAGTCTGTAGCATGGCCGACTGAAACGGCGAGAAAAAAAGCGGTTTTGAGTTGAACTTCTTTTTTCCCTTTTGTTGTGGAGAATACCATGAAATTAATACCTATATTTCCAAGTTTCATTGAATTAACGCGGCTGTGGATGACATGTACAAGAACAGTTCTTTTTGCCCTCCAGCGTTGTACGCATGAGCAAAATTTCAGTACATAAACAACAACATGCAGGGTGTCTTTATGTGTAAATCTGATTAAGTCAGTGGCTGCAGAGGGCGGATAAGGCTGCTCAGAGGACTGTGGGGAGTAGCCTTCCCTCCACCATGGACTGCTACCCATCATGACGCAGGAGTAAAGGGATCCGCATTGTGAAGGACTCCACCCATCCTGCATATAGTTTGTTCCAGCCCCTTCCCTCAAGCAGGAGGGTGAGGACCATGAAAGGCAAGAAAACCAGGCTGAGAAACCATTTCTTCCCTAATAGCTACAATGCATGGTTCTAGAAAATTAAAAGTTTTAATAGGTTGCTTTAAACTATATTAAAAACAACCCCCTTGAGACTTCCATGAGTCACTAAACTGACCTTGTTCAGAAACAAGAGCATGTTTCAACAAAGAGGGACAGTGGCCGTCAACAGGTATGCTCTGTGAAACTGGCTGTGAGGCTGCAAAGCTTGGCTAAATCACAGGGGGAAGCACAGATGAAGGCTGTTAGGAACCAGGCAAATCTTCCTTGATAGATCAGCTTAAACAGTTCGCTTCAGTTCAGGACTGAAGCGAACTCAGTCCAGAACTGTATTCGCTTCAGTTCCCGCTGAGTTCTAACGGGAACTCAAATTACCCGTTAGACCAGTGGCCCCCAAACTACGGCCCGCGGGCCGGATCCGGCCCGCCTCCACATTTGGTCCGGCCCCCTGAACAATACCAGAAAGCATTCAGATTTTTTTTCATATATTGTAATTTCCGGTTTATATGTAGATTTTTCTTCAACCACCAGGGGGCTCTTTAGCAGAAAGTGTGTCCTGTAAACTGTGGGTGTTTGTTTTGCATGGCGCATTGCTGCCATCTGTTGGACTTTTAGGGAACTGCTCGACTTTTATGTTATGTAATCAGTACAGTTGGTAGCGGTAGAGCAGATGAACACACGTCTGTTATGAACGCCGCATTCCGGTCGAGTTCTTCGAAGTAATGCCTGTAAGTAGCAGCTTATACTTCAAAATGAGCCTTTATGTTAACATATGATAAAATAAGTAACTTGTTTATTGAATTAGTTTTGGAAATACCTGCGGGCGATTTGATTATGTGCTACGTCATTGCCAACTAGCAGGCTGCCAAGATTTCTCAGGTCGTTACATAGCATTGCCGCTCATAGCATTCTGAGGTAGCTGTTGTATCAGTTGTACTTATAATGTATGCATCTGAATGTAAAACACTTCTGTAAGCTGCTCTGAGCTCATCCTGAGTTGTTTGTGTTTTGACAGTTTCACTCCATTCTACATGGAAATAAAGGAAGAACCAATTAATCCTGACTCGTGTGAAAGGAGTTTGGCTGATGGTTAGTTTTGGTACAAGATGCCATAGCGAGACCATTACAAAGTGAATCATTGGAAGTCAAAATTGGAAATAAAAGAAAGAAGCGCCCATTAAAACGGAATTAGGTTTTAATAGGGAATTGAAATTTGAGAATGTTGATCAGTTAAATAGCATTGAGGGGAAATGCTATTTAAAAATAATACTGGGATCATTATGAGAATTTGAGGTGTAGATATTAGGATCCAGTAGATGGCAGTAGTGCAACAATAATGGATGCAAGCTGCTGTTGAAATCTAAAGAAGAAGAAGGTGCCCATTTTCTTTTAGCACATGCTAGTAGCAACACGAAGGATCAGCACTTTTACTGTTACAGTTCGGAAACTAATCAGTTCAGTTAAATCTAAACTTGGCAACTTTTCTTTTTCAACGTAATAAATGTGATATTCAGTTGACCTGTTATGACTCAGATGTTGGGTGTCTGCCCCCCTCTGCTGCTGCTGCATCGCTGTGGAAAACCTGGAGCGGAAGAGTTATCTGCGGCTTATATGTGTATGTTTACTGGTTAAAAAAAAAAACTTTGGTGTGCGATGCAGCTCATAAGGAAAATACGGACTATAATATTTCCTGGATTTTTTCTGTGAAGAACCCAGAGAGGTTTATTTGGTTATTATTTATTTCATTAATAGTGTTATTATTTATTTCCTGACTTTTGTTCTGCGAAGGACCCAGAGAGGTTTATTTGATTTTGCTTTCTGGAAAAGAATACATTTTTACATTTAGGCACTTCTGCAATCGTCTCACTTTTTCTGTTACAAACTGACTCGGCCCCCAGCAGAGAAGGAAAAAGTTATGTGGCCCTCACAGGAAAAAGTTTGGGGGCCCCTGCGTTAGACGGAGAGCTGGCAGCACATCGCACGCTCTCAGAAGAAGTAGAGAAAGGGTGCGTGGGGGTGTTTGGAGCGGGGTTCGTGCACGGCAACACACTTACAGACTCCCCGTCTACCAAACAGTCTTTAATAAATTCCTGACCAGAGCATAGATTACCATATTTTGCAATTTTGTGGGATATAACAAAGCTGGAAGAGTAGAAGTTTGTAAAAAAAAAAAAAAATCCTTGTTTGTCTAATAACTAATTGCTATTCTAAATATATTTCACTGTTGAATGAAGATCAAACAGTTTTAGAAAGGAAAACGGCAAATAAAATATTATCAACCTTGCAATCAGTGCAAGCCAAAAATGTTAAGATGGGAAAAAAGGATACTGAAGAGTAGAACAATGTGCGTCTCTGCCACAAACTGCGCTTGGGTGCTCCCATGGATGTAACTCTGAAAACATAGTTAAAAGTTTTAGTTCATGTATAAATTCATCTTATCCGAAAACATCTTTAGGTTTTTTTTGTTTTGTTTTTTTGCTTGAGACATAGCTGCGAGAACAAAACATCTTACTTTTCACACTATGCTTTATATACAACATAGATTTACAAAAAATTGCTCATTCAATTCAATTTAATGCGTCGCAAAATTTTGGATGACAACCTCCAAAATTTGGATGCAACGCTACTCGTTACATCCAAAACTAGCCCAGCCTCCAGGTGTTGTTACGGCCCTGCGTTTGTTGTCAGAGTGCAGCACACAGAGCTCCTACTGCGGCTCCACAACTCAGATGGCCCTCTGCACACCTTAATATTAATATTACCTTAATATTAATGACTATATTGGCATTACGGACACGTTCATTCGTCTTCATATTAGTCTCAATGTTTGCAGTTTTCTGGAGCGCAATGCGAAGCTCGACGTCATTCACAGCAAATATATTACCTTGACATTAACAAAGACACAGCGGGACGGATCATCCAGGAAATGATGCGCCTGGAAGGCCTGACTAAAACTAACCGGATGTCAGAAAAATTCTGAGATTTATTATGTGTCCCTGCTTATTTCCAAGCTCAAATAAATAACTTCACATTCAAAAACAAGCTCAAAAAAGCGCAACCTACGACTCATAACATTTGCAAGCGACTTTAGAAAAAAAACAAGCTGCTTATAATAATCGGACTTGGCGAAACTCCAAATAGTTCCCGTTTTTCCAGCAACAAAATGCACATCTCTTTCCTCCTTCCATTGTTTACATTTCTGTAGCATACCGTTGCAACAGTTGCATAGAAACTGTTGCAACAGTTCTCTCAAGACTGCTGCTTCATGCTAGGTTTTTTTTCTTTTTGTTGGATCCAAGAATTTCACAGGTTTTGTCAAGAACAAGTTGAAGAATTTTTTAATTAGATTTTTGGGGCTACATCTGCCCACATTGGGGAAAATTGGATTTTTACCATGTTTTCCACGTAAAGAATGGAACAACCCGTATGATATGAACTTCTCTCTCCCCATCTCTCTCTTTTTGAATGCATTACATTCAAAAAGTTCACTGAGCCACAGTTTTTGGGAAAGTTAAACATGGTTGGATGACTTTTGCAACCTATCAACGTTTTTCTGATTTGTTGAATTTCTTACTGTGCTGTACTTGATGAGCTCTTCCAATTAAAGTAATGAAAATCTTACTGGAAGTTGAAGAAATTTGATTATTGAGATTGTCACCTTTAACAGTTCTGCACTGTGTTAAAGGATGTGCTCAACAAAATTATCAGAGGTTTTATTGGTTGCTTTGACCAAGAAAGTAAACAAAATTCTTGAAGTCTATTCTTTACAGGTTTCTAAAACAATTCACCCCAATTCCAAGAGGATCAGCTATTAACGGATGTGGCAGGGAGGTTTGGTTAGCTGCTGGCTACTTTAATTCCTTTCTCAAGTAAACGTGTTTCTTTACCGGGTGAGACCACCTCCATCTTCTTTCATATCGCTTTTTATTTAACCGCCGAACCGAACACATGCGCTTCTTTTCTACAAACCGTTTTACAGTCATTGGCCAAGAACACGGGAGCTAGAATTCTGATTGGCAGACATCTTTGTCTATTATCTACAGTTTAGTTGAGGCGGGCCGTTTGGTCCAATGCTCGCTTTGCTTGAAAAGCCATAAGTCTGGCCCCCAGATGGCGCTCTTTAAGCCCGGAGACTGCAGTTTGGTTGAGGTGGACCGTTTGGTCAAAAGCAGGAAATCCGGCCCCCAGCCAGAGCTCTTTAAGCCCTGACTGGTAAAAATAGTACATGATCGATTTTTTAAAAAAAATGTTGTCGGTCAAGATGACGGATAACAAAAAAGTCTAGCGAGACCTCTGATCCAAGGAGTGATTTATCATAAAGTTGTTGAATGTTAGAGTCATTCTTTAGAAGTAACTAGCTAAAACACAATGCCCTTCCAAATCGCACCCCTTAGGTACTGAGGGATACGATTTTCTTTGTCTGAGTAGCACTAGTGTTTTTCTATTAAACTACCATGTTAGATTTTTCCAGCATTTTCTGGTTCTTTTGCTCAATATGTTTTAGAAGAGAATTATAAGCAGAATAACAAATAATGAAAAATCTGCAGATTCCCTGCTCCGCTGGAGCAGCCAAACAACATCCCTTGCGTTGACTTTGCAGCTCACTCCGTGGGCTTTGAACCCAAATAAAGCAATCTGTGAATTGTCATTCTATTATTGTAACTTCACCTGCAGCGGAACTTGCTTTCATCAACAATGTTGATAGAATTATTTTTTTCCTCGTATTTATGCCATCTAGTGTGACGGATGCTAATGCCAAAGGCCAAAGATAGGGGTGGAGAATACGCATTCAAGCCAATGGTGAAATGCATAACAAAGATCTCATTGCAACTAAAATTCAACAAGAATGCAATTAACCAGTACAAGAATATACTATGCCACTCTTAATCTTATTTTTAGAGCAGTTACTAAACAATATGTTTCGTTATTTTTTAGGGGTTTTTTTATTCTCACCACTTGTCCAGTGTTGGGGTTCTTGTGTGCATACGGTGGTCCTCTGATATGGTTCCACATTTGGCCAGAAGTCATTATCAAGGCAAAGCACTGAAGTAATAAAAAAAAAATAAAATAATAAAAAAAATAAAAATAGTCCCAGATGAGATGTGACTCATCTCATCTCATTTGGGACTATTTTTATTTTTAAATTACTCACATCTCATCACATTTCAAGGACAAACTGCACCAAATTCCTTTTGATTTTATGTAACAAACCTATGTTGCATACTAATTTTACCTCATGAACTGGGTTTGCATAGGAAATTTCAGCGAAACATTGCAAGTACTTTACACTGTAAGAGCATGAAACAAAAATAAATATCCTCACATTGCAGTGACATAAAACGTAATGTAATGAAAAGCTGGAATACAGAATTACATTTATGTCTCAATATTAATTTAGGGCAATTCTAAACATAGGTTTTTATGGAGTGAAAATGGTCTCAAAATATCTGTGCGTGTGTAAAAATATCTGCGTGTGTAATACTGGATTTGCTGTGGAGCAGTTTGGTCACGCCACTTTAGATTCCAGTGAAATCCGAAAGTTTCACGTTGGGTACAATTTTGGATTGTAGCGCTTCCGATGCAAAGGCCTAACATGTATAGGTGTGTGATTGTTACCAGTGCAGAAAAGGCCCAAACATTCTTGTTAAAAAGAAATTCCAAATTATTCCTTCGTAGATATGCCAATCCACCAATCACAGCCAGGAGAAAGCCCAACAAGAGAGGTCCTGCGTAGTTGGGTGGACGAATGACACGGATCTAAGACAGAAAAACATGACAAATTATTTTTTCAATTACAAGTCATATTACCCTTGTATTCAATATTTGGCTGTACTTTAGATTTTTTTCAATAACAAAAGCACTGCAATCAGTAACTTCACTTCAGATTTGCAATTACTAGACCCAAATGCTTACTTGAACATCTGTCCTGTCTGCCACCCATCTAGCCAACTGGTCAGCAGAAAACCCTCTGACCTGCAGCTCATAGGTGTCTGATTGGCGAGGTTTCCCTTTGGGTGGGAAGTGGAGGAAGGTTGGAGCAGAGTTCATATTAAGCTGCAGAAAAACAGAAAAAATTTGGCATGTGTATGTGAGGGTTTATACAAGTTTAACTTAAATTTACTGCTGTTTAAAATCAGCATCCAAGGTTCTCCCAGAAAACTTATTAAGCCCAATGGTAGGAGGTCTAGGGGAGTCCCAATAGACCAATCATATTTTTGTGTAAATACGTTTAAAAGTTGTCAGGAATTGTAATAATATGACTGTGTAATTACATATTATTGGAAGACAATGCTGACAATGCTTAAGCACACAACTACAAAGTCTTTAAAACAGCAAACACAAAAATCTAACAATTTTTTCTTTGCTCTTCAGTTAATCCTACTTAAGTAATCAGCAACTGGATTTGTCTTAAAACAAGCTATGTAATGCTGGTCACACTCAGAGTGAACTCAGCAGCCCTCAAATGCTTGAATTTTAACACAGACCATAGATCTAGAATATAAATACTTGTTTACTGAGAAAGACAATGCTATTAAATATGATTTAATGGTTTTCCACAAAGATAAATTAAAAGATTTTAAATAGCTTAACTTTTAAATTTAAGATTTAAAGAAATATACAAGTTTTCTTTGTAAAAGTGCAAAGAATACTCTTCATAGTTTGATTGCTTTGTTACAATAGCTACAATCTGATGAGTTTAATCGTCGTGTTTGTATACAAATCCATCTGAGCAAATAGCCAATTATCACTGATTGCTTTAAAGCTTCGCCAAAACAGAATACACTTAAATCTCTCACATTGCACCAAATCTGTATTGAACTGCTGTTAATGGTAGTGATGTTCTTAGCAGAAAAAGGGCCCCCTAAATTATATTCACATAAAATCTTGGTCCAGCCCTAGTCACATTTACAAGTAAAAAAGGTTAAAAGAAAAATTACGTTAGATCAGTGGTTCTTAACCTGGGTTCGATCGAACCCCAGGGGTTCGGTGAGTCGGTCTCAGGGGTTCGACGGAGCCTCTGTCGCGGAGGTAAAGACACACTTGTGTAAAGGTAGGTTGGAATAAGAAAGGTTCGGTGAATGCGCATATGCAACTGGGGGGTTCCGTACCTCAAAAAAGGTTAAGAACCACTGCGTTAGATTGACAAGTATTTGTATGTAATATACTAGGGGTACAAAATTCAAGTATTTATTGTATTAAGTCTTCTTTGTTCAGTAGCGTCTGCCGCTTGGTAAAATATGGGAAAAATATTACAAATACATCAACTCCAGTTTATGAATTATTATCTCACTGTCATGATCGTGTTTCTGTGCGTTTATTTTTTTAGTTTTTTGTAGAGATGTGCCGATCAGGTTTTTTCCTGCCAATACCGATCACCCATGAGGGCCGATCACCGATACGGATCACAATCATTATTATTTTTTTTTAATCATAAACACTACCGATTACATTATGTGGAAAAAGGAACCATGAATTCACCTTAATTATCAAAAAAGTTATCAAAAACTTGTTTTTAATAACTTTTTCCAAGAAGAAAACTAAACAAAACAGGCATTGTGCAAATTGTACTACAATCAATAATACTATCTTTAACAGACTGATAACATATGAAGGCTCTGAAGAGGCTAATTAATGCAAAGGGCCAAAATAAAACCTCTCAACATTGCCAAAAAATTCAAGTATAAAACTTAACATTCAAAGGCAAATACAGGTTCCATTACAATAAACAATCCTGAGTTACTGAATGAAAACTTCCTGTTAGCATGGCGGCTAGTTGATTACTGCTAGCTCTGAGTGGCTGTTTCTGACTGAGCAGAGTAATTATGCAGAACAGGGAGGAGATGAATTATTTTTTTAGAGATTATCTGTCTCATGTTAGGACAGCGAAAGTTTTAATACGTATGTAAAATGTAATTTTTTAGGTTAGATGCTGCAGCTTTAAACAGAGGTTTGGTGTGAGAGTCACTACCAGGTGGAGCAGAAGCGGCGCTCCGTCTGTGAAATATTACTACCTGTAGCGCGTAGCAGCGGTTAAACAGCGAGAACAGAACCAGCGTCTTACATCGCAGCTCGAAGATTTAAATAATTTTGCGGGTTATTTGTTTAGCTTTCTGACCGTCATGCTAATCCAGGTGAGTGTTTGTAGCTGTGCGCTGCTTCACCTGCTATCTGATCCTTTAATATGTCTTTTTTACTGCAGTGACGACGTAGCAAAACTCCGTCAGGTATAGCATTGTTTTTATGCCATATTAGATTCGATGTGTTGATGCATTTTTACGAGCCGTACCCGCCTGCGGGATTCAGCTTCCTGCGCCGGCGGAGACTGCCGGACCCGCCTGCGGGATTCAGCTTCCTGCGCCGGCGATGACCACCGGAACCCCACGAGGGGTTCGCCTCCTGGTTCTCCGCCCACTCTGTTGGGTAGTTTTTTTGTTCTGACTCTGGCCCTCCTTCCGTCGCCCCTCCGCCCACCCTGGTGGTTTGTTTTTGGTTTATTGGGACTGTTTTCTTTTGGGCGTCTGGTAGCCGTCGTTGAGGAGGGGGTACTGTCATGATCGTGTTTCTGTGTGTTTATTTTTTGAGTTTTTTGTGTTCAGTTTCCTTCCTGTGAGTCTCTGTCTCTGCGGCTTCCCCGTTGATTGTTTCCCAGGTGTGTCTCGTTCCCTTGATTACCCCTGTGTGAATTTAGTCCCACCTGTTGTCTGTGTTCTTTGTCGGGTCCTTGTCTATTGTCAAACGTACGTCTTACGTCCTGGTCTATGTTAGTTAGCCTTCACAGTAGAACTGGGAAGTCCTATGTCAGCGTCAGCTCTAGTTGTCAGTCTTCTGTGTATCAGTGCTACCGGTATTAGCTGCGTGCTATATTCTTGGCTGTGCCGCCTGTTCTGGACTGTGAGCCTCATCATTAAATTCATTATTTTCATCACATCCTGGGTGTACCTGCGTTCTCTCCTCACCACTATCACCTCCACAATATGACACTCACCATCTGAAAGACATCAGATCCTTCATCAAAATCCACTGATGCAAAGAAGATTCTGTTAGTAAAGGCAGAGGAATAGTGCCAGGAGTTAGCTAGCACATGAAACTCCTCATCAGCTTGTCTGAAAAAAAAATGGAAAGTTGCATTCAAATTAAAGTAGTATGTGTCACAATTCAATATTGCAGGAGAAAAAACAGAGAAGACAATTTTTTGGTTGGACAAGTCAAAAGAATCAATATGATTTAATGAAAAAACTCAATCTGAAGAAAAAAATATTCACAAAAACTCCACAAAAAAAACTAGGATTTACTTAACCTTAAGCAATCTCTTATAACCAGTTTTTTCAGACAGAGTGGCATTAATATATCCTCAAAGGCCACTGTGTGGGATTTTTTTATATGCCTCTACTCCAACAAACATGAATAAAAAGCCCAAATTAATTCCCCAACACGTCAAGTTCTGCAAATAGTGATCCACCCCACTGACTGAACCAGGAAACCATGTCCCAGGTAGCAAGCATATGTTCAGACAATGTTTAGTGTATGTCCCCAGAAAGCCAAATGTTCACCCACTTTGAAAAAAATGTTTTTCCAGCAAATGTATTTAATCAGTTTTTATATCTATTAAACCTTTGTGGCCATTTATTATTTTTCACCAAATCTCCGTTTGTTTTATTAAAACAAAGTGTGCATTTCTAATGTTCTCTGAACATCTTTCAGATACTTTTTATGCTGGGTTGCAGACATGTGACTCGGATGACGCGGGAAATTCAGATGGGGGTCAGGAAGTGGATTTCTCCGGTTCAAAACAGAGAAAAATGGATCACAGCGAGTTCACTAATGCCCTAAAAGAGGTGACCCAGAAGAGGCATTTTGAAAAAAAGTATGCGTATACTTAGGATATGATCCATATTGTCTCTGTAAAATAAGACTCGTCATATAATCTTGAGGATTTACTCAGCGTCGAGGCGATCGACATAACTATCTGGTGCTGCAGATATTATATTATACGATGAGCCAGATGAAAGCTTTCAAAAGCCTGCAAGCATACAATTATTTTATTTCAGGTTGGGTTAGGATCAAAAGAAGCATTAAATGGTTGTCGACTTGTTTCTGCCTGGGTGAGTAGTGAATTGTGCCATTTCAAGTAGTCTATGATGACAATGCCATCGCTGACTCAAATAACAAGCTAGCCCATGTTATTTCAATGTGGTTGGATCTACTTGTACATTTATTTAGCTTTAAAAAAAAACTTCCATATGGCACTTAAGCAATCCAAAGGGATCCTTTGCCTAGTCTTATTCTGTCCATAAAAAAATTGTGCACTGTGTCCAAAGATCAGTATTCAAATAATGGTTTTAGGTCTAAATTTTTTATTTATTTATTTACTTTTCTCCATAATTGTGCACTGATTGCATTGTAACCAAAGGTAAATGTCTCTTTAAGGTATAGTGAATAGTAATTTAAAAACATCTACATGATGAGCATTATAGCTTTCACCACCTCTAAATCTAGACTAAAAAACCCACCTGTTTAGAGATGATTTTGAACCATGGCACTAAATAACATTTTGATCTGTAATGACAGCACTTGGCAAAATGTAATGTTTTAGTTTATGACTGTGTGTTCTATGTGAATGTATTTTTATGATGTAAAGAAATTTGAACTGCTTTGTTGCCAAAATTAGCTATACAAATAAATTGATTGAGTCATCTTTTACAGCTCTGGAAGAATACAATGATTCATAGAACTATTTACATATATGATTGCTGTCTTCTTGTGAAGTTAAAATTTCCCCATTTTCTGATTTCACCTTGTTAATTGTACGGTTACTTTCCATTTTTCTTAATTGCCTTGCCAATACTTAATTTCGCTCTTCCCCAAATTCCAAATATTTCTGTTGTGTAAAAATGTGTGTCCTGGTAATGTGATTTGACAGTAATTGATTATATTTGTATCTTAGCAATAAAAATATATCGCTAAGGTATAATAAGAGAGATATATAAGAGATAATATTTTATGAGTTTCTGTGCAGGGGTATGTAGCATATTCTTATCCACACATCTAATTTGTTGCTCCGAGTCCACCAACTCTGCTTGATTCCTTTTCTTCCTTGCTGATTGAAAAGATATAATAGTTCCCCTCAAATAAGCTTTCAAAGTTTCCCACAGTATTGATGGAGATGTTTCAGGACGATCGCTCATTTTATAAAAAAGAAATCTGTTCTTTGATAAATTTACATAATTCTGGCTTTTCAACAGTTATCGATCTACTTTCCATGTTGTTTCATCTTGATTCTAATGACCTAATTGTAAAGATAAAGAAAGAATGGCATGGTCTGAAGTGGCTATATCGTGATATTTTACTTCACTGGTACAACGCAATAATTTCGCATCCACCATTAAATAATCAATTCATGTGGACACATTGTAAACATTTCAGTGAAATGAATAGGCTCACCGCTGTCGGTTAAAAATCCTCCAGCTACCGAACAAATTATAATTTTTTCAGATATTCCCTCAGGAATATGAAGAGCCATTTCAGCCAAAATTAAATAAAGAAACAAATAAAAATGAGTAGAAGAAATCAAAAAATGAAGAAAATGAGTGAAATAAATAAAAAATGTGTTAAATAAATGATTTTGCTTTTTCATTAATCCAATTTTTCATTTATTTATTTTTCATATCAAATCTCAATTTGCCTTTTTTCATTTATCTATTTTTCATTTAACCATTTTTTAATTTAGCTTTTTTATTAACCTGATTTTTTATTTCCCAGTTTCAGTAAACAATTTCTCATATATTCCTTTTTTATTTACCCATTTTTCTTTATATGAGAAATTGATTAATGAAACTGGGGAATAGAAAATCGGGTTAATGGAAAAAGGAAATTGAAAAATGGTTGAATTAAAAAACAGATTAATGAAAAATGGGTAAATAGATAAAGGGATAAATGAAAAATGGACAAATGCAAAATAGATAGATGAAAGAAATTGAGAAATTAATAATCTGAAAAAGAAATAAATGAAAAAACACAGTCGAACGCCTTCTCCAAGTCCACAAAGCACATGTAGACTGGTTGGGCGAACTCCCATGCACCCTCCAGGACCCTGCTGAGGGTGTAGAGCTGGTCCAGTGTTCCACGACCAGGACGAAAACCACACTGCTCTTCCTGAATCCGAGGTTTGACTATCCGATGGACCCTCCTCTCCAGGACCCCTAAATAGACCTTACCAGGGAGGCTTAAGAGTGTGATCCCCCTGTAATTGGAGCACACCCTCCGGTCCCCCTTTTTAAACAGGGGAACCACCACCTCAGTCTGCCAATCCAGGGGAACTGCCCCCGATGTCCATGCGATATTGCAGAGTCATGTAAGGCAACACAACCCTGCAACATCCAGAGCCTTAAGGAACTCCGGGCGGATCTCATCCACCCCCGGGGCCCTGCCACCGAGGAGCTTTTTGACCACCTCGGCGAACTCGTCCCCAGAGATTGGAGAGCCCAACCCAGAGTCCCCAGGCTCAGCTTCCTCAATAGAAGGCATGTTGGTGGGATTGAGAAGGTCTTCGAAGTATTCCGCCCACCGACCCACAACGTCCCGAGTTGAGGTCAGCAGAACACCATCCCCACTATAAACAGTGTTGGTGCTGCACTGCTTCCCCCACCTGAGACGCCGGATGGTGGACCAGAATCGCCTCGAAGCCGTACGGAAGTCTGTCTCCATGGCCTCTCCAAACTCCTCCCACACCCGAGTTTTTGCCTTAGCGACAACCCGAGCCGCATGCCGTTTCGCCCGCCGGTACCCATCAGCTGCTTCTGGAGTCCCACAGGCCAAAAAGGCCCGGTAGGACTCCTTCTTCAGCTTGACAGCATCCCTCACCGAAGGTGTCCACCAACGGGTTCGAGGGTTGCCGCCGCGACAGGCACCAACAACCTTGCGGCCGCAGCTCCGATAGGCCGCCTCGGCAAAAGAGGTACGGAACATGGTCCACTCAGACTCAATGTCCCCCACCTCCCCCAGAACGTGTTTGAAGTTCTGCCGGAGATGAGAGTTGAAGCTCCGTCTCACAGGGGACTCCGCCAAACGTTCCCAGCAGACCCTCACTACACGTTTGGGCCTGCCAGGTCTGACCGGCTTCCTCCCCCACCACATCACCAAGTAGTGGTCAGTGGACAACTCCGCACCTCTCTTCACCCGAGTGTCCAAGACATACGGCCGCAAATTCCACGAGGAACACGAGGATGAGGATAAATTTTTAATTTATCTATGAAAAATAGATAAATGAAAATGAGAAATTGATATGAAAAATTGGGTTAATAAAAAAGCTAAATTAAAAAATGGTTAAATGAAAAATAGATTAATGAAAAATGTGTAAATGAAAAAAGGCTAATTGAGAAATAGATATGAAAAATAAATAAAAGAAAAATTGGGTTAATGAAAAAGCTAAATAATTTATTTAACAAATTTTTTATTTATTTCACTCATTTTCTTCTTTTTTTATTTATTTCATCCATTTATTTATTTATTTAATTTTGGCTGAAATGGCTCTCCATACAGGAAAAGGTTGGCATTAGAAGACAGTGCTCTACATGAGGATGAGCTGTCCAAGTATATATCTAATACAAGGTTCAGGTCCCTTGCTGTGATTAGGCTGGTTTGTGAAATGTCTGGGTTTGGGCCAAGATATGTTGTAAAAAAGAGTAGAGTCTATTTTGGGGCAACAATCAAGCTAATGAGTACAGAATACAATTCCCCAACTAATGTCGGATATATGGCTTCTGTATTGGATATATACATCTATATTTATGGGTAAAGGTAGTGGCGCAACTACACATTATTCAGGTGGATGCGAAAACAGAGATTGGCGTCCCCCCATCCCCTGAGGCGACGATACGTGAAAGGTAAAACTCGCTACATTTACGTCGTTATGTGCGCGAGGTGAAGGAGCATAAGGCACGCTGAAGTGTATGGGAAAACATCATCAGCACGCCGCCCCCTCCAGACGGGGTTTTGGCGCCCACTCTGGTGCTGCGCCCCTATGCGTTGCATACCCTGCATACCCACTTTTTGCACCACTGGGTAAAGGGTGTACCTTTTTGAATAATATATCCATACCTCTAGCTCTAACTGCGCAAGTAGAATGATAAGCTTGCCCGGTCCACCTGCATCTCAGTTTTATGCACTCATTCTAATTCCACCCCTTCAAACAAAATGCTTGCAGGTAAACCTGCAAAGTAAGGCGCAACCCCTCTAAGGAACTTATAAAGAACAAACAAATCTAAAAGTAACACTTGCATAGCAAACACATTAACCTAGTCAACTACTAACTTTCCTTATCATAACCTCAAATAGAGGTTCAAAATAGCTCTGCAAAGCACCGAACACACACAAGTAGTTGAAATTATCTGAAAAAGCATAAAAACAGGCTCTATAGACTGCATATTTCTAAATATCAGTCTACCCCAAAATGTCACTAAAACTTAATGCAGCTGACTATTTAACCAGAACAAAAGTTCTAAACATAAGTTTAGTTGGTTAAAAATCACAGGACTGTTCAGGCTTTTTAAACCACCAGATTCCAGTCACTTCACATCTACATCAGGTGTCTGCATTGTCTCTACTCAAGCCAAAGTGGAGCTCTGGGCTTCTCTCACTCTTTGAACATAATTTCTGTTCCTCTGAAAGTCATTCTCTGTTTTGCCATAAAAAGCCCATACCGAACTCATGGTTTGTTCTGAAGTAGCACCATTACTTAACCTGACCATTGCCTTGCTGTGAAATTCCACTCAAATAAAATCTCGCTTAAATTACAGCAGTCTGGACATTCTCCCCTTCGTTTGGACTTTCTCCAGTAGATTTTCTATAGGGCCAATCAGTGAACACAAGGAGAAGTTGTGAACATTTGAAACATTTCTGGTGTTTCAAATGTCTGTTTAAAAAGGCTTTTTGACTCCCCCTTCAATTGTTTTATTGTTGATGTCTTATTGCAAAACCCACTACATTAAAATTGATGTTCTTACTTTATTCTAATGAAGTTTTTACTGTTAAGGTCTCTTTTGTACTTGCATGTATTGTAGAACAAAGTATGTTTTTCTTTTTATCATTACTTCTACCAATATTAATATGAGTTATTTCAGTGAACATTGTTTGCAATTGTTCACTGAGTGTTTAATTCTGATGTTTGGTAAACAATGCCTGCAAATGTTCACTGAATGTGGTGACGTTGTCTAGCTGTTCAATTCTATCTATTGTATCATGAGCTAGATGTGCAAAAAATAGAAATAAGTAAATTTAGTCCAATTTTGACTGCCTACTAGAAATATTTTAACCCCACCTTACTCAGTCCAATCACCCCCATTTCAGACTGAATGTTGGTTAAAGGCTAAATTATGATTTAACCCGTACAAGATAGAAAAAAACTGCCGTTGTATTTAAGGATTAGCTTTACTTTGAAAAAAACTTTATGTTGACTATTTAACACTTTTCTCCTTCAAAATAGCATGTAATTTCTCTTAATTCCTGGTGATATGAACGGTAAGCAGTGTACGTTTATTTAATTCCCGACTGGGGACAAAGAAATTAAAAACAATTTAACTATGACAGTTATATCAATGTAGATAACTATAGCAGTAGAAGGTGGTAATAATTCATCATAAATAATAACCTTACTTGCAAACGCCACATTGCCTCTGCGGTTGTAGTGCTGTGAACATGATGAACACGGAGTAGTTTCTTGGAGGAGCCTTGACAAAGCGACGGAATTTCTCTCCATTCATTCTGATGACTGAACGCTTCGAGGTCCAGTCCATCATCTGAGTCACCTTATCTGATAGCAAAGTCTGCACGTCACACACACACAAACATAAGCTAACTATTTTGTAATAAAAGCATTAACCCTCCTTTCGTCGGCTCAGTCAGTGTAAAGAATTATCTTGGAACCGCCGTTTAAGTTCTCACAGAGTCCAACCCAGAAGTTAACAACCACGACTGCGGTTTGTTTAAATGAGAAATAACTAAACTCACATGTTGAAACGCGTTAGCTAGCTGTCAAAACAAGAAAAAGACAAACGGCGGTTGTCTTTTAAAAGTTGCCAAGCATGACTCTAAATTTTGGAACTTTCTTCTCTGTATGTTATTAACGACTTCTTACCTCTTTCTTCCTTTGAGCGTCACTGGGCTCATGGCAGAAAAAGAGAATAAAAATTAGCGTACTGTAAAGTTTCCCAAACATTCTACTACACTTTGTACACTCCTGTCAGCTAGGCGCCTGCCCACACTCCAACGCTTCAGTCCTGTCAGCCTCCCATTGGTTGTTTCTTAGCCAACCAGAGACTACAAGTGGGGACGAGAAGTATGAGGATATTATAACAGTACGTCAACGATGCCGCCATATTGTGAGTACTTGTCTAGCTACTTTGGCAGGCAGTTTTAATATAAAATCGGTTTCACCGCAATTACATTCCAGATATCGGAAAATGGTTTATGACTAGACGTATTAGTAAATTAAAATATTTCATTATATTTTGACCAGACAAAATACCTATTTGAGATATCTCGGATTACATTCTGACTACTGGAAATGTCATCAGATTTACCACTGAGTTGTGTGGAGTCGTCAATTCAAGATATTTACAGTAAAGTACTGACTGTATAATTAAATTATTACTAGTCATAAAGTAATTTCAAGATATCTAGTTTTTAGTTTTGACTAGTCCATTAAAATTAGATACAAAAATGCTTTAAAAAGGACAAAGGAAAATAGTTGTAGTGCATTAATTCAAATTATTCAAAGAGTTTTTGTAGATAGTTACAGAGCCCTCCAGGGGACATGGGGATTTTTTTTTTCTGTTGCGTTCCCTCGCAATAATCTACTGATCAGTTCATGCGGCCTAATTGAATACTGTAAAGCCTTTCTTACGGTGGCCGCCGTACTTTCTGCTTTAATACAAGCTTATGTAAGGTTTTTCCATGGACTATTGAGTTATTATTGTGGTGTAATCAGTCATCTGATTGTATCTCTGTTGTTCATCTGGATGGTTTAAATGGCTGCTTTCAGCACCGTTCCATCTTAACCTTAATAGACATAAACATGCAGTAAATAAATCAATTTTCAGTCAGTTTTTTGCACCAGAGTTAATATACTGCTCAAAAAAATAAAGGGAACACTTAAACAACACAATATAACTCCAAGTAAATCAAACTTCTGTGAAATCAAACTGTCCACTTAGGAGCAACACTGATTGACCCGACGAGGGTCCCTGTGGTCAATCAGTGTTGCTTCCTAAGTGGACAGTTTGATTTCACAGAAGTTTGATTTACTTGGAGTTATATTGTGTTGTTTAAGTGTTCCCTTTATTTTTTTGAGCAGTGTAATAATAAACACGTTTTCACTGAGGCTCTGTAAGAGCCATATGAATGTAATAAGTCAGTGTTTCCCAACCCTGGTCCTCGAGGCACACCGCCCTGCATGTTTAGATATTTCTCTGCTTTAATATGCCTGATTCAGCTGATTGCAGTTTAGCAAACACTTGTCAATTGAAATCACCTGTGCTAAAGCAATGTAACACCTAAAACATGCAGGGCAGTGCCTCGAGGAACAGGGTTGGGAAACACTGAAATAAGTAATTAATGATATGACAGGAGCAGCGGCTTTGACACCTGGTGGTGGGCGTGTCGATGTGGGCGTGACGTCATCAAGTATGAATGGGAAGGTGACTGGCTGCTGGCTCTGTGTGTGAGGAAGCGGGTGAGCGGGGTGGTCAGTCCTCGCAAAGTTTGGAGCATAATAAAAATTTTATAAATCGACAATTGTGACAGAACAAAGAGGCTTGTAGTTGATTGATATACGGACAGATGAGATTCCCTAAGTTAACCCAGTGAGCCCCTCTTCCTCCATTAGTTTGCTGTGTTTTATAATAATAAAAATGTATTATTATACATTTTTATTATTATAAAAGCTTGCTCTCAAGCTTCTTCCTGTTCTTCTCCTTGCTGTCTCTAATCTTGACTTTGAGCTGCTTCTGTATCTCATTCCCTACAGGCTCTTTTTTTCATGTTTAATAGTTTCTTTAGTTCACCGGTGATCCAGGGTTTGTTATTCAGGAAGCATCTCACTGTTCTGGTGGGGATGGTGCTGTTCACACAGGAGTTTATGCAGGAGGTCTCACACTCTGTCATGGAACTGATGTCATCTCCATGTGGCTTGCAGAGAGTAGTCCAATCTGTAAACTCAAAAGAAACCCTGTAGGGCTTTTTTTTTCTTCCTGTGACAATTTCCTAAAAGTCCTTTTTCTTTACAGATAGTCTCTGAACGAGGGGTTTATATTCTGAGCAGAGAAGAACAAGGTTGTGATGTCATTTACACTAATGAATCCTTGATATATGTGTAAAACAAATCAAATGTTTTGTTTTCTCAGGTGGAGAAGCTTACAAACCAGTGAAACATTGGTAAATTAACAGATATCGCCACAAAAGAACTGTTTCTTAGCACCAGTGTAACTGCTGGAATCACATGCACTATCAGCAACAGGGTTTAATGAGGGTATAATGTAAACAGCTACCAAAATAACACTGGTGAACTTTTGGTAAATCATATGGAAGAAAAAGCCAATATTTTGTTAACAGTGGACCTGCTATAATCAGTGTAACGGGTGGTATCAATGAGTCTCTAGAAGTCATTCAGCCAGGTTTCAATGAAATCTTTTATTCTGGGGGAGAAGAGTAAAAACAAATGAACCTCCTCTTCAACTCTCTCTCCCTGACTCCAGCCCACAGCAGCGCAGAACAAGGCTGAGTACTAACATTTTTTTCTCAGATTCAACAAAAGTCAACAACAACAAAAAAAATAAACTAAAAAGAGGAGGAGAAAAACGCCACCTGGTGGCCACAATAACACAATACAGTGGGACAGAGTTAAATAAACAGAGATAAAAAGTATAACTTAAAATAAAAACACATACCTGGGGGAGAAGAGTAAAAACAAATCAACCTCCTCTTCAACTCTCTCTCCCTGCACTCCAGCCTAAATGTGAAAATAAAAACAATGTTCAACCGGAGTGTGCTGGATTAGCACCGGTTGTTCGCGCCAAAATTTAAAAAAGAAAATGATAATAACACTGGTTATAAAAACCCACAATGATGGTCAAAACTGCAAAATAACACACTAACAAACAACAATAAATAACATATGGTAAAGACCTCAACATAAACAACAACATCCGTTGAGAAAACATATATCGCAGCAGCGAACTTTTCTCTGACTTACCCACAGCAGCGCAGAACAACAAGCCCACCTCGCTGCAGCAAACAGGAAGAGGCGGGACGGACCACTGTCAGTCTCATACCTTATTTGGAAATGGGACCATTGCACTCGGGAAGTGAAGGGGGCGCTATTTCCGCTTGTATTTTCTTTCGAAATCTGTGATATATTTTCACCTTTAGGACGGAGTTTCACTCTCACAATGTATTTGAACTTCTCTCTTTTATTTACTTCAGCACAGCTCACAGTTTTTAGCAAATTCTGTAGCTTTTGATATACTTCTAAATCTGCTCCTTAGTCGCATCTTTTCGGGCCTGCTACTGCCTCTAGTGGCGTGGGGGTGGTAACACAACTAATCTAATTACATTACTAAATCAGAAAACCACAAAGTATTTATTATTTACTATTACTTTCGGCATTACTGGCACCGTAAAAGATAAATGATCTTATAAAACAACTTTTTTTTCTTCATTTTCTTACGTATGTAGAGCTAAATAAATGACAAACAATACCTTTATACATTATAAATAATTTCTATATATCTCCATCAATTATAGGAGGAACAAAAGACATGAGACCTGAAAAACAACATAATCAGTTATAATAAAATTACCATTCGCAATGTTTACGTAAGAAATTTAACTGAGCAAAAGTCAATAATAAATTAATTAGGTACAGAAGAATAACAACCCAGGTTGTTACAAGCAGGGTTGTCATCCCTAAAAAAAAATAACGCGCTGGGCGGTTGCCCATACTCCCCATGTCAGAAACCACAATTGTCTGCACCATTAAACATAGCAATTAACGGTAAACAACGCTAAACTATGAACACTGTCCAAGGCGTAACAAGAAGTAACCAAGCAGAAGGAGGTGACTGTTCTCATCCTCCCTCCTGCTGCAACATCTGCCACCATGACAGGTGACAAAAACAAATTACAATGAGCATGCTCTGCGTTCTTATGTTCTTGTGTTATTTATTGGCCAATTTTATATATATATATTTTTTAATGAAATAAAATAATAATAGCTTCTGCAGTCCACGCAGAGCATTACAAGAACACAGAACGGCTCTCAGTGAGGCTTCAGTCCTATCAACCTTAGTAAAGATTTGTCCGGAAGAATCGGATCGTTCCTGAATGTCATATCACTATATTGCACTTTGGTCACAGTGTTGTCCCATAAATGCGACCCCTCAGTCAACACCTCCACACAATAATTCAGCGCATGAGTGACAACTTTTTTTCATCACAGATGCAACATGTGTTTCAGTCAATACAGCTAGCTTTGCTAGCATCACGTCCACAGATCTTACCTTTCTTTAAGCTTTCCTTCAATTGACGCTAAAAGTTGGACAAGTCCCACCATCTGTGAAAGCGAAACGCTGCTGATTTTACATGTCACCATATCGTATGATTTATGCAGCTATTATATTACTGACAATTAGACGGACATCTTCTCCCGCTCAGAGGAAACCACTGCGCATGTCTGGAGCTCCGCGTGAGAGTAAAGGTGGAGCCGATGGGTGACAACAGACACTAAGTCACGTTACTGCTTGGATTTTACAGCGTCTATGTCCCTGAACTTCACATTTTAACTGAAAAAAAAGAGCAATGAGACTTGGATGTAACGAGTAACACTACACTTTTGTAGAAATGTAGTGAAGTAGAAAGTACAGATACTGTAAAATGTAGTGGAGTAAAAGTAGAAAGTATCCATTATTAAATCTACTTGAGTAAAGTACAGATACACGAAAATTTTACTTAAATACAGTAACGAAGTACTTGTACTTTGTTACTTCCCACCACTGTCAATTTTATTTCAACATTATGTAGTCAGGGTTTACAATTTAAGAAGACATCCATGTAGGGTCCTTGGCGGGTGCCAGTCTGCAGTGGCAGAGCTAGACTTTTAAAGTAAGGGGGGACCCGGACAACCTCTGAGGGGCAAAATTTAAAATGTGTGTGCGCATTTAAAATTTTTTATATATATATATATATATATATATATATATATATATATATATATATATATATATATATATATATATATATATATATATATATATATATATATATATATATATATATATATAAGCTGACTGTATAGCTCAATAGGTAAGTCACCAGTCTTCCACCCGGAAGACCCGGGCTCGAGGCCAGGCTGGGGGCTGGGGCAAAAAATTACAACGGTGACATTGAGCTGTCAGTGTGGAGCTATATAGCCTACCTCATACCATGAGAGACACAAATAAGCACAACATGCCGGCTCAGACGTCGCCCGGCCAAACTGCGTCAGGTGCTGGGGAACCAGAGCACCCTGATGAAAAATGGGCTACTGGAACAAGACGGAAATTTGCGAGAGCTGAATACATGGATCTGTTGGAATGCTACTACTCAAGTAATCCTATTCAGAGGGGCTACATGCAAAGACTGTGGGAGGAATGGTTAGCTCGACATCCCCAGTCAACAAACGGCAACTGCTGTCACAACTTGAGATTGACGAGGTACGACATAAGTGCTACGGCAAGGGGAAGGAGCCAGGATGCCAGGTCAGAAGGGAGTTGTAGTCAACTACAACTCCCCGCCCAGAGACTGGGTATGTAGCCCCAGTAATGAACATCTGAGCTGAACGAGGCAGCAACTGACCTGAGTGATGGCTTGGTTATAAGAGCAACCATGAGACCCAATACCCACCATGGAAAAGGAGGGAAGCGCAATGAAAGGGGTGCAATGAAAAGATCAGTACCCAAGAAATACAGCAAGATGCCCATACCTGAAGCCAGGAGGATTAACCGGCTCTTCGCTAAAGTGTACTCTCAATGGCAGGGTAATAACACCCAGGCTGGAGACTGAACAATACTGGAAAGGCATATGGGAAAGGGAGGCGTCCCACAACAGCAATGCACAGTTGCTAACCTCTCTACGAGAGGACCACAGCAACCTCCTGGAACAAGCCCCGGTAACCATCACTGTGGCAGATGTCCAAGACAGAGTCTCGGGTATGAAAAACTGGACAGCACCAGGACCTGACATGATCCATGCCTACTGGCTTAAGAAACTCACTGCCCTCCTCACCCTGGAGGGCAGTGCAGACTCACCCTGAATGGTTAACTGAAGGGCGCACAATCCTGATACAGAAGGAACCCTCGAAGGGTTCAGTCCCATCCAACCATCGGCCAATAACCTGTCTCTCTACAACATGGAAGCTCATGTCAGGCATCATAGCAGCTAAGATAAGCGGGCACATGGATAAATACCTGAGCAAGGCACAGAAGGGCATAGACATAAATAGCAGAGGAGCCAAACACCAACTCCTTGTAGACCACACAGTCGCCCGAGACTGCAAAACCCGACACACCAACCTGTGTACCGCTTGGATTGATTACAAGAAAGCCTATGACTCAATGCCACACACTTGGATCATTGAATGCTTAGAGATGTACAACATCAATAGGACTCTAAGAGTCTTCATTGCAAACTCGATGGGGCTGTGGAAAACCACCCTTGAAGCCAACTGCAAACCACTTGCACAAGTGTCCATCAAATGTGGCATATACCAAGGAGATGTTCTGTCCCCACTGCTGTTCTGCATAGGCCTGAACCCTCTCAGCCAAATCATCAACAAGACTGGCTACGGATACCGACTCAAGAATGGGGACACGATCAGTCACCTCCTCTACATGGATGACATGACCAAGAGCGAGCGAGACATCGACTCACTGATCCACACCACCAGGATCTACAGCACTGACATTGGGATGTCATTCGGACTAGAGAAGTGTGGTCGGATGGTTACAAATAGAGGGAAGGTTGCCCACACAGAAGGGGTCTCACTCCCAGAAGGAACAATAGCAGACATAGAGCACAGCTACAAGTACCTGGGAATACCACAAGCAAATGGCAACCTTGATGAGGTCACAAGGAAAGGAGCCACAGCCAAATACCTCCAACGAATAAGGCAAGTCCTGAGAAGCCAGCTCAATGGCAAGAACAAGATCCGTGCAATAAACAGCTATGCCTTACCAGTAATCAGATACCCTGCCGGAATAATTAGCTGGCCAATGGAAGAGATGAAGGCCACGGATGTTAAGACTAGGAAGCTACTAACCATGCATGGAGGGTTCCACCCCAAATCCAGCACCCTGAGACTGTACACGAGCCGTAAGGAAGGAGGCAGAGGACTAGTGAGTGTGAGAGCCACTGTCCAGGATGAAACATCCAAGATCCATAAATACATCAAGGATAAAGCCTCAACGGACGATGTGCTCAGCGAATGTCTCAGGCAATGGGGAACAGAAGACAAGGTGCTGGAAGTACCGTCATGGGAGGACAAGCCCCTACATGGGATGTACCACAGACAAATAACTGAAGTGGCTGATGTCAGGAAAACCTACCAATGGCTGGAGAAAGCTGGACTCAAGGACAGCACAGAGGCTCTCATCCTGGCCGCCCAGGAACAGGCCCTAAATACCAGAGCAATAGAGGCTCAGATCTACCACACCAGAAAAGACCCAAGGTGTAGGTTGTGCAAGGAGGCCCCTGAGACAGTCCAGCACATAATAGCAGGGTGCAAGATGCTGGCAGGGAAACCGTACATGGAACGATATAACCAAGTGGCGGGCATAGTGTACAGGAACATCTGTGCAGAATATCGACTGGAAGCCCCGAGATCAAAGTGGGGAACACCCCCAAAAGTGGTGGAGAATGACTGAGCTAAGATCCTGTGGAACTTCCAGATCCAGACAGACAAGATGGTAATGGCGAACCAACCGGACATTGTGGTGGTGGATAAAGAACAGAGGAAAGCCGTTGTGGTGGATGTAGCAATACCAAGTGACTACAACATCAGGAAAAAGGAGCATGAGAAATTGGAGAAATACCAGGGCCTCAGGGAGGAACTGGAAAAGACCTGGAAGGTGAAGACCACAGTGGTGCCTGTGGTCATCGGGGCCCTCGGGGCAGTCACCCCCAAACTGGAGCAGTGGCTCAAACAGATCCCAGGAACAACATCAGACATCTCAGTCCAGAAATGTACAGTTCTAGGCACAGCCAAGATACTGGAGGAGAACCGTCAAGCTCCCAGGCCCCTGGTAGAGGACCCGAGCTCAGAGGATGAAATAGACCACCCGCGGAGGGTGAGAAGGGAATTTTTTTATTTTTTATTTTTTTATAATAACCAAACTGATTGTTTTTACCTTAGAATGGCCAACTCTCTGTTATTCCTCAGTCAGTTTGATACAGTAGGGGCTTCCACACTTCCCATATCTGTGTCCTCTGTCACTTTAATCAGCAGTTAAAACTGTTTAATCCGTTGTTAACATGTTTTTCCAAGCCGCCTTTAAACGCAACATGAGCGCTACGACGCTGGGTTTACAGCTGTGTGGCAGTGAAGAAGACCTGCTGCTGCTGTGTGGAGCTATTCAGGTGTGTTAGAATCATGGTAGCAAACCAGCAAAAGGCAAAGAACTTCTCACAGTTTTTCCCCCAAACTAACTGACTGAGATTAGTAAAGCTGTTGGATGAAGGTAAAGTTAGCTAAAAGATGACTAGCTAATATCAATACAGCCCCTTAAACTTAAGTAGCTTGTAGGCTACTGGTGTTGTTGTCTATGTTCAGCTACGATTTATCTTGCCCCCAAAAAAGTTTACCCCTCCGACCCCCCCTTATTCATCTGGAGCCGGGGCTGAGTAGAACAGGGAGTCTCTAAGAATCCACCCCCCAACCAGACAGCTATTTGTAAGCCAGAGGGGGTGCCCAGAAATAGTTTGGAAACCACTGGTCTAAACAGAGGAGCCAGCAGTTTATTTTGAGGAAATAAATAAAGGTGCAGAAGTTAATTACATCCATGCACAGTGCACTGCACAAACAATGTGGACGCGGCTCCGCCGCTGCGAAGAATTAAACTTAACTAGCCCTGCAGTTAAATGGAGGTGAAGACGTTACCCTCCTGCACCCAGAAGCAGAGCGATGGGTGCAGGCATGTTGTGCTTATTTCATTTTTTTTTTTAAAAAAGGGAAAAAAATCTCGCAGCGTTCAGTTGTTTGGTTTGGTTCAGACAGATCCAACTGTCGAGGGACCAGCGCAGGTTTCTCTGCAGATGCGACCAGGAAGAATTTGTGAAGCTGTGCATTCAGACCAGCAGGTGAAGTGCTGGTAATTTAAGTGGAGTTGCTTAATTTCATCTGTTATAAGTTAATTGGAGCCACAGTCAGTGGTTTGTTCCACTACGGGGAAAAAGTTAAATGCATTTATCTGCTTATGTGTGATGGGATCTGGGTTCAATTATTTGAATATTAACTAAACCGCATAAAAATGCGGCTAAATATTCCATGTTAGTATCTTTTGGCAGGTAACTTGACAGGTAAAAGTAGTTCTGGTCGGACCAGAATTATTTGCCTGATGGTGGTTCGGGCTTCTCATGAGTTTACATTTAGTGAGTTTGGAGCACACAGAGAAAAACTAAAGAGAATGTGTGATCAAGTTGTGTTGATCTACTTATTGTAGTTTAAATAGAGGAGTAGCAGCTGACTGTTGAGGAAGGAAAAAAATTAAAGTGCAGATTCGTTAGACGGAAACAATCGCAGTGCGCTGGGCAATAAATGTGCATAAATGCTCCACCGTTACTCCAATTAATCACACATGAGATGACAAATGTCAAATATACAATATATAGTTACACTGCTTACGTTAATGGTGTTTTAAAAACAAAACCACTAAAAACTTAACCGAGTTAATATGTCAGATTCCCTCCTCAGCCTCGTCTTGATAAGAACAGAGAGCAGTTTGCTGGTTTCTGTCCAGACTGTGATCAAGCACAGCTGACCACTTGGTGCGCAGACAGTTTCAACTTTACGCACAGAGAACATCGTGGAGCTCATTATTAATCATACTAAGAACAATATCAGTCAGAGAATCATCTCTGATCTGAACGCTTTAACGGACCAGAGGCTTTGGAGCGTCCAGCAGCTGATCCGCTTCTGCTGGTTTTTCTCCCGCTGAGGGAAGTGATGCGGTATCAGGAAACGATCAGAGTTCTGTGTCTTCTAATCACGTCATTTCGTGAAATGTTACTTGATTTCAAAAACGTTGTCGCAGAGAAATACTAAATCTTTCGTTGGATGACTACAAATTGGAAATAAAATGATTGTTTTCTTTGACAGACAATGAAAAAAACTCCAACCCAACCTCTGCTCCAAACTACGAACATTGTTGGCCCCTCTTCGTTTTTTTCTTTCTTTTTGCGGCGGATCAGTAAATAACTTATTGGTGTTTTACAACCACCAAGTATGAAATGTGCTTTAGCCTTTGAGTTGCACCACAGCGCAGCATAACTGAAACATCCAGGAGAAGAATTTCAGCTTGTTGTTATGAGTACAAGTACACAGCAAATCCAGGAGGCCCAGATTAACTCTGTCAGATTTGATTTCAACACTTTTAAAGTGTCTATATGGGTCCACACCAGAAAGTGTTAATTTAACTCTTTTTGGAGAGTTGGTACCTTAACTCTTATAAAGTGTCAGATATCAAATCTGCTGGAGTTAATCATTTAACACTATCACTAATTCAGTGTTAGATCTTAATATTAACTCTCACAGAGTATTTTTTTTACTTTATAAGAGTTATTTGTAATTAATATTAAATAGGTATTTTATTATTTTGAACTTTTAAATTTTTTTGGGAAAATAAACATTTAATAAAAAGGCAATGATTTTCTCAAATACATTTATTTCAAAACATGCACCATAATTACAAAACATATTACAATGTGGAATAATGTTCATGTTTCACATGTCGCTTTCATTAACATATTGCTTATTAAAAGGTCTGACATCAGCAGTGCAATACAAACTTCAGTATTCATAATACATTTCTCTTCAATACAATATGCATGAAATTGTTCAAAGTACAAGGTGGAGAAAGTAAAGCCTGTATCAATGCATGCAGTTCATGTAATATGATAGAGTACATTTTCTTTTAACAGGTAGATTACCAGATATGTACAGTACATAACAGACCAACTTGATATTCAGATCCATCATTTCTTATCCAGTTTCTGTTTCTGTTGATAAGAGACAGTTCCTCTCTGACTCCACCAGAGAGATGTCCACTCACTAACAGATTGTCTTCAGGTTGTTGTTCTGTTCATGACGTTTGGTCAGAGACACCAACATGCTCCTCTACTGCATCAGACAGTCTTCAGTCTCTGAGTAGGACAGTCAGTGTCAGTCTCTGGATCATAACGAACAAAAAACATAACAATGAGGAATGGAACGAAGGAATATATTATTACTACAACTCTACCAACAAGCCTCCATTACAGAAATGTAGCGTTTCAGAGATATTAACACTTATAATCATTTTTGGAGCTTGAATCTTCCAAGAATCCATGGAGGGATCAGGAGGGAGAGGTTAGGCTGACGACTGGTGATTCATCCTCAACCAGACTGGTTCTAATATATACAAAAAGGCAATAAAAGGATTAAAACATGCTGCAAAACGTATATAAGAAGACACAACAACGGGAATAATGCTCTTAACAATTTTTTAAAGGAAAAAAAATCGATCAGAAAGGTTGATAAATCTGACCAATATTCATGTAAACGTTCAACATCATAAAAAAACATACTCCAGATTATTACGGATCTGTTCAAGTTAACCAATAATTTGATTAAATGTTCACCGGCTTGATTTTATCCAACATTTATACTCTGCTAACATTCGGCATGCTAAGCTAAATATGCTAACACCGAGCCGTGTGGCGAACATATAGGCATACAGGTTGAGCTCAACTCAAAATAATAGTTATAAACCATCTCAGAAAAAAATGACTTACCAAGTGCAGTAAATAACTCAGACATGTGGAAAGTAAATAGTCCTGAAATGACTTGGCTTCTGTCGCTTTGGTGGGAATCTGTGATTCTGGGCGGAGTCAGTGAATTAACTCCTTCAGTGTTAGAGCCGCTGGTGGAGTTCAGAGTTCAGAAGTAAAGAGTTATTGATTCTATTTTAACAGCTCTAGATTTGATACGGAAACACTTTGTTTTAACACTGGATTTTAACTACTAATAATATACACCCCAGAGTTACATGAACAGAATGTGACTCTATTAGAGTAAAATTAACTCTGCTTTTGCACAAAGTCTACTAACACTAAAACATTTAACACTTTTGAATTTGCTGTGTATAAAGGAGGCTGGTATCGCGCCTGATATAAATCTATTTATTTATGTCATCACATGGACTTATATAAAGTTTTATACATTTTCTTTTCATATTAGGAAAAGCGTACATGGAACGACATAACCAAGTGGCGGGCATAGTGTACAGGAACATCTGTGCAGAATATCGACTGGAAGCCCCGAGATCAAAGTGGGGAACACCCCCAAAAGTGGTGGAGAATGACCGAGCTAAGATCCTGTGGAACTTCCAGATCCAGACAGACAAGATGGTGATGGCGAACCAACCGGACATTGTGGTGGTGGATAAAGAACAGAGGAAAGCCGTTGTGGTGGATGTAGCAATACCAAGTGATTACAACATCAGGAAAAAGGAGCATGAGAAATTGGAGAAATACCAGGGCCTCAGGGAGGAACTGGAAAAGACCTGGAAGGTGAAGACCACAGTGGTGCCTGTGGTCATCGGGGCCCTCGGGGCAGTCACCCCCAAACTGGAGCAGTGGCTCAAACAGATCCCAGGAACAACATCAGACATCTCAGTCCAGAAATGTGCAGTTCTAGGCACAGCCAAGATACTGGAGGAGAACCGTCAAGCTCCCAGGCCTCTGGTAGAGGACCCGAGCTCAGAGGATGAAACAGACCACCCGCGGAGGGAGAGAAGGGAATTTTTTATTTTTTTTATATATATATATATATATACACTCCTCAAAAAAATAAAGGGAACACTTAAACAACACAATATAACTCCAAGTAAATCAAACTTCTGTGAAATCAAACTGTCCACTTAGGAAGCAACACTGATTGACAATCAGTTTCTCCTGCTGTTGTGCAAATGGAATAGACAACAGATGGAAATTATTGGCAATTAGCAAGACACTAAATAAAGGAGTGGTTCTGCAGGTGGGGACCACAGACCACTTCTCGGTACCTATGCTGTCTGGCTGATGTTTTGGTCAGTTTTGAATGTTGGTGGTGCTTTCACACTCGTGGTAGCATGAGACGGACTCTACAACCCACACAAGTGGCTCAGGTAGTGCAGGTCATCCAGGATGGCACATCAATGCGAGCTGTGGCAAGAAGGTTTGCTGTGTCTGTCAGCGTAGTGTCCAGAGGCTGGAGGTGCTACCAGGAGACAGGCCAGTACACCAGGAGACGTGGAGGAGGCCATAGAGGGCAACAACCCAGCAGCAGGACCGCTGCCTCCGCCTTTGTGCAAGAAGGAACAGGAGGAGCACTGCCAGAGCCCTGCAAAATGACCTCCAGCAGGCCACAAATGTGCATGTGTCTGCACAAACGGTTAGAAACCGACTCCATGAGGATGGTATGAGGGCCCGACGTACACAGATGGGGGTTGTGCTCACAGCCCAACACCGTGCAGGACGCTTGGCATTTGCCAGAGAACACCAAGATTGGCAAATTCGCCACTGGCACCTTGTGCTCTTCACAGATGAAAGCAGGTTCACACTGAGCACATGTGACAGACGTGACAGAGTCTGGAGACGCCATGGAGAGCGGTCTGCTGCCTGCAACATCCTTCAGCATGACCGGTTTGGCAGTGGGTCAGTAATGGTGTGGGGTGGCATTTCTTTGGAGGGCCGCACAGCCCTCCATGTGCTCACCAGAGGTAGCCTGACTGCCATTAGGTACCGAGATGAGATCCTCAGACCCCTTGTGAGACCATATGCTGGTGTGGTTGGCCCTGGGTTCCTCCTAATGCAGGACAATGCTAGACCTCATGTGGCTGGAGTGTGTCAGCAGCTCCTGCAAGATGAAGGCATTGAAGCTATGGACCGGCCCGCCCGTTCCCCAGACCTGAATCCGATTGAACACATCTGGGACATCATGTCTCGCTCCATCCACCAACGTCACGTTGCACCACAGACTGTCCAGGAGTCGGCGGATGCTTTAGTCCAGGTCTGGGAGGAGATCCCTCAGGAGACCATCCGCCACCTCATCAGGAGCATGTCCAGGAGTTGTAGGGAGGTCATACAGGCACGTGGAGGCCACACACAATATTGAGCCTCATTTTGACTTGTTTTAAGGACATTACATTAAAGTTGGATCAGCCTGTAGTGTTTTTTCACTTTAATTTTGTGTGTGGCTCCAAATCCAGGCCTCCATTGGTTAATAAATTTGATTTCCATTGATGATTTTTGTGTGATTTTGTTGTCAGCACATTCAACTTTGTACAGAACAAAGTGTTCAATGAGAATATTTCATTCATTCAGATCTAGGATGTGTTATTTGAGTGTTCCCTTTATTTTTTTGAGCAGTGTATATGACAGCTGGCGAGGGGAGCTGCTGTTAATGCAGTGGGAGCAGACATCTCCGAAAATGTCGGAGCAATATTGGAATTAAGTGATTTATTGATGAACCAAGCAGATATTTGAGATCTATATATCTACATTCTCACCAAAAAACATTGTAAAAAATCATTTTGTGTAATTTTAAGCGTAATACAGCAAAAATAATTTTGCCGCCATTGCTGCTTTTCTGAACACCCGTTTTAAGGGATGCAGACCCTAAATTTGTGCACAGCTGTTTTTTGTTCGACTCCCTCTAGTGGTCTGGAGCACTTCCGGTTTTCAGCACTATTTGTTTGCATCTCTTCTTTTGTTTGCTGAATTTAATTTGTGGTTGTACTTTTTTGTTTGCGTCTCTTTTTATGTTTTCTGCATTTCATTTGTGCGCGTGTCTTTTTTTTGTTTGCATGTTTTCTCTGTTGCTGCGCATTTGCACCGGTCGGCCACCATATGCTGCTCTCCTCGGTTCGCGCCGAGCTGCGCTGGGGAGAGGTAAGCGTATAAAGTTGTCTTCTGTTTATGTGTTAAAATATTCGAAATGTTCACTAAGCTCACAACTTGCTATATTTTGTTGTTAAATTGTTTTACGTGTAGCGCAGCACACTATTGGGTATTTAATTCCTACATTAAGGACATTTATTGAGTTTACCATGCAAACGTGGTTATCTTTGTTCTTTTGGTTTGTTAAGGTCTGTGTAGGGAGGCCGGAGCCCGGGAACTGCTGTGCTGAATGCATTTTTGTTTTGAACAGTATAAACCTGCCTTCCCGCTGCAAAACACCGAGGGTCCTCGAATGCTGGTTTCTTTTTTTTACCCACACACACAACGCAGAGTACATGCAACAGATGAGTCAGATCACGGCTGCAGTGGTGCCGTGACCCGGATCCACTCTGCTTCGGACAAGTTCATCGTGGTTCGTAAAGAGTGGATCAACGTCAGCTGGTCACCTGAGGTTGCTTGTCACATTAACACATCTATACAGACTGAATAGTATTACAGAGTTGAACGTGGAATAGCGTTTTGTCCAGCAACAAAATAATATATATTTTATATATTTGTTTCTATGTAAAGAACTGTTTTTTTAAAAAAAACAACTGAAAATGACTTATGTTAAAAATAAGGCAGATGAGGACAAATGTTCGTTGAGTGGTGTTAACTTCTCTGTGAGGAGAGGGAGAATGATTGAGGCTTTGCCTTTTACCCCAGTTCGAAACACTAATGTTGCAGACTCTCCAACCTTTTGTCCTACACATGTAGTTGAGAATGTATCTTCTAGTAATGTGCATGATGGTGCAGTCCTGGACAATGCAGTTAGTGCTGACCCACCATTAAGTGACCTTATAACAAGCATTGCACAGCAACTTGGACAGTCCATAATGAACCATCTTAAGGGTGAATGTGGGGAAGGAGGTGTTCAGGGTCTGCAATTTCAGGGCAGTGTGGGCCAATCACAGAGTGAACCTACTTACCTCAACTTGACTGGGGCAAAGCTAGTACTACAGCCAGACGTCAAAGAACCCCCCACCTTCAGGGGAGATGGATCTGACAAAAACACTGTTGGCGAGTGGGAAGAGTTAATGAAAATCTACTTCAGAAAACGAGGCACACCCACTAATGAACAGTACTCTGAGATCCTCTCTAAGTTGATGGGAAAAGCTAAGGATATTGTGAGGATAACACTGCGAAGCATCCCTTCACTAAAGCCTCAGGAAAAACCAGACGTTGTCTACAGCATCCTCAGACAACATTTCAGTGATGTGCCCTATTCATGTATGCCTATGGCCGACTTTTATAACACTGTGCCACTAGCAAGAGAAACACCTCTAGATTACTGGGTACGCTTGAACAAGGCAGTTGATGCTGCAGAAGAGGGCTTGAAGAGATTAGGATGGCATGTAGATAACCCTTGCCAGGAAGCAACTATGATGTTTGTGAAACATTGCCCAGACCCGGCACTTGCTGCCATTTTGAAGTTCAAAGCACCAGACAAATGGACGGCCAGTGAAATTCAGGAGCACATTGATCGTTACCAAATTGAAGCCAGACAGCAGGCAATTTCTAGGTCAAGATATCCTAAACTAGCTACAGTTCATGCTCAAGCTCCTGTTCCTGAACAATTATCACCACCACCCTGTCACTTAAGAAACTGGTGCGGCAGCCTTGCCACATTGTAATGACAGCTGCATGAAAACTTTAATCAGTCTCTTTGAATGTACACTCTCACAAAACAGTCAGATTGCAGGCAGACAGAACTCACCCAGCCAAGTGCATCACAAAGCATGCAGGGTTTGTCAGTCTCGGGATCCTTCTACCATCTCACACTGCAAACAGAAACGAATGTGTTTAGCATGCTTTGAACCAAATCATATTAAGCGAGACTGTCCCAACCGCTTATCCATCAGAAGTGAACATGGTCTTCAGTCACAAGACCCCCAGCATTTAAACTAGCTGGCCTGCATGGGATGAAGGGTGGTGTGGGCTCAAAAGAAAAAACCCTCAATAATAATGACATTGAACAGCAATATGAAAAGGCATGTGCAGCAGCACCAGTTGGTGCTAGGGTGATAGCTCAAAACACATAACAAGTTGAGCCATTTGATGAACTGTTTTATACACCTGTGACTCTGAATAACAAGTTTCAGCTACAGGGGATGCTTGACTCAGGTTCCACTGAGTGAGAAGGTGGAACAAATGATGCTGAGTCAGAACTCACTTTCTGAACCTGTTCCCCTCTCTCAAGAAATTGTTCTCATTGGTTGTGGAGGGACACTCAGCAAACCTCGCTGCATGTATGAGGTGAAAATTAAACTGTATGGCGAGACTTGTGTTGTTCCTGTGTTAGTAGTACCAGGCCTAACGGACGATTTAATCATTGGCACAAATGTCATAAGATTTCTCATGCATCAGCTGAAAATAACCAATGATTATTGGCGTCTAGTGTCCAGTCTTTTCCCAGAATGTGAGCAGTTTCTCGATATGATGGCAAGTACTTCTCGGTGGAGAGGTGAAGAACTCCCAGAGAAGATTGGCACAGCCAAACTACAACAATCTGTCACCCTACTGGCAAGGACTGAACACCTTGTGTGGGGTAAGCTGCCACATAACACCCCCATGTCTCCAGGGAGTACTGTAATCACCGAACCAACCTCATCTAAGTCGATGCCGCGTAACATCATGGTTGCTGCATTATCACTCCTTTATGGGGAGATAGGTGGGTCCCTTTAAAAGTTGCTAACCTGTCAGACAAGTCCATCACACTGAAATGAAACAGCAAGTTGGCAGATGTGTCCCCTTGCCTGGCGGTTGAAGATTTTGAAGTTTTTCAAGGCATCAGCCAGGTTGAAACTGCTGCTTCAGGGAAGGGACATGTCAAAGAGGGACTCACAGATCTGAAACTGTGATTGCAACAGGTTGGGCTTGGTGACCTTGATATTGATTCATGCCACACTGATGATGCAGGGAAAACAAAGTTGGTCAAGCTGCTTGAGAAATATAATGATGTTTTCTCTAAGCATGCTTTAGATTGTGGCAAGGTAGAAGGCTTTGTACATCGCATCCGGCTTGGTGATGATAGACCATTCCGCCTTCCATACGGCAAATCCCACCAGCTCATTCTCAAAAGCTGCGCCAGGTTTTATCTGACATGGAGGAACAGGAGATAATAAAGAAATCTGTGAGTGAATATGCTTCTCCTCTTGTGATGGTCTGGAAGAAGGATGGCAGTCTGAGGATATACACAGACTTCAGGTGGTTAAATGCAAGGACATTCAAAGACGCACAACCACTTCCACACCAGTCCGACTGCTTAGCCGCTCTTGGAGGCAACACTTACTTCAGCACTATGGAGTTGACGTCAGGATTTTACAACATTCCTATGGCGGAGGAGGACAAGAAATACACAGCATTCACAACTCCAATGGGGTTGTACAAATTTAATAGAATGTCCCAAGGCCTGTGGAACAGCCCTGCCTCTTTTATGAGGATGATGCTCAGCATATTTGGAGATCTGAATTTTAGCAGTTTGTTGTGCTATCTGGACGATCTCCTTATTTTTGCGTTGAGTGACAAAGAGTCTCTGGAGAGGTTGGAGGTTGTGTTCCAATGCCTTCGCCGGCACAATCTCAAGTTGAGTCCCAAAAAATGTCACTTTATGAGATCATCAGTGAAATTTCTGGGACACATCATAGATGGCCATGGAGTGTCTGTCGACCCTGGAAAAGTTGAAGTCATTACAAGGATGACAAAGGCTGATCTGATGGAGGATGATGGATGCACTCCTTCAGTCAAGAGGATAAAGTCCTTCCTTGGTATGGTGTTTTATTACCAACATTTCATTCTGAGTTGTTCGTCTGTGGCCAAGCCCCTGTTTGCTCTAACTGCTGGACAGAAGAGGAAGGGCAAAACCAAAACAACAACTGCTGGTTCTTACAGAAAACTGAGACCATCTGACTGGACAGAGGAGTGTGAAACTGTCAGGTGGGTGGTTGAAACCGCTTGGAACAAATGCTCAGGCAGGCGACGGCGTGTTGTTTTGCGTTTATTTTTCATCTTACACACAGGTATCTGAGGTCAAACTCGAAGGTTCAGCTTGCTTGGTCCACACTCAGCAGATTACTTTCCTGGAGCGGAGTTTTCCTCATAAAACTAAACTAAACTCAGAGGTACATTTCTTCAACTCTCTTAAACACAAGTACAATCAGACAACGATCAGACAACGATCAGACAACATTCCGACGACAACTCAGCGCCACACAATGGTGCACGCGGACTTAAATAACCAGGGGAACAGGTGAACGAGATTACTAATCAACAGAGGGTAAATGACACTAAGGACCAGAATAAACATAGAAACACAGAATAAACCCCTAAACATAGAATGAAAATACAGAAATAAACCCAAAAGAACTGACATCATGACAGAAACAGCCTTTTTAAGTCTCAAAGAAAAGCTGTTGAATTGTGTTGTTCTTGCACACCCAGATTTCTCACAGCCTCTGATTTTGTCTATTGATGCTTCACTGGATGGACTCGGAGCTGTCTTGTCTCAAGTTCCAGCTGGAGAAGAGAAAGCTCGCCCCATTGCATTTGCCAGCAAGACGCTGAGTAACTCTCAAAAGAAATACCCCATTCACAGGCTTGAATTTTTGGCTTTGAAATGGAGTATATGTGAGAAGTTCAGTCATTGGTTAAGAGGTCAAACATTCACGGTGTGGACTGATAACAATCCGCTCACCTACATCATGACAAAGCCAAAACTTGATGCTTGTGAGCAGCGTTGGGTTGCAAAGTTGGCACTCTTTTCTTTTGATCTGAAACACATACCTGGGTCCAAGATCACAGTGGCTGACGCACTCAGTAGGGATCCATTTGCAACAACTATCAGCCATAGGATCATCACTGAGGGCTACTCTCGTCTCCTTATCGAAGCTGATAGCATTAGCCAAGATGGGGTCCAAGACGCTTTTCACCTAAAGATCCAGAGCCAAAAAGTGAAGAAACCATCTTGTGGCAATCCAGAACTCCATTGTAGTTCACAACCTTACCCGTGTGACGCAGTGACAGTCAAGGCTCTTCTGGAGATGCATGACCAGTGGGATTTGGTCACTGAGACTCGTGCGGTGGCACTAATTCAGACTGTTCAAGATTTGGGTGTACCAGGGCAAGATTCACTCCCTGTGTTCACTTTGGATGAATCACAATATGCCCAAAAGCTTGACCCTGATGTTTCCAAAATCTTGCCATTCATTATCCAAGAGAGACATCCATCCAGAAGCGAAAGAGCAGGACTCAGTGTTGGAGCTATGGTGCTCATTAAGCAGTGGGAGAGGCTCAAGATTAAAAATGGGATTCTCTATAGAGTCACTCGAGACCCCCTCAGCAAACAGAAAAGACATCAGTTTGTTCTTTCTGATAGCCTCAAGGAAAGAGCCTTGCAAGACATTCATGACATGGCTGGACATCAGGGGCAGGCACGGACACTTCACCTGGCAAGACAGAGTTTCTTCTGGCCGAAGATGAATACTGATGTGAAGGAGTATGTAAAGTGTTGCCAGAGGTGCATTCTTGCCAAAACACCAGAACCTTGTTCTCGAGCCCCTCTTAAAAGCATAAGGAGTGCGGAAGATAAAAAGCAAAATTCAGTGGATGTGCTTGTCCTGACTGACCATTTTACAAAGCTAGCCCACGCCTTTCAATGCACCAATCAAACAGCAAAGCAGGTTGCTAAAAAGTTGTGGGACCGCGTATTTTGTGTGTATGGATTTCCTGAACGGATCCATTCAGACCAGGGAGCAAACTTTGAAAGTGAGCTCATTGCTGAACTGCTTCGACTGGCGGGGAGTATCAAAGTCTCACACCACTGCATACCATCCCATGGGAAACGGGGGCACCGAGAGGTTCAATCGCACACTTGGCACCATGCTCAGATTATTGCCACTCAGAGAGAAGAACAAATGGCCTGAACAAATACAAACATTGACTTTTGCATATAATGCAACTAGAGATGTGCCGATCAGGTTTTTTCCTGCCGATTCCGATCGCCCATGAGGGCCGATCACCGATACCTATAACCAATACCGATCACATAATTTGTATTTTTTTAATCATATGCACTACCGGTTAGATTATGTGGAAAAAGGAACCATGAATTCACCTTAATTTAGACAAAAACTTGTATTTAATAACTTTTTCCAAGAAAAAAACAAAACAGGCATTATGTAAATTGTACTGCTATCGGTAATATTATCTTTAACAGACTGAAAACATATGAAGGCTCTGAAGAGGCTAAATAATGCAAAAAGTCAAAATAAAACCTCAACATTGCCAAAAAATTTAAGTATAAAAGTTAACATTCAAAGGCAAAAACAGGATCCATTACAATAAACAACCCAGATAAGCACAGAATGATTGAAACAACATTGAATCAATGTCAGCCAGAAACATTGAATCAACGTTGAAAGTGGTCGGTGACTTGAATGTTGAATCAACGTTAGGGTTTCAACCATAACCGACGTTATATCAACATTGATTCAACCATCATCTGAATGTGGTTCTGCACACATATTTCTGTTTATTTTACATTGAATCAAAGTTGATTCAACACTCATTTGACTGTGGATCTGCATGCATAATTGTTTTGATTCTACATTAAATCAGTCAGGAATCAACGTTGATTCAACCATCATCTGAATGTGGTTCTGCACACATATTTCTGTTGATTTTACATTGAATCAATGTTGATTCAACCATCATTTGTATGTCAATTTTCATGCATATTTCTGTTGATTTTACATTGAATCAGTTATGAGTTAACATTGATTCAACCTTCATCTGAATGTGGAGCTACATGCAGATTTGGGTTGATTTCATATTGAATGAAAGCTAAGGATTTAGGTACATTTTTAGGTCTGCTAGTTCTACATAACTTACCACTAAAAGTTTCTTCACTGGTGTTAAACACTATATTATTGGCAGATCATGGGTAAACTGTGTACAAAAGTTTAAAAATTGACAACATGGGTTTGATATAACATTTTATTTAAGAGGGACAGATCTTTAAACATATTTGACTTCTTTTTGACTGTCAGAATAACAGTCTATTGTCCACAGAAGAACAGAGTCCATGAGGTTAAGCTTTGTACTGTATGAACCAGGGAAACAGTACAAGTTGTGGTAACCCCAGTTAGACTCTGGTTGGAGTCACTTTGATTCCTTGTGATGTCTTCCTCTCATTCTGACGTGTAATGAAGCCACTTGACAGTTTTACTGCAGTCCTCAAGAGTCAGCTTTAGGTCAACCTGCAGAGCAACGGCTGAAAAACACAAAAATAAAAGTGAGGAAGGTTAGAAATACAAAACATTTGAAAAGTTCTGAAAGACATTGAAAGATTAAACAGTGTACTGGTTACAGGTCTGAGAACAAATACAAACCATATAGTTCCCCATGTACACTCACTGTTATAATATTTATCTTAATTGTTCATTAATATTTATCTTAATGTTTACATACACAACTACATTTACCTATGAAGCTGCAGTCTAGTGTAGGATTTATGATGCTGCACTCATGTTAAAATGAGGGAATCAATATTTAAAATAAAGGCTGTTTATCAGAAAACTTAAAGATAAAACTCAGGGAGGATCAGGGTTTATTTAACACATCAGAGACAGTTAATAGAGCAAAAGGTAATTTATACTGTAGTTGGAAAAAATTATAATTTATACAGAATAAACTTCCATCAAATAGCTGGTTTAATCTTCAATCAACTACAAATATTTCCAAATAAATTGATTAAATTCATTCAAAAATGTCCATATGCTGATAAAGATCCCACACAAGTAGTAATAGACCAGTTCAGTTTAACCAGTTACCAATCCAAGAATCAACAAACTGAATCAGTCATTAGCAGGTTTAGTTCAGTGTTTCACCTGCCTTACATGTTTTAAGTGTTTCCTTCCTGCCTCACCTGGATTTAATCTGTGGATGATTAACAACCTTCTGCACTTCTTGATGGCTGCAGATGGTCATGCAATCATCTAACTCAGTTGTTCTGGACAGAGACACATCTAAACACATCCCTAAGAACATCATAATAAAAAATGAAAAACAAGTGATTACTAGTGATGGGCTATCTGAAGCGAGGCTTTGAGGAGTGTACCGAGTAAAAAGGGGGCCTCTCCAATGAAGCCCCGCTTGGGAGCTTGTGTCACATTGAGCAAAATCACGTGATCAGTAACAAACGAGGCCTTGCATTACATCTGCCACGTCATTGCTTCATTTTGCATATCGTTTTTCAAAATAAAAGCGCTTTGTGGGTTGTAGTGGGTGGTTTGGTAGCGCGTCAGCAGAGTCGTTTTCATCAGCACTGGTTGAAATGGAGCAGTCAAAAAAGAGAAAAACCTCTCATATCTGGGAGTATTTTGAGATGACAGATCACAATAAGGTTTGTATACTGTTTGCACAAGATCTGACTACATTTGCATCATTAATAGCAACTTTGTGTGAACTTCGCCATCCTTTTATTTCAGGTGAAATGTTTGCTGTGTGAGAGGGTGTTGGTCTACCACAACACATCATCAATGCTTGGACATTACAGGGCCCTACATGAAAATAAGTACCCTTTAAACACTGGAGACACCAACCAGAGTATGACATTGTTTTATGTGTTTAAAATTATTTCATTCATATTAGTATAATATTGTGTCATTTCAATTGTTTTATAATTATGCGTCTTGCAGATTCCAGGAAGCAGGTGCTGGATGAGGCTGTGGTAAAGGATTCCCAACCCTTTTCAGTAGTGGAGGATGAGGGATTCAGAGAGCTCATTCATTTGCTGGATTCAACCTATGTTCTTCCTACCAGAAAGGTTAATATGTGTCAAACATACCAGCTAATGTGGTAAATGGAAATCATTTCTGTTAATGAATTATTTTGCTTTTCATTTCAGGCATTAAAAAGGATGGTGGAAGAGAAATACTACAAAACAAAAGAAAAAGCCAAAGAAGACATTCAAAAGGTGTCTGCCATCAGCCTGACCGCAGATATGTGGACGTCCATCAATATGGAGGCTTACTTGGCCATAACATGCCACTTTATTGATCCCAATGACAAACTGGGCATTGTATTAATTGGAGTGGAGCATTTCTCTTCCACTCACACATCTGAGAATCTGGCCAGGGTGATGCATAATCACATGGCGGAATGGGGAATTACTGATAAGGTGAACTGTCTGGTGACTGATGCTGCAGCTAACATGATTGCATGTGCTAATACATTAAAGATCAGGCACTCCATTTGCATTGCTCATGGACTGAATTTATTAGTCCAAAAATCATTTGACCAGATCCCTGCCCTCGGTGACATCCGCGCAAAGGCTAAAAGAATTGTGGCATATTTCCACTCAAGCACCACAGGTAAAGAAAAGCTAGAAGGGATTCAAATACAGATGGGAAGACAGTCGCAAAAGCTCATAATCGATGTGGACACACGCTGGAACAGCACTTACCTCATGTTGGAAAGTCCGTTTCAACAAAAAGAACCCATGGCTGTAGCCCTCACAACACTCAAAACTGATATAACCCCTCTGACTTCTCAGGATTATGAGACAATTGAAGAATCGTTACCGGTGTTGTTCCCATTTTTCCAAGCAACTTCAGAGCTCTCTGAAAATGGTGTCAATATCCAAGGTTATACCTTTAATGAACATGCTACACCATGCAGTGCTTGCAAAGATGGCAAATATAAAAAATTATGTTGCAAGACTTCTGTCTGAAAACCTATTAAGGCATGTCAAAGAACAAATTGCAAATATTGAATCATTAAGTGTCATGACAATGGCCACATTGCTGGACCCTAGGTTCAAAACTCTTGGCTTTCTCAGTCAAAGCAAGGCACAAGATGCAGTATGGCGGCTGAAAGCAGAATGTTCTGCACTAATTGCAAGCAATGAAGGTAACCAGCTGCAGGATTCAGCAGATGCACAAGAAGGCACCAGCAAATCTTGTTTTTTTTAATTTATTTTTATTTTCTTGTGACATTTGTACTACTATATTTCAGTTGTTGGTGTGTATTATCTGTAATGATTTTTTTGTTATTTATAGGTGAACTGTGGTCTCTGTTAGATTCTACAGTGGACCAGAAGAGGCGTAGCTCTAATGCCACAGCAGATGCCATTGTTGAAGTGGAGCAATGCCTCGCCGAAATGAACCTAAGGAGACATGAAGATCCACTGGAGTATTGGCACACACAGAAACATGTGCATCCCCATTTGTACTGTATGGCACTGAAGTTCCTCTGTTCACCTGCATCATCAGTCCCTTGTGAACAAGTTTTTTCCAAGGCGGGGGAGGTCATCAAAAACAATTAAACCTAAAATCTGAACAGTTCTTTATTATTTTTATTTGATCAGGAGATACATCAAAAACAGACTAAAAACCATTGGAAGAGGCAAACTTTATTTGTACTGTTAAAAACCAGAACTAGAACTCCCAAGAACAAATTTTAAACAAATTCTGTTTTTTCAGGAAGCAAGTTTTTCACTGAAAGTATTCAGTCTGCCTCAACAATCACTCAATTCCCAATACATTAAAGCACAACATACCTTAATTGTCAAATAAGTCCATGACATAAAAGAAAACCCAACACAACCACTGATGGTCAAGGATTAGATTGGCTACAAATCATATTAATAATTAAAACATGACAATTAAATATGATTTAATTGATTCTCCTGTTACTAAATATGAGTTTGATGAAAACTTTGTGACAATATTGCATTTAGTAATTTTTGGAAGTATGATCCAACTGAGTGACAAAGCTGTTAGTTTCACCAGCAGATGTCACTAGTGAGTGATGAATGAAGCATCGAGTAACGAACCTTTTTGCAAAGCAAAGGGTTGGAAAGCTTCACTGCTTCATGAGGCTTCATTTGCCCATCACTAGTGATTACAATCACAACAATTTAAGACCCACCTGGAGCAGCCAGCTTTACACTTCCTTGTCCACCACATGCTCTCCCAGACCAAACAACAGGCCCAGCCCTATTTAAAAAACTCAAATCTCACAAAATCTCGCAGGATTTCATACTTAGGCCTGGAGCGGTGGGCAGGATGAAAATAATACAAAATGAGACATGACCTCAATTATTAAAAATATCTGTTTTGCCCCAAAATAACCAGGATTACTATGGGCACAAAACAATGCCCTTATTTTTCAATTAACACATTTAAGATCAAAGTAATATTGAAAAACTTACCACAAAACTGCTCAGAGGAGAATTCAATTCAGAAGCTGGTTGCAAACAAGCCAGCAGCAAAGTGGCTGTTTGGTTGTAAAAAGGGGGAGTCGGACTGTACAACTCCTAGTAGAGACTTGTAGATGTTTTTGTGTCAACACATTATGCACAGTCAGTAATAATATTTACAGACAAGTAAGAAAATGTACATAAAGGAATCACAACCCAATGTTCTCAACATGTAGTGCGTAATTTGAAACATGATTAATCCCCAAATAGTAATAAAATGTTCTGACCCAGAGCTCAAGGATGGGGGGAGGGAAGAAGGGATGAGAGGGGGTAAAGAGGTGAAGGCTGGGAGGAGCAGATGGGTGTGGGGAGGCTTGGGAGGGAGTAGGGGGAGATGAGGAGGTGATGAGGGGTGCAACAAACTGCACAGATTGCACACATGGAGGCCTTAGTCCTCGAGGGCCGGTGTCCTGCAACTCTTAGATGTCTCCCTGGTAGAACACACATGGATCCAATAGCTGAATCATCTCCTCTGTTCAGGCAGGTTCTCCAGAGTCCTGCTAACGACCGTATTATTTGACTCAGGTGTGTTGAAGTAGAGACACATCTAAAAGTTGCAGGAGACCGGCCCTCCAGGCCTGGAGTTGCCCACCCCTGCAGGTTCGATTCCCGATCTTGGCAACCTTTGCTGCATGTCTTCCCCCTTTCTTGTCAATTAACTATCAAATAAAGGCCACTAGAGCCAAAAAAACTTTAACAAAATAAAATGTGAAAATTTAAAACCCTCACCAAAAATTTAAATTATTTCACCCAGAGCCCAAGGAGGAGGGGAGGAGAGAGGAAAGGGGGAGGAGATTGAGGGGTAGATGGGCCCAGGTGAGGGGCGAGTGGTGGGGGGAAAGGGGTGTGTGTAGAGGGGTGTGAAAAACAGCTTACATTGATTGAACATTTAGATCACGAGTTCTTCCCCAAACCTTGTCCTCAAGGCAAACTGACCTGCGTGTTTTCATTTCAGCAAAACCCCGTTAATCAGACATCAATTAAAATCATGTGTGCCGCATTAGGGAAATGCCTCAAACTTGCAGGGCTTGGAGGACCAGTGCTGAAACCCACTGGATTCACTTTGACTTTACTTGAAATCAAGTTCCCTCGTCTGACACAATGACTCAAGCTAACCAGGGACAGATTCCCTGTAAGCCACCGTGGCTCTCTGGGCAGAGCAGTTGTCTTGTTATCAGAAGGTTGACAGTTCAATTCCAGCTAAGTCCTGCCACATGTCAATGTGACCCCTGGGCACTTAACCCCAACTGATCTGTGCATTATGTGAATGTGACTCTAGTGTAAAGCACTTTCAGTGGTCAAAATGACTGGAAAAGTGCTATGTAAATTTTCTTACCATTTTTGAAGTAAACTAAATGATTTGAGTAAGACTGACTTAAATCTGTTATCTTAAACATACTTAATACATTTGTTAAAAATAAATTAATTGAGTTGGATGATTATAATGTATTGAATTGGTTAAACTTAATAAATTAAGTTGGATAAATTTAATAAATTCAGTTGGATAAACTTAACTGAATTGCTTGTTACCTACAGAAGCAATTCAATTAAGTTGGTTCAACTATTTTCTTTTTAGAGTGTGTTTTATAGTTGATCCACCATCATTTGTCGACTTCAACCAAAAATCAACGATTCTAACTATTTTTCAACGTTGATTTAACATCGTGTGCTTTCTGGGTTTTTGCTGATGATGGAGCATTATGGAAAAGGGGAAGAAATGTGGAACATATTTTAAAGCTTCAGGAAGGTATAGATAAAGTGGGAAAGTGGGGGTGGGGGAAGTGGGGTGTCATGAAATCTGGTATGAACATGTGAGATCTTTCCAGGCGCACGCAGAAAACGGAATAAAAGCCTGAGAATTAACAGTATACCCTGCATATGATTATAAGTAATAAGTGATTATAAAGTGATAATACACATGCCAATGAAGAGATGTCTGTAATGTATGATCGAAACATGTATTCTGCACTTTTAATCAAGTGAATGTTATAATAATGTATACTCTGTACTCTTAATCAGTTGATCTTATTACATTATGGAAGACTGAAGGTTGTACTTTTGAGTCAACAAACAAACAACATGATTATATAAAATCATCATGTATTATTAAAAATCATAGATACTCAGGTAAGGGAAAAGAAAGAATACTCCTCACTGAGCGGAAGGCGAGGAACCGAAGGATGAGTCATCAAATGAGTGAGCGAGATGCAGGGGTGGGGCAGAATTGGAAACAGATGTCCAGTAAGTCATGAGCGTTAGGGAAGTCCGGGACTTTCCGCAGGCAGCCCTGCCTTGCATGACATCAGGTAATGACATAATGCAATGGGCAGGCTCCATGGAGATAGTCCTGCCTTACAAACCGCCCCGGGTTGGAGAGCATAAATACTGATGTTCGGGGAAGAAATAGTGTTCTTCGTCCCCGGCGCAGAAGAGGAGTCAACAAGGGAAGCAGGCTAAAGACCAGCGGAGGACCACACCCGGGACCGAGGAAAAAGCTCAAAGACTTCACGCCGATAAGAAGGGACAAGTTCCACCGGCCACCAACTCCGGTTCCAGATCCGACCGACTCCTCTGCCTCTACCCAACGCTCTCAACCCAGTTGCAGCTGACTTGGAAAAGAGACGGAGGTCTTTTAAAGACAAAGAGTCTGCACGTTCAAAGGAAAGCGTGAGTCTTCTCTCCGCTTCTCTTCAGTAAAGAGGACTTTGCTCCGGCTGGACAAAGACTCTGACCAAGGACATCTAAAGATTACAGCTGCCGAGACCAAGAACCATCGGGTTTGAGTTGACCTGCTTCCCCCAAAAGCCTCGCTCAGTGAACTTAGTGATACAGGTTAGGGATAAGAATAAGGATAGGATGTGATTAATCCTAGTGATTTTTATTATAATTTTTCCCTTTTTTATAATCTTTGGGAATTTAACCTGTTGTCATGTGCCCCTGCTAATGCTTGCTTAATAAAACTGTATTCTAAAATTCTAATGAGGATTCGAACAGTGAGTTTAATTGTGTCAGTCTTAATTATTGTTGGTTCTCCTAAATATGGTAAAGTTAACATACATGATTCTAGAGACAGGGTGGCTTTGTGTTTTCCTCTGGTGAGTGTTAAAATAATGACCCTGGGACTTAAATCTAAGTCACTGAACTTAATCTAGCCGTTAACAAGTGCCGTTATTTTAGGAGAGGAGCTACCGTTAACAGGAGTGGTTGTAGGGGTTATGCAGCTGTGAGGGCTACTCAGCTGATTGTTCCTCAACTGTAAAGGGTTATAACTTCTGGATTGAAGGTAGTTAGAGCTAGACGAGTCCTTTCCGACCCCAGTTTAAACAGATAATTCTCCACAAACTATCTCTAGGGTAAGACCCGAGTTCTGGGGATTTTCCTGACCTGTTGGACAGAGAACTGGGCAGTAGTGAGTCCGAAGAGTTGTGAGGAGTAGGCGGGACTTACTATTGGGTAGTAACAGACAGGGGTTTTACATTTTCAATTGAAAAGACAAAAGTAATGTTTTTTACAAATAAAAACATTTCGGTTGATAAAAAGTTGTATTTATATGGGAAAGAGTTAGAAAGGGTTGACTGTTTTTGTTTTTTAGGAGTAGCTTTTGATAAGAAATTAACTTGGGAAAATCACATAGGACATGTTATGGAGGAAAGTAAAAAGGTTTTTAACATTATGAGGTGTTTAGTTGACATGGGATGCAAGTTTCGAATCACTTTAAAATGTTTATGTGTCACTAATTAGATCAAGAATAGATTATGGGAGTGTGGTGTATGGATCAGCGGCTAAAACTAGGTTAAAAAAATTAGATGTTATTCAAGATAGAGCAATGAGAATTTGTTTAGGGGCAGTTAAATCAACGCCAATATGTGCTTTGCAAGTAGAGTCAGGAGAAATGCCATTATGCATTAAGACAGCAGCTAATGGTCAATTATTGGATAAGTTTAAAATGACATAATGCAGATCACCCATTTAAGAAAATATTAGACAACTGTTGGGAAAGAGGAAAGAAACAAATTGATAGTTTTGGGTGGGTTGGGGATGACAGAGCAAAAAATATTTCATACATATAATAAAGAATTTTAGTCCAACTGTATTGTGGCCTTTGAGACCTACATGGACTTGGAAATATATTAATGTAGACAGAACACTATCAAATATTAAGAAAAGAAATATAATCAAATACAGAATAAATAATGTAATGATCATTTGATATACTGATAGTTCAAAAGACCCCAAAAATGAAGCAACGGTGTAGCAGTAGTGATTCCTGATTTAAAGATTAATATTTCAAAAAGAACATCTAATTATTTGAGTATATATATGCAGTAGAATTATGTGCTATTTTAGTAGCTTTAGAATGGGTGGAGGAAACTAATAAGTAAAATAATATTTTGTAGTGACTCATTATCTGCATTGTTGAATATTGAAAAGGGACGTACAAAAAAAATCATCAAAATATTTTATACGAGATTATGGCTGTTCATCATAGGATATGTGAAGAAAATAAAAATATAATATTATTCTGGACTCCTGCTCATGTAGGTATTATGGGGAATGGAAGAGCAGGTAGGCTGGCTAAGGAGGCAATTAAAACAGAAGATATTGATATGGCAATAAAGTTATCTAAATATGAAGGCAAAAGTATAGTTTGGAGAGAAAGCAAGAAGATGTGGAAAATTAGGTGGGTTAATGAAATAAATGGAAGACATTTATATAGGATACAAAATACAGTTGATGTAGTAAGGATCAGAGGAATAAACAGGAGGGAGGAGATAATTATCATTAAACAGAATAAGAACCGGGCATAGTTTCCTAAATGGAACTCTGTTTAAGATGGGAAACATCTTACTGGTTTATGTAGTTGGTGTGATGCTGAAGAAACAATAGATCATGTTTTTATTAGTTGTAGGAAATATGCAAGCCAAAGAAGATTATTAAAAACGGAATTAGGTTTTAATAGGGAATTGAAATTTGAGAATGTGGTTGATCAGTTAAATAGTACTGAGGGGAAAAAGAAGAGTTTTCGTTTTTAAAACATCTTCAACAGCAGCTTTACAGGTTGAAATGGAAGAAATGCCTCTTATACTTAGAAGGGATCAATTATCCTTAAACTATTGGTCAAATTTACAGGGACAAAAAATGATCATCTAACATTAGAGATGCTTAAACATGACTGGGAAAAAGAAAATAAACAATTAAAGAGCTTTGGATGGATAATAAACTCTAAAGTTAATGAAATTAATTTAAATCAGGTAAATATATGTCAGGCAGTTCCATTATCTGCAGTTCCACCTTGGATACTTCCTGATGCTGAGGTTGATTTTTCTTTTTTAGAAAAGAACAACAAAGATACATTTCACATTATGAATAGATATACAATACAAGAATACTTAAATGACTATTATAACTATATACAAATCTACACAGGTGCATCAAAAAATACAGCTAATAAGGTAGGGATAGCATTTATTGTGCCACGGTTTCAAATTAAAGTAGGAAAAAGGATCAGTGATGGCGTCTCGGTGTATACAGGAGAAATGCTGGCTTTGCTGTTAGCAGTTCAATGGGTGGAAGAGGTCAGAGCATTATAATCAATTATTTGCTCAGATTCTAGTTCTTCGTTATTCAGTTTGCAAAATAATAAATCAGATAGTACACCAGATACATTAATTGAAATACGACAAACACTTTACAGAATCAATATGATGGGGCTAACAGTACATTTTGTTTGGGTTCCAGCTCATCATGGGGTTAGGGGGAATGAAACGGCAGACAGAATGGCTAAAGAGAGAACTAATAATCGGGTGAGGATAGATATTAATGTTAGTTTTAGTATAGCAGAAATAAAGGGTATTATTAAACAAAAAACAAGAGAGAGGTGGCATAAATTATGGGAAGAAGAAAAGAAAGGAAGGTGGTTATATAAAATTCAAAAGAATATTGGTCAAATGAGAAGAACAGAAAGAATAAGGAGAGAAGAGATAATTATTTCATGGTTTAGAATCGGACATACTGGACTAAATAGGTCATTATTTCTGATAAGGAAACATCAGACAGGGAAATGTGACTGCGGGGAAGATGAGACAGTGGAACATGCTATTTTGAGTTGTAGGAATTATTTGATGCAAAGAAATAAGTTAATTAGAAACCTTAGTAGTATGAAAATAAAATTTGATATTGTTGATTTATTACAAAAAGATTCAGGAAGTAGAGGATATGAGGCCTTATTTTATTTTCTTAAACAGTGTAAGTTGTTTAATAGGATATAGTTTTTTTTTGTCATGTGGCCCACACTCCTTACCAGTTGGTGGCGGTAATGCTTACCTAAAGTTTCATGCCAATCGCCATTAAAATTCAACTAGAAGAAGAAGAAGAAGAAGAAGAAGAAGAAGAAGAGGAAAAAGAAGAGGAAGAAGGAGGTAACGCATGCTGGGTTCGATGTAGCGGTGAACACGAACTTTTATTGATATACAAAGCAGAGACAGTGGCAGCTGTCTCTGCTTTGGGTGGGTTGGGTAATTACGTCAGCCACTTTGCTGACGTAATTAAAAATAAACTCCTTATAGTATTATTCAGTTGAGACTCTGAGATTGGCGCTAGGGTTTTACTAAAGCCTTTTTCGCACTGCAAGGAACGGAACCGTTTCAAAGTAGGTCCGACCGTGTTTGCATTAGAACTTCCGACCGGTGTTATAGATCAACTGGTGGCTAAAATCAACTGGTTGAAACCTATGCGCACCGCAGATGTTTCCAAATTGTAGGTGGCCGTGTCGATGCCTGTTGAAAAATGCTACTTGGGTGAAAAAACCGTTTGCAAAACTTTATTACAAATCCCATTTGACGCAAATATGTTTAATGTTGCATGTGAAAATTACGTTTCAAAACAATTTTCTAAAGAACAGCCTTCATTGCGCTTCGAAAACACCGCATTTGAGCATAACCAGATCAATGAATAACACAATCCCATTCACATTCAGGTTCACCAGAATACATTAATTCCAACTCATGAATATCCTCAATGTAAACCTAAGTGGATAGTTTTTGCTTTTTGTAACCAGCACTGATCAGAAAAACATTGGAATTGACTCTCAAGTACCTGTTATCCGAGTTGCTTACATTACAGGTAAGCAAAAGGTAAACGGTAAGTGTTGCAGTTTAGCGACACTTACTACCCACAGTAAGTGTCGCTAAACAATGAGGTAATATTTAATACAATTTAACTCGCATACCTGATGGTGTTCCTTGTTTACGTGTCCAATTAGAAAGGAATATCAAGTAATGTTGATAAGTTGTACTGTAATAAAATCTCATCTAAATGATAAAAAGTTAACAGCCAATGTTGTTGGTGGTGATATCCAAACTGACCAGCCGAAATTATAATAATAAACGTTCCTACATTACTGTCGGATACCACCAACGGATTATGAGCCATATCTACAGTATTTGTACGTGTGTTCTCTACTGGGAAACAGTTTGCAAGCTGTTGAAGGGAAATCAAATTAAAAACAGAATGAGCCACATTAAGATTAACTAGTGACAGTCAAACGGGGTCCTCAACGCAGATGTTTTTAAAAATTAGGCGGCTTTGTCGTTTCCTGATCAAAACGCGACAAACGTAAATAAACAGATATAAAAATGTCTCTACTTTCTCTAAGAGCTCTTCAAACCATAATGGTATGATTGAATAATACTTTAAAAGTTCACTAAAATATACCCCACTTCAAAGGAGACTGTACTAAACAGAATTTGTACTACCATCCAGCATTATTAGAGTAATGACGATCATTTTACGTCTTTTCAGTCTTATGTTGACTGACATGCTCTGCAAACATATCAATAAACAGTTATAATACCATGCAAACTAATTCATTTCTCATTTAATGGAAGCCACATTATTTCGTTTGCACTTTAAGACTTCACTGGGCTGCAGAAGCAAAGCTGTGCAACTTGGTAATCTTGCAATATTCTTACAGTTAAAGTTTGTCTGGCAAACCTGTTAAACAACACTACCTCCAAAATGTTGGCAGGAGAATTATATTATAAACTGGTCCAAAAAAAGAGAAACAGATGATGGCGCTGCTAACTAAACTTGTCCCAGCGGTCGCTGAGTTCAGAGCGCCGTCTTAACCACTAAACTATGACGACAGGTGAGAGGCTGATGTTCCTACCTGACATTGATCATCATCTAACGACAAGCCGCGCTTTAGGAAGCAAACCTGAATTAACTGGTGAAGCTTTCAGAATCTTAGTTCAAGTGAAGATTTTAACCTGTTTCTGATGTAAAAGTATATAAGACAATGTTTTTTCTCATTTGGTTTAGAATTACAGTCACTTGATGGAAAATAATAAAGACGTTTAGTTAAATTACGAGAAAAAAAATCAACAATAATGAAGAAATGACACTGCCACATAGATCTGCGGTAGCCATGTCTTCTGTAAATGAGCTAGGAAATAAAATGTAACATTACAGAAACAGTTAAAAACATTTCGCTATAGTTTCTGTGGATAACAGTTTGAAATATCACAGTATGATGAATATATGGAAAAACTACACAGCCAGTCGATCTTTTTAAACATTTCATTTTTAATCCCAAGGTTCTTCAACATTTATGTCTGCTTTCAGGGATTAATCTTTGCTTTGAGATCTGGTGATGCCACATCAAGATCTATTTCAATCTTCATTTGACGAGTTTCAACCTCTGAAGCATAAGTAAGGACAAGTTCTGCGTAATTTACATGCTTTGATGGTTTTGCAGATGAACTTTAAAAAACAAAAGGGCAATGTACCATATTAGACCAATAAAGTCTTTCTAATTAGTTATTCCCGAGATCTTGGTGGTTGTTTTACGGAATCAGATAGTATTTTTGCAAAGATTTGTAGTTCTTTAAGATTATCAGATTGTTTACTTCCTGGTTAGGTGAAAGGGTCCTAAAAAGCCACGCCCACAGAAACATCAGTCTTTTCCAGCTGCCACCACCAGTTGATTTAGCCACCAGTTGATCTATAACACCGGTTCCACCCGGTCCCTTGGAACCACAAGAGCTGTGGTTCCAATTGGGCCGGCCAAGCGGTTCTGCTTAGAATCAGCAGCTGATTGGTTGTTATGGAGTCAGATGTTGATTTTCTGTTGACAGCTGGTTCTCACTAAACTGTATTTTATTTTGTAAAGAGTGCTCTTTTCAATATTGTTATTATTAGTTTTAATTAGCAATGGATTCGTCTCAATACAGTGCAATCACCTGGTCTAATATTGAGGTAAATTTTTTCCTCCGCTTACTCGCTGATGAACGAGTACAGAATGAGCTAAATCGGTCAACGAGGAAAGAGAAAGTTTTCCGCCGCATCTGTGAGGAAAAGGCTTCGGCCGCTACATCGAAACCATTGTTTAGTTTCAAAAATAATGATGTCAGGTACAGCTTCGATGGCGTCCTCAGTGTATATGCAGTACGGGTGGAACCGTTCCGTTCCTTGCAGTGCGAAAACGGCTTAACTGTCATAGACACTAAAAGCTAACGGTAAATTAATTCTTACGGTTACAGATTGATTCCGAATATTCGCAAAAGTATTCATTAGATTAGATTTGTCCTTGCACAGCGTTTTTAGCAGAGCAACTATATTAATGGAGTAGCTCTGCTGAAAGCTTTAATGTGTAGCTGAGTTAGGAGTTTGAATAGCCCATGGGGAAAACCCCCCTATGTTTTTCAGTCTAATGGGTCATATGCCACGAGAGGTGGTGACGTATTTCCGTTTGAATTTATGCCACATAGATTGGTTCCGGGTCCTGCTTGCTCCTATTGTTTTTAGCTAAAGCTGCAAGATCTGTACCATGAAAAAGACGCAAAACTTAAAATATCTGTGAGCTACTGGTACAACAATCGAGTTTTTTGGTGTGCCGTTGTGTCCAGTAATTAGCCGGTACCATCCAGTGCTTAGATTTTTTCATTTTCCTGCTGATATCAAGGTGACAGCAGACTGTAGCCAAAACTTAGCCACTACAGCTAACACCCGGTTTGTAGCTGCCTGCTATTTCAAAGCTTAAGGATATTGAAGATCCAGCGTCAGAAATGGAAAGACGGAGGTTAAAAGGAAGCTGTACGAGCTTCGTTCACTGGAATAATTTGTTGGAGAAAAATAATGCCGGAGGAAATTCACTGCAACGGGAACAGGCTGAGAACAGAGGCAGCGATTCGGCACAAGGTGAGTCAATACGTGTGTTGATGTTTGTGTTTGTGTTATACGGAGTATGAAATTATTTTTAGGGAATTCCTTAGCTTTTTTTATGTGACAATTATATAAAATACATTTAACATGCAGTGGGAGCGACGAGCCCCTCTGACACCGAGCAGGTAATTTAAGAACAACCGAGAGCAGCAACGCTTCAGCCCGATCCAAACCACACAGTAGTCAGTCAGATTAAGGTCCAAAACTTTCACTTTACAGCCGTTTAAGTGGCACCAATCCACATAAAAAACCCACAGAACAAATGGTACAAATCACGTATTTCCCGAATCCTGAAAATATGACATCTACCTTCGCTGTTTCATAATTATAATCCACGTTAGAGTGAATTTTTCCAGTTGGCTGCTATAATTTGTTCTTGCATTACAGAGACGTAATTTCTCTTTTTTTCCTCTGAGATTCTGCTTAGAAAATGAGGTTATGAAGTTACATTCTCCTGCTGCTTTTTGTTTTTAAAATGTAAATTTAGGTTTGCCTCGACTTTTATAAACTAACGCCTCTTATATTAATACATTTTTTGTATTTTTGTTGGTACAAATATTAGGCTAACACTGTTCTCTGCCTGCTAGTAGTTTAAATTAATTTCAGCTGCACACTTTCAAGAGTATTCAGATTTTAACATGCATTTTCTAAGTAGTAAATATTTCAGTTCACTCAGTAACTTCAGTGTTGTTACACATCTGAAACATTTTTTTTGCAGTTTCTTTGTGATACCAGAACTATTTCACTTAAACATTTAATTTCCTGAGATATCGTCAATTTATTTTCAAACAAAACTCTCAAAAAGAGCTGAGGATTTATTAGTTTTGATTACGTTGTGCAGCTAAATATGGACACTTATTAGATTTTTTGTTTGTTTTTAATTTTTCAGGTTTGCATCGTAACACCTCGTGATGTTTCTGAGTCATGATTGAGCCTCTGTGCCGATTACCTTTCCACTGGATCCAAACACCTGGACCAGCTGACAGCGTCCATCAGTCCACGGTCTGCCGGATCATCACAACGTGGATTAACTTTTTATTTACAGTACTTGGTTAAACTATGATCTTGAAACCGGAGCACCAGATATGCAAAAATCTACCTGCAGACTTTGTTGGCTACCCTGACCCTGCAGTCATCCTGGACGGGGCTGAGCCGGACTTCCTCTCCTCCAGAGTGACGAGTTTTCATCACCAGTAAAGGCAAAACAAGTCTGATGTCTGATTAGCTGCCAGGAAGTATATTATATATTCACTGTTCATTTTGCTATCCTGTTTGTTCCTACAATAAAATGTATAATACTCTACATTTCACAAACCTTTTTCCCCTTTTCTCTGTGTTTACATTATATCAAGTATTTGCATGTAGATCAGGAATTCAAGTGAGATGTTAAATAATACCAGCAAAGAAATGTGAATATTAGATAATATGCAGTTAGTCATATAATTTAATATACTGAATAAGGCTGGATGATATGACTTGCAAGATTTTTTTTCATACCAGATTTGATTTTAATCGATTCCTCTCATCCTCAATTTCTATAATAAAATCACAGAAAATACTTTCAAAAAATGTCTTTATTTCAATCATCTGTTCTGTGAGTTGTATAAGGGAGCATTACGGTCAGGATACAAGACATTTTAAATACAAGAATGCAGTCATCGTTACAGCAGAATAAAGATGAAATTTTATAACAATGTCTTAAAATTACAAGAAGTCGTTTTAATGAGAAATAAAGATTCAGATTGATCTGATGTAACCAGCTCAGTCCATGTGGTTCTGACATTTGTCAGTAATCAAGAGGATGTACATTTCCACCTCACCTGACCAGGTAAGCATTAAGGTAAAAATAAAAAATATAGCAAAATGGAAACAGAGCAACTGATAGAAATACTTTATATAAAGAAAAGCAGAAAAGTTAATAGCAGGAGAAAAGTTGTTGGTAACATTAGCTCAGCTGATCTCTCCCTCCAGGAAGCCACCAAACAGAACTCCTGTCCAACTCCAACTATAATAAAGATTAAAAAAAAGAAAACGGAAAAGTTAAAATAACAAATAATGCCAAATTAATAATTCAGATCTAATGGGTTCTGGAATCCATTATTGACATTTTACAAATTTCACAAATCAATTAGAAGGTTTCACAATTTTTTTACTTATTCTGCTGTCAGCACAGAATAATCTAGTTAGGTTTGAAATGTCTAGGTGTTGGTTTTAAAGTACAACACATTAAAAAAGCTCAAGATAGTGAAAAATTAAGTGTAATCGCCCTTTAGCTATTTTCCGAAGCTAACTTCAGCTTCGACTGATAGCTTGGGCACAATATAGACAGATCTATATGTTTTATATATATATCTATACAGCATAGATATGTAGATTGAACACTGCACAGATAATCAAAACACTTAGTTTACATAGCATCTTTGTAAGCTTGTCCCTGTTTGCTACGTCAGACATATGAGGCATTATGGTGAATGCAAACGATTTATTAACTTACCTTCGAAGTTATTGTGAAGTTTGACACATTGAGCTTAAATCCTTTGTTGTTGTTGCAGCGTTTCAGGACGTCTGAATAATTCTATAGGCGTCATTAATAGTCCTGCAGGACTGAGGAGCCACTGTTAACATACTGTTGCCTGTGAACCGGAACCATTCTATGTGGCAAAAAAATGTGGAAGTGCTAAAACGGAGGTCCGTGGCATATACCCCATTGTCTTTGACTTTATACTTCTGTATTGTCTTCTTGAGCTTGAAATTTTCTGGACTGGAGGGATTTGGCAGGCCATGATCTTTTTGGCTGACCTGATAATCCTCTGCAGAATTTTCCTGTCGGCAGCAGAGCAGCTGGAATAACCATATAGTGATGCAATATGCCAAAACCGACTCATTTGATTGGTGTGATAAAAGGACACAAGCAGCTGTTGGTCCAGATGCTTTTTTTCGAAGCAGATCCAGGTATCTTAGGCCTTCTTTACCAATGACGTGTTTTCTGACCAGCAGAAGTTTTCAGAGATGTTAACACCAAGGAACTTGAAGGTCTGAACCCTTTTCACATGAAAGAAGAGAGGAAATGGTTCAGTTCTATTTTTCCAGAAATTTATCACCATCTCTTTGGTTTTTGTTGTAGCTAAATACAACAAAAGCTTGACTTCCACACCATTCTGCTAGGATCTGAATTCTATCTCTGTATAAGGATTAATCTCCTCTTGTAATAAGTCCAATGACAGTAGTGTCATCGGCAAAATTTTATGATTGTGTTGGAGGAGTGAGTATGTGTGCAGTCATGTATACAGTCAGGTGTAGAGCAGCACACATCCTTGTGGTGAAGCAGTGCAGAATTTGAGGGTGGACTGAGCAGTGACGCCCAAGTCTGGTGGTCTGAGGACAAATAGTGAGAAAGTTTCTGATTCATTCACAGGTGATGGTATATTCAAAGAATGCATTTTGTTAACAATAATCTGTGGAATTATTGTGTAAAATCAGAGGAGTAGTCCACAAAGAGCATCTTGTTCTACGTGGGACAGGGCTGTATGGAGGACACTGGTTTTGCCATCATCAGCCCATACTTCTGAAGTGTAAGGGCTGATGTAAGCAAGTACTTTCTAATTTGTGTAAGTACACAAAGTAGTACACAAAGTACTTACACAAAGTAGAAAATAATAGTAATGTGGATGGAAAATTGAATATGTTTTTTAAAATGCTAATTTATTCTTTAAACCTCTCCACAACTTTCTCCCTGACCTGCGTTCTGTGCTCTTGGTCTTATAATGATTCTGTCTGTTCTCTAACAAGCCTCTGAGGCCAGAAACAGAACAATTCCACATAGACTGAGATTAAATTGTACACAGATGAGCCGTGTTTATTAATTAGGTGACTTCTGAAGTAGGGCTGTAGTGATACAATAATCTCACGATACGATACACGATATTCTGCTCACAGTACGATATATATTGCGATATTCAGCAAACGATACAATTCAATACACTTTTGTGATTTTCTGAAAGGATTTTATAGGGACAGAGTGATTTTGGTGACATTTTGTGGCTATAGACTTGGATTGAATTAATTTAACTGAAAACTGATTAAAAGCACCAAGCACCAACTACACAATACCTGGCTCTGGTTGGACATGGACACAGACTTAAAGTCGACAGCTGGACAAAATAAATCAAAGGAAATGGTGAGAAAACAAGTTTCTTTTAATTGAAACAGTACAAACTGTAGCTTACATGCATTTGAAAAGTAAATAAAGTGCACCAACTACCTGCTCTGAAGAGTTTGATACCTTTTCTACCTTGACACTTAACATCTGAAGGAATCACTCTAAGGGGGCGTTTACACGACAACGATCCAACAAAAACGGCACTTTTGTTCCGTTTTTGTTTGATCGTTTACACGATAACGTTCTAATTACGATCTGTGTTTACACAGTAACGGTACACATCGAAAACGTGTAATGCTCTCGCTGCGCCTAGTTGGTGCTAGGTTCTTTGAAACTTTGAAAGTGCGCATGTGTTTAAAAAAAAGTTGTACTTGAAGGCATGTGGATTTCCGTGAGAGAACATGCATTGTGGTCTGATTAGGGCGCATGCAGTTGGAAAAAGTGGGATAACTTTGCCGAAAAACCTTGTTTGAGCTTTCACGGTGTCTGTAGCGAGCCCCGGACTGGAAGCTGTTTATTGTATTTACCTTGGAATGGCCAACAGTCTGTTATTCCTATATCAATTTGATAAAATAGGAGTTCCCGCACGTCCCATATCCGTGTCCTCTGTTACCTTTTTCAGCAGTTAAAACAGTTTTATCCGTTGCTAACAAGTCGTAACCTGTTTTTCCGAGCCGCCTTCAAACGCAACATGAACGCTGAGACGCTTGCGCTGGGTTTACACCTGTGAGGCAGCGAAGGAGACCTGATGCTGCTGCGCAGGTGTGTTAGAATCATGGCAGCAAACCAGCAAAACGTAAATAACTTGGCACAGTTTTGCCCCCGAACTAACCGACTGAGTTGAGTAAAGCTGTTGGATGCAGGTGATGATAGCTAAAAGATGACTGGCTAATATCAATACAGCACGTTAAGCTTGTTAACCAGTAGCCTGTAGGCTGCTGGTGTTGTTGTCTATGTTCAGCTACGTAGACTCATTTTGCCCCCCAAAATAAGTCGATGCCCCCCCTGTTAAACTGGTCTGGAGCCGGGCTGGTCCGTAGTTCTCTAGATAAAAGCGCTGAACAAGCAGCCGTGTATTTTGCCACCTGGGCGGTGCGGAGCGGTGAAGAGACGCTGAGGGAACCGAACACCAGCATTGTGAGTAGTTTCTTCTTCTGTGGATTGTAGGAAGCAGCTATGTTTTGCGTCATACTATGCATGAGCTGGGGATTCTCTGGAAGAAAAGATCCGTTTTCTAGGTTTACATGACAACGGAAAACGTTACGTTTCAGAAATATCGCACTCTGGAACCCGTTTTCAATCTGTGCCGTTGTTGGAGAAAACATTCGGTGGTTTCGTGTAAATGCAAACTACAAACGCAACAAAACTCTTCCGTTTTCCCCCGAAATCGTTGTCGTGTAAACGGGGCCTAAGCCTGACCGAGTCACTCTCCCGGCAAAGCAAGCAGTGAGTGAGCAAGATGACAGTTGCATGTTACGATACTTGCAGATGAATATCAATTTTTTTCTAGGAAAGAAAATATCCATATATATCGCAAAATCAATATTATTACACAACCCTATTCTGAAGGCAGTTGGAGAACTGGAATTTATTTGGGGTTATCACAGTCAAGGAGTCTGAATAAATATATTTGCCACATTTGTTCCTATTCTAAAAGTTAAGGAGATTAAAGAGTGCAAAGTTACAATAAATAACTTATCAAATAATTATTGAAAGTGTAACTAAACCCCAAAGCAACTATTTCAATCTGGAGAGACTCAGACGGACAAAAGGGAACAATTAAAAGATTTAATGACAGGAACGAACAACAGTTCTTTGGCGCTCGGACCCCGGCAGCTAATCTGAGCTGAGATTTGATGTGAACTCGATGAACATCCCGATAACTGATAAGGGATGCTCTCCCCAAAAAAAAGGGCTGAGGCCGGGGCAGAGGCCCGAGGAAAGGTGAGACCTAAAACTTGTATGCCGACTTGATGATGCGTGGAGAAAAGAAAAGTACGAGTTGTAGGCCGAAGGAGTGCAGAAAACTAGAAGATGAGAAGCTGATAGGAGGAATCAAATTTGATTGATAGAGGGGTTTTCATGTTATGATGCTCATCTGGAGAATGAAGGCCTGCTAAGGAAAGAGCCGAAATAATATCGGGAAAGAGAGTGAAGGATAGTTGAAGGCACGGAGCCAGGCAGGAGTTGGGGAGGTAGGGGACACAAATATATCTGAAGAAAGGCTGTAGGATAGGTGCCCATGGTAAGGGAGCCACACTGAAAAGTATGAGGGAAAGGAAAAACACTGAGACATGGACCAACAAAGAGAAAGGTTAGGACACGGGCTGGCTGGAGGGGCAGGCAATGTTGGGACATGGGCGAGCTGAAGGGGCTGAACGACGCTGGGACATGGGCCAGCTGCTGGGGCTGAGCGACGCTGGGACATGGGCCAGCTGCTGGGGCTGAGCGACGCTGGGACATGGGCCAGCTGCTGGGGCTGAGCGACGCTGGGACATGGGCCAGCTGCTGGGGCTGAGCGGCGCTGGGACATGGGCCAGCTGCAGGGGCTGAGCGGCGCTGGGACATGGGCCAGCTGCAGGGGCTGAACGACGCTGGGACATGGGCCAGCTGCAGGGGCTGAACAACGCTGGGACATGGGCCAGCTGCTGGGGCTGAATGACGCTGGGACGTGGGACAGCTGTTGGGGCTGAATGACGCTGGGACGTGGGACAGCTGTTGGGGCAGACATGCAGGGTTACTGGGATGGCGTGGAGTCAGACTGCTAAAGGGCCAGCTGATGGGTTACTGAGATAGCTTCAGGGAAACCGAAAGGTTGGCAATAGAGCTGATTGGTTGAGGGACAAAGAAGCTAGAAGTAGACTTGCCGGTTCAATCTTTGAAGGATGCGAGTGAGTAATAACAGAAACAAACCTGTAGGTTACAGCATGGGAGGACACAGAAGGGACAATCACATGATAAGTTTACACTTTGGACAAGGTAGACCAACCACCACCAGCGAAATGCGGAGTGCTCGTCTGGCACAGAGTAAGCTATGGATACAGGGAAGAGATGCATAATCATATGAAGAGAATACTGAAAAAGACAGGAGTGCTGACATAACGTCGAGGGAGTGCTCGGAGACAGGTTGAACATAAACTAAAGCTATGGATGAGCATAAAGAGAAATTAAGATTCGAAATGAGGATAAAAGAAACAGGAGACATATAGAAAATAAAATTACAGAGCAAGACTTGAGATTGAACATGAAACAAGCGATTCCATCTAATAACTGAACTGAGCAGAGGTGGAGAGAGACGGCTCATCAACAATAGAGTCAAAATGATCAGGGGTGATACGAGCAGAGATAAGATTAAAGTCTGTTGATGACATGAAACTGAGTGGTGAAGGTTCAGCTTTATGGTAACACACGACTGATGAGAGCGACGACTTGGGATTGCTTGCGGAGATAGACACTCAGGAAACAGGTTACGGCCAGGGAACAATTTTGTAAAAGCTGGAAACTCGAGCTGTTGAAGGTGAAGCTGAACCAACTATAGGAGTTCCCCCCCCAAAAGGGCCATGCCCGACGGGCTGAATTTAAAATGGGAAATAGAAAGGAAATGCCATCTTAGACTCGTCGAAAAGCTTTGATGTGTTGAGACGTGCCATGCAATTGAACTCCACTGAACCCGGCAGTGGGGTTGGGAGTTCAGACCCTAGATGGGGCTGTGAGCTTTAGGATACCTGCAAGTGCTGATTGCCGTAGTGACAGACCCACGAGAATGACTGGTAAGTGTCTAATGTTTATTGGCCTAGAAGTGAGACTGGAATGAGCACTTTTGAGTGTGGAACCGGGGTAAGCAAGAGAACTGACTGCGTAACCTGAAAGTGGCAGTATGGCCTGGGAAATAATCTGCTGATTTCGGGAGATCTTGAGATAAGAACTGAGAAGCGACCAATGGGACTTGAACTGAACACATGTGAATATGGGACAGATCGGTTGATAGCCGTGAAGCAAGTAGACCTAGAATATCCTGAAGTTGAAATGACTAAGAAAAATCTAAAACTTAAACTACGAAAAGAATCACTTGTTGATCACCTGCTGGAATAGTGACTGCCAGGCCATTTAAATCCTCTGGATTGTTTTGTACTGCACTACCTGAATGAAATATGAAACACCACTATACATTGTGCGTCTGGAAAAAGTTCCTATAAATCGGATGCTAAAAACATGTTTTACATTGAGACTAAACCAGTTTCTATTTAAGGTCGCTTTTGATAAGTAGTGAATGGACACTGAGCAATTTTTTTTTTTTGGAACAATGATTGGAGAAAGACCCTCATCAATAGGAATTTAAGGCTGATTAATAATTAGAAAAAGCGCTGGACGGGCTCAACCGAACCAAAGAGGAATTGTTAGCCAACTTCATGTTACGTTGGCAGGCCACTCTACTGCACGTATCGCCGTCGCAATGGAGCAAAAGTCCACAATTAGGTAAATGATAATTCATGCCTCAAGCCGCTGATATGTGAAGGCCAGCCGAGACCCAATTATAGTTTTCAGATTAATAACTTATTCTGCCCTATTAACCTTTATGTTACCAGCAGGTTGTTTGAACTGCCCTTTGTGTGGGAAATCATCAGAAGTTCCAGCTTCACACAAACTGTGAAAAGCCATAAAACAGCAGGAGTCCTGGCCAGTAGAGGAGAAGTTCTGCTTCCGCTTTAAGATAAAAGTGACAATTGGTGCTTGATCTTGAAAACAAAGTGCAGGGAGTGACTAACTTTAAAGAGGGTCAGAGACAGCTCCTGGATGGATGAGCAAGGATACGCCTTATTTGAAGAAATAGAAGACTAGAATACGCCTTTACTATAAAACCTTGTACACGGGAGTAACTACTCGGATTGGCTCTTGCAATTCTCCAAAGACGTCTAAGCACGTCTTTGCCTTCTTCCTTCTTTCCATTTGAAAGAAGGAAGAAGGCATTTCTTCCATTTGTCTCAGGTAAATAAATGCACGTCTCTGTTCTGCAGTTTCGGGTGTAATTTCATGTCTTCTTTTGGATTAAAGTCAATAATTCTGTGACGTCTACGATCGTTTTCTGTGTGGTTTCACTTCGGCCCGCCGGGAGAACCTGGGATCCGTGAGCAGAAGATGGAGCCAGAAATTTTCCAAAAATATATTACAACCTAGAATCTTCAACAGGCAGAATGAATCTATGTATCTGAACATACACAACGACAATAGCCACGGGCGTCTTGTTAACAAGCAATGGTGTGAACGTCTCTGGGCTCACGTTGCGTTTGTAGGCGGTTTGAAAAATAGATTACGATGCATTAACGGCACATAAAACTGTTTTAATTGCGGAACGAGGTTGCAGAGGACACGGTAAGGGAAGTGGAGGAAACTCCGGTGCCAAGTCGGTGCAGGACTATCAAAGAATTGGCCATGTAGGTAAAACACGGGGTTTGTAGACAGCCGGGACACGATTAACTGAAGCCGGCAATGCACCCAGATATCCGCCCTTCCTGCCGGGCCTGGGTAGCATGAGTTATAATATAGCTCAGGTGCGCTGACTAGCGACAAATAGCTAATATGAAGCAGATAGATAACTGCGGTGACCAAATGACCCGTTAAAGATGGGCTGCGCTGCTCTCTGCAGTTGAGTGCACGTGCGTCTGCCATTTATGCAGAAGATATCCCTCCATGACTGTCTGGATTCTGACATACACCTTGCGGCTCTTATGCAACAGCGGTCACCTGCTGAACTAATGTTATGTCTAAAGGCGCCTCGGAGAAAAAAGTGACGACGACTTAACTTAGTCGATGTTTGTGTAAAAGTCCGTAGACATTAGAACTCGAGTGGCGCATGAATATACGGTCAACGTGTTTGGGAGGGGACAAACTAATGACAGGTGTCTGCGTTATGAAGTATTGCGAGACTTGAATGAGACATGAGAATGCTACGTCTTACCCTGGTAGCTTGAAACCGGCGTAGTGTGGGAAAACCAGAGATGTTGCTGAGCGGACTGACAGCGACAAGCAGGAGACGTGAACCGTAGGCATTGCTGATCCATAGCGTGGCGCTGGTTTGAAGGAGCTGAGGCGAAGAAAGACGGTGCGGGTTGAAAACAGTGCGGTCACGTGTCCGCTTGCCAGAGGTGGACCGTGGAGTAGGTGGTGAGGGAGCGGGAGATGGAGAAATCCCAGTCGGGCGAGAGAAAGGGGGAGACGCTACTTGAAATCATCAAGGAATCTCTTGCATCTGAGGAGCGTCCTGACAGCCCGAGACGGGCGTAGAGGGGGAAATCCGGAAAGATGCTGACCATACCGGCATGCGGAAGTGAGAGAAGCTTGGCAGGCGGAGGAAGACGGCCTTTTGCTGCTTCCATCGGATCCTCTTTGATTCTGTCGTCTTTCTTTAGACAGGCCGTCACCTCCACGTAGAGCTCCGCAGTTGATTACCTTGTCTCACAGACTGTGCGGGAGGTAATGCGTCGTGCGTCACTGGCCGAAGGTCAAAGTTAACGAGGTGACCGGAGGGTTTGTTATGTTTTTTCGGAGGTGGATCGTGGAGTAAGTGAAACCCCGGCAGGTGAGAGATAGGCGGGAGAAGCTGCTTCAAATGATTGAGGCTGGGACCAGGAGAAATATCTTGCATCCGAGGAGCGTCTGAGTGGAAAAGAAAGGGCCAATGCGAGGTCGAAGGACGGGGAATCACGAGGCTGTGGAGAAGCTGAGTTGTGCGATGAACGGATTGAACGCAGCTGGGAATCAGCTGACGGCTTGGGTGTGGATCCTTTTATGCAGAGCCTGATTGCTGATTGAACACGCCGGGTGAGGTCCAGCGCTGAGGTCGGAGATGAGCATGACGTCGATGGGCGAACGAAGGGGGTGGAGTCTTCCAGCTTGAACTTTCGCTAAAGCTCCCATTTTATAAACTGTCTAAATAGTTACTTAAGGTTATGTGTGAATTTTGACATTTTGGTGTAATTCATTTAGTTCTGCATTACTTGGCCTAAGACTGTCTCACTGCTGGCCATTCTTGGTTGGCTGCAGTGGTACAAATTTGTCACAGCCTTGGTTGGGGTATAAAAGCAAAGCGGGTTAGTTATACTTTACATGTCATTAAATTTTTTAAACTGGAAATAAATACTGAAATAGTGTACTAAGTATAGTATTAAGTATGTATTTCCAAAATTAATGTTTAGATTTCATTTAAAAAACATATAATTTTTTTTTAAAGTTACATACTACAGTTGTAAGAAGATGTTCAACTTCTTCTTACAAAGTTGAACATCTTTGTAAGAAGATGGTCCACTGTCCAGTGATGGTCAGTGGACCAGCGATGGTCCACTGTCTGGTGGTGTAATAACGTAATAATGTGTAATAATGGACGTCATTGAAGTATCAGGCCCCACTAACACAGCGGCACTCCAACAGAAAGAGAAGTTGCTGGAACCCAGTGTTTTCCACCCTGAGAGAGGCTGGAAAATTCCCGATGAATTAAAAAAATGTTTCTGGTCATTTGCTTAGCCTTCTGTTCTGATTATAATACTCATCGGAACGAATGGCAAGTTTGGGATCCTTTACCTGTTGTTTGACTGCTATGGGTGTCTCTTTTTTGATCTGCAATGAGCCTCGAAAACTCACCACACTCCATCAAGTGCTTATTTTTTTAAATATCACATTAAATTTATTGTGTTGATGCATTTTGACATGCTACACCCCCAGGGTTTTTTCTGACGCAAGCTTTACATCACTCAGAGTGCAAAAGTTCCACATGACATTGCTTAGGATTAAGTGCTCTGTGGTTGAACATTATGAAGGAAAGAGGGAGACATGCTGCACACGTCTCTGCAGAGGTTTTTGGTTCAGCAATACTACCGGCAACACTGATCCAGCCGAGAATGTTTGGTGGCCACTAATAGTAATATTTTGCTTGTAATTTTATTTGCTTTAATTTTTATGTTTTGTTGTACTGAAAGGGACAGGATTGTTGGGGGAGAGATGGTGGTGTGGAACCTAGTGCTCTGAAACAGAGAGGGTGGGTGATGTCTGAGCATCTGGGGAAACTGCTGGATGACGGGTTAGTTGCTGATCAAACCTGTTAAAGAAGTGGTTTAGGTCATTCACCCTAAGTCTGCTGCAGTTTAGAGGTTTGGTTTATAACTTCAAAATTGTCTTCAGGCTCTTCCAAACCCAGCTAATGTCTATCTTCTATCTTCTTTCTGTAGAGATTTTTCCATTCCTGGTCTTTCCTTTTGGGCTTTGTTCCCATATCAAGTCTTAATGGTCAGTTATGAATTTTTCCTAAAATCTGATATTATTTGCATGGTCATTCATACTACTGATTGATGCAAATGCAATCAGACTTCTGTATAAACATTTTAAGACCCCAAAGCAACCCACATGTGCAAAGCAACGTAGGCATCACACAGCAGCAAGGGTGTAATAATGGATGAATCAATTTTAAAGTTATTGAGCTGTCAACCTCAATAGTAGTTATGCTAATAAAAATAAGTAAAACTACATGACATTGTCTTTTCTAGAGCTTTGACATTTATCCTCTGTTGTAGTGTAATGCAGTGTTTTTCAACCTTTTTTGAGCCAACGTACATTGTTTTAATTGAAAAAATCACGAGGCACACCACCAACCAAAAATGGAAGCAAAGATACGCTGTAGCCGCCTATATTACATATATAGTCATTCTTATCAAAGTGTCTTGAATAGGAATCAAATAAACACAAACATTTATTTTTATCATATTTTACATTTCTTTTTTCAAATTGCACTTAACATATTCACTTCAAAAATACACCTGAACAGCCACAACACTGTGGTGTTAAATTTAAAGAAGTTGTAGAAAACTTCAAAGTGTTTTACAGACTAATCCACAAGCATCTTATAGCCGGAATACAGAAAATAATTATTATTCTGAAAGAAGCAATAATATTTGGGAAACATTTCACTTCATATTCACTGTTACAATATGAAGAGTTGCATGTACAAAATGTCAACATCTGTATATTTTACCCACCTGGTGTGAAACCTGTGCATGTTTGGATGAAAACAGCTGATTTCCTGGCAGAAATGGAAGAAAGACAAAGCTCTTCCTCAACATCTCAGTCTCTCTCTGGTTTTAGTTTTTATAGTAACCAGGCTTCAGAAGCTCACTTCACACAGACATGTTGTGGGAAATGGACTCTTGTTCTTTCCAACTACTGCTGAGCTTCACTGTCTTTTCCATCACTGTCGTCAGTCTTGCTAGATTCAATGCTCTCACCGCTACCTGTAGCATTCATGCATCACTAATTCTCTTGTTTTAATGTAAAATGCTCTGTACCTACTGCCATCTAGTGGTGAGAAAATTACATAATTACACAGTTAGTCTCTACTATAGCAGACACTAGAGGAGATGGCATTATTTGCAGATAATTCATTTTCAAAAAATATTTTAAAACCAATTACCGTATTTTTCGGACTATTGAGCGCACCATACTAGCACCTTCAATTTTTTTTGAGAAAAAAAAAAAACAAAGAAAAAAAAACTGGAAGCTGCTGTCGGTTTTCCATAAGGACCCAGCAGAGGGCAGCAGAGGGATGCGTCCTAATAAATCTGCTGGATACATTAAGGACGCAGCCCTCCGTCTTCAAAGCCAAACCATGGTTTCGTTCACACCGAGCTTAAGTGCAGCGGCTCTATTTCCCTCCTGTAGTGCCAGATCGACAGGCCTCAACCTGAAAGCTGCATGATATGAGTTTGAAAACATTTCTCCGTCGTGCCTGCTGCTAGCCTGTGGTTGTTCTAAATTAAAATTAGCACGTTCTTCTTTGATTTACAATTTTGACTTTGAATGATTCACGTCCTGCTAAAGAGCCCCCTGGTGGTTGAAGAAAAATACACAGAAAAGCCACAGCGGGCTACAATCCGCATGGTTCAAAGCTTCGGAAAAAAGTAGCAGCTTATAGTCCGGAAAATACGGTACTGTAGGTGAAATTGAATAATTTCCACGGCACACCTGACGATCACTCACAGCACACTAGTGTGCCACGGAACAGTGGTTGAAAAACACTGGTGTAATGTGTCCTCCACTTTCACTCCATTTAGAGAACGTAACCAAACTTATTTGCCGTTTGTTAGAGGGTTATCAGCCTCTCATCATCTACTAAATCATCTCTTCTTGTGTTTTCTCTTAGGATGAGTTTCTCCATCTTTGACCCTCCTTCTCCATCTCCCAACACCATTCCTGCCCCCTTCCCTTCTCACTCTGGTGTAACACACTGCCCTGAACTCGACCTGTCGGTCAGTCTTAGCCCAGCCCCAGACACTGACCACATGCAACAGAAGCCCTGTCAGCTAAAGCAGAGTCAACACAGTGACCAACCCCAACAAAGACCCCATTCTCGAGGACAGACTGAAAGGAAAAGGAACACAAAGGTGGTACTGAATAACAGATACACTTTCATTTTGAGAAGGTTCTCTAAGAAATAATTATAATATCCCCTATTGCAGACAGTTTGGACTTTCAAAACTCCCATGCATGACTGGATAGCATGTATATAGACTCACAGAAAACATAGATTTACATCTGCATGGACCATACAGTAAAAGGAAGAAAAACAGTGGGAAAACAGGTGACTTCCTGTTTAAAGGGGGCGGCTTTGGGTGCTCCTGCCAGAGCTCTGGGTCCTCCTCATTCTTGTTTGGAGTGGCATGCTATACTGAGCTTTCCAAGAAAAAAAAGTCACTTCCTGGTCTGAGGGGCGAAGCTTAGATGACGTCACAATACAACGATATAGGATTGTCAGGCATCCAAACAGGATCAATCATGCCAAGTTTGGTGCCACTTGACCTTTATATGTGAAAGTTTTAGAGTTTTGTTTGCTTGAGCAAGTACGCCAAGTTTGCCGCTTGGTCACACCCCCTAAGCATATACGAAAACTCAATTTTTTGATAACTTTTAATGCCCCACCCCTTAACTGCATCCTGACTAAAAGGGAAGTTGATGGCTCAAAATCTCTATGAAGAATTTGTTAAAGTACTGACCCTCCCAGGGCTGTGTAAGTGCCATGCCAGGTTCAGCACAAACAACGTTACTAGGCTGTGGTTTGTGCCTCAGTTTAATGGCCGCAGCATATGACCCAAGCCTAGGTGAGCCCCACTTTCTACTCTGAGTAGAAAGGTAGAACAGAGAGCAACAGAGAGTATACTGACCAGCAGCATCTCTGTCTGGTTTGGGGTGTGTAATGCTTCTGACTGGAAATGCATGAAGAGAGTTGTGAGGACAGGACAGGACAGCTAAGAGAATCATCTGGACTGCAACATATGTAAACAATACAAACAGTATCATAAATCTTTATAAAAAATCAAAGTCTGTGCACAAGATATTCAGAATAATTCAAGCAAAAAACCCCTTACTGTCCAGGGCTCGGTCAATTACAAAAGACCCCTTCCATCCTCACCATGGCTTGTTCTCCCTGCTGCCCTCTGGGAAAATGTTCAGCAATTTCAAATGAAGAACAACCGGATTCCACAACAGCTTCAACCCTCATTTCATGAGCCTAAGTTCCATTAATCTTTTTATTGTATATATTAATATTGATAATTTTTGCTGTATATTTATATTATTCTTGTAGCCTTGCAACTACATTTTGCTCAATATGTAACTCTTTAAATGTGAAGTTGAATGACAAAGTTTATGAGTGTCTATATCCACTTGTGTATACCTGTGAGCGTGTGTGCATGACGCAGTGCTGCATGGCAGCACTATAATCCTAATTTGTGTGTATGTTTTCCGTGTATGTGTGTATATTTCTGTACAGGTGTGTTTTGAAGAACCAGAGGCTGTTAGACTAACACCTGAACGATGCATTGTTCCTCATCAGCACCATGTTAGAGGAAGCTTAAAACATCGGCATGGTAACTAGTAATAAGTTATACATAATTTTGTATAACTTATAAGTTTGAACAGCTTTATTATATTTATGCTACATGACTTGCAAAAAACCTGGTTTTACTGTTCTGCTTCAAATAGTGTTTGAGTTTTAAACAGTATTCACTCTTTAAAATAGTCATTATGAGTCAATAAATATATAAAGTTGCATTCAAAAGTAAAAAAAAATTATCAACAAATGCTTAATCAGTTAATTCACATTAAAACAGCATAATATTTTTGGAGCTCTACTAATATAAATATTGGATAATCAATCAGATTAGAAATGATCCCTGTGAGTTTGAAATGTCAGACTTCTCTCCCAGCCACACAATCACACATCTGTCTTTTTCTGTGGTGAGTTGGAAGGTGTTCTATGGAGCCTCCTGCTGCAGGACTTGTCTGGGACCCAGGCTGTCTTGACAACGCAGAGCTGAATTCCACTCTGGCCCTGAAGGTGGAGCTTCTGTCACTTCAGGTTCACGCTTTTCTCCATATTCATCCATGTTTTCACAAAGACGATCTATTTTATCTGTTTATGCATCTGATCTTCTCATGTAGTCCATGTAAAGTAAAAGCTATAGTGCATTGTAAAAGTTCTCAAGTACTTAACATTTTCCACATTTTTTTACAACCAGAAACTTGAATCAGAATTGTATGCGGCATTCCAACACAAACTACTACAAATTACTATTAAAAAAAATCATACACTGTTTTCTCATTTGTATAAAGCCGTGTTTATCAACCCTGGTCCTCAGCCCTCCTGCTCTGCATGTTCTAGATGTGGCTCTGTTCCAGAACAGCTGATTCAAATAATTGCATGACCATCAAGTACTGCAGAAGTCTGTTAATCACCCAGAGATACAATACAGGTGTGGCAGAAGGGAAACACCTAAAACATGCAGGACAGGGGGGCGGTGAGGACCAGGGTGGAGAAACACTGGTATAAAGCAATATAGAACTTTTTTTTCTTACCATAGATGTTATACCTGGCCCAGCATATGGTCAGGGGTTTGATTAGCGGCTATAGTCACGTGTTGATCTGTGGCCCAGTCCAAATGCTTGCACTTCCACCCTTGTGTCCACCCTTGTGTCCAGCGATGAATGTGCTTGCACTTCACATTCATCGCTGCATGTGAAGTTTTGATTTAAAAAGCGGGAATGTGGCAATGTTTGTTTTGTCCTTATTGAAAATTTTAAAAATATCATAAGGCACACATCAGTAACAAAAATGTTTGATATGATAAACTGAGCACTTTTTGAAAAAAAAAAAAAAGAATAGTGACACAAACAGTGTGAAGAAACTTAAATTTAGCTACAATTTGGGATAAATTGTAGCTAAAATTGTAGCTATGAAAAAGATAAATGAAAAGGAGAAATTGATATGAAAAATAAATGAAAAATTGGGTTAATGAAAAAGCTAAATTAAAAAATGGTTAAATGAAAAATAGATTAATGAAAAATAGGTAAATGAAAAATTGATTAATGAAAAAAAGGAAATTGAGAGATTGATATGAAAAATAAATAAATGAAAATTGGGTTAATGAAAAAGCTAAATTATTTATTTATTATTATTTTTAATTTATTTCACTCATTTTATTCATTTTTTTTGATTTATTTTACTCATTTTTGATTTATTTCACCCATTTATTTATTTAATTTTGGTTGAAAGTCAAAGTAATTTTGTACACACATACTGCCTTTCTGGTATTTTCTTTTACAGACAGTTACTAATTTTAGTTGTGAACGATAATAAAAATTAACAACATTGAACAAGAATGGGGATTGCACCAACTCAAGCAATAAAAATCACATGAACATAAAAGGGCAGGACACATAATTCACAAGAATAATCAAATGAAGTCAGATCTAATTGGTTTTACATACTCAGTCCATTTGGTCCAGATCTTATAAAATTTTCCTATTTGAACTTGGAAGGAAAAAGAAATATTTTCCATAGCATAAATCCGGTAAACAATTTCAATCCATTCATCAATAGTGGGTAGGTCTGGTTTTAGCCATTTCCTTGTGACGGCTTTCTTACTGGCTGCCAGTAGAATAGCCAGTAGTTTTTTGTCCTTATTGGTCCATGAGTCTAATTGTAGGTTGCCCAGGTACAAGGCTTCACATTTGAATGGGATGTTTACATTGAATACATTTTCAATATGTTTGTGGAGCTCTTCCCAATATGGTTTTATTACCTGGCAGTCCCAAAAAACATGGAAGTGGTTGGCTCCCTTAGACCCACAGTCTCCAGCAGGCGTCTTTTCCCAGTCCATGATCCTTCTGTAAGGTTTCAAAACTCTTAAATATCCCTTTGTGAGCGAATGAATAATATGTAGTTAATCCTTTTGAGATCCATAACTTGAATCTGTTATCAATTCTATTTGGTGCAAAATCTGAATCATAGGCACACCACCTCATAATTTTGGATGCATCTCCTATTCTGCAAATTTTTGTCAATTCCTGCCAAGACTTGAGAAACCTACTTGTTATGGAATCTTCTGGGATCTGCTGTTCTTCCTGTAACTTATAATCACTAAGTAGGGCTGTTATTGGGATTCCTTTTATCGTTGTTCCTTCCATTTCCTTCCACGCTGCAGTGTATGATGGTGAACACAGGAAGATTAAAGGTCTTAGCTGGGCTGCATGGTAGTATTCCTGTAAACAGGGAAGGACCATTCCACCCTTTTCTTTTTTTAGTTGTAGAGTTCTAAACTTGATTCTGGCCTTTTTACCCTGCCACAAATACCTCGCTATTGATTTATCCCATTCTAAGAACTGTTTAGGTGGGATTCCGACTGGTAGACATTGAAATAAGTACAACAACTGTGGAAGGATATTCATCCTGATAGATTCTATCCGGGAGCTTAAACTTAGAAAGGGAATAACATTCCACCTATTTAAATCTGATTTTATTTTCAAATTTAGTGGTCCATAGTTTAAATCGAACAGTTTTGAGAAGTCCCTCGATAGTGAAACACCTAAATATTTGATAGATTCAGCCTCCCAGTTCCAGTTGTACATAGTTTTAATTAAATACGGTGGATCATAGTTAAATGTTTATACTTGAGTTTTATTCATATTAATTTTGTAACCAGAGATTAAACTAAACTCTTTGAGCAACTTATCAGTTTTGGGATCGTCTGTGTGGGCTGCGTTATACTTATCAATAAATCGTCAGCGAACTAGGATAGTTTTTGCTCCCCAGATGTCATTGTAACCCCCGTTATATCTGACCTCTGCCTGATCAGTTGGCTCATGGGTTCAATAAATAAGGCGAAGAGGAGCGGCGACGCACAACATCCCTGTCTCGTTCCTCTTTCTAGACTGAATGAATTGGTCAAATCTCCATTAATTTTAATTCTAGCCGTTGGTTTGGTATATAATGATGATTTAAATGTGTCAATTATCACTTTATGAAATCCAAATTCTGAGAGCACTTTATTTAAGAAAGACCACCCCACCGAATCAAATGCTTTCTCTGCATCTAAACTTAATATCAGTGCTTCTAGTTTTTGCTGAGTGACTTCTCTCATAATGTGTAATGTTTTCCTAATGTTGTCTTGGGTCTGTCTTTGCTTGACAAAGCCAGTCTGGTCTTTATGTATTAAAGCTGGTAATATGACTTCTATTCTTTTGGATAATATGGAGGTGAAAAGTTTATAATCATTGTTTAGAAGACTTATAGGACGATAACTCCCACATTCCAGTTTGTCTTTCCCTTCCTTCGGTATGACTGAAATCACTGCCTCTCTCCATGAGGGGGGAATTCCTTTATTTTCTAAGACCCAGTTGAATGTTTTCTCTAATGTTGGAATTAGTTGGTCTTGCATAATTTTGTACCATTCTTTAGTTAATCCATCAGTCCCTGGAGATTTCCCCTTTTTAGTTCTCTTTATTGGTGATTGAATTTCCTCTTTTGTAATTTCGGATATTAATTTCTTATTTTGTTCATCAGTAATCTTTGGAAGATTGATCTTTCCCAGAAAAGCATTTATGTGGTTGTCGTTGCTTGTCTGTGAATATAGTGCTTTATAGTATTTTTGAAAGCAGTTTTTGATTTTCTCCTGATTAGTTTCTATTTCCTTTGTTACATTGTTTCTAATTTTATGTATAGTTCTGCAGGCTTGTTGTTTTCTTAACCTATATGATAAAAGTTTCAGGGATTTCCCACCTACCTCATAGTATTGTTGTTTTATAAAAAAAAAGGTTTTATTGGATTTCCTGAGTATTTATTTCTTCTATTTCTTTTTTTAGATTTATAATCTTATGTTTGGTGTTGTCATCTTTGGGAAACTTTGCATGTTCTCTCTGTAGTCTTTTTAAATCCTCTTCTAACTCCTGGAGCTTTTTTTCTGTGATTCTCTTCTTATATGAGGTTATGGATATGATTTTACCCCTAATCACTGCTTTTAATGCATCCCAGATTATAGGAGGGGTTACTTCCTCATTATTGTTATTTTCTAAATATAAATTAATTTCCCGTTTTAGTTTATCTCTAATGACCGATTTGTTCAGAATGTTAAGAGTTCAGTCTCCACAGAGTGGACCTCCTCTTATTATTCAGGCAAATTGAGATGTAAATGGGACAATGATCTGAAACAGTATTGGGACCTATTTCACAACGTTCTACCCTAGAAAGATCTCCCTTAAACATAAAGAAGTAATCTATGCGGGAGTAGACGTTGTGAGCATGAGAGTAGTGTGAGTAATCTCTACTCTTCGGGTTTCTTTCTCTCCAAACGTCCACAACTCCCACCTCATTCATCCAGGTATTTAATCTTCTACCAATGTTTTTTGCGTCGGGTTTTCCATTTGAAGAGTAAACTTTTGGATTTAATCTGACATTAAAATCTCTGCCACATATTAAAATCCCCTGACTTTTTGTTGTCATTATATCGACTATTTGTTTATAAAGGGACCAGTCACTTCCGGGAGGGATATACACATTAAGCAGAGTTATCACGATTCCTTCTACTTTGCCTGTAACCAGAACAAATCTACCTTCATCGTCGTTATATTCTGAAATGTACTCATAATTTACAACCTTGGATATGAGGGTCGCCACTCCTCTCCGCCTCCCTGATCCATGTGAAGAGAAGTAAACATATTTAAATCCTTGTTTGTTTAATTTGGCATGTTCTGAGTCGTTGAGGTGCGTCTCTTGCAAAAAAGCAACTTGAATTTTATCTTTCTTTAATTTTGATAAGATTCTTTCCCTCTTAACTGGATTGAGTACTCCATTTATATTAAATGATGCTATTTTTAAAGATCAGTTTTGCATCTATGTGATTCTCCCCCCATCTCACTCAAATACCTGGTGCATTTCCCCCTCCCTGCAAGAACCGACAGGGAACAACAATTAACATAACACACATAAAACTGAACACAAATTGTCCATGTAACTTCATAGGTAGGGATCTATTAACCTGACCCTGTTGAGATCCTACAAGGGGCTCGAAGGAAATAGTCCCCCTCCTCGGTCCAGAGGGAGAGGCCCTTACCTGCAACAGTCGCATGTCGGAAAAAAGGAAAAGTGTCCCAAGGAAAAAAAAAACTGGATTATTCTATAGTTTGTATCCACCACTAGTTACAGATTTGGTTGAAAGTATTTCACCATTCCTCCCGCCGTCTTCGGTCTGGAGAAGGTCCTTTAGGTCCCGGAGGGGGCTGCATGTGTTCTCCTGAAGGCCCGCAGCTTCTCCTTGTAACTGGAACCCCGTCCAGCTTTAAATGCGCCCTTCGTCGCTCGTCGGTCCACTCTGGTCCAGGACAGCTGCTGCACCTGCTCCATGAGCGTCTCCGGAGGTTTGATGGTTGATAAGGCGAAGCCTTGTCTCAGCAGGTCTTCTGATGCCTCCTCTACTGTATCATAGGTTTTGGTTCCATCCTCATATCTAACACGCAACTTCGCGGGAAAGAGGGTCTGGAAGTGGATGTTATTTTCCTTCAATACTTTACGGATTTCGGTATATTTTAAGTCTTTTAAGTATGAGAGGTGGGTAGTCGTGATCTAGGTTTATGCAATTTTCTTGCCAGGTAAACCCCTTCCTCTGCCAGGCTTTGCGGAGTATCATCTCTTTAGTTCTGAAGCTTAAGAACTTGATTATGATGGAGCGTGGTGGCACGTCGGCTGGTGGCTGTGGCCCCAATGACCGATGAGCTCTTTCAATGTGGAGTTCGGGGGTGTCCTCCTTTAACTCAAGTCCTTGACGAAGTAGGGTTTTGACAAATGAGATCATTGTCGATTCCTTCTCGGATTCCTCCGGTACCCCATACATCCTTATGTTCTCACGTCTGGACCGACTCCCCAGATCCATCAATTTATCCTGCAGCTTAGCGTGTAGCTTTAGCATAGCCGTGATGACCTCCTCCGTGTTTAGGATCCTTTCTTCTGCCTTCTCCATCCGTCCCTCCACCTCCTCCATCTTGGTGTTCACCTTCGCAATTTCTTCTCTTATCGTCTCAAATTGTTCTTTATTTTCTTGGCAAAACCCTTTTAGTTCTTGCAAGATCAGTTCGGTGTCGGTCATTTTTAGACGCTGCGCCTCGTGGCTTGTTAGCTTCAACCCGCTAGCTGCTAATTGTTGCTACGTCTCTCTTGCCCCCTTGATTTCAGTCGGCGTTTATTTCTCGAAGTAGTGGTACGGTACGATCATACCCCCTTTTTAATTAATATATTGGTATATTTACTTGAGTTCTAAGGGGGGAATTTCTCTAATTACTCCGGTTCAACCAGGAGCGCTCTCACTATGCGACCATTGCGATGGTGGTCCGATCCGGAAGTCCCTCAAGGTCCATTTTCATAGTAAATTTGTTTTATATATTTGAGACCAAGTATCACCTTATCATTGAGTTTAATAGCTCCCCTTTTATTGCTGAAATTTGCTGTAGCAGGGTAGGGTCTTTGGTTTCAATATGCTTCTGCTCTAAAATGTTTAGCTGTTTAGTCAAGTCATTGAATAGCTCAGATTTTTCTTTTTCCTTCCTTGATGCCCACATAATTTTCCCACACAGTACTGCTTTTGCCGCATCCCATAATATACTTGGGGACAATTCATTGCTGTTATTAAATTCTAGGTAATCTGTAAATTCCTTGTTAATAAATTCCTCAAATTTGTTATCATTCAACAAAGCTGTGTTAAGTCTCCAAATTGTTGTCTTAGGATGAGAATCTAAATATAGTGTCAAATATACCCCTGAGTGATCTGACACATCCCTAGTACCAATACTACAGTCTAGGACCCTGTATCTGTCTGCTCTGAATAGGAAAAAATAGTCAATTCTTGAGTAAATGCCATGGGGGTGAGAGAAAAAGGTGAACTCCTTAGCTAATGGGTGGCATTCCCTCCAGATATCAAATAAGCCAATCCTTTTAATAATTTTTTTTATATACAGAGATTCCGAGTTTTTTTTTTTTAAAGGGTTTGAGGAATCCAAGGAAGGATGCAGTTATGCATTCCAGTCCCCTCCACATATCAAAACACCATGTGTTTCAGCCAATATGAGATCAAGCATTTTATCAATAAAGGTTTTGTCATGTCCTGGAGGTCTATATATGTTGAGTAAACTTACTTCATTTGAGTCTAGTGTTCCCCTCACCAAAACAAAACGGCCATCTTTGTCTGTGATTTGTTTGGATACCTGGAAGTCCACATTATTTGCAATTAATATTGCCACGCCCCTAGTGTGTCCATTTGAGTGGGAGGAATAAAATGTCTTTTTAAAACCCATTTTTAAAAATGTATCTTAATTTCTTACTGTTACTTTTCGATGCCTTTCCCCTTTTCATCATAAAATAATCGGTTTTAGAGGGTTAATTTAGCTCTGGCAACGGGGAATTAGCCGACCGAGTTGGGAGCTCTGGTTCAATGCGTCTGCTCACCTCAGCGCCATAACCGGAAGTCTTCCTGATCCTTTTAATGTCATAGAAATATGGGGCAGAACCATGGATGATATTTTTCAATAGACCTTTCTATTGATTTATAGATTAATAGTTTTACTGCACAGAAATGACAAAAAATAAAGCTGGTTCTTAGTCAAATCCTAATGAATCAAAGTGAAAGTGTCATGGAGTCACTTAATGCTGTCGTTCCCAACCCCCGGGCCGCGGACCGGTACCGGTCCGTGGACCAGTTCTTACCGTGCCACACAAAAAATAATTAAATATTTCCGTTTTATGTATTATCTGAGTCTGGAGGATTTTTTATTTTGAAAATCCTTTAACCGGATTCTCTCGGTTACGTCTTGCATGCCAACGTTGAGCCCACAAGTAGCAAAATGAGAAATGAGTAAACAGATGTCTTTGGAAAGTTTATTTGCGAAGGGGAAAAGCCCCAGAGAAGAGTGGGGAGAATGGATTTATCCCAGACCGGTAGGTGAGTCCCACATTACAAGCCGCTCTGCGTAACATGTGGCGACCGGCTGCTAATGAGACAATGAAGCTTCAAGCTGCTTCGCCACGTAGAGACCAAGCAGGCTGTGGATATAAGCAACACTTCGGGTGTCATTGTCTCTCATCACTCCCAGATGGGACCATCTCGTTGCAGAGAAACAAGCTCAGGGGTCCCATTGATTTGTCGTTTTTGTGGCGCGTTTGTATCTTATTTTGAAGGGGTGTGTAAACATTACCATAGCGACCAGAGTCAGAGGGCAGTGGTCGAGATGAAAGCAGTAGAGCTTGTGAGTCTTAAATCTGGTTAACACGGTACGATTTAAGAATTGTTGGCCAATTTTCCAAACCTCTATGACCACACATGACACGAGCCAATAAAAATACAACGGGTTCGATCGGTTCATGTGTCCAGCCACACAGCAGGACCAACACACAACACAAGAACCGATTTCATTCACGAACATCCCGATTCTAGAAGAAAATCCCGTAAAACCCCCAAGATACCACACGTGAATTTAGAATAAACAAACGATGTAGAAGCAACAGTGATGGTTTGTGGACTTGTTTTAAGCAATAAAAGATCTAACAAAAAGAAAAAAACCGTTGGATAAAAGACTGCAGAGCAGCTGCTCTATTTGCTGCACTATGTGCTAAACCAGTGTTTCCCAACCCTGGTCCTCAAGGCACGCTGTTTTAGATGTTCCCCTGCTTCAGCACACATGATTTCAATTGATGGCTGATTAACAGGGTTTTGCTGAATTGCAATCATCTGAATGGGGTGTGTTGAAGCAGGGGAACATCTAAAACAAGCAGGTCAGTGTGCCTTGAGGACCAGGGTTGGGAAACACTGTGCTAAACTGGGCTCTCAGTTGTGCCATGTCTGCTGTTGGGGATTCCCCTCCGTGCTTACGTCGCCACACTTTCTGATTGGCTACCTCTACCTGTCACATTCAACAAGTTGCATTCTCGCTCCCAGTCAGGGAAAACCCCACAGGCTGCGATAAAATGGCCAAGACAATCCAACATGTTATGCCCAATTTTAGATCGGAGCGGCCCCGACATTCTACTTAACACACCACACATTGCAGGATGATCAGTTACAAATATTGCAGTGACAATCTTAGAACTCGGAACGCTCCAAGATTGTCATAAGGGAAAAATTGGGGCAAAGAATTGAAAATTGTGTCATGTGCCCCCCTGGTCCCCCAGGCTGCAGTAAAATTGCCAAGCCTTGACTGGTCCATGGTGATAAAAAGGTTGGGGACCACTGACACTGGACGAAAAGTGGGATTTTTGACCCTGTATTCTGACGCAAATGCAGCTAGTTAGCGACAGATATCGACAGTTGGCGGGGCAGCGGTTTCGCCGGCCGCAGTCGAATGCGGAATCCTACAAGGGGGGGAGGAAGGGGATGGGGAGGGTGTTAACAGCTTAACGACTCTATAGCAACAGGAGACCCATGTGAATTGTCAGTCATTGGATGAAAAAATGACATCACAATTCATTACTGACACGTGATTGGTTGGTAGATATCTCCCTATTGGACACACTAGACCTTTATAATTACAGGCCTGGTTAAGCCCCTCCCTAATAAATTATAAATAATAACCCAGAAATAAAAAAACACCCAGCACAAGGCATAAGTTTATATTTTTAATTTTTGTTGAAAAAGAAATATGTACATACATGCATATAAAACATCTACAAATAAAGGAACCACACATATATAAAATAAAACACATCTACAAATAAAGAAACCACACATAAAATAACATCTAAATAAAAAAAACTTCAGTTTAAAAAAAATTTAAAAAAATACATTACAGCACAAAATGCTTGTCGACTTCTGGGCCGTGTGGTGGTGGCGTTCTTTCTGAGCATGATCCAACATACAAATGCTTATGATGCAACATGCTGTATTTAGGGTTAGCTTCAAGTCTCTCCTGTAGTTTGGAGCAGAGGTTGTCGAGCTCCTGGCTGCGGAAACTTGGTGGTCTCACAATCCAGCCTGATTCACCCTCGAAGACGCCATCCTCTTCATCAGACATGAGGTCAAAGGTGACACCTTCCCAAAAGGAAATCTCCTCTGCTACCAGGACACTCTCCCTCGCCTCCAGCAGCTGTTGACACAGAACAGACATTAAGTCATGAAGAATCTTTATGAAAACATATTGTTGAAACTATACTGACATTTTAAGTGTCTTGGTTTAGAAACACCAAATATGGGGAGGTGTAATCCATTTGTCATTGAAAACTATGGTTATGTGGTAAAGTATCAACTCCTGAATATCATGTGAATAAACATGATATTTAACAAAACATTGATAAAAGTACTTAAGTGATTTGTCATTAACCATTGAGGCTACATTAAAATTATTGCACACCATCTTGTCCCAAAATGTTACAGCTTCTTAAGAAAATGTAATGTTATTTTTCTTTTCACTGCTGATTGCATTCATACACACACATATATACAAACATGCGTGAAAACTAATGCATTTGACGCAATTGTGACATCTGATAGGTATTTTCCTAGAACCTACATAAAAGAACCACAGACAACGTATATGAATTTATGACTAAACTTCTGCAAGCAAAAGGAGAAGACTCTGTCAACTGCTTCTCAGAGCTGTTCACAGAGCGTTCTGCTTCTCTTTGGATACAGCTTGTCTTTTATTCTCAAACTTCAAAGAGGGAGGATAGGCAAGATAGACAGCAGAGGAAAAACAGCAAAGGTCGTAAAACATTTTACCTAAACAAAGCAAAGGTCGTAAAACAATTTAACATCTGGCCCCTGATCTGAGCCCGGTTCAAATCTCGGTCAAACTGTTTCACATGAAGATAACAGGCAGCTGTGACTTCCAGGTCAGTTCACACATACAGTTTAAAGAGGAGAACACTTTAACCTGAAACAAAATGATAATACCAAAAAATCTCTAACAACATCTCTAGTAATAAATGTGACCTGCTTCTTTCTTTAGCTACATCTGGATGACTGGCTGTAGGTCCTGGATGCAGCTGGAAAACATTTTTGTGCATTGTCAATACATAGAATAATTACATTATGTACATAAACAATGTTGAAGCATAAAATATCATCAACATTCTAAAATAGTAGATACTCACACACAGTTGCATCTCTGTCCTCATCACAGACATCAGAACGTTCCTGAAGAGTCTGATTGACACAAATGTGACTCTCATTCTGTGGAGTCTGTGGAAATAAATGTAAAATAAAAAAATATTGTAGCAAATATATTACTTTCTCAAAAATACGTAAGTAAATAAGTTAAAATTATTCTCAACCAACCATTATACAGTCGGGAATCAACGCAGTGATTATACATACCGGCTTCATGACTTCGTCCTCAGATCCGTCCTCCATCCGCCATTTTGTAGATCTCTACTGCTTACCACACTCTGCCTTGCTGTACTGAGTTACAACAAAATAAATAAAATAACGGGAAGATCAGTTTTTCTTACAAATATGCGAGTGTTCACTATTCACCAAATGTGAAATCATAACTTACTGAATTTCTCTTGGTCCTGGTGGACTCCGTAAGAGCTCCTCTGCACCGTGGTCTGAGGTCTGGCTGTTCAGGTTTGGCCATTTTTCAGGTCTGAAAAAATCTAAGATGCGAGTATTTCTAAGAGTTCAGAACATCACATGTAATAGAGATTACAATACAAAATCTCACCCTACACTTGTTTCAGCATTAAGAAAACGACAGACCACTTTCTGTAAGAAACAAACAAAGCAACTGGCCTCGCTCCACGTGTTATTTAGAAAAGCTTTCTTACCGTGAGTTCGGTCTTGTTGGACCGCCGCGGTGTCATCTGTTGTTTTCCGCCGGATCATTGCTTAATATCAAAACGACTTTTTCCACCATTTCACACAACGCGCGGGTATTTTCGTTCATGTTGGGTGTAGCAGTAGCATCCGTTAGCGTGGGTGCAAATCTTCCTCTGGAGTTTAATGGCGGCTGCTTGACCGACTATGAAAGCGCATTACTGCCACCAACTGGACTGGAGTGTTAAATGAAAGTTGACAAAAAAATATATATTCTAAAAGTTATTTTTTCAAAAGTTACGTGACAGTATATTTTATTTTTTATTATAATTAATTGCTAAAATGTTTTTGGCAATTAATTATATGTTTATTTACTCAATTCTACTTTGAGCTGTCTCCTTTTTAGTTTATACAGAATATGATTCATAATCCGTGAGTTATATTTAATGCTTAACTAACAAAACTTAGAGTATAATTATACTCTATCAGAAGGTATCACAAACTTTCAACCATTTTGTTCTTCAATTTAAACTCGAGAGTTAAGCAACTGAATACTGAAAAATCTGTAGTTTCTTAAGTCCAGTATTGTGATGTGGAATGACCACTACCACTCCTATATAGCATGACTCTGGGTCTTTAAAGCAATCACTGAACATTAACATTAGTTTGAATATTATTCACAAAAATACTTTATGTACAATCTACCACTCTGGAACATGGTTTTTATTATTATTATTGATTAAGTTGTGCAATTCCTCCCATCACAAGATAAATCCTCAGATAGGAGGAATGTCAAAGTAAGATCACGTTTCACAAAAGTCTACTGTATGTAATCATGCATATTCTTCTTTTATATCATCAATTCAACCAAAACTAAGTTTTTCAGTGCTCCTAACACACATGTAATATATATTTTAATGGATAAGATAGATTGTTTTCTACAAACATACTTCTTTATGGTGAACAGAAATTAAAAAGGGTTAGCTACAAAATGAATAAGAGTCAAAAGGCGGTGCTCAACAGTTGATTTGCATTTGCATGGCACTCAGCAACTTCATTTAAATACTAAAACCTCTGCTATGCACAAGGGGAGGGGGTTGATAGGGGAACACGGACACACAGCTTTTTGACCATTTTTGGCAGTGTTCGACTCTGACAAAAACCTCTTGCCGAAAGCCCTCAATCTCCATGCGCACGGCAGAACAAGGTGTCAATAGCTGACAAAAATCCCATTTTTCGTCCTGTGTGACTTACAGCAAGCATCATGACATTAACACCTAACTCTACATGAAAAATAATATTGAAGAAATAAATATATAAAATATAATTCAAAACTAATATAGTAGCTTTTAATTTGCTAATTAAAATTGGAGAGAAAAAACTTTAGCTACATTAACGTACAGCAAGGTAGCATTAGCTTGAATTGCTCATAGCTAACTTTACAAAGAAAGCGATACAGTCGGTGTTTTTTTTCTCAAAGAAAATCTAAAGTTAATAAGATGCATATCTAATATGGAGTAGGTGATATACTTCAACTTCTTTTTAAACAGGAGGTCTTGCCATTATAACTTGTGCTAGATAGGCCAACATGATGGAAAACATCTTCTCCAACACACTGCACGCCATTCAGTGTACTGCTGCCTCTCACAGGTGGAGATGGCATTATGCACTACTTAGACATTTTTGTCCTGGTAATAGTCAAGTTGACATAAAAACATTTTAAACAATGTCAACTTTGCATAGCACTTAATGACATTGTTATAACTGGTCCTACTGGTTTCACTTTACTTGAGGTAAAAGTTAATTCCTGTTATTATGGCATTTCACTGTGTAGTAACTCTTAATGACAACTTTATAATTAGTGCTACTTGTTTCATTTTACTTGAGTTAAGAGTTAATATTAATGACTGGTCTTATAGCATTTGACAGTATAATAGCACTTAATGAAATCTTTATTATTGGTCCTACTTGTTCCAATTTATTTCAGGTAAGAGGAAATATTAATGAATATGTTGTTAAAGCTTTTGACAGTGTAATAATGCTTAATGAGGTCTAGACCTAGTCCAATGTGTAAGATAAAACATTAATGACATAATTACGATGGTCTCGTGATTGTTACAGTTAAGACTAATAACAAATGACGATTTGTATCTTTGTGTAGTGATACACAAATATTTATAACATTGTAAATTTTGATAGTTAATAACTGTAATGACATATTTATGACAGATGATGATTCTTGTTTAATGTCAATTGTCATAACAAGGACTTTGTTTCCTTATGACAATTTGACAAGTCAACTTGTCATAACTAGGTTATGTAATAAAGATATGACGTAACATATCTTTGTTATCCAACCTTGTCATAAAGATCATTTTTGGAATGATTAAAGATGAGTTGTCATAATAAAGACATTTTGTTTAGTTTAATGTCAAGGTGTCATAACGCAGACATTTTGAATAGTGTCAACTTTGCACTAAAAGTGCCTTTACTTATTAAATGACAGTTAATGACAGCCATAAATATTCACAAAGATTTTTTCATGTTCATGACAGGTGTTATGTCATATTTATGATAGTGTTATGTCAGTCTTATGCATAAGATAAGTAAAGTATTACCAAATAATGTATCCTTGCCTGGGTTCTGAAGGCGACGTGCAATAGTGAGTGCTGACACAACGTGACGTCGACTGATAATCCCTCTATTCAGGGTTTTCACTTAATCCTGCTTTCCGAAATGGGGCCCTGGTAGTTTCTTGCCATATGTTTTCATTCGTCCTGATGCTAAAATATTCTAGAAGTTCAAGGCTGAGCAGATAACCATGTGAGCCTGTTCCTTGTCCTGCAGGAGACGGAGTTTAATTCCAAGAAAGCCCTTCAGCAGACTCTGCTGAAATCAAGAAGGACCAAGACTTTGATTGACGCCAGAGCAATTGAAGGTCACTTACACACACAGGGTTTCTTACTCTAGCTGCCCGGGTAAGGCTGAATCTAAAGCAGGGGTGTCAAACTCCAGTCCTGAAGGGCCGCTGTCCTGCAGTTTTTAGATGTGCCACAGGTACAAAACACCTGAATCAAATGGCTTAATTACCTCCTCAGTTCTCCAGAGCCTTGCTAATGACCTAATTATTCTATTCAGGTGTGGTGCAGCAGAGGCACTTCTAAAAATTGCAGGACACCGGCCCTCTAGGACTGGAGTTTGACACCCCTGATCTAAAGGATTGAGAATTCAGATGTTTGGTTCTCTTGCTGTCTGCAGTGGTGAATGTCTCTCCCTCTCAACACCTCTTCAACTCTCTGGTGAGCGTCAGTGTGCAGGAGGATGAGTTGCTAAGCCAGGTGCTGCAGGCCAAGCTAATATTGGCCCCACTGCCTTCCCACTACTATAAGTCAGCAGAGAGTCCATCCCTCAACTTCTTCATCACCTCTGAGCTGTTCAGAAAGAAACCCATCCAACAAGAAGAGGAGCCAGCCAAGTGTAAACCTTTCCCAATGGTATCCCCGGCCTACTCTACCTTTGACCTACACAGGAGACAGAGATGCTGGGAGGCCATACCCTGACATACACATTAGAGATTTTAATTTATAAATGTAACCTATATCTATTCTTTATGTTGTCTCATAAAGGGGTCTGGTTTTATATTCACTTATGCAATTAACCTCAGGGGCAATCAGGTTTGATTACATTTGTTATTAGATGCTGTAATTATTCCTAATATTCTATGTTGAAGGCTTTAAGATTGGTTTTCTGATTCCTCTGTGTAAAAAAGTTATCATTAACAGCTGGTTTAAACAATTGTGGTGCTTGTAAATTCTTTTCATGATGTCTATTTAATTGTTTTTAGTGTTAAATTTACTAAAGATACATTTTTATAACTAGGTTCTGATAGTCTTCTTTTCCACTGCAGGGGTTTCTGTAAAATTAACAATTCAATAAACTGTCCACTGTCACTACATCATCATCCAGGAGGAGGGATTGTTGTAAGTCACATGTGTCAAACTCGAGGCCCGCGGGCCACATATGGCCCCCCCAACGTTTTATAGGCCCATGATTGACTTAAAATAGGTTTTGAGCATGAATTGACTACAAACTACATCTCCCATAATGCATTCCGATTGTTACCTGCCAACATTATGGCTTGTCGCCACTAGAGAGCAGCAGAGTCACCTCAAGCTGCTTATTGATTTTTCCGGTGAATAAAACTGAGACATCGACAAGCTAACATCAAAATGTCCAAGAAAAGAAACATTGATTTACAAGTAAGACTGAATGAAGATGTGTGAGTTGGTGTCAGGTGGCAGGTCGTGCTAGACTTCTTTTGTTATCCGTCATCTTGACGGACAACAAAAAAAATCGTTCATGTACTATTTTTATCCGTGAAATTACAATCATATTAACATCGGCTATTTAGTTGCATTTTATGCGGTTTAGTTAATATTCAACGTGAATCCAGATCTCATCACAAATTAAGCAGATAAATGTATCTACATTTTTCTCCGTAGAGACAAAAACCACTGACTGTGGCCCAGTGGCGCAACTACACGTTATTCAGGTGGATGCGAAAACATAGATCCCCCCCCCGAGGGAAGGAACGTCAGGTTGATGAAGCGACGCTCACTCACTCGCTCCCCCCCACCCCTAAGTCAGCCCAAGAGCTGCCCAAGTCTAGTTTTCCAGAGCTACCATCTGCAACTTTAGATGTGTTCCTTCTCTAACACACCTGGATCATTGACTCATTATAAGCCTCTACAGAACTGAGTTGCTGCTGATGAGGGAAGTCAACCTTTTGTCTGGTGTGTTTTAGCAGGGATGCATCTAAAAGTTACAGTCTGGAGGACTGAACCTGGGAACTCCTGATTTGTACCGTCAATGTGGCCCGTTGAGGGTCAATATGCTGAAGTGGCCCTCGGTGAAATTGAGTTCGACACTCCTGGTTTACACAGTAACGGTACACATCGAAAATGTGTAATGCTCTCGCCACGCCACTAGTTGGTGCTCGGTTCTTTGAAACTAAGTGCACATGTGTTTTACAAAAAGAAGTTCTACTTGAAAGCATGTCGATTCGCATTTCCCCATCAGGTACCGTTCCCCCAGATACCGGGGTTGGAAACGCACTATGCGTCTGATTAAAGTGCAGTTGGAAAAAAACGGGATAACTTTGAAACACGTTGTTTGAGCTTTCACGGTGTTCGTAGTTCTCTAGATAAGAGCGCTGAACAAGCAGCCGTGTATTTTGCCACCTGGGTGGTGCGGGACGGTGAAGAGACGCTGGAAGAGCCGTATCTGATGGGGAAACACGAACGGTAGTAACACCAGCATTGTCAGTAGTTTCTTCTGTGGATTGTAGGAAGCAGCTATATACACGGTACTCGGTGCTAGCGTGGCTAACACGATTACAGTTTAGTAAAAAGTATTTTCAGGTGAAATAAAATCTTTAATGTATGTCAGATACGGTACACATTGCATATTGATCTGTTCAGCTAACGTAAAGTTATAACTGACAGGCTTCAGGATGTAGAAGTTGTATCGGTACTGCCATTATGCTGTACTTGGCTAAAAGGTTTTCATAATGGATGTATTTATTATTGACTATTTTTTTTCATTCACTAAACACAAAGAAAGCAAAGCAATAATACTTACACCAGCAGACACTTTGTTCTTATTGATCCTACGACGGTTGAGCTGCTAATGCTGTCGTGCACAAGCTTTGATCCAAGCAAGGCTTTCCGTTTCAGATTTTGGAAATCCGTGAATTTTAGTTCCACAAACACGATCAGGATACCTGACATCACTTGTACAGAAACCCCACTGATCTTATCCATATGATTAATTTTGTATTTGACAGGACCCCAATTTTTTTATTTTTATTTCTATGAACAAAAAATAAATAGTGGAGGACCCCCTGCTGGTCAGGGCCCCTAGAATTGTCATCACTTCCCCCCCCATACAGCCCCTGGCTGTAAGTTTAGTGATATTTCCACAGTTGCGGTCTTGACTGGTCTTGAAATAAAATCCAGAGTCCTCAGCGCCCGAGACGAGACTGAGACCAAATACAGTCGAGTCCGAAACAAGACCATCAAAAAATGGTATAAGACCGGTCTTGAGTACTACAACACTGCATTTTTATACTTTAACTTACTGTTCCTTGGTTTAGAGTCCCGGATGATTTTTAAGAACCTTAACATATTTACCCAGTTAGTTCATTATCAGCAAGCCATGCCATCTTCAGCCGACATTTCATGCATTGCAAATATCTGCTAAGGGTGACTTTCAACTTTGTGTGTTAAGCAATAACTGCATGGAGAAAGATTGGGGTCTCAGAGACTGCCTGTGACTGCGGCAGGACCATAAGGTTTTTTTAAGGACACATTTTTGGTTAATTAGTTTACTGGAGGCTTAGCGATTAGTTTCTGTTAGCATAATTTTAAGGGCATGAAGGGCAGCTGGGAGAGAGTCTCTACTGCAGGAGGTTAGCTGCCATTCTCCCCTCACCTCTAATGATGTCCACTTACAGCAGGGGCGTCAAACTCAATTTCACCGAGGGCCACTTCAGCATATTGACCCTCAACGGGCCACATTGACGGTACAAATCAGGAGTTCCCAGGTTCAGTCCTCCAGACTGTAACTTTTAGATGCATCCCTGCTAAAACACACCAGACAAAAGGTTGACTTCCCTCATCAGCAGCAACTCAGTTCTGCAGAGGCTTATAATGAGTCAATGATCCAGGTGTGTTAGAGAAGGAACACATCTAAAGTTGCAGATGGTAGCTCTGGAAAACTAGACTTGGGCAGCTCTAGCATAAATGTATGAAAATACAATGTTAAAAATAAACAAAACCTCATATTGTTAAATAACACTTTGGAGCGTCTGGTTAGGAAGCACATTCAAAATCTTTGGTTGAAATGGCGCGTTAAATTCAAGTCTCCATTACAGACCAGAGAAAACTAAAGAGAATGCAACGTTGTGTTAATCCATTTGAGGAGTCGGCAGTTTATCTTGAGGAAATAAATGACGACGCAAAAGTTAATTAGACTGTAACATGCGCAGTCCGCTGCTCAACCACTGCGGACGATGCTAGAATTAAAAACCGCTGGAAGTAACTCATCCAGCGGATTTAACAAATGGAGCCTTAGTGCACGTTACCCAGGAGAGCGGCGCTCTGGAGGAGCTGCAGACGTAACATCTGTCCGTTTCGGAGAAGCCAAACGACGCAAAAAACAAAATAAAATAAATCATGGTAAAAGCGCACACCAGACCGCACACAGGGTAAAACACTCAGAGTTCAGTTGATCTGTTTGGATCAGACACAGGGGCGGATCTAGAGGGATGGCAGGGGTGGCAGTTTCCACCCCAAATGAGAGCCTCGCCACCCCTGTTGCCACCCCAGCTAGCGACAATGAATTCAATAAATAGTTGTGGCAAATCGGACATTAAGCGCATGAAACTCTTTTTTCCCCCGACAACATTGAATGCAACACAATGTAACCTGACACCTACTGCTAAGTAGCGGGAAGTGTGAGAGAAGGACAGAGCGCGAGGCAGCAGCATTGATAGATGTATATGTTACTGGACTGGACATTATGTGATTTATCATAGTCACACATTCGCCATTTCTGTCCATTGAGTCAGGAATATTGGTGGTCAGGAAAATACTACAATCACGCAAAGAATCAGAACAACGGACGCAATGTTTAGTAGTTAATTCAACCATAGCTAATGGTAATAAGGGCTTCAGATTTCACAGGTGATGAAAACGTTTTAATTTAAAGAAAAGATTGAACAAGTGAGCAGTGGGTCAGTTATACTAACCTAACTGTTGCTGGCCTGGTATTGACTTTGTGGGTCAGTCCACTTTCTATAAGTGCAGGGGCCTGGAGAAGGACCAGCAGGCATTTGGGTTTGGGGCCGATGGTTTTTAAGAGTGGTAGCATGAGAACAAATGAAAGTTTGATGTCTGTAATTGTTTGATGAAAGAGGAAAATAAATCACCAAGAACAATCAATAAGTTTGGACATTGAACCTTGTTTTGCCGTGTCTAGAATCTTGACCCCAGTGCCTCAGTAGTGACTTGGTGGAACTTTTACTGGATCTTTGGCTTTGCAGACAGTCAGAAGTGGTTCTGTTTGGTTCTTCACCTGTTTATCAGCTTTATTGTACCTTTATTGTGGCGCAATGCAGCCGCTGCAATTCCTAAAAACAAGCGACAAAAACTGAGCTAATCTCCTGAGTTCTAAAAACATGGTGATATTTATAACAGTTGTCAAACTACGGCTCCTACAGCATATTTAAAATAAAACGATTGACCAATATAAATAGAAATTTGCCCTTTCTTGCATCTTGACAGAACTAACAGAAACTAAACTGTTTATAGATTTATATCATGGAGAATTTATCAAACATCAGTTTTCTAATCTTAATTTTAAGTCGTATTTAATAGATATATCTAATAACAAATGATGGCGCTACTAATACTTTTGTGACAGATTTCTCCTTGTCCTGTATTGGGATAAAATGGTTTTCTGGACACAATGAATCACATAGCGACTAATAGGCGCTGCCCAGTCCAGTAATACATCAATTAGCAGGAGTATGAAAGATGTAAAAATAATTAACTATACTACATTAAGAAATTGTATTTAAGCCTCGATGCTACATGAAGCTCATTTTGAAACAATGCAAGTTAAAAACAATATTTTGTTATATATATGCTGCCACCCCTGAAAAAATCCCTGCCCTCCTTTTGCCACCCCATAAATATTTTTCTAGATCCGCCCCTGATTATAACTAACTATGAACAGGTTCTTATTGTTGGAGACTTCAATATACCTGTGTGTTGTCCTGATAAGGCTCTGGTAAAGGACTTTTTAAGCCTTCTGGACTCTTTTAACCTGGTACCGGCCGTATCCGGTCCTACAGCACGGACACACTGGACCTGGTTATTTCCTGCGGTCTGCCTGTGACTAACCTGGAAACCTGTGACTCTGTGTTCTTGGATCACCTGCCTGTTTTTTTAACTACTACTTTGCCACCTACTGCAGTTAAAACTCGCTGCTGTTCGGCACTGTCAGATTATTAACCCTTTCACTGCCACTCAGTTCTCTGCTGCTTTTCTTCAGCTCTGTGGATCATCTGACTTCCTCCACTCTGATACAGAAGAGTTCTGGTCCTGGTTCTGTTCTTCCTGTCAAACCATCCTGGACTCGGTTGCTCCATTAAAAACCAGGCAGCCAAGGATTAAACCTGAGCCTTGGTTTAATGACAGAACTCGTGCTGCAAGGAAGAAATGTCTCTGTGTTGAACGAAGGTGGAAAAAGGATAAACTGCAGGTTACTTTTCAGATTTTAAAAGACTGTTGGCGTCTCTACCAGAGCACGGTTAAAGAGGCTAAAAGGGAATATTTGGCAAATATAATTTCCTCAAACAGCCAAAACCCACGTGTTTTATTGACTCTATGCTTAATATCCCACAGAATGCCTGTTTGGAAGCTTCTCCTGACATGTGTGTTAATTTTCTGCGTTTCTTTATTGAAAAGGTTGGTAGTACCAGGGCTCTTATCACAGCTCCTGACTCTGACCCCTCTGTTTCGGTCCCTTGCTCTGCTGCTTTCACTCAGTTTGACCTGTGACTGTCTCACTTTTAGAGGACGTGGTTGGCCGCATTAAGCCATCAGGTTCCCCTCGTGATCCTGTCCCTTTTAAAGATATTTTATCTAGCAGGGGGCTCATCTCAGGACCTTTTTTGATGCTGTGGTGGCATCAGCCATCTTCTATGGAGTGGTCTGTTGGGGCAGCAGCATCTCCACTGCTGACAGGAAGAGCCTGAACAAGATCCTCAGGAAATCCAGCTCTGTCCTGGGGTGTCCTGTTGACCCAGTGGAGGTGGTGGCAGACAGGAGAATGAGGACTAAGCTCCAGTGCATGCTGCGGTACCCGTCCCACCCCATGCACCTCTCTCTGACAGCACTGAGCAGCTCCTTCAGTGCCCGGCTGTGGCACCCTAAGTGCGTGAAGGCCGTCAGACTGTACAACACCCGCTGCTCCCAGTAGTCCACTACTCTCTACTACAGGCAATAAACCTGGAATTTATTTATTTATATTTCAAACAATACTGTTTCAGTATTTTTATATTCACTTGATTTTACTGTGTATACATAGATTTTTATATTGGTTCTGCTCTGTCCTTTATACTGCTGTAACAATGTAAATTTCCCCACTGTGGGATTAATAAAGGAATATCTTATCTTATCTTATAGTGCAGCCTGTTCTTGCAATAATAAATAGCAGTCTGTCCTGAGGTGTGGTCCCTGCTAGTTTTAAACATGCAGTAGTGCAGCCACTGCTTAAAAAACCTGACCTTGATCATACTCTTCTGGCTAATTATCAGCCGATTTCTAAGCTGCCTTTTCTTTCTAAGGTTTTAGAAAAAATTGTTTATTCTCAGCTGAAACAGTTTTTAGATGACAATGGCATTCTGGAGGTTTTCCAGTCAGGTTTTAAAACTCTTCATAGCACAGAATCTGCTTTAATAAGAGTTTTTAATGACATCCTTCTTGCATGTGATTCTGGTAACCATGTTGTTCTGATTTTACTTGACTTAATTGCTGCCTTTGATACAGTAGATCACGACATTTTAATATTGAGATTACACCACATTGTTGGTATTGATGGCACTGCTCTTAAATGGTTCAGGTCTTACCTGGAGGAGAGAACCATTTCAGTGAAAATTAGTGACTGAATCATCTGCTGCTTCAATGTCTTATGGTGTCCCGCAGGGCTCAATTCTGGGCCCTCTGCTTTTCTTTCTGTATTTACTGCCTCTGGGTTCTATACTTGGGAAACATGGGATAGAATTTCATTGTTATGCTGATGATTGTCAGATTTGCCCCTGAAGCAGAAGGATGTCCATTCAATCAAACATCTCCTGGCATGTCTAGGTGATATTAAAGCTTGGTTGGCCTTGAACGTTTTAAATTTTGATGAAAACAAAACAGAGGTGATGGTGTTTGGACCCAGTGGCTCCTGTGAGTCCTCCACTGTTGACCTTTGATCCTTGGAGGTACATTTTAAACATGTTATTACAGATCTTGGTTTTAAGGTGGACAGTGATTTTAAATTGGACAGCCAAATCAGAGCCGTGGTTAAGTCCAGCTTTTATCATTTAAGGCGATTGGCGTCAGAGAAATCTTTTCTTTCCAGGCAGCATTTTGAAACAGTGATCCACACTTTTATTTCAACTCGATTGGATTACTGTAACTCAATTTACCTGGGAGTCAGTCAGTCACTGCTCTCACGTCTGCAGCTGGTTCAGATGCTGCTGCACGACTTTTGACAGGAACTGGAAAGAGGGAGCATGTGACCCCTGTCCTGGCCTCACTTCACTGGCTGCCTGTATATTTTAGGATTCATTTTAAAATTCTTATGTTTGTTTTTAAATCACTGCATAGTCTTGTCCCGGCTGACCTCTCTGAGCTTCTTCACCCCTACGTACCGTATCGGTCACTCAGATCAGCTGCTCTTGGAGGTACCGAGATCCAGAAGGAAGCTCAGAGGGGACAGGGCTTCTCTGTCATGGGCCCTAAATTATGGAACGACTTGCCTTTGCAGGTCAGAGAGGCCCCTCCACTGTCCACTTTTAAAGTTTGTCTTAAAACCTATTTATTTTACTTGGCTTTCAACACCAGTGGGATCTAGTTTTAAATTGTATGTTTTTGTTTTTAAACTGTAAGAGTTTTTTTTAAATATTAGTTTTATTATGTTTTGTTTTAATGTACAGCACTTTGTATCAGCTGTGGTTGTTTTAAAGTGCTTTATAAATAAAGTTAGTATGTATGATATATGTAGGCAATCGATTAGCAATTATGAAATTTCAACCAGCGAGAGAGTGGGCACGGAGACTGAGCACGAATCCCTCATACAAAGCATACATGAAGTGGCAGTGGAGAGGAAACACTCCTTTTAACATCAAGAAACCTCCAGAGAACTTGACTCAGTATAATTGGCTATCTGCTACAAAGATGTGGCAGATAATTTTCTACCAACAAATAAGGAAAAATGCACTGACAAATGTTGATTTATTGGCCATTCCCATTTGGGAGTGCACCACAAAGCGTCTATGCATAGGGCACCCAAATGGCAAGCAATGGCCAAGCCTGTAATGTTAGTTTGTTTCTCTGCTACACTGAGCTTGAACATGAATGGTGGTAAACTCCAGGAAATCAGAAGACAGACTACAAAACTCAGCTTTTAAAACAACAAAATAAAACATACTTATGTGAGTGTGGGCTTTGTCTGGACCAGCCAGTTTTATGTGTTCTGCTTCTGACTGCATGCAGGTTTGAAATAAATGAGTGGGAGCTGTGGGTGTGTTTCAGCGGCACAGGCACTTTCATAACATCAGATATACAAGAAATAGGATTTTATTCCACAAGGCAACCGGTATACTCTACAAAACACTAATATCATTTATTCTCAATTCCTATTAATACTCCATTATTACTAGTTTTTATATATTTGTGTTGGACTTTTTTTGTTGTTTTTTGTTATTTTTCTTTCATTCTCAGTTAAATGAACTTTATCTTCAGTGGGTTCTGTAGTTCAGGTGTATATAATGAACAGTTTACACAATGCTGCAGCAGCAGTAGTTGATGTAAATGCATAATGTGTCAATATTCTACAGTAAATGCACTGCCTTGTGTCACATTTTCTAATGCCTGGTTAAGGAATGGAATGAAAGAAGTAGGCTGAAATTAATAATAGAGTAAAATTACTGTGCGTCCCATGGAGACCAACACTAATTGAATAAGTTATGCATTTGTTCAGTCTGGTTTCTCTTCAATTTCATCATTACGCAGCCTCAGAGGGACTTCCACAAGACTCTACGACACTCTTTCCGAAGCCCCTGTGTTTCTTATTCTGATAAGCTGTACCTTAATTAATTCATTGGGGTCAGGAGTTATTAGCACCTTCAGTGCACATTCTTCATTACTAGAATTCCTTATTAATTCTTTTGCAGCACACATAATGTGTTCTTAAGCTTCCAGAGGAGCACAACTAAGTGATCAGCACAGTGGGAATAATGTAAAAGTGACTGATTAAATGGCTAAACCTAATTATAGGTTGTATGTAGAACATGTGATGCAAATAATTATTGTTTAGTTATGTTACTGCATCTGTAATGTTGTCCAAAAGTATTCATACCCCTAGAAGTATTTCAAACGTTGTCTTGGAAAGAAAATAAAACAAGGTTTTTCAAGCATTTTATAAATATCTAAAAAGTATAAAGTGTGTATTGATTACTCCTGTGTGGATACTTTGTAGAACACGTGTCAAACTCAAGGCCCGCGGGCCACATGTGGCCCGCCATGTCATTTTATGTGCCCCCCCCCACAACGTTTTATAGGCCCATGATTGACTTAAAATAGGTTTTGAGCATGATTGACTACAAACTACATCTCCCATAATGCATTCCGATTGTTACCAGCCAACATTATGGCTTGTCGCCACTAGAGAGCAGCAGAGTCACCTCAAGCTGCTTATTGATTTTCCCGGTGAATAAAACTGAGACATCGACAAGCTAACATCAAAATGTCCAAGAAAAGAAACATTGATTTACAAGTAAGACTGAATGAAGATGTGTGAGTTGGTGTCAGGTGGCAGGTCGTGCTAGACTTCTTTTGTTATCCGTCATCTTGACCGACAACATAAAAAAATCGTTCATGTACTATTTTTATGAAATTACAATCATATTAACATCGGCTATTTAGTTGCATTTTATGCGGTTTAGTTAATATTCTTAATATTCACCGTGAATCCAGATCTCATCACAAATTAAGCAGATAAATGTATCTACATTTTTCTCTGTAGAGACAAAAACCACCGACTGTGGCCCAGTGGCGCAACTACACGTTATTCAGGTGGATGCGAAAACATAAATCGGCGCCCCCACCCCCCTGACCCCTGGAAAGAAGGTACGTCAGGTCAGGGCTAAGGACCTAAGGACCTCGTCTCTCCCCCCGGGCCGATGATACGTGAAAGGTAAAACTCGCTACCTTTACCTCGTCATGTGCGCGAGGTGAAGGAGTGTGAGGCCCGCTTAAGTTTATGGGAAAACATCATCGGCACGCCGCCCCCTCTGGTGCTGCGCCCCTATGCGCTGCATACCCACTTTTTGCGCCAATACTGTGGCCTCAATAACTTAATAGATTAAATTAAGCGACTTCACTTAAATTAGCATCACTTCACCCGCTGGGGTCTGAACGCACTTTTTCAGGGGTGGCAGCATATACAGGTCCTTCTCAAAAATTTAGCATATTGGGATAAAGTTCATTATTTTCCATAATGTAATGATAAAATATATTTTAGATTCATTGCACACCAACTGAAACATTTCAGGTCTTTTATTGTTTTAATACTGATGATTTTGGCATACAGCTCATGAAAACCCAAAATTAATATCTCAAAAAAATAGCATATTTCATCCGACCACTAAAAGAAAAGTGTTTTAATACCAAAAAAGTCAACCTTAAAATAATTATGTTCAGTTATGCATCAATACTTGGTCAGGAATCCTTCTGCAGCCTTCAATGCAGCATGGAGGCCATCAGCCTGTGGCTCTGCTGAGGTGTTATGGAGCCCAGGATGCTTCGATGGCCTTAAGCTCATCCAGAGTTTTGGGTCTTGGTCTCTCAACTTTCTCTTCACAATATCCCACAGATTCTCTATGGGCTTCAGGTCAGGAGAGTTGGCAGACCAAGTGAGCACAGTAACACCATGGTCAGTAAACCAGTGGTTTTGGAACTGTGAGCAGGTTCCAGGTTGTGCTGAAAAGTTAAATCTTCATCTCCATAAAGCTTTTCAGCAGATGGAAGCATGAAGTGCTCCAAAACCTCCTGATAGCTGCTGCATTGACCTGCCCTTGATAAAACCCAGTGGACCAACACCAGCAGCTGACATGGCTCCCAGACCATCACTGACTGTGGGTACTTGACACTGGACTTCTGGCATTTTGGCATTTCCTTCTCCCCAGTCTTCCTCCAGACTCTGGCACCTTGATTTCTGAATGACATGCAAAATTTGCTTTCATCCGAAAAAAGTACTTTGGGCCACTGAGCAACAGTCCAGTGCTGCTTCTCTGTAGCCCAGGTCAGACGCTTCTGCCACTGTTTCTGGTTCAACAGTGGCTTGACCTTTGACCTGGGGAATGCAGCACCTGTAGCCCATTTCCTGCACACGCCTGTGCACGGTGGCTCTGGATGTTTCTACTCCAGACTCAGTCCACTACTTCCTCAGGTCCCCCAAGGTCTGGAATCGGTCCTTCTCCACCATCTTCCTCAGGGTCCGGTCACCTCTTCTTGTTGTGCAGCGTTTCCTGACACTTTTTCCTTCCCACTGAGGTGCCTTGATGCAGCACTCTGGGAACAGCCTATTGGTTCAGAAATGTCTTTCTGTGTCTTACCCTCTTGCATGAGGGCGTCAATGATGGCCTTCTGGACAGCAGTCTGGTCAGCAGTCTGACCCATGATTGAGGTTTTGAGTAATGAACCAGGCTGGGAGTTTTTAAAAGCCTCAGGAATCTTTTGCAGGTGTTTAGAGTTACTTTGTTGATTCAGATGATGATGTTAACTGTTCATCCAGAGAACCTTTTCATGATGTGCTAATTTTTTGAGACGGGGATTTTGGGTTTTCATGAGCTGTTTGCCAAAATCATCAGTAGTAAAACAATAAAAGACCTGAAATGTTTCAGTTGGTGTGCAATGAAAAAAAAAAGACAGTTTAATTTTTATCATTACATTATGGAAAATAATGAACAATATCCTAATTTTTTTAGAAGGACCTGTATATATATATATATATATATATATATATATATATATATATATATGAATGAGAGGTTTGGCGTTGAAGCCCCGTTGTCCGTTGTTCTGATTCTTTGCGTGATTGTAGTATTTTCCTGACCACCAATATTCCTGACTCAATGGACAGAAATGGCGAATGTGTGACTATGATAAATCACATAATGTCCAGTCCAGTAACATATACATCTATCAATGCTGCTGCCTCGCGCTGTGTCCTTCTCTCGCACCTACTTAGCAGTAGGTGTCAGGTTACATTGTGTTGCATTCAATGTTGTCGGGGAAAAAAAGAGTTTCATGTGCTTAATGCAAACCCGGTACAGCGGTCTCAGGTTTTGGAGACACTGTCGGCGAATGTTGATCCGGGAAGGGCAGGGACGGCGGTGTAGAGGGGCTTCAACGCCAACCACAGTCACCAAGCAGACATTAACGGGATCCAAAAAACGCTGAGGCACCCGAGAGCCTAGAAATGATCCATGCGATGATCGGGTAAAAGCAGAACAGTTGCGTCATGTAAAACTTCAGCTTCACCAGCCGGTCGCTTCGTCTACCGCGACAACGATGACGTCTCCGCCGTGAAAGCAGCGCAGGAACCCGGAACAGGTGACTCGGAATCTCCGACAGAAGCGGAGGCAAGGATTGTTGACCAGTAACATCGAATAACTCCTGGACGAAAGGTTGGAGGTCTAGTAGTATGTTGCGATTATAAACCAGCAGAGATTCAGTTCCGTAGATGACACAGGTCAGAAACAGTACAAACACAACCAAACGAGAGAACGACAGACGAGCAGCCACACACACCGGCACCATCATGACATATTCATTTCCCACAATCCAAATGTATACTACTACCAAGTTTGACGAGTCAGTTGGGTGCTTAGCCCTGTTTCTCCTCCAGGGAAGCCACTTCACACCTGTCAGTTCAGCACAAACAGTGTTCGATGTGAACACTGTTTCCCACCAATCTGGGATCTTTAACTGATCTAAAACAGGAAAACTTGTAAGATTTAATATCTGGTAAAGAGACACAAAAATTGTGTACCGTGTATGTTAATATCTGATTTTAGCTGAATATGCAGCCTTTGAAGACTGCGTTCATAATATGAATCACTCAAAATACAATACCCCTATAGCTGCACGAAATTTCAGAAAGTGTTACCAGGTCATTTGTGTGAGAAAAAAAAAATCTATTTGCAAGTTAAATTTTTTCTATTGCAGATTCAGTGTGTTGAATGTTTGGGTAATAAATGACCTCCTTTCTATGTTGGGTCTCTTAATGCCTGACATGATTAGAAATAATAGCTTTTAAAAAGGAAAGAATTAGCAGTGTTTGCTCAGGGAACAAGACTTCTGGGATCAGACCTGTTTTAACTGTCACCTTCCCTGTGGAGACAAGCATCAGAACCAAATTTAATGAAAGTTTTCTACATTTGCAGCCATGACATCTATAAATACAAGGAGAGTAATTGGATCCCTGGAAAATAGTAGGGATTATGTTTATGATGAAACAATTATATCTAAAATGTTGCCAGGAGATTCTGTGTAATTAGACTGGTGGTCAGGTGTTTCCTTCTAAAATCACCAATACCAAGGATCTTCAAATCCTAGCCTCCAGGGCCAGTGTCCTGCAACTTTTAAATGTGCCTCTCCTTCAACACAGCAGAGACACAGATTGTTAGCAAGACTTTGGAAAACGTTGTCATGTATCAGTTCTATAATGGTGCGTTTTTAGCATTCTGGTCTTTGAATCCAGTGATCTGAGTTAAAGTCTCAGTAGGACTTTTTGTCATTGTCACTAAGTTTCCACAAAGCAGCTTGTGTTCGATTGTGTTTCTGAAGGCCGCTGTTCAAAGTTTGACATAGACTATTGTAGTGTTGAGCAGGGGTGGATCTACTGGGGGGGCAGTTTCCACCCCAAATGAGAGCCTCGCCACCCCTGTTACCACCCCAGCTAGCGACTATGAATTCAATAAATAGTTATGGCAAATCGGACATTAAGCCCACAAATCTCTTTTTTCCGACAACATTGAAAGCAACACAATGTAACCCGACACCTACTGGTGAGAAGCGGGAAGTGCGAGAGAAGGACAGAGCGCGAGGCAGCAGCATTGATAGATACATTACTGGACTGGACATTACGTGACTTATCGTGCGCCATTGCTATTCATTGAGTCAACATTATGTGTGGTCAGGAAAATGCCACAGTCACACAAAGAATCTGAAAAGTGGACGCAATATTTAGCGGTTAATTCAACCCTAGGAATTAGATAACAAGGGCTTCAGATTTTACAGGCATCATCCACTGACTACAATGTTTAAAATAAAAAAATATTCAGCAAACACCAGGAAAATATACATTGTTGTGCTGACATGACCCAGGTTAGTTTAGTCAGATATTTGAAAAAATTATATTTTGTGTATATTTTATTCAAATTTTGTGCTTTATGCATAGGACCTGTTTTGTCCCTATTCTCTTGAATCACTGAGATAAAATCAACATCATAAAAATCATGTGGAGGCAGAATAGGTTTGCTTAAAGTCTTTAAGCATCTTTTGAAGTCATCCAGTGGTTGTGGAGCTCTCAAATAGTCCGGGAGAGTTCCAGAGACGGGGGGCAGCCACAGCGAATGCCCGATCTCCCATGGTCCTTAATCTGGATGGAACAAGGTGGAGGATGTTACAGTCTTGTGACCGTAGAGATCTGGTGGAACAATGTGGAATGAGAAGGTCCTTCAGATAATCCGGAGAAGTTCTGTTTAAACATTGATGGGTAATGAGAGCAATTTTATACTGAATTCTGTAGTCAGCTAATCAACCACCGCTGTGCTCAGGCGAAAATATATTGATATTCACAATATAGACATTAAGCCTAACAGCATAATGCAACGGACAGGAGGTTCTGTTTTTGTGTTTTTGCTACTTTTTGTGTGGGAAATGTTTTTTGGTGCTGATTCTCCTGATCGGTAATCTCTGCTCTATCTGCTCGTTGAGCTGTTGTCTGTCGGTTGCCATGACACAGACAGAGCGAGAAAAGGCAGAATAGAAGTGGTTCTGTTTGGTTCTTCACCTGTTTATCAGCTTTATTGAGGCGCCCTGCAGCTGCTGCAATTCATAAAAGTAAAACAAGCAACAAAAACTGAACTAATCATCAAACTACGGCTCCTACAGCATATTTAAAATAAAACGATTAACCAAATTTGCCCCTTCTTGCATCTTGACGGTACTAACAGAAACAAAATTGCTTATAGATTTATATCACAGAGACTTTATTAAGCATCAGTTTTCTCCTCTTTATTTTAAGTCATAATAAATGATGGCGCTACGAATAATTTTGTGACAGATTTCTGCTCGTCTTGTATTGGGATAAAATGGTTTTCTGGACATAACTCAATGAATCACATAGCGACTAATAGGTGCTGTCCAGTCCAGTAATGCATATCAATTAGCAGGAGTATGAAAGACATAAAAATAATTAACTATACTATGTTAAGAAATTATATTTAATCCTCAGTGCTACATGACGCTCATTTTGAAACAATGCAAGTTAAAAACAATATTTCGCAACAAGTAAATCAAGTAAATTAAGTCCGATGTTAGGTCTGTGTAAGCTAAATGTGAGAATGAGACGTTTTATTTATGTGTGTGTGTGTATATATATATATATACACACTGGCATATGCTGCCACCCCTGAAAAAATCCCTGCACCCCTCTTGCCTCCCCATAAATATTTTTCTAGATCCGCCCCTGGTGTTGAGGAGGTTAGAGAGATGGGTCATAAAGAAACAAAGGTGTTAATGTAATCAATTCAAGTCATATTAGTTGTAGCATACTTTACAGATGAATTTTAACTTCACTTAAAATAATTTTTACAATGCAAGTTAACTTTAGTTTTGACATATACTTAAACAAATGCAGTTTAAACTACATAGCATTTAAAACAAGCACTTATTTACTTAAAAAGCATATTGTTTGTCTATATCAAGGGGGCTGATAAAATACATTTTAAAAGCTCCGTTATAACTTATCTTCTGTCTACTGATTGTTGTTAAGCTTCCATTATGCCGACAGTGAAACAAGAAATTGTCCCTTCAAAACAAAAGCATCATAACTCAAGCAGGAAGTGAACAATTTGTAAAACTAATTAAAGACAATATAGGCAGGCATTTTATTAGCACATGTATTAGCATAAGTCTTTTGCACATTTTATCAATGTGCTTCCCAGATACCAAAATGTAAGAATTAGATGAAGAAAGTCTTCAGGACCATTATCATTACATAATGAAGAAAGCTTGCCTCTAAACAAAATGATGACATACTTACAGTCAATCTGTTAATTAGTGTAGTTAATTACTGGAAGTGCAAAAATAATTAAGTTTCAAAAAGACATTTAATTATTGATTAGATTAATTATCTCAGATTGAGTAAAGGCGTTTTGGGGTAATTAAAATAAATGTTAAATGGTAGTAATTGGGTTAAGATTTGAGGGAGGCGATGATAGTGGAAGTTCAACACATCATTCAAAAAATAAAGAATAAAAAACATCAAAAGATGGAAGGAAGGTGAATTGACATTTGAATTATATAAATTTCCATACTACGAATACCACCATTCTAATAATCAACACTTAAGCTAATTTTATTCACAAAGCACCATTTACAAAGTGCTTCACAGATGGAAGTAAAATCATAAAAGGCCTATAGGGGTCTCATTTATGTTAATACCAGTTACATTTTTGATGAAATAATTAATATCACAATATCAAATGATGACATCATTTAACTGAGCCTGACCTGTGCAGCATTATACACTCTAAAAAGTGTTTTTGGCTGTAGTTCATCTAATGGACTTTTTATGTATTTATTTTTTTACATTAATCTAACTTGATTCATTTGGTTTATTGGTGGGAACTTACTTTTTTGTGTTCAATTTATTTAAAAATCTAACTCCATCCATCCATTTTCTATCACCCTTATCCCTAGTGGGGTTGAGAGGGTTGCTGGTGCCTAACTCCAGCTAACGTTCACAGGGCAACACAGAGACAGACAGGACACACAACCACACACACCTAGGGAGAATTTAGAGAAACCAATTAACCTGATAGTCAAGTTTTGGACTGTGGGAGGAAACCAGAGTACCTGGAGAAAACCCACCATGCAAACTCCATGCAGAAAAACCCTGGGCCGGGAATCAAACCTAGAACCTTCTTGCTGCAAGGCAACAGTGCTATCAACCACTGGACCACTGTGCAGCCCACAACTCCAACTCACTTAAATTAATTTAATTAACCTGAAGAATCTTTTTTGCTTTGACTTTACTTGAAACAATCGAGTTCAATGCCAGTTTTGCGATCCATGTCAGCTGTCAAACTCTGTGATTGGCTGTGGTTGGAGGACCACCTTTAACCAGAAAACATGCAGACAGTTGTTTCGCTGGGGGAACAGACCACCCTCTTTATTTACCTCAGTACCACCAACTGAGGCTCTTTTCAGTCTTCGGTATATGGTCTTTAGTGTTCTGTTTTCTGTATAAATTAATCTCCCCTTGTGGTGTATGCATTTTCCTATTCAGTGCTATCTGACAGTTCAAAGGTCACCTAAATCAAATAGTGTGTCCTGCTTGACAATTTATAAAGTTAGACCTAATTTCATAAAGCCAAATGCTGATGATGGAGTCAGAGACATAAAGTAGGAGAGGGTGATCAGAACGGATGGGAATAGGGAATAGATATGCAAGGTAACTCAATTATGGAGGCAATCCTCCCCCCCTTTAGTCTGAGAGAACTAGAGCAAGAGAAGCACTTGCCTTGGTTTCAGAGGACACATGCGGTACAGAAAGCAGAGAACATTTAGAGGCGGAAACTTGTTCAGTGTTGTTAGAAAAGGAAACACAAAATAATATTAATAAAGGTGGTTGTCTATTTACAGCTTTGTCAAAGGAATGTAAGGGTTCTAATAAAGCTCTCCTGTCATTCACCAACCTGTTGTACCTGTGCATATTTTGTGATGGTTTGCAGGAGCACTGTACCCTGATAAAGGGGGTATTTTGGTAGTAACTTCAATCCACTGGAAGCAGGAATCAGCTACAAAGCACATATACACACTTACTGAGACATTTGTTAAAGATAACTGTCAGTCAGCCCTGACCAGATATATTATTTCTAATCTATATATTTCCTCTTTGGTTTGGGAGTAAAATTTTTTTCTTACTGTTCTAGGAAAGCTAGAAAGACTTCAGTTTTTTTCTATGCATTTTTGGCATTGTTAAAACAAATTTCCAGGAAAACTTGTAGCACACAACTTTGATGTCTGTCTGTCCGTCCGTCCGAGAACAAATACAAACCATATAGTTTCCCATGTACACTCACTTTAATTTTTATCTTAATCTTTCATTAATATTTATCTTAATGTTTACATATACAACTACATTTACCTATCAAGCTGCAGTCTAGTGTAGGATTTATGATGCTGCACTCATGTTAAAATGAGGGAATCAATATTTAAAATAAAGGCTGTTTATCAGAAAACCTAAAGATAAAACTCAGGGAGGATCAGGGTTTATTTAACACACCAGAGACAAATAGAGCAAAAGGTGATTTATACTGTAGTTGGAAAAAATTATAATTTATACAGAATAAACTTCCATCAAATAGCTGGTTTAATCTTCAATCAACTACAAATATTTCCAAATAAGTTGATTAAATTCATTCAAAAATGTCCATATGCTGATAAAGATCCCACACAAGTAGTAATAGACCAGTTCAGTTTAACCAGTTACCAATCCAAGAATCAACAAACTGAATCAGTCATTAGCAGGTTTAGTTCAGTGTCTCACCTGCCTTACATGTTTTAAGTGTTTCCTTTCTGCCTCACCTGGATTTAATCTGTGGATGATTAACAACCTTCTGCACTTCTTGATGGCTGCAGATGGTCATGCAATCATCTAACTCAGTTGTTCTGGAACAGAGACACATCTAAACACATCCCTAAGAACATCATAATAAAAAATGAAAAACAAGTGATTGCTATCACAACAATTTAAAGCCCACCTGGAGGAGCCAGCCTTACACTTCCTTGTCCACACGCTCTTCCAGACCAAACAATAGGCCCCGCCCTATTTTAAAAACTGAAATCTCACAAAATCTCACAGGATTTCATACTTAGGCCTGGAGCGGTGGGCAGGATGAAAATAATACAAAATGAGACATGACCTCAATTATTAAAAATATCTGTTTTGCCCCAAAATAACCAGGATTACTATGGGCACAAAACAATGCCGTTATTTTTCAATAAACACATTTAAGATCAAAGTAATATTGAAAAACTTATCATAAAACTGCTCCGAGGAGAATTCAATTCAGAAGCTGGTTGCAAACAAGCCAGCAGCAAAGTGGCTGTTTGGTTGTAAAAAGGGGGAGTCGGACTGTACAACTCCTAGTAGAGACTTGTAGATGTTTTTGTGTCAACACATTATGCACAGTCAGTAATAATATTTACTAGAGGTGTGGCGATCGATTGGTCACCGATCATAATCGACCTATTTTCGTGAAAAAGTGCATGATCGGTGATCGGCGATAATTGGCTCTTGTTGCCGATATCGATCACCTGCATCTCATTTCTCAGCCTGCCTGTGCAGCTGGTCTCCTCTTTCCTTCGCACTGCGCAAATGCGCAGCAACAAATCCTAAGCGATGTGGAACTATAACGCACTGAGTGAATGGGGAATTTTGAGTGTTGCGGCGGAAAATTGAAGCAGGTCAAAATGCATCAACACAACGAAGCTAATACGATATAAAAACAATGCCATACTTGACGGAGTTTGGCTACATCGAGGCTCACTGCAGTAAAAAAGACATATGGAGGATCAGATAGCAGGTAAAGCAGCGCACAGCTACAAACACTCACCCGGAGTAGCATTACGGTCAGAAAACTAAACAAATAACCCGCAAAATTATTTAAGTCTTCGAGCTGCGATGTAAGACGCTGGTTCTGCTCTCGCTGTTGAACCGCTGCTACGCTACAGGTAGTAATATTTCACAGACGGAGCGCCGCTTCTGCTCCACCTGGTAGTGACTCTCACACCGAACCTCTGTTTAAAGCTGCAGCATCTAACCTAAAATTTTTTTTACATGCATATTAAAACTTTCGCTGTCCTAACATGAGACGGATAAACTCTGAAAAAATAATCTCCTCTGCCTCCTCCCTGCTCTGCATAATTACTCCGCTCAGTCAGAAACAGCCACTCAGAACTAGCAGTAAGCAGCTAGCCGCCATGCTAAAAGGAAGTTTTCATTCAGTAACTCAGGATTGTTTATTGTAATGGATCCTGTATTTCCCTTTGAATGTTAAGTTTTATACTTGAATTTTTTTGGCAATGTTGAGAGGTTTTATTTTGGCTCTTTGCATTATTTAGCCTCTTCAGAGCCTTCATATGTTATCAGTCTGTTAAAGATAGTATTATTGATAGCAGTACAATTTGCACAATGCCTGTTTTGTTTAGTTTTCTTCTAGGAAAAAGTTATTAAAAACAAGTTTTTGTCTAAATTAAGGTGAATTCAAATTAAGGTGAATTCATGGTTCATTTCTCCACATAATGTAACCGGTAGTGTTTATGATAAAAAAAAAATAAAAATAATTATGTGATCGGTATCGGTGATCGGCCCTCATGGGTGATCGGTATCGGCAGAAAAAAACCTGATCGGCACATCTCTAATATTTACATACAAGTAAAATGTACATAAAGGAATCACAACCCACTGTTCTCAACACGTAGTGCGTAATTTGAAACATGATTAACCCCCACTTAGTAATAAAGTGTTCTGACCCAGAGCTCAAGGATGGGGGGAAGGAAGAAGGGATGAGACGGGGTAAAGTGGCAAAGGCTGGGAGGAGAAGGTGGGTGGGGGAGGTTTGGGAGGGAGTAGGGGGAGATGAGGAGGTGATGCGGGATGCAACAAACTGCCCAGATAGCACACAATGGTAAATCAACGTTGAATTATAGTCAGAATGGTTGGATGATGGTGGATCAACCATCAAACAACCATCCAGCTCTAACCAAGTAACCAATGTTGAAACTGTGTCATTGAATCAATGTTGTTTTGTGGTTGAAATCTAATGAATGAAATGCCGATGTCTGATCAACGTCTGATCAATGTTGAATCAATGTCAGCTGTTTTGCCGCGCCCCTTCCCCTCCTCTTCTCCTCAGCCCAGCTCTGGGTCAGAGCATTTTATTAGTGAGCGGGGGTTATCATGTTTTAAATTAACCACTATAAAGGATAGTGGGTGATGATTCATTTCTGTATATTTTCTTAATTGTTCATAAAAATTCCTACCGACTGTTTGTGATATAGTGACACAAAAACATCTACAACTTACTACAAGGAGTGGAGCGGTTCACTCCTGCTATTTACATGAGTGAGATGGCCCAACCACACAGCTGCTTCGCTGTTGGCTTGTTGGAAAAAGATGTTAATTCAATGTTGAATTGCCATCATGTGCAATCTGGGTACAGAACAGAATCACAACTCAATGTTGTCAACACATAGTGGTTAAGTTAAAACATGATTAACCCTCACCTAAAATGGGGTAAGCACAACAAACATATGGAGGCCTTAGTCCTCGACGCAGCTGTCGCAGGTTCGATTCCCGGCCTTGGTAACCTTTGCTGCATGACCTCCCCCTTTGTTGTCAATTAACTATCAAATAAAGGCCACTAGAACCCAAAAAATCTTTAACAAAATAAAATGTGAAAATGTAAAACCTTCACCTAAAATTAAAATTGTTTCACCCGGAGCCCAAGGAGGAGGAGAGGAGAGTGGAAAGGGGGAGGAGATTGAGGGGTAGATGGGGCCAGGTGAGGGGTGGGTTGTGGGTGGAGAGGGGTGTGAAAAAGAGCTTATATTGATTGAACATTTAGATCACGAGTTCTTCACCAAACCTTGTCCTCAAGGCAAACTGACCTGCGTGTTTTCAGTTCAGCAAAACCCCATTAATCAATATCATGTGTGCTGAAGCTCTCACTGGAGCGGTTCGCAGCCGAGTGTGAAGCGGCCGGGATGAGGCTCAGTGCCTCCAAATCTGAGGCCATGGTCTTGAGCCGGAAAAGGGTAGAGTGCCTTCTTCGGGTCAGGGGGGTCGTCCTGCCTCAAGTGGAGGAGTTTAAGTATCTGGGGATCTTGTTCACGAATGAGGGAAGAAGGGAGCGGGAGATCGACAGACGGATTGGGGCAGCGTCTACTGTGAAGTGGGCGCTGTACCGGTCCGTCGTGGTGAAGAGAGAGCTGAGTCAAAAAGCGAAGCTCTCGATTTACCGGTCGATCTACGTTCCCACCCTCATCTATGGTCATGAGCTTTGGGTCATGACCGAAAGAACGAGATCACGGGTACAAGCGACCGAAATGGGTTTCCTCCGCAGGGTTGCTGGGCTCTCCCTTAGAGATAGGGTGAGAAGCTCGGTCATCTGGGAGGGACTCAGAGTAGAGCCACTGCTCCTCCACGTCAAGAGGAGCCAGTTGAGGTGGCTCGGGCATCTGGTAAGGATGCCTCCTGGACGCCTCCCTGGTGAGGTGTTCCCGGCACGTCCCACCGGGAGGAGGGGAAGATCCAGGACACGCTGGAGGGATTACGTCTCTCGGCTGGCCTGGGAACGCCTTGGGATTCCCCCGGAGGAGCTGGAAGAATTGGCTGGGGAGGGAAGTCTGGGCCTCCCTTCTGAAGCTGCTGCCCCCGCGACCCGACCCCGGATAAGCGGCAGAAAATGGATGGATGGTTGGATGGATGTGTTGAATTAGGGAAATGCCTAAAACTTGTAGGCCTTGGAGGACCAGTGCTGAAACACACTGGATTCGACGTTGGCATTTCATTTATTTAATGTCAACCACAAAACAACATTGATTCAATGACACAATTTCAACGATAGTTCATTGGCTAGAATTGAATGGTTGTTTTATAGATGATCCACCGTCAGTTGTCGACCTCAACCATACATGCAACCTTTATGATAATAATTCAACATTGAATTAACATATTTTGCTAACAAGCCAACAGCAAAGTGGCTATGTGGTTGGGCCATCTCACTCATGTAAATGGTGGGGGTGTACCGCTCCACTCCTTGTAGTAAGTTGTAGATGTTTTTGTGTCAATATATCCCACGCAAACAGTCAATAAGAATTGTTATGAACAAGTAAGAAAATGTACAGAAAGGAATCAGCACCGACTATCCTCTACAGTGCTTAATTTAAAACATGCTAACCCCCGATCAGTAATAAAATGCTCTGACCCAGAGCTCTGATGAGGAGGAGAGGAGGGGGAGGGGTGCAGCAAAACAGCTGACATTGATTCAACATTGATCAGATATTGATCAGACAAATGCATTTCAGTCATTAGATTTCAACGACAAAACACCGTTGATTCAATGACACAGTTTCAACGTTAGTTACTTTGGCTAGAGGTGGATGGTTGTTTGATGGTTGATCCACCGTTATTTGTCGACTTCAACCAAAAATCAACCATTAATCAGACCTCGGCATTTCAGTCATCAGATTTCAACCACAAAACAACATTGATTTAATGACACAGTTTCAACGGTTTGATTGGATGGTTTTTTGATGGTTGATCCACCGTCATTTGTCGACTTCAACCAGAAATCAACGATTCTAACTATAATTCAACGTTGATTTAACATCGTGTGCTATCTGGGATCTTTCATGCCAACAGCCATTACAATCTACAATAACTCTTTGAAGAATTAATGAGTCACAACAACATTTAATTTCCCTTTGGGATTAATAAAGTACTTTTGAATTTTAAATTTGAATTGAATTGAATTGAATGTTTGCCAGTTGTCATGGCAGCCCTTGCTACTTCAAATTCTGACTCACCAGGGGGCAGGCAGAGGAACAGAGGTGGGGAGGGAGAGAATGATGTGCTTTCATTCCTGAACCAGAGCTGTAGCAAAGTTGTACCAAGCTGTATGGCTGAAAATTCAGCTGTCTAAGAAAGACAGTAGTGAGATGCTTTTAGACAAAATAATGTTTTCCGCCTCCCTGGCTTCTCTCAAGGCATCCTGTCTGATCGTGGTCCGCTGTTCATCTTCCAAGTCTAGAAATAGTTTTTCAAAGCACTCAATGCTAAGGTCAGTCTCACATCTGGTTTTCACACTCAGTCCAATGGTCAAACAGAACATATGAATCAAGAACTGGAATCCACCTTACGCTGTCTCACGTCCACCAACCCAGCTGACTGGAGTCAATTTCTTCCTTGGTGGAGTATGCTCACAATTCATGTTTCCTCAGCCACTGGAAACTTTTGAAGTTTCTTTCAGCTACCATCCTCCTCAATTTCCCTCCAATGAAAAAAGACACCTCATTAACTCTATTCACCACTACATCTACTGTAGTGGTGTTACTGGACATCTCTGGTGAGATGGTGTTACTGGAGTAACACCATCTCTGCCCTGCACTATACTGCAGATCAAAACCAATATTATGCTTTCCGAAAAAGAACTCCTGCCCCCAATACACACCCAGACAAAAGATTTGGCTTTGTGCATGTGACATGCCTTTAAAATCTATGTCCAAAAAGTTATCACCTAGGTTCATTGAACCTTAAGAGATCACTTCCATCATCAGTCCCACAGCAGTCTGTCTTTGCCTTCCTTTGACTCTTCGTATACATCTCACGTTCCTCAGATTAATAAAGTATTTTTGAATATGAATTTCAAAAATACTTTCAATATCATTTCAATGTCACTGTCAGGCTTCAATGTTTCTGCTTGATGTTTAAACATTGATTGATTGATATTTTGCTATTTGGGAAGATAATCTTTTAAAATCACATTAATGGTTTTATTGTGTCAGTGACACAAGCTGCAGGCTTGATATTTGGAAGTGTGGTTAACACGGACTGAATGGTTTCATTCCACATCCATTGCCTAACTACAATTCTAAAACCGCACAGAAAATCAGTGTCATAGTTCACAATTTATCCTTCACTGATTGGCCCAGTTGGAATTCAACTAGACAATGAATTAAAATACTTTATTTATCCTAGAGGGGAAATTCACATAGACATGGTCTACTGCAGTGTTTCCCAACCCTGGTCCTCAAGGAGCAGAGGTTTCCCTGCTTTAATGTGCCTGATTCAGCTGATTGCAGTTCAACAAACGCCTGTTGATCAGTCATTGATTGAAATCAGCTGGATTGAAGGAAGGAAATACCTAAAACATGCAGGGCAGTGAGCCTTGAGGACCAGGGTTGGGAAACACTGGTCTACTGGGACCTGTCTATGTGAATTGATTTCTCCCTCATTGAGATTGATTTCTGACATGGTGGCAGAAATCAACCTCAATGAGAGAAATCCCAGATGGAGCACTGAACGGAGATGAGAATTGAATGGAATTGCATAGGCAGGTAATGCCTGTGGGTAAACAGTGTTTACAGCAACTAATCAGTTTTAGGGATTATGCAGATGATTGAATTTTGTCTTTGCAGCTTCTAGCATATGAACTCTTCTTCCTTTGTTTGAAAATGAAGAACGGCTACGCATAGTCAATATTTACTATCACCAGTGTGAACTAGTCATTGCAGCAGCATGGTTAGAGCATGATGTGCAACTAACCTGCTTGTCTTCACAACCAGTCACAATACATGTAGAAGCTGTGCAGCCAAGGGAATTCAATAGGTTACTAGATAGCCAGAAACTACTGTAGTGTAAATTCCATACATTTTGTATTTGTTTTAATGTATGTTAAAATTGTATTGCATAAGAAATACCATAAATGCTTGCTGTTCTATGTAAAGTTTGATAATAAAGTTGATTTAATTTAGATAATAAATAAATACAGTTGAACTCTGGATCATCTGTATTCTTGTCCTCCTCCTTCAACCACAACTCGATTCCCGACTCCCCCAGTCTGCTCCGTCCCTCAGTCCATGTAAATTCTTGCCTTTCTCATCCTTCTCTTTTCTTACTTGCGAAGAGCAGAAAGGGTAACATTTGGACTAGTTCAAACTGTGTGTCTGAGAAAAGGCCAGCCTGACATTTTACACAGCTGCTACATTTTATTACAGACTTTCACTGTGTGTGTGTGTGTGTGTGTGTGTGTGTGTGTGTGTGTGTGTGTGTGCGTGTGTGTGTGTGTGCGCGCGTGCGCGTTACATCTGAAGGGAAAATAGAGCTTAGTGAAATATGATATGAAGGGGGAATAAAAAGGAAGAATTTAATTTCTAAATTGGAGAATTCTGACACCCTCCATCTGCATTCTCTCACTCCTTCAATTTCTGTCTTTTCTGTCAGATTTCTTAGTCTAAGTCTTAATTCTTTGGCTTTATTGATCTTTTCATAGTCATATTTTCCTATTAAGTAATAATTCACATAAAAACATGCAGATTGTTTGCAGTGAATGAAACAGAATCATCCACAGAAGTATGTAATGTTAAATATTTGCTTGAATATGTTTGTTTATAAAAACATATCTCAGTACATGCTGCAGCCTGACATACATCTGCTATGATCATGGAGAAGTATTTTTGTCTAATTTATAGAATTACTATGAATATTAACTTCTTTAAGTACATTATTTGTCATGATTTCAGTTCTGCCTTGATGGTGCTGCTTACTGTCGCTCCCTCTTGTTGATTACTCATTATCCTCAGCTGTGCTGCTTCCTGTTAAACAGCTGCTCTTCTACTAAGGTCCTGTCCCAATAATTGCACTTCCACCCTCGTTCCACCTTCGTGTCCTTCAAATGCGCCTTCATGTTCAAGGGTTTTATTGCCGAGTGTGTCCCACTTTCTCTACATCCAGCCTTTGCCCCGTCCATTTTGGGTCCTATTTCCACCCTTATGCAAAGTCTGCATTGATGCTGACTTCAATGAAGTGTATTACCCACAATTCATTGCTACATGTGATGTTTTGAGTTAACAGGGGGATTTATGGCAATGTTTTGTTATTTTTCTTGGCTTCATAGAAAATTCATGTATGGCAAGGCACACATTAGTAACAAAAAGGTTTTGATATGACAAATTGAGCAAAAAGAAGAAATAAAAAAAGAATAGTCACAAACTAACTGTGAGGAAAGTAAAACAAAATATTACAAATACCAGACAAATTTCAAGTAATAAATTAAGCTATTAACATTGGTAGAGAGTTTGGGATTTTGTGATGTTGCAACAATTAAGATAAGGTAAGGTAATTAAATTTATGTCGCACATTTTCAGCAACAAAGTTAAAGACCTTATGTCACTTTACAGAAAATTAAGTTGGAGTGATGAGGATAAAGACGCAATAAATAAATTACAACTTAAATGAGATGAGATATATACAAATAGGGCAAAAGGTGGTTATGTAAGGTCCAGAGCCAGGTGGACTGAAGAAGGAGAAAAGAATAGTGCCTTCTTTTGTAACTTAGAAAAACGCAGACATGAATATAATGCAATTAATAGCCTTATGATTGATGGAGTGGAATGTTCTGAGACTAAGAGAATAACACAAGAAGTTTTTAATTTCTATAGTAATCTTTACAAATCTTCACATACTGAACAAATTACTTCATCATTTTTTGAAAAAGTAAGAAATCTGATTCCTGTTATTGATGAAAATTTTAAGGAAATCTGTGATGAAGAGCTAAGTATTTCCAAATTTGATATTGCTATAAGAAATATGGCGTCTGACCGCGACCCGGGCCAGATGGGCTTACAGCTAACTTTTATAAACATTTCTGGGAGGTTTTAAAACCTTTGCTGTTCCAGGCTGTAGCAGAATGTGTTGGAAGGAAGGAACTCATGGAAACTATGAAACAAGGCGTAATTAAGCTAATTCCAAAACCTGGTAAAGATAAGAAAAATATAAATAATTTAAGACCAATCACGTTGTTGAACACAGACTACAAGATCCTAACAAAAGTTCTGGCAACGAGGTTAAAAATGGGCTTACCCGGAATAATTAGTCAAACTCAATCCGGCTTTCTCAAAGGTAGATCCATCCATAACAACATCCGCCTGGTTCTGGACTGATTGATTATAGTCATTTAATAAAAGATGATGGGTTTATGTTGTTTTTAGATTTCCACAAAGCCTTTGATTCTGTGGAACATCAATTTATTGTTAATACTTTGAAACATTTTGGTTTTGGTAACAGTTTTCTTAGTATGATCACCATGTTGAACATTAACAGCTGTGTGTCTCTGCCTCAGGGCCCCAGATTCAAAGTAGAAAGAGGAATCAGACAAGGCTGCAGTATTTCACCTCTATTATTTGTTATAGTCACGGAATTACTAGCAATAACAATTAATAACTCTAATATAAAAGGTTTGGAAATTAATAACCAGAAAATAATCATTAGTCAATTTGCAGATGATACAACCCTCTTCCTAAAAAATAAAGAACAAATTCTTCTAGCTTTAAAGGAAATAAAGTTGTTCTCTCAAGCCTCAGGGCTGCAGCTAAACATAAATAAATGTGAAATTATGAGTATCCATAACTGTTCTGATTCTTCAATTTCCGATATTCCTGTTAAAAATGAAATTAAATATTCAGGAATGTGGATTACTATATTTCAAGCTACTAGTGTAAGAAAATATTTACAAGTCAACATTGATAAATGTGGCAAAACCTTAAATAATTGGCTTCAGAGAGATTTGAGGTTGTTTGGTAGAACATTATTAACAAAAACTGAGTCCTTATCCAGGCTGACGTATCCTGCATATTCCTTAGCCGTCCCTCCAATAAAACAGATTAGCAGAATAAACTTTAACTTCATTTGGAAAAACAAACACCATTACATCAGAAAAAGAGATTTGTTAAAGGATTATGAGGAAGGTGGTATTAAGGCATCGATTTTGAAATTATGAATGGGACTTTAAAAATGAGATGGCTTCAGTCCTTTTAAAAAACGGTGATCTTATTTGGTTTGTTGTTCCATCGTTCGTATTTCAGGAAGTTGGAGGTATTGAGTTGTTATTGAAATGTGATTTTGAATTATCTAAACTCCCCCTAAAAATCTCTGCTTTCCATCAACAGGTTCTGTTACAGTGGAAGTTGATGTTTAAACACAACCTCAGCCCCATAATGTCCCACTGTGGAACAACAGAGCCATTCTATGTAGAAAATCTATATTCATGAATGACTGGTGGAATAAACAGATCTGGTCAATTACTCACTTATTGGATGGAAATGGTGAAATTCTCACTTTGGAGGAATTTAACAGAAAATATGGAACTGACTGTTCACTAACAAATCATAAGAAAGTATTACGTAGCATCTCTGATGTCCTTTTATTGTCAGTTAAGAACAATTTATCTAATTTCTCTATTCCAAGACTCCACAAGATTCAAATTGAGTATGTGGACATTAGAGATAATAAATGCAATAACAAGTTTTTGAACAAGTATTCAATAAATAACATGTAACAAAAAGCACAGCCCTTACAAAATTTTAACAAATCTATGAGAGTCAAAATAAGGACAAATTATTTGAAATTTCCAATTCTTCCCAAACATAAAGAACTACATTTTAATGTACATTTTAATTTTAAAAGTGAGATTTAATTTTAATGTAGAGAATTGTGGTTTTTGTACAACTCATTTGGAAACAACTAAACATTTGTTTTATGAATGTAAAGAAGTGTTAAACTTATGGGATCAACTTCGTAACTTTCTGTCTTCTAAGACAATAAATTTGGATTTTGTTTTCTTACAAAACATTCAATTCGGTTTATTCATTAAAGATAAAAATCTGGAATTTTTAGTCAATGTTCTGATTATTGCAACAAAATATTATATCCATAAATGTCGTTATGCAAAATGCTCCCTCTCAATCAATACTCTTAAACATGAACTCTCCTTTTTTAGGAGTTGTATAAAAAAGATGCATAATTTAAATGCAGTAAAATTGTATGAGTTAATGAGAGATTTTAGTTTGTAGCCCCCTAATGTGTTTTTTGTTGTTGTTTCTTTCTTGAGCCTTTGAAATCAATGTGATTTGTTAACATTAGGAGTTATGATCTATAATATTTGATTGTTTTGAAATGTTGTGAGTTTTTGTCACTGTTATTCTTATATACTAATAAAAAAAAATCTTCTTCTTCTTCTTCTTCTTCTTCTTTATGGCGGTTGGCAAACAACTTTTAGGTGCATTACCGCCACCTTCCAGGTTGGTGTATGGATCAGAGGCTTATAATCTTCCCATAATACCCGTTTTCCTAAGAAAACAAAAAATACTACAAAAACCTACATCCCCTGACGATCTCTGAAACAACACTCTAATATCAAGCTTATTTTTATTTCTACTTAACTCTCTGAGTAATACCTCTCTTTCCCATACATATTTGTTGCACTCTAGGAAAATATGTTGCACTGTTTCTAATTCTCCAGTCATTACAACAACCTGTGTTATGTTTATTAATTATTTTAAGGGTACTATTTAATCCTGTATGTCCAAATCTTATTCTAGATATAATATCTTCTTCCTTCTTATTTCTATTAAATTTCCTAAATTCCCCAACTTTTTTGGATACTATGATAAAACCTCGCCTTGTCTCCTATATCCCACTCCTTTTGCCATTTTCCTTTGATGTACTCTTTTATAATATTATTTATCTTCTGCAGTACTTGATGGTCATGCAATCATTTGAATCAGCTGTTCTGGAAAAGATTGTGCCCAGATGATCACTAATGGAAGTCCACATGAACCTAAATTATAGTAGTCAATCACAGTCAACAAAGATCCCACAGCAGAAGAATGAAGAGAAAAAATCTTCCCAGGCATAAGAGCTCATTCTGAATTTGGCAACTTTTTAACATTGGGAATTGAAAATACCATTAGGAAGAAGAAATGTAGTGATTTCTCCAGGCAGAAAAGGCATTGAGCAGACTTTCTTTGTGTGTGAATTGGGAAGTGGGGCAGTGCAGAGTGAGAGTCCTCTGACAAGTTTTTAATTACGAATAGAAAATGAGGAAGACAGGCCAGAGGGAAACTTTATCTATTTATTTAGTTTTCTCTTGCTAGTTTATGTGACAATAACACAAGGACAAGATTTGATTAATGAATGAATTTACTATGGTACATTGTTTCTATACTATGTGAGGAAACCACAGTGCCAGATAAAAAGTGCACATGCTCAGGGAGAACATGCAAACTCCATACAGGGTGTCCCATATTTGCATACAACCACACCTCCCTCCTAACTATGGAACACTTTGTAAAAAATGTTCTGCTTTATGCCAGGCTGTAAATACAGAGAGCAAGCCATATTTGTACCATATTAAAATGAAAGTGGAAAAAATATGGCTGAAAGAAGAGAATACTTTGTGCTGTACATATAGCAACATTTTTCATTTAATAAGACGTAAAGTCTTACCCTAAAAAATATAAACAGTGTTAATCTGCAGTGGCTCAATTCATTGAAGGGCTTACTTTTTTTCTTATTCTTAGAAAAATATGCATTTAAAAAAAATTATAATTTGAATGGCTCTTTGAAGGGAATCAAATCTTCAGGATCCGTTCACTTCAATGAGCCATAAGTCCAATCAATAGTCAGAAGAACCACATCAAGACAGTCACAAAGTCGGCCTTCTATCACCTGAAGAACATCTCCAGGATTAGAGGACTGATGTCTCAGCGAGATCTAGAGAAGCTCATCCATGCTTTTATCTTTAGCTGCATTGATTCCTGCAACAGCGTCTTCACAGGTCTGACTAATAAATCAATCAAACAGCTGCAGCTGATCCAGATGCTGCTGCTGTTCTGACTAAAACCAGGAAGATAGAGACATAACACCAGTTTTAAAGTCCCTACACTGGCTCCCTGTAGATCAGAGAATAGACTTTAAAATACTGTTAGTTTATAAATCACTGAACGGTTTAGCACCACAATACATTAAAGATCTGTTATTACTGTACCAACCGTCTAGACCCCTCAGATCTTCTGGTTCTGCTCTGCATCCCCAGAACCAGAACCAAACGAGGAGAAGCAGCATTCAGTTTCTATGCACCACAGATTTGGAACAAACTACCAGAAAACTGTAAAACAGCTGAAACACTGAGTGCCTTTAAATCTCAACTTAAAACCACCTGTTTAGAGTTGCTTATGGCTAAATTAGGGTTAGAGTGCCGGTTTTGATGTCTTCCATGTTTTTATGTCTTTAATGTTTTTAATTTCTTCTTCTTTCTTTCCGACGTTTTAATGATGTAATGTTTTTTGTTTTTTGTTTTTATTTTGTTTTTTTATTTTTTAAATCTCTCTCTTTCTCACTGATTATTTCTGTTTTTATTTTAATTATGTAAAGGACTTTGAAATGCCTTGCTGCTGAAATGTGCTATACAAATAAAATTTGATTGATTGATTGATAGTCTGATGCTGCCGTGGTAAGAGACCCACAGTAAAATTCACTGATGCACTCAACTAAAGACCGTCTTTATTATGTCTTTGTGTTAGTAGTTCAACTGAACTTCAGTTTCTACTTGTCTAGTAATTTACTGAATTTAAAGTGGCATTGCATGATCCATGACTTTTGAGTGGGAGGTGTAATCCCAGTGCCTAAGATAATGCAAAGTGCATTCAGTCAGAGTTTACTAGGTTCAAAGATAATCTTATCACGTTAAAGGTTGAAACCAGCAGTAGCGATCTTAAAGTGAATTATGAAGGTGTGTAAGACTGCTGAAATAATATTAGGGTTTTAAACTCTAATACCTCCTTGACACCAGCAGACCCTGGTAAAAGAGGCAGAGCAGAACCCACATAAGGAGACCTTAGTCCTTGATGCAGCTGTTGTACGTTTGATTCCATCCTGATGACCTTAGCTGCCTGCATGTCTTCCCTGTCTGTCATTACCAACTTTCCTGTCTAACTACTCCAAATAAAAGCTGCCTGAACCAAAAACCCTGGTAGAAAATAGATCATTTATTAGTTTCCTTCCTTAATTGAAGTAAGCTAAATGATTTGAGAAACATCGACTTAAATTTGTCATTTTAAACACACTTAATGAATTTAGTTAAAAAAACTTGATCATGATATATTAAGTTGGATAAACGTAGTAAAATTAGTTGGATATAGTGTACTTAGACATTTTTGTCTTGGTTAATGTCAAGTTTCAAACAATGTCAACTGTGAATCAAAAATGACAGCAAACCAGCAAATAAGGCACCTAAAAACCTTCAATTTCCTCAAAAGCCGACAGTGCACCTTATAATCCTGTGCTCCTTATATATGGACCAATATTGAGCCACAACAAGTCTAGCAACTACAGTAAGCAGCCGCCGACTTCATTTTCGCCCGTAGAAGAAGAAGTGCGCGGTGCATGCTGGGATAGTTGTCAGAATGCTGGTTTGTTCAGAAAGTTTGACCGACCTATTTACCTACTGACCTGATAATCAGGTCGTCTGCAGGTCACTTTAGCACCAGGTTCTCCACAAACATGCTGTGCGCGAACGGAGAAGGGTGACCATCGTCTGGCCACGCCCCGGCCCAGTCACGGAAGGCTCTCCTCGCCACCCGAGTCGGACACTTTGACATTCTTTATGTCAACAAAGTGTCTTTAGACATTCATCCGGGAGCTTTGACTAGGGTTCCCAAGGGACAAGCCTCTATACATTTAAAGCTGGGGGAACGGGGGAACGGGGGAAGAGAGACAGAGACTGCGGCGGCAGCGTGTCGGTTGGTCTGTTACCCAGAAAGCAGCTGGGCACAATATCACAACACCATGAGTGAAACAATGACTGGGGCAGCTACTCTATAAAGAACTTGGGGAACATTTATTTATTATTACACATCCACATTTGTAGAGAACGGAACAAATCGCGTCTGTTCTATGCGCCTTATAATCTGGTGTGCCTTATAGTGCGGAAAATACAGTATCTCTAAATCATTAACTTATATTTGTAATTTATCATTCCAAACAAAATAGCAAAGATCATAACAATGTATAAAACTGGCAATAATCACCTCTTCACAAGTGCCTCTCTTCTCCCTCAGTTCTCTAAAATTCTAGAAAAACGTTTTAATAAGAGACTAGAAAAAGTCATAAACATACACTACTCAACAGTAGTCAATATGGATTCAGAGCAACATCACTAGCTGTAACTGACTTAATAGAAGAAATGACCAATGCAACAGATAGTAAGAATTAGCAGTAGGGGTTTTCATAAATCTAAAAAAAGCTTTTGATACAATAAATCATGATATCTTAATATTAGAAGATTTCGGCATTCGGGGAGTAGATTTGAACTGGAGCTATTTAAAGAGCAGAAAACAGTTTGAGAAGATTGAGATTGAATGTGATTGTCTGGACGTTGTGTGTGGGGAACCTCAAGGTTCAGAACTGGGACCAGTTTTATTAAATTTGTGTATTAGTGACATAAGCAAACTGTCTAATGCATTAAAATGTGTGTTATTTGCTGACGACACAAATATTCTAGTCTCTGGTGAAAACTTACAACTTCTTTCCATAGTCACCACAGAAATCAGTAAATTAAATAAATAGTTTGACGATAATAAACTATCTCTAAATGTGGACAAGACTAAAATTATGGTTTTTGGAAAATGTTACAAGAAAGCTCAAATTCAAGTTCAGATAGAGGGTGTGACACTAGAAAGGGTATATGTTAATACATTTTTTGGTGAAATAATAGCTGACAAAATTAGTTGGAAACCTCATATTAAACATTTACTGAATGAACTATGTAGAAGCATATCAGTCCTGGCTAAAACCAGACATATTTACTTTACATATTGTTCAGATGTGTGGGGAATTAAATACAAAAGCCCTTTACAACCCACTGAGTGTCCTACAGAAACGAGCCATTAAAATCATCCATAATGTCAGTTTTTATGAGGACACAAACTCATTATTCTTAAAGTCTAGAATTCTTAAATTTGAAGATTTGATGGAATTTAAAATTGCTAAAAAATTATGTTAAAGGCATGATGTAAACTGCTACCTGAGCACATACAGAATATGTTTTTGAAAGAATCGGAGGATATAACTTAAGGGGTAACACAAATATAAGGATTCATAGGATTTGCTTGTTGTGTGAAAGCTCTTCACACAAGAAAGAGCTTTTGTATTCCAACTCATGGTGTAAAATTATGGAACAAGTTAAATGAGGAGTTAAAATAAAGTCAATTATATAATTATACAATTTAAGAGGAAATAAATGGAGGTCATTTTCACAAGATACAGAAATATGGGTGAGAGTTAGTACTAACGTGTATATGTAAATTGAGGCTAACACATTTGAGTGTGTGTGGGTATAGATTAATGGATGTGCATATGAGTATCAATATTAAATCAGAATAGTGCGTCCTTTTTTCGTCTTGAAAAATTCCATGCTAAAGTTAACACCATACAAAAGCTAAACGATGGTGACATCACAGATGACCCTCAAAAAACAGCCAAATATTTTTCAGAATTTCATACTAAATTATATGAATCAAAACATAATGATGATTCTACCTGTCGATTTCTTGGATCTCTTACAAAAACTAAAAACATTGACATTGACTTAAAGGAATCTTGTGATGAGCCAATATCATTACAGGAAATAGTTTTCACTATTTAACTCCTCAAATACAATAATTCCCCTGGTACAGATGGTCTTACTTCTCAATGCTATACATTTTCTCCAAACAGCTTGCACCCTTCCTCCATGAACTTTTCTAAGAATGTAAAGACTGTTGCAAACTGCGGTTTTTGGGTCTTTGTGGGGGAGTTTCTGTTGTCTCTACTTCTCCAATCCACTAAATGGTGCCAAGTGTTGGGTTCTGCAGGGGAGTGTTTTCTCTACATTCTCAGGGTGGCAGGCTGATGGGATCCAGCTGGTGCTCATCATCTCCAATCAGCAAGGGCCTTAAATAGGAGTGGCTTCCCGGAAGAAGATGCCAGATGGTTCTGCTTCTACAGTAGTACACTCTAGCTCTTAGTGCTGTGTCTCAAGTGTTTTACTTGTTCCTGATGCTTCTTCCATCTCTTCCTTCCTCCTAGAACCAGCTCTGACCTCTCTCTGAGAGTCTGATCCACCTGGACCACCTGATCCTCACTGTTCTGCTAGTCCTAGCCCCTGGATTCCTCCACAACCACCACCCTGCTGCTGCCTGTCCACCCTGAGTTAAACCCCCTCACTGCCCCAACTGCTGTACCCTCCTCCGCTCATCTGAACCCTCCAACTGTAAGCCTTCACCAGGTCACACCATCATTCCTGTCATTATTCCTCTGTCTAACCACTCACCCATTTCTCAGTTCCTCCTCTGGCCTGGTTCCTCCTTGCTGCCGCTGGTCTACATCTCTCCATCCTTCCCCCCATTATTGTTCAATAAATCTGTTAAACTGAGTTTGGTGTCTGTAGTTGTTGCTTGCCTTCGAGTCCTGGTACCTCACATTATGACACCAAGAAGCTGTTCCTACCTGGAGGGTTGCCGCCTGTTTGGATTCAGCACACCTGTGATCAATCTACCTTTTCATCTTGGACTATATGAGGAGTGGGCTGAGAGCACTTCCATGCCTGTTATGGTACTCCACGTCCCGCTGAGTCCGGTCTCTGAATTTTTCTATGATTATCTCTCATTACACTTACCAGTTGCTCTAATGTCAGGTGTTTGCTTGTGGCACCTTGAATTTGACCTGCTGTGTAGCCTGATGCTGTGGATCTTACCCACTGGCTGCCCGAGTCCATCTCCTTCTTGGCTGAAGATTCTCTGACAGTTCCTCATTTCACGACTGGCTATCGGACCGCTCCTCGCTCCTCCTCACTAGAATTACCTGTCTGCCCTCCACCGCAAGCCTTGTCCATCCATCTCCAATGAACTCTCCGTGAAGCAGGCATGTGCAGAGGGGATAGCTAGGGGTGCTTGAGCACCTGCCCTTTTTGTTCCTTGCCCCCAAGTGCCGTTTTGGTCAATTTAAAAAAAAAAAAATTTTTGTGGTATTTCCTAAGCCCTCTTCTGACACATAAAAACATGTGCTAAAATTCTTTGCTTTTTTGTTTCTTTTTTGTACAACATAAGCCGGTCACCTTGTTACCGCAGTTGCCTCTCGCGCAGTGAGATAAGGCGGCTAACTGCGGAGCTCAACGTAGCGAACGTTCCAGATTACATAATAGTTTTTGGTGAATAAAGTGGAGTAGACTTGCTACTTGTCAGATGACGGAAAACGTTGAAGTATCGTTTCTGCTTCAGCTCGGAGTCGCGGTTTAAGCAGAGAGGTAATGAAATACAACAGACACTGACAGGCCTCTGCGTCTGCCTTTCTCTGAAGAACTACTGAGGGGAGGAGACAGCCAGGTGAGGAGAAACTGTTCTTATCTATCGATTCACTATTTTTATCATACAGACATTAGGCTGTTGTTGTGCCATTAGATGCTAGCTAACGACTTTACTAGCAAAGCTAGATAACTGAAAAGCTTCTCCCCTGTATCTTTAATCATGTCAGTCATTCTTTAGTATTGATTATGCAATAAGGGCAAATCGCCCGTCCAAATCCGATCATCTCCATAATGGATAAATGTCCGATCTTCTAATTTCCTTTGCTGCATAATGTACATTTCATTTCTTCTGACGTTAGGTAAATGTATCTTGAAGGAAAATAACACTTAAATAAAAGTCCAACAAGGATATTAATTTAGAATTAAAAATAACTCACCCTGAATTACCATGATAGATATAATGAATGTAATAAAAGTGACATTAATGAAGGGGAAAAAACTCAACCCAGACTTTAAGTTTAGAGTCTGGTTCACAGAGTATGAAGTTAAATTTGTTTCCCAATTATTTAATGGAAAAAAACTAACCTCATTTAAGTAAAATACAATTGTAATCAAAACTTTTGGAATTGTAATGATTCCTTAATAAAAAAAGTTTTGTTTAAATTTTTTTTTTTCTTTTAAATAACTTTATTTGACACATCAGAAATATTTTATTGTGATTTATCCTGCTACACTCATGTGAATCACAAGCAAACTTTGAGTCGCAAACAAAACTTCACGACAACGAAATAAGTTGTTTTGCAAAGTTACTCTTGAGTCAGAATGTGTATTTAAATTTTTTAAGCAAACTTAGCTTTCTCATTGTTGCATGCATTAACAATTCAATTTTTGCTTTTGTTTTTTTTTCTGCAGTTCCACCTTAAAGTTTGATGCAGCTCTGCTGTCCTGAATGGATCGTCTTCATCTCCACTGCAGCAAACAGGCAGATCTTTTATAGATTACAGTCACTAAAAGGTTGCATTGTGTCCTTGTTTATATTTTAATAGTGTAATTCTGTAAAGACAAAATATGTCTGATGGTCTAGCTCTGATTTACATATCTTGCTGAATTGCGGGTTTGAATATTGCAAAACTTTCCTATAACAAAATAGACCTGCAGAAAGAAATTACTAATAAAATATGTTACATAGGCATAGTGTTATGCTAGAGCATCTAGTGTTATGCTAGAACATCTCCATATAGTATGGAGATGTTCCTTAGCTTTGATTGTATATGTCACAATTTTGTAATTTATTATTGTTTATTAAACTCTGAAAGCTGAGAGGCTGTTAATATTAATATTCTGTCCTAGAATGAGGTTAGATGAGCCCTTTTGTTTTGTTGAGCACCTGCCCCTTTAGTGCTCTCTGCACGGCCCTGCCATCAAGACCAAACACTGGAACCTGGATCATCTCAAGAACTCCCTGCAAAGAGACCAAATCCCTGACGATCACAGTATTTCTTCAGTATTTCACAGTAACACTTGCAGTTTTATACTCCTAGAAATGTCACTTCTTTGTTTAAAATTATGTCCTTCATAATGAAACTAGAAAACAAAATTTTGATACACTTTTTCTTCTTTTGTGGAGTTATGATGGTGTTAAAATCAGGGCAGATATACTTCAAGCACACTGCAAATCTTATAAATGAATAAAATTTTAAATTTGGAAGGAATAATTTTTAAAACATAAAAGGTGGAAAGATAGCACTGATGGGATGAGCCTTTATTACAACTGTGTGTCAGGGTCTGGATTTTTCTGATTTGTTTTTGTTTGTCTTTTCCTTTTTTTCGTTGGTTTAAGTTTTTATTTTCCTGGAGCACCTGCCATTTCCCATGGCATCCACCAGATGCCGCCAGGGTTCAGAGCGTAGACGCACCTGCAGCTCGTTTGGAGGATATAAACAGCGGCTGAACGACTTCTCATCGCCTGAGTGTTTGCTTACCTTGGTAAACATCGTTCCAGAGAAAGGCCTTCTGCGAATTACTTTGTGTTAATCCCTTGTTGTTTCCCACACCAGGTGAACCTGCTGTCTCCTCGTCTGTTCCGGTAGTGATGGGCAAATGAAGCCTCATGAAGCAGTGAAGCTTTCCAACCCTTTGCTTTGCAAAAAAGTTCGTTACTCATTCATGACTCACTAGTGACATCTGCTGGTGAAACTAACAGCTTTGTCACTCAGTTGGATCATACTTCCAAAAATTAGTAAATGCAATATTGTCACAAGTTTTCATCAAACTCATGTTTAGTAACAAGAGAATCAATGAAACCATATTTAATCATCATATGTTTTAATTATTAAAATGATTTGTAGCCAATCTAATCCTGGTTTATGTTGAACGTCAGTGGTTGTGTTGGGTTTTCTTTTATGCCAGATTTAACAATAAAGACATTTGATGTTTTAGTGTCTTGGGAGTGCAGTGCATGTTGGGACATTTGCTTTTTCTTGAATTTATAATCGGCTCTGATCCCTTTATATTTGGCTAAATGTTGAATTTTAGTTCCGCAACAGGATTAAATCTGTTTTTGCTGAGAAATACTGATATATCTTTGCTAATCAAACTACAAATAATAGTGGAACTTTGCAGAAGGTGAGAAATTGGGAGGTGGAGGAATAATTATTATCTAAGAAGAATTTTATTGTGAGGATAAAATAAAAGTATTCCCAGATGTCAGAGATTTTCCTCTTACTGCCTCCATTTCAGACAATTAATCAAGTTTTTACTTCTGTAGCACATTTAAGCAACAATGCAGTTCATAAAATCACAAAAATATAAAGTCATAAAAAAAACATAATCTACAATTGAGAAAATCAGTAACAAACATTACATTTTGATGAGTGCCATCATCAATATACATCAAATATGTTGGTCAATGTTCATTTTATTTTGGCCACTGAAGACAAATATTCTCCTCTGATGCGAGACCAAAAGGACAACAACCCATGATGCAGCGCGGCTCATCGCGCTTTTATTTTGAAAACCCGACACGCAAAATGAAGCAGTCACGTGACCCATGCGCAGCCTCGTTTGTTGCCAGTCACGTGGTTTTCAGCAAGATGACACAAGCCTCGAAGCGGGGCTTCATCGGACACGCCCCCTTTTTACTCGGTACCTCGAAGCCTGGATTCAGATGGTCCATCGGTACCATCTGCCCCGGGAGTCCGAGTGAGCTCATGTTCCTGATGTGAGTTACCTGTAGTGATGGGTAGATGAGGCGTCATGAGACGTTTCGGCTCATAGCAACACTGTATTGATACTGTGTCACTCAATACTGACACCTGCTGGACATTAAAAATTCCTACAGGCAACGTAGTGATTTGATGACCAAGTCTGTACAATAAGATTTAAGTCTTTGTATTTTATTGAATATTATATGTTGTATTATGTCATATCTTCAGTTACATTTAAAATATATTTGATATACAGTCAATAAAGAATGTGAACATTTTCACCATAAAGTGAAAATTTAAGTGAATGTGTTTGGAATGAGGATGCTTGGACTGTTTTTTCTCACACATTTTTATTTAAAAAAAGTTTTTACAACCTTTTGAAATTAAGCCTGTTATGCTTTTTTGACAAAACTTCTGCTGTAGAAAAAAATAAAGTAAACTCTACATTTACAGCGAACCTTAAGGGTTGCGTTCCGAAAATAACCCGTGAGGCGAAATCCGTGAAGTAGTTACCTTTATTTCTTACAGTTATTACACAGCATAATTAAATACATTGAAACCAAAGAACAAAACCTGTTTTCAGGTCAGTGGATGTGCGTGAGCATCAATCGGGCATTAATGTGATCCGGAGTCATGTCATCTCATCAACGAGCCTCCGGTCGGGTTCTGCTGCCTCTGGACACAGTTTTTGTTTTCCAGCAGACATTCAAAGTTTCAGTTTCCATCTCCTGAGTGACCAATCTGTATTCAACACCGTAACGTTATTGGCACTCAGGTAGAGAAGAAGCGCGGAGACTGTTTTTACCAATCATATGGTCAATCAGGACGAAGAACACTGTGGGAAAAAACTGCACAAAAAAATCTGCGAAGCAGCGAAACCGTGAAAGATGAACCGCGTTACAGCGAGGGTTCACTGTATATGAAACAATTTATAAAAAGCAACTGAGTCATTTATAGAATGGCTGCATATCTGAGTTTATCTTGGTGAATCTGGGACTTTATTCTCATGCCTCATAATGCCTCAGCATCGAAAAGGTGGATTTATTTAAATAAGACAGTTTAGTTAAACATATGCGACACTTAACCTGCAGAACATGATATGAAAGTAAACTAAAAGTCAGTTTCAGCTGAATTTGGGTTCAGATAGATTAAATAGAAACTGATGAGAACCAGATGAAATGACAAAAATGAAAACAAATGTATTTTCCAATATAAGATCAAAATGGTCCCACAGAGGAAACATTTCATTTGAAGCTGCTCCATAGATGACAATGTAAAAGATCAAGAATTTGTTTGGCAAATGCTTTTGACAGATTCGCTTCCTTATAAACACAGTTTGGCATCCAGTGTCATTTCGAAACAGTTCCTGTATTGGTCACGTGATTTGCTGAAACCAATGTTGGTCTATGGGCCTGATGCATGCGCCGGCGCCTCGGTGTTGCTGGACCCATCACTAGTTACCTGCCTTGTGTGTCCTCCCACGACGCCATTGGTACTACCAGCCGGACGCCATTCCCCGTGTGCTCGCCTTCCCCCTGTCGTCGGTCCGTCTCCAGTGGACTCCCCTTCGTGACACCACAGGATATACCTACTCGTGCCCCAACCCATCTGGATAATTATTACAACTGGACCAAGTCGGACTCCGCTCGTTCTGCCACATACAAACCTGTCCGCCCTCCAACGAAGCCTCTCATCCAGCGCTCTGTTTGCAACCACTTACCTCCACACCAAGTAAGATCCAGTCTGTTTACTCCTGGAAAATCTCTCATCCACTCTTACTAATCCGTTGTCTCTCGTTGACAGTAAGACGATCCGGTCATCTGTTCCAGAACTCATTCCCATTCCCTTTTTCCCCTGGATTCAATAAACTTATCATTGTTCATTTAATTGCCTCTCCTGATTGTGTTCTCGCATGTGGGCTAAAAAACTTGATTCCAACATGACACTATGGCTTTACCAGATCTACTTAAAATTGAGACATATAAGTAGAAGGATCAATATGGAATATTTGGGAACATGTCAAAAAACAAAAAAGGCTTTAATAGGTAAAATCCTAAACATGATGTGTCAAACTAAAATTCTTAATTCACATTTGTTTATCAAATACAGAGACTCTTATTTGCAATGTGTCTTAAAAGAAACTGGTTTTCTTTTAAAAGAAGAAAACACCACAGGAGATATTATAGAGATAAAACTTAAAATTTAAAACATTTAATATTCTGTATTGAACGTTGGACTGAACCAGGGGAGCTCAACACGTCGATCTCTGCAGGTGACAAACTGAACTCTGCCAGGACGCTGAGTCAGCACTTCCTCTTCTGACAGGCTTATCAAACATATTCACTAAGATCCTAAATGTTTGTAGCTTCATTAAAAAAAGAATAATTATAAAAAGTCAACGAAACATGTTAAAATTAATAATCTTAGTAATTATTGTTTCAACAAGGTGTTGCGCAATTATGTACGTTTCGGTTCTATTAACAAAAAAAAACGACTCAAAGACCGACTGAGAGCAGAGCAGGAGTTTAAATCAGCTGCTCAACCACCGCTGTGTTCATGAGGCTTATTAATAATCGAGAAATGAATATTAAACCTGATATCGTAACAGACTGAATGTTTTTAATGTAATCTTTGCTCGGCTTGCGGGGTGCAGGCGGTTGCCACGGCAACGGGTGTGCTTAAACAACAAAGACACCGAGAGTAAAAAGGTAGAAGATGTTTCCAGTTGATAGTCTGTTCGGGATGTTTTACCTTTTTTTTTTTTTTTTCCTTTGCTGTGGGTCATTACACCTGCTGTAGTTTCTGAACATTCAATAAACGACAAACTTGGACTAATTACCTGGTTCTTTGTGAGCATACGTCACAACAAACATCAAATAGGACAAATATATTTCATTAAGTTTTAACAAATTCTACCGCGATAATTATTTGAAATTAAATTAATTATATCCCGACTTCAGAAGATTTGCCTTCACCTTTACTGGGCTCTTTGGTTCTTCCTGTCAGTCTGTAGTTTCTCATATTGAGAAAAATCTAATTTCAGATCCACCATGACTGACTGACACCTGCTGGCATCAGGTTTGCAACCAGCTTCTGACTGAGAAACCAGTAACCAGAAACCAGTAACCAGTAACCAGAAACCAGTAAGCTGCTCCCAGTGTCAGAATCTCACTGAGGAAGAAACTGCATTAGGTTTTCTGTCACTTTAGTATTTATGCTATAACTGATGTATATCCACATATAAAATAAGTCTATAGAGTTTAATTTGCAATTTTTATGTCTTTGTGTCATGAGGTAGATCTCAGGCGGCTGGTGAGAGAAAAAGTAGATCTTGCTCTCAAAAAGTTTGGGCACCCCTGTACTGAAGGATGTCCTGCCACATTTTAGCGTAGGATCAAAATGCACCTCATGTAGCGATTTGGGTGGGATGGTATTTGAACCACCTCATCAGGTTGATTGTCATGGATAAATGATTCTGTGATTTTCCTCTATCCCTTTTAGTTGCTTGCATGCACATGTGTGGTTAAGGAAATGACTTCATAAGAGAATTCCCTCCTTATGGTGTAGCTTAGAAAGAGGCCTAAAGGAATCAGAACTGTTGTTCGGTGCCATTTTCTGAGTTTTCCATATGTAAGCATGGCGATGTACCAGAGCTGTAACAGTAAACTATTTCTTTGTTGTCCCCAAACAATGCTATCGCTTATCTGGCTTTATTTTATTTATTATTTGGCTCACGTTCTCACTAAAACCAGGAAGATGGAGACATAACACCAGTTTTAAAGTCCCTCCTCTGGCGCATAGAATAGATGCTAAGGTTGCCACCTGTCCCGTATTGAACCTATACGTGACGTGATTTATTCCGTACTCTATAAATGTTCCCCGAGTTCTTTATATAGTAGTCTGCCCCAGTCATCCAGTCATTGTTTCACTCACGGTGTTGGTGTTGTGATATTGTGCCCAACTGCTTTCTGGGTAACAGACCAACCGACACGCTGCCGCCGCAGTCTCTGTCTCTCTTCCCCCGTTCCCCCAGCTTTAAATGTATAGAGGCTGGTCCCTTGGGAACCCTAGTCGAAGCTCCCGGATGAATGTCTAAAGCCACTTTGTTGACATAAAGAATGTCAAAGTGTCCGACTCGGGTGGCGAGGAGAGCCTTCCGTGACTGGGCCGGGGCGTGGCCAGACGATGGTCACCCTTCTCCGGTCGCGCACAGCATGTTTGTGGAGAACCTGGTGCTAAAGTGACCTGCAGACGACCTGATTATCAGGTCAGTAGGTAGATACATAATGTCTATGGGTAGATAGGTCAGTCAAACTTTTCTACGGGCGAAAATGAAGTCGGCGGCTGCTTACTGTACTTGCTAGACTTGTTGTGGCTCAATATTGGTCCATATGTAAGGAGCACAGGATTATAAGGCGCACTGTCGGCTTTTGAGGAAATTGAAGGTTTTTAGGTGCCTTATAGTGCGGAAAATACGGTAATTTCTTTTTATTTCTCTTTCTCACTGTTTATGTTTTAATAATGTAAAGCCCCCCGGAAAACGTTCTAAAAGGGGTGCAGGCTTTAATGTTTTTATCTTTTTTAAACTTTTTCAAAATCTCTTTCTCTTTCTCACTGTTATTCAATGTCACATACTGTTTTTATTTTAATAATGTAAAGCACTTTGAAATGCCTTGCTGCTGAAATGTGCTATACAAATAAAATTTGATTGATTGATTGATTAAATTGGACTCATGATTTTAATCCAGTTTTCATGGTTATTCAAGACGATTCCTCCCAAAAAAAGAGTCCATGGCAACAAAAAGGAAAACTCCCCTGTAACAGAAAGTAACATTAAGCAAAACCCAGCTCAGTCCCAGGAGTACTTTCTGCATGAAAAAACTAAACAAAACAACAATGAATAGCAGTCGTTTAGTGTTTTCATCATGAAAGGAAAAAAAAGTGAATAGCAGTAGTTTGGTCCCTAGTAAAAAAAAGTATATTTTAGTATACTTTAATCAATGTATTTAACTGTACTATTTTGGAACAAATTTTTTTGTTAGTATATTTTAATAGCATTTAAATATTAATTTACAATTTTTAGTACGTAGTATACTTTAAGTATACTTTTTTTATGTACTTTGAGTGTACAAATTCTGTCATAGAATTATATTAAAAATATACTTTAAATATATTAGTAATGTATTTAAATTACACTTCATTATTATTTTTGATTTACTGCTAATAAAGTACAATTTTAATTACTCATAAGTCCTTGTTAATCTAACATTTATCTTTCATTTTTAAAATTTGTTGTTGGCTTTCAGGGCCCTGTGATGGACTGGTGACCTGTCCAGGGTGAACCCTGCCTCTCATCTGATGGCTGCTGGAGATGGGCACCACCAGCCCCCCTCACCACCCTGCAAGGATCAGTGTGTTCAGATCATGGATGGAAAGATTTTAAGGTAGTTTGTCTCCTTAAGTCCACACTTAAAACAGCTTCATAGTTAATGCCAACATCAACTAATTCTATCATATTGCTGACTATTTTTTTCTACTTCTAACATAAACAGGCAAAGAAGAAACCCAGAAATGTTTTTCCACTTCAGGCATCTGGTCTCAATCATCATCAGTTCTGATGATGTCACATACATGGCGAGTCCACAACGTCTTAAAATTGCAAGTATTTTTTTATTTGCTATTTTTCTGTCTTCTTTAAAATACAAACACTTTCTCTGTTTAATTGCTCTATTGTTCTGTTTTGTAGGTTTCTGTAAGGTGCAGTGAACGGGAATATTCTGTCATTGATCCTAACTTGGACTAGGACGTCACCAGCTTGAATTAACCAAAATTACTAACTATTGTCAAGGCCCTCTCTACTTTGAAGGCAATATTATGCGAGTAAAAATGGCGAATTTGAACAGCGTCTGTTATCTTCCCTGCTTCAAGTTTTTCTTCTCTTTATGGCGTTTTTTAAATAAATGAAAGTGTGCAATACCGCCACCATCTGGTCTGGAGTATGAACTGGAACTAATACAGTTATAGATCTTACACCATATCTGAAAATGGATTGGGTACTTTCTTAAACATTACATCATGATTATCATTTGTTTTATTCTTTGCAATTTTAACAAAAATAGTAAAAGATTATTAAGGCACCTAAAAAGACATACTTTATAGATGCCTAAAAGACATACTTCTGCATTTGTATCAATTAGTTTTATTTTGTAACCAGGTCTCTGCGTGATGCAGACTTTCTGTCCAGGTCCCTCTTGAAAATGAGATCTGGATCTCAACGGGTTCACCTGGTTAAATAAAGAAAATTAAAAAAGGGATACTTTATTAGACTAAAATTTACACTGAAGTGTAATTTAAACCATTGTGAAATTAATAATTTAAAGTAGTAATTAGTAAATTTAAAAAAAATTATATTTTGAGCATATATTTTAAATTATACACAAAATATATTTAAATATATTCGAGCAAGTGTATATTTAGACTTGGACAAATGCATATTTTGTTCACTTAAAGTATACTTTTATTTAATATATTACAAGTGTATTTTGTATGTTTAAGTGTGTTTAAAGTTCTAATTTTGAAATTGATACAAGTATACTTTTAGTATACTTCAGATATATTTATAGGTAGTAAACTTAATACTTAGTATACTTAAAGTGTACTTTCACAAATGTAAGTATATTTTTTCACCTGCGGTTTCTTCATCTAGGAGAGAAACACAACAAAGGAAGAATGACAAACCGGGAATATAGTAAAAAAAACCCCAGAGAAATATTGCACATGTATATGTATAAAAGGGTAAATATCAAATCTGATTAATTTCCAAAATAATATCAAGTGATCTTTATCAGATGCTTGAAATAAATGTGAAAAGGTTAAAATATAGCTGTAAATATTAAACTAGCACAGGTTTGTAATGCGATGTAGTTAGAGGTGACTGCTTAAAATCTTTTAGGAACTCATTCATTCCATTAGCTTGCTTTTTATTTCCACCGTACATTTTCTCTTAGAATGAGAGCCAAGTGGCCGAAACATGAAAACTGTCACTCTAAAATAAATAAATACAAAAAACAAAAAGTGCTGATTTGTGTTTTCCTTCTTTTTATTCTTTTTAAGGATGGTAAGTTTTTAGTACTACACATATAAAGTATCAGTCTATGTGTTAAAATAACCAGAATCACAATAAACATCACTTGTCAGGTAGGTTTTTAAGTCACTGCCTAGTTAAAGTTCGCCGCTAGGGGTCGCCTGCGCTCCGCGGATAAGAGCGTCTGCTTGCCTCTCTGTGCTGCTGCTGTGTGGCTGGTTGAGAAATAATAACGTCAAGACTGCTGGGTGTAATTATAGAGCTCAGCCTTGAGAGCAGCACATGAATGGCGAATGATTCACTGCATGCATATCACAACATTTGCATGCATTAACCCGGATCGCCCAGCATATCCTTGGGCCCACAAAGGTTCTGCCACCGTGTCAACAAGTGCTGAACTCACTCTGCTCCATTAGTAGTGTCAGGAGGAGCGCCTCAATTTGTCAGCTTATCACTTGATTTCTGTAAATGTTAACTTCAGTTTCAAGATTTCCATTTTTTATGCGTCTTAAGGGAAACATTCCGAGCTCACAGGGAGGTAAAGAGAGAGGAGCAGTGAGTGAGAGGCTGGCCAAACGGACTGACAGGCAGGCAAAGAGACCAATCAGCAGAGAGCCTTCAGTGGGACGCGATGGGAGGCGCGATGCGGAGGAAAAAGCAAATAGTTGAGTGAACAGCATCAGTACAGAGTGAAGAGGACGACAGTGCATAGAGGCAGCGAGGCGCCATCAGCACAGCCCGGTAAAAACTGTGATTGGTTTTTCCTGACTGGGTCCATGGATGTGAAGAGACGAACTCCTGTCTGCTCCGTGGATTACAGGCTGAGTGAGGATGAAGCTCCAGGACGGCTCTGAACAACCTGACAGTGGAGCTCCGAAATAACTGAGCTTATACAAACAGAACTTCTCCAAAAGACCCAAATGTCTCTTTTTTAAAGTGACTCCATTTTCCTGACGCACTGTGGAGAGTTTCACTTGCTGGCTGCAGTGGCCGCAGAATGTTGAGATTTGTTGTCTTCAGAAGACAGTGAGATTAATGCTTTTTGCTGGTGTATTTATTTCTTTTTTACCCAAGTGCACTTGTTTTTCCGGTCATGATTGTGCTTTTGATAGCTCTGTGTTTCACGGATGGAGCGCTCTCTCAGATCCGCTACTCTGTCCCGGAGGAGGCAGAGCATGGCACGCTGGTGGGGAACATCGCTGAAGACCTGGGGCTGGACCTGACCAAACTAGCCTCCCGGCGATTCCAGGTAGTGCCTAGTTCAAGGACGCCATATCTGGAAGTGAACCTTGAGAACGGCGTCCTGTTCGTTAACGAGAAAATCGACAGGGAGCAAATCTGCAAGCAGAGTGGCACCTGCCAGCTGAACATGGAGGTGTTCCTGGAGAACCCACTGGAGCTGTTCAGGGTCGAAATCGAAGTGGTGGACATTAACGACAACCCACCGAGCTTCGCGGAGACAGACATCACGGTGGAAATCTCAGAGAGCGCAACCCCTGGCACCCGGTTCCCTTTGGAGAGTGCGTTCGACCCGGACGTGGGCTCCAACGCGTTGCGCACATATGACATCACAACCAACAATTACTTTTACCTGGACGTGCAGACCCAAACCGACGGAAATAAATTTGCAGAACTTGTCCTGGAGAAGCCTCTGGACAGGGAGCAGCAGGCAGCGCACAGGTACGTGCTGACTGCGGTGGACGGCGGACAGCCTCCTCGGACTGGCACCGCGCTGCTGGTGGTCAAAGTGTTGGACTCTAACGATAATGTGCCCGTGTTTGAGCAGCCCGTCTACACGGTGAGTCTCTCGGAGAATGTACCGGTGGGCACACTGGTCATCCAGCTGAACGCCACCGACCTAGATGAGGGACTGAACGGGGAAATAGTTTACTCCTTCAGCAACCACATCTCCAGTCGCGTTAAGGAGATGTTCGGCATAGACCCGCGGACCGGCCGCATCGAAGTCCGCGGGGAGGTGGATTTCGAAGAGAGCAGCCTCTATCAGATCTTTGTCCAGGCTAAGGACCTCGGGCCAAACGCCGTGCCCGCGCACTGTAAAGTGTTGGTCAAAGTGGCGGACGTGAACGACAACGCACCGGAAATCACCTTCAGCACTGTCACGGAGTCGGTGAGTGAAAAAGCCGCTCCCGGTACCGTCATTGCCCTGTTAAGTGTGACGGACCGTGACGCAGAGCAGAACGGACAGATCCACGTGGAAATCCTCGGTGATGTCCCGTTCAAATTAAAGTCCTCTTTCAGGAATTACTTCACCATAGTGACTGACGGGCTCCTGAACCGGGAGCAGGCAGACTCCTACTCCCTGACCGTGGTGGCGCGGGATAAAGGAACTCCTTCTCTCGCCTCTAGTAAGTCCATCCGCGTCCAGGTGTCAGATGAAAACGACAATGCGCCCACTTTCACGCAATCCGTTTATGATGTGTATGTGACAGAGAACAATGTACCAGGAGCGTACATCCACGCCGTGACGGCCCTGGACCCTGATGTAGGGCAGAACGCCCTCATTACTTACTCCATCTTAGAGTGCGACATTCAGGGCATGTCAGTTAAAACCTATGTGTCTATCAACGAGGAGACAGGGTACCTTTATGCACTCAGGTCTTTTGATTATGAGCAGCTAAAAGATTTCACCTTTATGGTCAGCGCCAAGGACTCCGGTGCCCCTGAGCTTTCCTCTAATGCAACTGTCAAAGTCATAATTGTTGATCAGAATGATAATGCGCCCCTGGTACTTGCTCCCCTGGGGAAAAATGGGACTGCAAAGGAGCCCCTTCCCCGCTCGGCTGAGCCAGGCTACCTGGTGACCCGTGTTGTGGCCATGGATGCAGATGATGGTGAGAATGCCCGCCTGTCCTACAGCATTCAGAGAGGTAACGACAATGGGATGTTTAGGATGGACTGGAGGACTGGTGAACTCAGAACAGCAAGGCGGGTGTCAGCTAAGCGAGACCCCCACCAGCAGTACGACCTGGTGATTGAGGTGAGAGACCATGGCCAGCCTCCATTGTCCTCCAGTGCCAGCATACTGGTGATGCTGGTAGACAGCATGGCTGAAGGCCGGGGTATGGGAGACAAAGTGGGCACCAGCAAGGCCAAAGATGGTGCTTTGGACCTCACCCTCATCCTAATCATTGCCCTCGGTTCTGTCTCCTTCATCTTCCTCCTTGTGATGATTGTGCTGGCCGTGCGCTGCCAGAAGGACAAAAAGCTCAACATTT